>NC_135973.1:3020500-3643680 GCF_053455715.1 Rhinoraja longicauda
AGGTCTCCTGCCCCTTGCAGGCAAAGCAGAAGCTACAAAGCAGATTATTTTACTGAGTGTCCGGACTTCTGTACAACCTTGTATCTGGGAAAGTGCCGGACTTTTTGCATTACATCCCCAGAGCTTGCAAAAAGCATCACAGTTCTCACCAACTCAGCCTATTAAACACTACAACCTCCAATAAACTCTGAACTTCACAGACTATCACTGTTATTATTGCACCATCATTGTTTATTTGTGTTTTATGTATGAGGAAAACCCTTTTCAGTCAGAGAGTTGTGAATCTGTGGAATTCTCTGCCTCAGAAGGCAGTGGAGGCCAATTCTCTGAATGCTTTCAAGAGAGAGCTAGATAGAGCTCTTAAGGATAGCGGAGTCAGGGGGTATGGGGAGAAGGCAGGAACGGGGTACTGATTGAGAATGATCAGCCATGATCACATTGAATGGCGGTGCTGGCTCGAAGGGCTGAATGGCTTCCTCCTGCACCTATTGTCTATTGTATGTGTATGTGTGTGTATATGTGTATGTGTATGTGTGTGTGTGTCTGTGTGTATGTGTATGTTTGTATGTGTGTCTGTGTGTGTGTGTGCATATATATATATGTGTGTGTGTGTGTGTGTGTGTGTGTGTGTGTGCGTGTGTGCATATGTGTGTGTGTACATACTCCAAAGACGTACAGGTATGTAGGTTAATTGGCTGGGTAAATGTAAAAAATTGTCCCTAGTGGGTGTAGGATAGTGTTAATGTACGGGGATCACTGGGCGGCACGGACTTGGAGGGCCGAAAAGGCCTGTTTCCGGCTGTATATATATGATATATGATATACACACAGAACGTTGTTGGCGTTTGTTGGATTGTTCACAGTGCACTGTTTGCATATTCTGCTGCTGCGAGTACTGTGTCTCATTGTTGTATCTGGGACATATCACAATGAAACACTCCTGACTCTTGACTCTTGATTTCTTTGCCCCACTCTGGTCGACAGCAAACGTTGTCTTTTGTTTTCTGTGATTCCCGGGGGGGGGGGGGGGGGGGGGTCAGTGGAGAATGGTGTTTCTCCCAACAAACATTGAGAGCTGCAGCAGTTCAGGGGGAGCTGGGGAAATGTTGGTCTCAATTAAACAAGGGCGCCCCAAAACCACCATCTGCGGCTCCTTGTACCAACGCGAAGCAAGGTCGGTGGCTGCAGGAATCTGCAGTTTGTGTGGCTGAGATCGTGGTGTTTGTGTAGTGGGTAGAAAGACACGCTGCCGTCAGCGAGAGGTCCCTGCGAGACAGGCAGGCAGGCGTTCCCACACCACTGGGGCTCGTAGTATAACTGAGAGGGAGAGGGGGAGAGAGTTAGGGGAGAGGGAGGGGAGGGAGGGAGGGAGGGAGGGAGGGAGGGAGGGAGGGAGGGAGGGAGGGAGGGAGGGAGGGAGGGAGGGAGGGAGGGAGGGAGGGAGGGAGGGAGGGGAGGAGAGAGAGGAGAGAGGGGAGGAAGGGGAGAGAGGGAGGAGAGGAAGGAGTGGGGGAGAGAGGGAAGGGGAGAGAGGGAGGAGAGAAGAGAGGGAGTGGGGGAGAGAGGGAAGGAGGGAGGGAGTGGGGGAGAGGGAAGGAGGGAGGGAGGGGGGAGAGGGAAGGAGGGAGGGAGGGGGGGGAGAGGGAAGGAGGGAGGGAGGGGGGAGAGGGGGAGGGTAGAGAGAGGGAGAGGGAGGGAGGGGAGAAGAGAGAGAGGGAGGGAGGGAGGAGAAGGAGGAGGGAAGGGAGGACAGAGGGGGAGGGAGGAAGGGACAGTGGGAGGAGAAGAGAAAGGGGAGGGCAGAGATGGGGGGGAGGAGAAGGGGAGGGAGGAAGAGAGGGGAGGAGAGAGGGGGGAGGGGAGAGGGAGGGGGGAGTCAGCAGCAAGCGAGAGTGAGCTGAATGTGAGTGGTTGCGGACTCAGTGCCCGACTCACTGACACGGTGCATCACCCCAGCCCAGCCCAGCCCAGCCTCCCCTGAGGACAACAGCACCAGTGACCAAAGGGCAGCCGGGCATCAGCGGGACCCGGGCACAGGGAGGTGTGTGTTTTGCTGGAGACTGGGCTGATTAACGCCACCGCAACTGGACCTGGGCAGCCAGCTCCTCTCCTCTCCACTCCTCCCCTCTCCTCTCCTCTCCTCTCTCCTCCCCTCTCTCCTCTCCCCTCTCCACTCCTCTCTCCTCCCCTCTCCTCCTCTCCTCTCTCCTCTCCTCTCCACTCCTCTCTCCCCTCTCTCCTCTCTCTCCTCTCTCTCCTCTCTCTCCACTCCTCTCCCTCCTCCCCTCTCCTCTCCTCTCCCCTCTCCTCTCCTCTCCACCCCTCTCTCCTCCCCTCTCTCCTCTCTCTCCACTCCTCTCCCTCCTCCCCTCCCCTCCCCTCTCCTCTCCCCTGGAGACTCTGGGGAAGTGTTATTTATACCGTTCCTCTTGCCCCTCGTCTTCCACTCGCCTGTTGGGACCAGCCTGAGACTCTGCCAGCCCCATCCATCCATCCATCCTCCCACCAACTCTAAACGCCGGAGGCAGCACCTGCAGTTCCCTCTCTGCCTCCCCAGCCCAGCAGCAAGGACCATGACACCGCCTGCCCCCCGCCCCACACACGCCCAGTGAACACACACACATATACAACACACAACAACTTGCACCAGGACTGCACCACTTGTTTCCCCAGCGTTGCTTGGAGTGAGTGGCAGAGCCCGAGTTACCTGGTCGTGTGGGAAGCCCGAGTGCGGCGTGGACTCACACCAAGCGGGTAAGTAAGTAAGTAAGTAAGCGAGTGAACTCTTCCTCCTCGGTCGTTGTTCAGCCCTGAACTTTAACAAAAGCAAACACACACAAGGCTCGGCTCGGGTATCTGCATGGAAACTCTCCAAGCACAACTCGCCGCCCGTCTGCTGACCACACCAGACACTTTGCACAGTGTCCAACCTGCCCTGTGTAGAAACAGAGAAACATTGGCGCAGGAGGAGGCCGCTCGGCCCTTCGAGCCAGCACCGACCATTCAATATGTGTAGGTGTGTCTACCTGTCCATTCAACATGTGTAGCTGTGTCTACCTGTCCATTCAATATGTGTAGGTGTGTTTACCTGTCCTCCATTCAATATGTGTAGGTGTGTCTACCTGTCCATTCAATATGTGTAGGTGTGTCTACCTGTCCATTCAACATGTGTAGCTGTGTCTACCTGTCCATTCAACATGTGTAGGTGTGTCTACCAGTCCATTCAATATGCGTAGGTGTGTCTACCTGTCCTCCATTCCATTTGATCATGTCTGATCATCCACAATCAGTATCCCGTTCCTGCTTTCTCCCCAAATCCCTTTGATTCCCTTAGCCCTAAGAGCCAAATCTATCTCCCTCTTGAAAACATCCAGTGAATCGGCCTCCACTGCCTTCTATGGCAGAGAATTCCACAACTCTTTGGGTGAAAATTTTTGTTCCTCATCTCAGTCCTAAATGGTTTACCCCTTATTCTTAAACTGTGTGGCCCCTGGTTCTGGACTCCCCCAACATCGGGAACATGTTTCCTGCATCTAGCCTGTCCAATCCCTTAAGAATGTTATATGTCTCTATAGCCTCAGTCTTATCTGTTAATTAGTTAATCCACAGTTCACGTTTCTGCACATTCGTTAGAGTTCAGTTTATTGTCACGTGTACCGGGGTACAGTGTAAAGATTTTTTGATGCAACCTATCCAGTCAGCGGAAAGACTGTACATGATCCAAGTCAGTGGATATTTTTAAGGCAAATTCTTGATTAGAACAGGTGTCAAGGGTTATGGGCAGAAGGCAGGAGAATGGGGTTAGGAGGCAGAGATCAGCCGTGATTGAATGGCAGAGTGGACTCGATGGGCCGAATGGCCTAATTCTACTCCTATAACCTGTGAACTTGTGATTACAATTGAAGATAGACGCAAGGTGCTGGAGTAACTCAGCGGGTCAGGCAGCATCTCTGGAGAGAAGGAATGGGTGACGTTTCGGGTCGAGACCCTTCCTCACACTATTGAGCCATCCACTGTGTACTGACACAAGATAAAGGGAGTTTCAGTTCAGTTTAGTTTCTTGTCACGTGTACTGAGGTGAACGAGCCATTCACTGCGTACAGATACATGATAAGGGAATAATGGTTAGCCCAAGATAAAGTCCAGTAAAGTCCGATTAAAGATAGTCCTAGGGTCTCCAACGAGGTAGATGGGAAGTCAGGACTGCTTCCAGTTGTGGTTCAGTTGCCCGATAACAGCCGGGAAGAAACTGTCCTTGATTCTGGAGGTGTGCGTTTTCACACTTGTGTACCTCTTGCATGTTAGTGTAAGTGTGCGGGGACCGCTGGCCGGCACGGACTCGGTGGGCCGAAGGGCCTGTTTCTGTGCTGTATCTCTAGACTAAACTAAACAAAACCAAGACCGTTCACTCACTCACGTTGTGCTGAGTGGCCACACTGGCCCAGGGTAGAGCCTGCCCACTGTTGGGAGGTGTGGGACGGAGGGACGATGTTAGAGAGAGGGGAAGGAGAGAGAGAGAGAGGGAGGGGAGAGAGATGGAGAGTGGAGGGGGGAGAGGAGGGATGGATTGGGGAGAGGAGACATAGGATGAGGGGGAGGGGAGAGATGGAGAGTGGTGGGGGGGGGGGGGAGAGGAGGGATTGATTGGGGAGAGGAGAGAGGATGAGGGGAGATATGGGTGAGAGGGGAATGTACAAACTCCGTACAGCATCCCTGGAGAACATAGATAAGTGAAGAAAGGTCCTGGCCAGAAACGTCACCTATCCATGTTCTCCAGAGATGCTGCCTGACCCGCTGATTTACTCCAGCACTCTGTGAAACGTCACCTATCCATGTTCTCCAGAGATGCTGCCTGACCCGCTGAGTTACTCCAGCACATTGTGTCCGTTTCCTGTGTTTTGCTAAGTGGCTCAGTTTTGGTTGATTCCCCCCCCCGTGAGGTGCCTGAGGATGTTTTGGCTACACTAAACCTCCTGTACGGTTGGAAATTGATGCTGTCACTGTGGTAAGATGCGTGGTTTGAAAACATCCACTGGCTTCAGCATCAGACATAACAATCACAACCAATGCAGATACTGCGATATTCTGGGATTAGGCGTTGCAAAAGAAATGTGAAATCCTGTTCTAGGGCGGCACGGTGGCGCAGCGGCAAAACTGCTGCCTCACAGCGCCAGGGACCCGGGTTCCATCCTGTGTCTGGCTGTACGGAGTTTGTACGTTCTCCCTGTGACCTGTGTGGGATTTCTCCGGATGCTCCGGTTTCTTCCCACACACCAAAGACGTGCAGGTTTGTGGGCTAATTGACTGTGGTAAAATTGTAAATTAGCCCTAATGTGTGGGACAGTGATAGTGTACGGACTTGGTGTGGACTCAGTGGGCCGTAGGGCCTGTTTCCGCGCTGTAGGTGTGAACTAAACTAAATAAAACACAGAGACAGACTGTACTTTAAGCTTGTGCCTTGGTTTCCCAAACACAAACAGATGAAGGTCTGTCGTGAGCAGTGGGAGAGCGTATAACAGATGCTGTAACGGCTGACAACACAGAGCTAACGGCAACGCGGTCCACGCTCCCACTGATCATTGCAATCATGCATCATATACAATGCAATAGTTTTACAAATCTACTTCTGACCTGCAGGTAGGGTTGCCAACTCCCAAATACGGGACAAGGTGACGTCACCGCCCCGCGCCCCACGTGACCTCACCCAGCCAGTGGCCACGTGCTCCTGCTCCACTAATGGCGGTCGCCCGGGCCGGGAGGCGGGTTGCTATGCAACCTCCGGTGGGCGAACACACTCGGCCCCACTCCCCGAACACACTCCGCTAGCCTACACTGTCCGGGCCTACACTGTCCGGGCCTACAGCGGCCCCCGGGCCTACAGCGTCCGGACCTACAGCGCCCCCTCCCCCCCCCCACCTGGGCCTACAGTGTCCAGGCCTACAGCTGATCTATCTCTCCCTCCTAACCCCATTCTCCTGCCTTCTCCCCATAACCCCTGACACTGTAACACGGCAGTGCTGTGACACTCATTTATTTTTCTCTTTACTCTATCTGTTGCACTTGTGCATGGCTTGATGGTATTCATGTGTAGCATGATTTAATTGGACAGCACGCCCACCACAGCTTTTCACTGTACCTCGCTCGGCACACGTGCCAATAATAAGTCTGGAAACATCACCCATCCATGTTTGTCTATTTCCCACCTTAGACACTTCAGGCTGAAGAAGGGTCTCGACCCGAAAAGTCTCCCATCCTTTATCTCCAGGGATGCTGTCTGACCCGCCGAGTTACTCCAGCGCTTTGTGCCTGTCCTCAATAGTGAAGCAATAACCTCTTCTTATCGAAACATATAAGATTATTAAGGGGTTGGACACGTTAAAGGCAGGAAACATGTTCCCAATGAGGAAAAACTTTTTCAGTCAGAGAGTTGTGAATCTGTGGAATTCTCTGCCTCAGAAGGCAGTGGAGGCCAATTCTTTGAATGCATTTAAGAGAGAGCTAGATAGAGCTCTTAAGGATAGCGGAGTCAGGGGGTACGGGGAGAAGGCAGGAACGGAGTACTGATTGAGAATGATCAGCCATGATCACATTGAATGGCAGTGCTGGCTCGAAGGGCCGAATGGCCTACTCCTGCACCTATTGTCTATTGTCTATAACCGATTCCAAAGCATGATTGATAAATCTATTGGACAGCAGAGGAGAATTCTGCTCACTTTGTTTTGCAGTAGGTAACTCCTTTCAACTACAGTCACCCTGACCTCTGATCCTACTTTCTTTTACATTGTAAACTCATCCACTGTGGGCAATAAACTGGAATACAAGGGACGGGGCTCCCTGCACTAACGTCAATGGCAAACTCATATCTACACCAAGTACCTGGAGCTGTGCTGCCCCTTCTGTTGTTCAGTGTGGCTTGAACTATTAATGAGGAACATGGTATTCATTTTTATATGTTACACATATGTGCTGTGCGTGACCCTCTTAACCAGAGCGTTACCGTGTCAGTATGTACTGGAGCAGTATACCGGCACGTCTAACGTGACACATATGTTTGTTAATCGTGCATAACTAATGCTTAACGTAAGTGAATGTATTAGGACATTTATTTGTTTAGGCTCAGAGTTCAGTTATGTTTAGATTTAGTTTGGTTTAGAGATACAGCATAGAAACAGGCCCTTCTGCCCACCGTGTCCATGCCTAGTATTGATCACCCGTTCCCACTAGTTCCACATTATCCCACTTTCTCATCCACTCCCAACAATTTACAGAAGCCAATTAAACTACAAACCCGCACGTCTTTGCTGACTAGCAATCACCCATTCACACTAGTTCTAGTTCTAATTGGCTTGGTAAATCTAAAAAAAAATGTCCCTACTGTGTGTAGCATAGTGTTAATGTGCGGGGATCGCTGGTCGGCGTGGACCCGGTGGGCCGAAGGGCCTGTTTCCACGCTGTATCTCTAAAACTAAATCTAAATATATTGAGGAAACCAACGTACGTCGGTCTCGAGTTGGATAGCCGAATGAGTTTGCCTGACAGAAGGGAGTTTTGCCAGGCTATCAGTATTTCAAATGGAATTTTAATAAGCTCAGAAGTCTTGCCTTGCCATATGCATTTACACAAGGATGGAGTTTTGTCCGTCAAAGGAAGGATGTAGTTTTGGCTGATACCTGCTACAGCAGAACAGCCTGGTCTCTGCACAAGCATGTGCCTGTTTCCATGAACTCCACGGCACAGTGCAATTAGCAGTTGTGGGTGGAAACCGGAGCGCCCGGAGGAAACCCACGCGGTCACAGGGAGAACGTGCAAACTCCACACAGACAGCACCCAAGGTCAGGATCGAACCCGGGACTATCGCGCTGTGAGGTACCAGCTGCGCCACTGTGGTCACAGGGAGAACGTGCAAACTCCACACAGACAGTACCCGAGGACAGGATCAAACCTACATCCACAACTCTCTGCATCCTGACTACGAGTGCTGTCGGTGCGGAGTTGGCACGTTCTCCCTGTGACTGCGTGGGATCCTCCCACATTCCAAAGACGTGCGGGTTTGTAGGTTAATCAGCCCTCTGTAAATTGTCACCTAGTGTGTAGGGAGTGGTCGGGAAAGTGGGATAACATAGAACTAGTGTGAATGGGTGATTGCTAGTCGGCGTGGGCTCAGTGGGCCGAAGGGCCTGTTTCCGTGCTGTATTTCTAAACTAAACTAAACTAAAGTGCAAGGTGATATTGGAAAAAGATATCTGTAGGAAAAAAAACTGCAGATGCTGGTTTAAATCGAAGACAGACACAAAAAGCTGGAGTAAACTCAGCGGGTCAGGCAGCATCTCTGGAGAGAAGGAATGGGTGATGTTTCGGGCCTTCCCTCCAGAGATGCTGCCTGAGCCGCTGAGTTACTCCAGCTTTGTGTGTCTACCCGGGAGGCGGGTTGCTAGGCAACCTCTGTTAGGCGGCGCCAGGGCTTCCGGGCCTACACTGTCCGCACCGCACCCACACCTGTCCACACCGCACCTACACTGTCCAGAAGGTAGGCTCAGATTTTAACCAGCATCTGCAGTTTTTTTTCCTACCACACTGTCCGGGCCTACAGCGCCCCCGGGCCTACACTGTCCGGGCCTACACTGTCCGGGCCTACAGTGTCCGGGCCTACAGCGCCCCCCGGGCCTACAGCGCTCCCCGGACCTACAGCGCCCCCCGGGCCTAATACGGGACAAGGGCGGTCCCGTACTGGACAAACCAATTTAGCCCAAAACACGGAACGTCCCGGCTAACACGGGACAGTTGGCAAGCCTAGTTGAAGGGTGCCCTACATTTGAAGCTCGCTGCCGGTGGATGTGGGTCACACGACAGGGGCCACGCAGGGTTGAGTACTTTGCTTTTGAGACAATATTTGTCACAGTCAAGTTCTTCTGTATCAACAAAGTAGGTTCACAGGAAAAGACAAGGCAGCCCAGACGACCAGTGCGCCATGTTATTCAAGTAGCTGAATCAACAAAGGCCACTGAAAGAGGTGTTTTTCTTCACAAAGCTGAATCAACAACAATGTCTAGTTCAGCCCATTTGAAGCTGTGCGCACAATTAAACTTGTGCATCGAGGTGGTAATTTACAGGAAAAAATATAAATGTAATCACTCGATCACGCAGGGCTGTAGAATCAGAGGGGATAGCAGCGCAAAAGGCCATTTGGCCCATCGCATCGATGCTAGCTGAAGAAAACCGAAGCAGCTTAACCCTTTGGGCGGTCACGGTGGCGCCGCGGTAGAGTTGCTGCCTTACAGCGAATGCAGCGCCAGAGACCCGGGTTCCATCCCGACCACGGGTGCCGTAGGTACGGAGTTTGTACGTTCTCCCCGTGACCTGCGTGGGTTTTCTCCGAGATCTTCAGTTTCCTCCCACACTCCAAAGACGTGCAGGTTTGTAGGTTAAATTGGCTTGGTAAATGTAAAAAATTGTCCCTAGTGGGTGTACGATAGTGTTAATGCGCGGGGATCACTGGTCGGCACAGACCTGGTGGGCCGAAGGGCCTGTTTCCGCGCTGTTTCTCTAACCTAAACTGAACTAAACCGCTGTACAACTTGCCGTTAATTACACTTTAGAGTTTCAAGTTGCAGCATGGAAACAGGCCCCTCGGCCCACCGAGTCCACGCCGATCACCCATTCATACCAGTTCTATGTAATCCCACCTTCTCATCCTACACACCAGGGGGAATTTACAAAGGGCCAATTAACCTACAAACCCGCACGTCTTTGGAATGTGGGAGGAAACCGGAGAAAACGCACGCGGTCACGGGGAGAAGGAACAAACTCCACACACAGACAGCACCCGAGGTCAGGATAGAACCCGGGTCTCTGGCGACGTGAGGCTCAGAGACATCTCAAAAACGATATCTGGAATAGCTGGTATTTATTCACAAAGTGCTGGAGTAACTCAGCAGGTCAGGCAGCATCTCAGGAGAGAAGGAATGGGTGACGTTTCGGGTCGAGACCCTACTGGGTTCAGAAGACTCTGGTCCAAATGAAAGCAAATGAGACTAGCCCAGTTTGTCCACTTGGTCGGCATGGGCAAGGTGGGTCAGAGAAGCAGCCATGGAGGGAGATGGTAAAACCAAAGATACTAGAGGAGCAAGATGTACCACTCCGTCGAAATCGCCTTTACTGAAGTGTAGTACGCAAAGAAACCTAACGTCCGCCATTTTAGTTGGCAAAACCCGCCGTTCGCTACGCCTCTCGCAGTGTGATCAGTGTTTTGGGGGAACAGTATGTGTGATGATACCATAAAAATGCAGAATATATCTCATCTATCAATTCACAGATTTTTGTTATTTTTCTTTTTAAATGCTTCTGCAAGTTTCTGCCTACTAAAATGGCACCTTGACATACTACGGTTTTTAGGGTCGAGTGGTATATCTTGCTCTGCTCTAGTATCTTTGGGTAAAACATGAAAATGGTGGAGAAACAGAGAAACAGAGGCCGCGTATAAATGAGAAGTTTGAAGGAATTAACATCAGTAAAAAATTAGTATGTGGGAAAAAATTTAGTAATGAGACTAAATGGCGATATATCCTGTAGATAGAGGTAGAGCTAGATAGAGCTCTTAAGGATAGCGGAGTCAATAGACAATAGACAATAGGTGCAGGAGGAGGCCATTCGGCCCTTCGAGCCAGCACCGCCATTCAATGTGATCATGGCTGATCATTCTCAATCAGTACCCCGTTCCTGCCTTCTCCCCATACCCCCTGACTCCGCTACCCTTAAGAGCTCTATCTAGCTCTCTCTTGAATGCATTCAGAGAATTGGCCTCCACTGCCTTCTGAGGCAGAGAATTCCACAGATTCAAAACTCTCTGACTGAAAAGGTTTTTCCTCATCTCAGTTCTAAGTGGTCTACCCCTTATTCTTAAACTGTGGCCCCTTGTTCTGGAGTCAGAGGGTGTGGGGAGAAGGCAGGAATGGGGTACTGATTGAGAATGATCAGCCATGATCACATTGAATGGTGGTGCTGGCTCGAAGGGCCGAATGGCCTACTCCTGCACCTATTGTCTATTTAAATACTTTAAACCTGGGGTTTGGCACATTGCAGTGAAATTATTTCTCGAATCTTCTAAACCCAAGGAACTATAAGGACTGAAGAAGGGCTATGACCCGAAACGTCCCCTATTCCTTTTCCCCAGAGATGCTGCCTGGCCCGCTGAGTTGCTCCAGTACTTTGTGTCTGTCTTCAAAATATATGAACAGTCTGTTCAATTTGTCTTTCTGCGACAAAGCAGCTATTTCGGGAATCAATCCGCTAGCCGATCCTCCTCCACATCAGGATATTCTCCGTCATCCTGTGCACTCTGATGTTTGCCAATGGATTGTCAAAGATCTTCCGAAAGTTCATAAGTAATAGGCGCAGAACTAGGCCATTCTGCCCATCAAGTTTACTCCACCTAGGGTTGCCAATTTCCTCACTCCCAAATAAGGGACAATGGGTGACGTCACCGCCCCGCGCCCCACGTGACCTCACCCAGCCAGCGGCCACGTGCTCCCGCTCCACCAATGGCGGCCGCCATTGGTGGAGCGGGAGCGCGTGGCTGCTGGCTGGGCGAGGTCACATGGGGCGCGGGGCGGTGACGTCACCCTTTGTCCCTTATTTAGGAGTGAGGATGTTGACAACCCTATTAATACGGGACAAGGGCGGTCCCGTACGGAACAAACTAATTTAGCCCAAAATACGGGATGTCCCGACTGATACGGGATAGTTGGCAATCCTAACTCCACCGTTCAATCATGATCTATCTCTCCCTCCTAACCCCATTCCCCCGCCTTCTCTTCGTAACCCCTGACACCCGTACTAATCAAGAACCTATCTATCCCTGCCTTAAAAATACCCATTGACTTGGCCTCCACAGCCCTCTGTGGCAGAATACCCGACATAAACTGGCAGATACGGAGACAGTAGATGTACTATTGACGTCTCCCATTACTCCTTAGATTCTAGAACAGTTCTCAAGGATGAGTGACTTTAAATTTGTTACCTTACACTTTTGAGAGGAGGGAGAGAATAAAGAGGGTACCATACCAAGGGTGCATGGTGGCGCAGCGGTAGAGTTGATGCCTTACAGCGCCGGAGACCCGGGTTCCATCCTGACTAAGGATGCTGTCTGTACAGAGTTTGTACGTTCTCCCCGTGTCCTGCATTGGTTTTCTCCAGGATCTCCGGTTTCCTCCCACACTCCAAAGACGTACAGGATTGTAGGTAAATTGGCTTGGTGCAAAGGGTAAAATTGTCCCTGGTGTGCGTAGGATAGTGTTAATGTGTGGGGATCGCTGGTCGGCGCGGACTCAGTGGGCCGAAGGGCCTGTTTCCGCGCTGTACCTCTAAACTAAATTGATAAAACACCTTCCGGCCTGCTACCAATAATTGGGCCATTCTGGTATCTATTAAGAACGGAGTGGTAGACACAAGGAACTGCAGACACCTGTTTACAAAAATAAGACACAGAGTGCTGGAGTAACTCAGCGGGTCAGGCAGCATCCCCGGAGAACATGGATAGGTAACGTTTCACAGAGTGCTGGAGTAATTCAGTGGGTCAGGCAGCATCTCTGGAGAACATGGATAGGTGACGTTTCACAGAGTGCTGGAGTAACTCAGCGGGTCAGGCAGCATCTGTGGAGAACGTGGATAGGTGACGTTTCACAGAGTGCTGGAATAACTCAGCGGGTCAGGCAGCATCTGTGGAGAATGTGGATAGGTGACGTTTCGGGTTGGGACCCTTCCTCAGATTGGAAATGGACACTTGGAGAGAACTGTGAAGAGGTTGGACGGGGCAACACGGATTTACGATTGGTAACTCATTCTTTGACAAATCTCGTGGAATCTATTTGAGATTGCCACCTGCAGAATAGAGAGTCTGGTTTCGTTTAGCTTAGTTCATTATTGTCACGTGCACCAAGGTAGAATGAAAAGCTTTTGTGTAATATCCAGTCAGTAGAAAAGACTATGAATATAATATGTTTAAAGAAAAGACTATACATGAATATAATACGTTTAAAGAAAAGACTATATATGAATATAATACGTTTACAGAAAAGACTATGAATCCAATCAAGCCGTCCACAGTACACGGATAAAGGCTACAACATTTAGTGCAAGATATAACATTGCAGTCCGATTAAAGCCCGATTAAAGATAGTTCACAGGTCTGCACTGTGGTGGATGGGAGGTCAGGGCCACACTCTAGCTGATGAGAGGATGGTACAGTTGCCTAATAACAGCCGGGAAGAAACTGCCCCTGAATCTGGAGGTGTGCGTTTTCAAGCTTCTGTTAGCCAGTTAACCTGGTCTATTTGGGCTTTCAGAAACACCAAGGTCTGAATAAGGGTCTCGACCCGAAACGTCGCCTATTCCTTCTCTCCAGAGATGCTGCCTGTCCCGCTGAGTTACTCCAGCACTTTGTGTCTATCTCCAGCACCTGCAGTTCCTTCCGACACAGCGTACTAAACATTGCGGCTACATTCTCATCCACTGTGACAAACAGCAGATGCTACGGAAGGATTTATAAAGAGGAGGATGTGAGTTTTAAAACCGTTGCTCTACAGAATTAGACCGTCCGTGGAGTGGAGGATTTGAACGTTAGGCCCGGCTCCCTACAATGGGTAAATGGATCGCAGCGCCAAGCGTGCCTTCCTGTGTCAAAAACTGGAATAGTAATTCACAGATCATTTTCTTGCCAGCTTTATTTAATGTCAGCCGATTAAACGTCCAGAAAGAGCGGCCCGATATAGTTTGGAAACGCAGCACCGAAAATCTGTCTCCAAGGATAAATCGAAATATTTTCTCGGGAAAAAATCCATCTGGGATGTACTCTGGTCTACAAAAATAAATCCGAGGAAAGAACTGGGAAGTGGTGTGTAAAAACAACTGTTAATTGCACTGTGCCATGGAGTTCAGGGAAACAGGCACAAGCTTGTGCAGAGAGCAGGCTGTTCTGCTGTAGCAGGTATCAGCCAAAACTCCATCCTTCCTCGACTGACAAAAAAACTCCATCCTTGTGTAAATGCATATGGCAAGGCAAGACGTCTGAGCTTATTAAAATTCCATTTGAAATACCGATAGCCTGGCAAAACTCCCTTCTGTCAGGCAAAATAATTTGGCTATCCAACTAGAGTCTGACGTACGTTGGCTTCCTCCACATATTTAGATTTAGTTTTAGAGATAAAGCGCGGAAACTGGCCCTTCGGCCCACCGGGTCCACGCCGACCAGCGATCCCCGCACATTAACACTATGCTACACACAGTAGGGACATTTTTTTTTTAGATTTACCAAGCCAATTAACCTACAAACCTGCACGTCTTTGGCGTGTGGGAGGAAACCGAAGATCTCGGAGAAAACCCACGCAGGTCACGTACAAACTCCGTACGGACAGCGCCCGTAGTCGGGATGGAACCCGTGTCTCCGGCGCTGCATTCGCTGTAAGGCGGCAATTCTACCGCTGTGCCACCGTGACCGCCTGATTGGACCTCGATGTTCTATGGGGGTTGGTTAGGAATTATGCTCATTTGCAAATTTATGCACTGCGACGTTCGAAAAGTATCGGAATAGACTTTAAAGTTCCATAATGAAGAGAGACGTTTTAGTCAGAAGGCAGAGAATGGGGAGATATGGATCACTTGCAAGCAGACAAGATTAATTTAACTTGGCATCAAGTTCGACACAGACCTTACATTAAACGTTATGCCTTTTATCGTATATCTGTGCACTGCGGACGGCTTCATTGTGACATTGTATAATCTTTCTGCTGACTGCACAGCACACCACAAAAGCTGTTCGCTTTTCACCTCGGTACACGTGACAATAAACTAAACTAAACTAAGCTAAATGAAACATCGTGGACAGAAGGGCCTGTTCCTGCACTGTTCTATGTTCTATGAGTTATTAAAAGAGAGGAAATTTAATTCCTACATTATCCCCTCCCACTTACCAAGACCATATTGAAAGCATATTGTCGAGTTGCATCACAGCCTGATGGGGGAACAGCTCTGCCCAAGGCCACAAGAAATGACAGAGTTGTAGATGTATCCCAGTGCATCACACACACCACACCCCCCACCATTGTAGATGTAGCCCAGCCCATCACACAGAACAGATTCCCCATCACTGAGTCCATCTACACTTCAAGCTACCTTGGGAAAGCAGCCAACATAATCAGACCTGCCCCACCCCGGCCATTCCTTCTTCTCCCCGCTCCCGTCCGGCAGAAGGTACAGAAGCTTGAAAGCGCGCACCACCAGACTCAGGGACAGCTTCTTCCCCTCTGTGATCAGGCTTCTGAACGGCCCTTCCATAAGCTAGGGCACTGTCCGATTCACCTCTACCCCATCGCGGACATTGGACTTTGTCTCTGGACCTGGTGCGCTACGATGCTGAGAAGTATATTCTGCGCTCTGTATCTTCCCCTTTGTACTTGAGTTTGGCCTGATTGTGTTTATGTGGAGTATTACCTGATCTCAATGGATAGCATGCAAAACAAAGTTTTTCACTGTACCTCGGTACACATGACAATAATCAACCTGGACCGTTAGGTCACAGCACGAGTAGTTGATACCTAGAAAGCCCCTTGCCCCCACAATAGTTTAGTTTAATTTAGTTTATTGTCACGTGTGCCGAGGTACAGTGAAAAGCTTTTTGTAGCCATTTAATCTATATACTAAAACTCTCGTTTGTTATCTTGTTTGTGACTGAACTTCAGCCAAAACGGTACACGATAGCGCGACACTTTTAGGCCCACCTTACTCACCGTTGTCACTTTAGTGATAATGCAAGTAGTTTTATTGAAATCGGTCTTATATTTTTTAAGTTATTCACATTTTTAAGTTTAAAAGGAGGGGAGAGGGAGGAGGGAGGGGGGAGGGGGGAGAAGGGAGAGGGGAGGGGGGGTGAGGTGAGAGGGGAGGGGGGAAGGAGGGAGTGGGGAAGGGAGAGGGGAGGGGGGGTGAGGGGAGAGGGGAGGGGGGAAGGGGGGAGTGAGGGAGAAGGGAGAGGGGAGGGGGGGTTGAGGGGAGGGGGGAAGTGGGGGAGAAGGGAGAGGGGAGGGGGGTAGAGGGGAGGGGGGAGGGGGGAGGAGAGGGTGCTGGACCAATGCAGGAGAGGTTTGGGCCCAACGGGTCCACTTGGTCTAGTAACCAATAAAGTTACCAGATCGTTAAGAACCTGAATAGTCTCTGAGAACTGAGGTAACATTTTCCTGGGCATGTTTGTGAATCAAAGAATAAATTTTTTTCCCCCTCAGGGGAATAGATAGGTTAACTCTGGTCAAGGGTTGCCAACTGTTCCGTATTAGCCGGGACATCCCGTATTTTGGGCTAAATTAGTTTGTCCCGTACGGGACCGCCCTTGTCAAAACCTATTTCTACTCCCTAGCGTTTGAGGCCCACTGAGGAGGCGCTGTGAACTGTTTTGTATGTGCTGTTATGTTTGTGTGCTACTGTATGTTTCATTTTTTTCCTTAGTACCTAAACAGATGTACAGCACTTTGGTCAACGTGGGTTGTTTTTAAATGTGCTATACAAATAAAATTGACTTGACTTGACTTGACTTGTCCCGCATTAGTAGGGTTGCCAACTTCCTCACTCCCAAATAAGGGACAAAGGGTGACGTTACCGCCCTGCGCCCCACGTGACCTCACCCAGCCAGCGGCCACGTGCTCCTGCTCCACCAATGGCGGGAGCACGTGGCCGCTGGCTGGGTGAGGTCACGTGGGGCGCAGGGCGGTAACGTCACCCTTTGTCCCGTATTTGGGAGCGAGGAAGTTGGCAACGCTACTTTGGTCAGAGTCTTTAACTTGGATTAGGGGAAGCAAGAACTAGAAAGCACGGGTCTCGGATGAGAGCGGAAACATTTAAAAGGAACCTGAGGGGCAATTGTTTCACTCAGAGGGTATAAGGTAAATGGAACCAGCAACCAGTGGAGGTAGTCGAGGCAGGTAGTATAACAGCATTTAAAAGACACTTGGACATGTTCATGCATGAGAAGAAGGATACATGGATAGGAAAGGATTAGAGGGTTTTGGGGGCAAGCGCAGGCAAATGGGACGAGTGCAGATGGGGCATCTTGGTCGGCATGGACGAGTTGGGCCGAAGGGCCTGTTTCCGTGCTGTCAGACTCTGTGACTCTGCCTCAGAAGGCAGTGGTGGCCAATTATCTGAATGCATTCAAGAGAGAGCTTTCAAGTGACCGCGCTTTTGCGGTTGCAGCTCCTAGACTGTGGAACAGCATCCCTCTCCCCATCAGAACTGCCCCCTCCATCGACTCCTTTAAGTCCAGGCTCAAAACCTATTTCTACTCCCTAGCGTTTGAGGCCCTCTGAGGGGGGGGTGGGGGCTGTGAACTGTTTATGTATGTGCTGTTATGTTTGTGTGCCATTGTATGTTCGTTTCTTAGTACCTGAACTGATGTACAGCACTTTGGTCAACGTGGGTTGTTTTGAAATGTGCTATACAAATAAAATTGACTTGACTTGACTTGACTAGATAGAGCTCTTGATAGCGGAGTCAGGGGGTATGGGGAAAGGGCATGAACGGGGTACTGATTGAAAATGATCAGCCATGATCACATTGAATGGCGGTGCTGGCTCGAAGGGCCAAATGGCCTATATTGTCTATTGTCTATTGTCTATAATAAATCCAAAGCTCAACTTTGAAATCTCAGGTTGACCCAAAAAACTCAGTGGGACTCTGTGGAGAGAAGGAATGGGTGACGTTTCGGGTCGAGGCCCTTCATCAGACTTCAGTCACCCATTCCTTCTCTCCAGATATGCTACCTGTCCCGCTGAGTTACTCCAGAATTTTGTGTCTACCTTTGGTTTAAACCAGCGTCTGCCAGATCCTTCGCACACATTTGAAATCTCAGGTGAAGGCTAAATTTTATAAACCAATGAAGAATTTCTCAGAGGAGGATTAGATAATACCACGGGAACCTTCACAGCCTTGTTGAAGTGCTGCTTGTAAAATGACTGAATGTTCCTTTACAATAAGGAGTTTTCAGTCAAGTGGTCCCACATTTATTTAATTTTGGGTGGGGGGGGTTTTGTGTTGGTTTGTGATTGTGTGTAATCGCTTATTTTTATTGCTCTTATTGTTGGACTGTGGGTGACAAAATCCCGTCCAAAAGACTTGTTTTTTTGGATGACAATAAAGGTTATTCTGATTCTGATTCTGATCCATGGGAAATTGATTTATTCCAACAATTTCTCACTTTGTAGCACAGACCAGGACACTTGTCAAGGAATAGATTGTTTCCAGATCGGTCCCCAAATGTCAGGCCGTGTGCTTAATTGAACTTTGAAGTCCCTCCCAAAATGGGGCCTTGGTTCAGGTGGGTCTGCTGGCACTGCCATGAAGATCAGAAGACCAGCTACATCTGTCACTGATTATTAACGTGCCAAGTGCCGTCTTCCTTGGGTGTGAGAAGATTTATCTCGCGATCCCAACTCTCCCACCTGTCACTAAAAATGCTGTTTATCTCATCTCCAATATTTTCACATCAAATATTATTTTTTTAAATGGGCGGCACGGTGTCGCAGCGGGTAGAGCAGCTGCCTCGCAGCACTAGAGACCCGGCTTCCATCCTGATCTCGTGTGCTATCTGTGTAGAGTTTGCACGTTCTACCTGTGACCGCCTGGGGTTTTATCCGGGTGCTCCGGTTTCCTCCCACATCCCAAAGACGTGCGGGTTTGTGGGTTAATTGACCCTCTGTAAAAACTGCTCCTAGTGTGTAGGGAGTGGATGAGAAAGTGGGATGACGTAGAACTTGTGTGTGAAGGGGTGACTGATGGTCGGCTTGGACCCGGGGTGTCGGTAATTAGCGTGAACGCGAGCCATTGACAATCGAGTCTCGTCACCGCACTAATTACGGGTGCAGGAAAGACGATGTCAAAATGGGAATAACAGAAATCCTATTCCTATATATTTTTCCTCATTTAAATTAATCTCCTCAGATCTGAAGAGTCTGAAGAAGGGTCTCAACCCGAAACGTCCACCCATTCCTTCTCTCCAGAGATGCTGCCCGACCCGCTGAGTTACTCCACCATTTTGTGTCCATCCTCTGATTTGGTCAGGCCTCCCACCCCACTGTTAATCTGTGTCGTAGCGCATGGCTTGTCCATGTTGAAACCTCCACACACATTAGCATGGAGAACCGACAAGCATGATGACACCTAGATACGTGAAGGGATCATATAGCAAACATGACGCAGCTACTCTTGTGATTGCTCCTAAAGCGTGTTTGAAGGGAGGAGAGGGAGAGTGAGGAGTTTAGTTTTAGATTTTAGTGTTACAGATACAGAGCGGAAACAGGCCCTTCGGCCCACCAAGTCTGCACCGACATTAACACTATCCCACACACACTAGGGGACAATTTACACCAAGCCAATTAACCGACAAACCTGCACGTTTTTGGAGTGTGGGAGGAAACTGGAGGTCACGGGGAGAACGTACAAACTCCGTACAGACAGCGCCCGTAGTCGAGATCGAACCCGGGTCTCTGGCGCTGTAAGGCAGCAACTCTCCCCGTGACCTGCGTGGGTTTTCTCCGAGATCTTCGGTTTCCTTCCACACTCCAAAGACGTGCAGGTTTGTAGGTTAATTGGCTTGGTAAATGTAAAAATTGTCCCTAGTGGGTGTAGGATAGTGTTAGTGTGCGGGGATCGCTGGTCGGCGCGGACTCGGTGGGCCGAAGGGCCTGTTTTCGCGCTGTATCTCTAAACTAAACTAAACTAAATTAAACCAGAGTGTAGATGTCCATTGACTTGCCCCAGACTTTATCTCTGAAGTTTATTTTTACATGAGAATGCTGAGAAACTATGTTCTTTACTCTGGTCATTTTCTCTTTGCTCTACCTGCGGTACTGGTGTTTGGCCTGATTGTATTCATGTAGAATGTTATCTGATTTGATTGGGCAGCGTGCGAACAAAAGCCTTCCATTGTACCTTGTTGCACGTGACAGCAATACTCCGAAAGCTGCATTGAATGCAAAGTATTGAGGCTCAATAAAAGCCGTTAACAAGCCAAAGAAAGAACAAACTTGTGATTGTACGGCAGATTTCACAACCCCAGGATGTCACAAAGTGCCTCGCACTCAATTAAATACTTTTCAAATCCAGTCACTGTGGTCGGGTTTGAAACGCAGCAGTACTTTCCGAATAGCAAGGTCCAAAAGGCAGTAACAAGACCGCGATTGAGAAATGAACACGTGCTGGCCGGATCAATAGAACGCCCAACGACCAACGACGCTGTTTATATTTCACAGCAACGTTGAGTGTTTACAACACGACGAAGAGAGGTGACTAGGTCAAAGGTGAAAGGAGCAGAATTAGGCCATTCAGCCCATCAAGTCTACTCTGCCATTCAATCATGGCTGATCTATCTCTCCCTCCTGACCCCATTCTCCTGCCTTCTCCCTATAACCACTGACAGCCGTACTAATCAAGAACCTGTCTATCTCTGCCTTAAATATATCCACTGACTTGGCCTCCACAGCCTTCTGTGGCAATGAATTCCACAGATTCACCACCCTCTGACCAAATAAATTTCTCCTCATCTCCTTCCTAAAAGAACATCCTTTAATTCTGAGGCTGTGACCTCCAGTCCTAGACTCTCCTATTAGTGGAAACAGCCTCTCCACATCCACTCTATCCGGGCCTTTCACTGTTCTGTACGTTTCAATGAGGTCCACTTAAACCTTCTAAACTCCAGCGAGTACAGGCCCAGTGCCGACAAACGCTCATCGTATGTTAACCCACTCATTCCTGAGATCATTTGGAATTAGGATTCCTGGGATCATGGGGGAGGACTTCCTCAAAAAATGTTAAACTTTGGAAGATTGGACAAATCCTGCAGAATCTAGGGGTGAGTTAATCGATCATCTTCATTGCAGACAAAAGCAATCTCCAGGTGCAGGATTGGATTGAATTACCCTAGCTGGCATTGTATTTAGGGTTGCCAACTTCCTCACTCCGAAATAAGGGACAAAGGGTGACGTCACCGCCCCGCGCCCCACGTGACCTCACCCAGCCAGTGGCCACGTGCTCCTGGCCCGGGCGGCCGCCATTGGTGGAACGGGAGCACGTGGCCGCTGGCTGGGCGAGGTCACGTGGGGCGGTGACGTCACCCTTTGTCCCTTATTTGGGAGTGAGGAAGTTGGCAACCCTACTAATATGGGACAAGGGCGGTCCCGTACGGGATAAACTAATTTAGGTCAAAATACGGGATGTCCCGGCTAATACGGGACATTTGGCAACCCTAATTGTACAGCAGAAACATTTAATGCATGCATGTCCTGAAAAGTTGTGATGAGGTGCACATTGCGAATTTAGTACAGAGTTTAGAGATACAGCAAACAAACAGGCCCTTCAGCCCATTGAGTCCGTGCCAGCCACTGATCACCCGTTCACACTAGTTCTATGTTATCCCCCACTTTTGCATCCACTTCCTACACACGAGGGGCGATTTTTAGTGAGGCCAATTAACCTCCAAATCTGCAGGTCTTTGGGATGTGGGAGGAAGCTGGAGCACCCGGAAAACAACCCACGTCGTCACAGGGAGAATGTGCAAACTCCAAAGCTACTAATTAAAGGGATGAATCACCCTGCACGGTCTTCCTTGTCAGCCGAGTGGATGATCCGAAAAAACAACCTATCCCTTCCTAAACCATCACCTGAACCGTCACCTGAACTATCACCTGAACCATCACCTGAACCATCACCTGAACCATCACCTGAACCGTCACCTGAACTATCACCTAAACCATCACCTGAACCGTCACCTGAACTATCACCTGAACCATCACCTGAACCATCACCTGAACCGTCACCTGAACCGTCACCATCACCTGAACCATCACCTGAACCATCACCTGAACCATCACCTGAACTATCACCTGAACCATCACCTGAACCGTCACCATCACCTGAACCATCACCTGAACCATCAAGACCAGCATAGATGGGACAGCTTAGTTAGAGTGGACGAGATTCCATGCTGCATAACTCCATAAGATACAGGAGCAGAATTTGACCATTCGACCCATTGAGTCTATTCCTCCATTTGATCATGGCTGATCTATTTTTCCCTCTCAAACCCATTCTCCTGCCTGCTCCTCATAATCTTTGACGTCCTTACCAGTCCTGGACTTACAATACCCAATGACTTGTCCTCCACCACCATCTGTGGCAATGAATTCCACAGATTCTCCACCCTCTGGCCAAAGAAATACCTCATCGCCATTCTAAAGATACGTCCTTTTATTCTGAGGCTGGGCCTCTATGACTCTGAGATCACTGGACAGAGCTTAACACATGGTGTAGTTAAAAGTGGATTTTCACACCTAAGCATTTACAAAGTAACAAAGGAATTTCAAGAGAGCAGAAGGCCATCGGTCAGTCTCTGACCAGGCCTTGGCACCCAATGCTAAGTGGCCCAGGCAGCACTTGACTGGTTAAAGTTTGCTATCATTAAATGCTTGATGTTGATAAGCTCAACATATCCTGTTTATTCTCTCTCGAAAAGCCTTAGAAGTCTAAATGTAGTTCTCTGTGAAAAACATCCTGATCAAAATACACACCATGCCATATCCACTCATTGCAAACAGAAACAAAGAACAGTCTGAAGAAGAGTCACGACCCGAAACGTCACCCATTCCTTCTCTCCTGAGATGCTGCCTGACCCGCTGAGTTACTCCAGCATTTTGTGAATAAATACCTTCGATTTGTACCAGCATCTGCAGTTATTTTCTTATAAGAACTGCAGATGCTGGTTCAAACCAAACAAAGACACATGATTGAATAGTGGAGTAAAATTGATGGGCCGAATGGCTTAATTCTGCTCCTATCACTTATGAACATGAACAAAGTGCTGGAGCAACTCAGAGGGTCAGACATCATCTCTAGAGAATAAGAAGGGTCTCGACCCACAACGTCACCCATCCCCGTTCTCCAGAGATGCTGCCCGACTCTCTGAGTTACTCCGGCACTTTGTGTCTATCCATTCATTAAATGTAGTGTACTTGCTGCTTGCAAAAGCTCCATTGCATTCTATTCCAAGTGAGCTTCCTGAGATTTGTATGAGACGTTCTACTAGGGTTGCCAACTTCCTCGCTCCCAAAAAAGGGACAAGGGGTGACGTCACCGCCCCGCGCCCCACGTGACCTCACCCAGCCAGCGGTCACGTGCTCCCGCTCCACCAATGGCGGCCGCCATTGGTGGAGCAGGAGCACGTGGCTGCTAGTTGAGTGAGGTCACGTGGGGCGCGGGGCGGTGACGTCACACTTTGTCCCATATTTGAGAGTGAGGAAGTTGGCAACCCTACTAATACGGGACAAGGGGCCACAGTTTAAGAATAAAGGGTAGGCCATTTAGAACTGAGATGAGGAAAAACTTTTTCAGTCAGAGAGAGCTAGATAGAGCTCTTAAGGATAGCGGAGTCAGGAACGGGGTACTGATTGAAAATGATCAGCCATGATCACATTGAATGGCGGTGCTGGCTCGAAGGGCCGAATGGCCTCCTCCTGCACCTATTGTCTATTGTCTATAAGGGCAGTCCCATACGGGACAAACTAATTTAGCCCAATACGGGACAATACGGCTAATACGGGACAGTTGGCAACCCTGCATTCTACACACTGAGATTACAAACTACATCTCTGCTCCGTAGGGTAATGGCTTTCAATTTTTTTTCCGGTTTAATCACAAAAAAACACAAAGTGCTTGAGTAACTCAGTGGATCAGGCAGCATCTGAAAAAAGTCCCGATCTGAAATATTGCCTGTCCATGTACTCCAGAGATGCTGTCTCTCCTGCTCGATTACTCCAGCACTTTGTGTCTTTTTTTGTGAATCAACATCTGCAGTTTCCTTTCACCCACTCCATGTTGGGGCTTTGTTACATGGCTTTATGGTCAGACTGTTGAGTTTGGTTTAGTTTAGTTTGTAGATACAGCCTGGAAACAGGCCCTTCGGCCCATTGAGTTTGCAGCGACAAGCGATCCCCATACACTAACATTATCCTACGCACACTCGGGACAATTTGCAATCTTTACAAAAGCCAATTAACCTACAAACCTGCACGTCTTTAGAGTGTAGGAGGAACCCGGAGAAAACCCACGCAGGTCACGGGGAGAACGTACTAACTCCTTACCGACAGCACCCGTAGTCAGGATGGAACCCGGGTCTCTGGCGCGGTGAGGCAGCAACTCTACCGCTGCGCCTCCGTGACGCCATATTTCTCTTTCTATTTATTTGTTTTCTATTTCTATTTTCCCATCTAAGACTTCCAAAGGGGCGGCACGGTGGCGCAGCGGTAGAGTTGCCGCCTTACAGCGAATGCAGCGCCGGAGACTCGGGTTTGATCCTGACTACGGGCGCCGTCTGTACGGAGTTTGTACGTTCTCCCCGTGACCTGCGTGGGTTTTCTCCAAGATCTTCGGTTTCCTCCCACACTCCAAAGACGTGCTGGTTTGTAGGTTAATTGACTGGGTAAATGTAAAAATTGTCCCTAGTGTGTGTAGGATAGTGTTAATGTGCGGGGATCGCTGGGCGGCACGGACTCGGTGGGCCGAAGGGCCTGTTTCCGCGCTGTGCCTCTAAATCTAAAAAAAAAATCTAAAAAGATAATCAACCTACAAACCTGCAAATCTTTGGAGTGTGGGAGGAAACCGGGGCTCCCGGAGAAAACCCATGTGGTCACAGAGAGAACGTACAACAGCAACCACTGGGCCACTGCCAAAATTCAGATGAATTATTACACATGCTTTGAGGCAGATGCAAAATGTCAGGGGATGCCATTCTGGAGCTGAGCGGAGGTCTGCTCTCCCCGTTAGCCTGGTCAATATTTATCCTACAAACAACATCAATGTCATGGACTATGCGAGCATTCACACGCTGTTACTAGCAGGGTAGTGCACTAGAAAATATAGCTTGTCAGCTCTGGCTCACGAGTTGTTATCACAACCAACTGTGCTCCGCAAAGGGTTTATTTTGACAAAACATATGGTGCTTTAGCTCAAAGAATATTTCAGAAATCTTTGTGGAGTAGATTTCACACAGTAAAAACAATTTGCGTTTGCAAGATAGGCACCTTATGCAGACTTGCACAGGCTAAATGTCAGCTCTGATGCTCTATGTCAGCCGGCTCGGAACTCCAGCCAGCTGACGCCATCTGTGCATGACTCCGTTTGTGATGCCGTTGATTTAACCTTTCACTCAGTTGGTTCCAGTTTTGGATCATTGAGCCTCGAGATTGAATGGTTCCACTGGGTTATCTGTGAAAGTAACATTGCAGAAACAGCGGGCGAGTCGGGAGCTGTGGCAGAACTGGTTGAACACTTGATTCAGAGTAGACACAAAAAGCTGGAGTAACTCAACGGGTCAGGCAGCATCTCTGGAGAGAAGGAACGGGTGACGTTTCGGGTCGAGACCCTTCTTCAGAGTAGGAACTAGGAACGAACCTTGATTGGGTGATAGACTGGTGAATCTGTGGAATTCTTTGCCAGGTCAGTGGATATATTTAAGGCAGAGATAGATAGATTCATGATTAGTACGGGTGTCAGAAGGCAGGAGAATGGGGTTGGGAGGGAAAGATAGATCAGCCATGATTGAATGGTGGAGTAGACTTAATGGGCTGAATGGCCTTATGATTGCACTTGGGACTTCGAGCTTTTGTTTTTGGTTTTTTTTTGCACAAATTTGATTTTTCTTCATTTTTTGAACGTCTTTTTTTTAATGTCTGTTTATTACATCATCTATTGTGTACCGAGTTTACAAATCTGTTGTAATCTGCTGCAAGTAAGGATTTCATTGTTCCGTTTCGGTCCGTGTGACATTTAAAATACTCGTGACTCCTGACTAAAGTGAGTTCCCAGCTGATTATCACATCTTTGACCTTGCGCACCTGACATGAGCAAATTGGCTTCCATGTTTCCCATGTTACAACACGGTTTGCCATTTGGAAGCTGTTCATTGGCACTGAAGCAGTTTGAGATATTTTAAGGCTGCGAAAGACACAGAAAAACGTAAAGATTTAACAGAGAAAACTTAGAAAATAGGTGCAGGAGGAGGCCATCTGGCCCTTCGAGCCAGCACCGCCATTCAATATGATCATGGCTGATCATCCACAATCAGTAACCCGTGCCTGCCTTCTCCCCATATCCCTTGATTCCGCTAGCCCCTAGAGCTCTATCTAACTCTCTCTTAAATCCATCCAGTGATTTGGCCTCCACTGCCCTCTGTGGCAGAGAATTCCACAAATTCACAACTCTCTGGGTGAGTTCTCTGAGCTCTGAGACCCGGGGTCGGTCCTGACTACAGCTGTCGTCTGTACGGAGTTTGTACGTTCTCCTTATGACCTGTGTGGGTATTCTCTGGGTGCTCCGGTTTCCTCCCACACTCCAACGGTGTACAGGTTTGTAGGATAACTGGCTTCAGTATAATTGTAAATGGTCCCTCGTGGGATGGATAGGGCCAGCTTCTTCGCAGCTGTTATCGGGCAACTGAACCGTCCTCTCACCAACTAGAAAGCGGTCCTGACGTCCTATCGGCCTCATTGAAGACCTTTCAACTATCTTTAAGCGAACTTTACTGGACTTTATCGTGCACTAAACGTTATACCCTGTATCCTGTCTGGGGTTGCCAACTTCCTCACTCCCAAATGCGGGACAAGGTGACGTCACCGCGCCGCGCCCCACGTGACCTCACCCAGCCAGCGGCCACGCGCTCCTGCTCCGCCAACTAAGGTTGCTCCTCTTGTGATTTTTTCCAATATTTGTGTTTCTATGTTTCTGGCACTGTGAGGCAGCAACTCTACCGCTGCGCCACCGTGCCGCCCTGAGAAACGTGTTGCTCTTCTCAAGAGTAGAGGTTTCTGTTGGAGGAGAGCATGGACACCCACTATCAGGTTTGCCTTTGGGCTACATGCATGCTTCTAATCTGGAATACCGTGTTTCTCTGACTTTATATACAGTACGTCTACATGATCACCCCCTCATCCTCTTGCGTTCCAAGTCCTAGCCCTGCCCAACCTCTCCCTGAAGCTCAGGCCCTCGAGTCCTGGCAACGTCCTCGTAAACCTTCTCTGTATTCTTTCCAACTTCAGGACATCCTTCCAATCGCAGGGTGACCAAATCTGAACGCAATACTCCATATGCGGCCTCACCAACGCCTCGTACAACTGTAACACAACATCCCAACTTCTATACTTAATACCTTTATCACTTTGACCCCAAGATACTAGAGCAGAGCAAGATAGACCACTCGACCCTAAAAACCGTAGTATGTCTGTAAATTTCCCGGTGTGGGACGAATAAAGGAATATATTATTATTATTATTATGTCAAGGCGCCATTTTAGTAGGCAGAAACTTGCAGAAACGTTTAAAAAGAAAAATAACATAAATCTGTGAATTGATAGATGAGATACATTCTGCATTTTAATGGTATCATCACACATACTGTTCCCCCATAACATTGATCACACTGCGAGAGGCAAATCGAACGACCTACTAAAATGGCGGACGTTACACTCCTTTGCGTACTACACTTCAGTATAGGCGATTTCGACAGAGTGGTCCATCTTGCTCCTCTAGTAGCTTTGCTTTGACCGTGGCTGCCTTTTTAGTTGGAGGTTGATAGGATACAGCAGCCTCACACGTATATCACCTGTTGATCCCACTCACAACGTGGAGCTCAAGAGTGGAATAAAAGTTTTGTTTAGTTTAGGTCAGAGATGCAGCGTGGAAACAGCCCACCGAGTCCACGCCGACCAGCGATCCCCGCACATTAACACGTAGACCACGCCAATTAACCTACAAACTTGTACGTCTTTGGAGTGTGGGAGGAAACCGAAGATCATGGAGAAAACCCACGCAGGTCAGGGGAGGGGGGAACGTGCAAACTCCGTACAGACAGCACCCGTAGTCAGGATGGAACCCTGGTCTCTGGCGCTGTGAGGCAGCAACTCTACCGCTGCACCACCATTCTATGGGAGGGGAGAACAAGGAAGGAATGCAGCATGGATGTATTTAAGATGAGGCTGGATTAGAGCACGATCAGGGAATAATTATTCCGAGATAACTTGGCCCCACCAGCTCAGTGTTCCAAGCCACTAAATCGACATCTGCTCCTCATTTGCTGCAGCCCAGAAGAACATTTTATTCACCGCAGATTACTAGGCTCCTAAATATAAATAACTCGACGTGAAAATCAGTGGACAATTCTGTTTATTTGCAGAGCCAGGCGTAAATAGTAGATTAACTAAGTTGACGTAAATTATTTCAAATGTCATTATTTGTCTCGAGTTGTGGGAATATTGGATGTTCACAAGTTCTCGGAGCAGAATTAGGCCATTCGGCCCATCGAGTCTACTCTGCCATTCAATCATGGCTGATCTATCTACCTCTCTCCCTCCTAACCACATTCTCCTGCCTTCTCCCCGTAACCCCTGACACCCATACTAATCAAGAACCTATCAACCTGCCGATATTCTCTGTCAAGGAAGATCACTGAATGTAACAGCCATGATCATATTGAATGGCGGTGCAGGCTCGAAGGGCCGAATGGCCTACTCCTGCACCTATTTTCTATGTTTCTATGTTTCTATGTATACCATAGGTAAGGCGAGGTTGAATCCCCTTGTCCGGAAGCTTCTTACAATGTGGAATGTGCTACCACAGGTTGTGGGAACAGTTGAGATGCACTTAAGGGAAGTTAGCTCAGTAGTGGTGCAGCAGAAGAACTGCTGCCTCAAAGCACATGAGACCCAGGTTCGATTCTGACCTTGGGTACTGTCAGTGCGGACAGCTCGTTCTGTATCCTGCACCGTCTGAGTGAAAAAGTTGCCCTTTACATCTATCTATTATATTACTAAAACTTTCATCATGTATATATATTGGTATATTTGATTGTATATCAATTTGTTCCCGAAATACAGCCAAAACGGTACACGATAGCACAACAATTGTAGGCCCACCTTACTCACCATTCCCCTGCGGTCTCGGTTGATCAAGTTTTGTTACATTTTAAAAGCAATTAACGTAATAAACTTTAATAAATGCGCTCCCCCCCTCCCCCCCGCCGGGAGGACCGACGCCCGTCCCGGCGTGCCCCACGCCTGACCTTCCTCCCGTGGTGCAGCGCGGCGGCAGAGGGTCAAACAAGATGGCCGTCGCCGCCGAGCTGCCGCTGCAGAAGAGGTTTCCACCTCACGGGTCCGAGGCTCGCGATGGCCGCCCGGGGCCGGGGTAAGTGGCCCCCTCTCCCCTTTCCTCTCCCCCCTCGCCCGACCACGACCCCGGTTTGCACCCAACGGGGGTTGCCGGGCCCGCAGAAGAGGTTTGGACCCAAAGCGTCCAGGCCCGTATAGGTCCTATTAAATCTTTCCTCTCTCACGTTAAACCTCTGTTCCCTGGGTCTTGATTCCCATACCCTTCACCCTATCTGTTCAGTTTAGTTTATTGTCACGTGTACCGAGGTACAGTGAAAAGCTTTTGTTGCGCGCTAACCAGTCAGCAGAAAGACTATACATGATTACAATCGATCCATTTACAGCGTACAGATACATGATAAGGGAATAACGTTCAGTGCAACGTAAAGCTAGCAACATCCGATCAAGGATAGTCCGAGGGTCAACAAAGAGGTCGATAGTAGTTCAGCACTGCTCTCTGGTTGTGGGAGGATGATTCACTTGCCCTCAGGTATTAATTCACAAGTTTACAAGTTATAGGAGTAGAATTAGGCCATTCGGCCCATCGAGTCCACCCCGCCGTTCAATCATGTCTGATCTCTGCCTCCTAGTCCCATTCTCCTGCCTTCTCCCCATAACCCTTGACAACCGTTTCAATCAAGAACTTGTCTATCTCGGCCTTAAATATATCCACTGACTTGGCCTCCACAGCCCTCTGTGGCAATGAGTTCCACAGGTTAACAACCCTCTGACTAAAGGGGTTCCCCTCCTGATTTTGTACACCTCCATAAGATCACCCCTCAGCCTCCTGCATTCCGAGGAATAAAGTCCCAGCCTGCCTAACCTCTCCCTAAAGCTCAGGCCCTCAAGTCCTGGCAACGTCCTCGTAATCTTCTCCGCAGTATTTCCATCTTAACGACATCCCATTTGCTCTCTCTCGGACTTTGCTCTGTGCAAATCAGCTGGCATACGTACACGATAGGTGATTCGCTGGAAAGGCATTATCTTGAGATAAAGGTGCTTCATAAACGTTAACAATCTCCAACACATAACTAAAATATGATTCATTAACCAATAATTTTGATGTTCTTTACAACGGGTTTCCAAATCAGTGGATTATAAATCGACAAATATAAACTTATGACGTAGAAAAGATGCTGGTTTCCAAAGAAGACACAAAGTGCTGGAGTAACTCAGCGGGTCAGGCAGCATCTGTGGAGAACATGGATAGGTGACGTTTCACAGAGTGCCGGAGTAACTCAGCGGGTCAGGCAGCATCTCTGGAGAACATGGATCGGTGACGTTCCACAGAGTGCTGGGGTAACTCAGCGGGTCAGGCAGCATCTCTGGAGAACATGGATAGGTGACATTTCAGGTTAGGTCTGAGGAAGGGTCTTGACCCGAAACATTACCTACCCATGTTCTCCACAGATGCTGTCCAAACCGCAGAGTTACTAACTTTTATAACTAACAGTGTTACCGCAAAGTTACTCCAGCACCTTGTGTTCTTTTGGATGTAGACTTAAGTCAGCATGGACAAGGTGGGCCGAAGGGCCTGTTTCAGTGCTGTACTGTGCTATGACTCTAAGTATCGACCAGTAATTGCACAATAACACCGATCTCTGACGAAAGTCACTGTAATCATTTTTAAATATTAACATTTTGAAGATAACGTTTTGAATTGTGACCACTTTGAATAACCCGATTTTGTAGAAAACACCTTCATTTATCAAAACTTAAGGCAGAAACCATTGAGCTATCTCACTCTCGTAGTTGCAAACAAAGGGCAGATTTACCAGCACACCTCCACCAAGCTTCACAATTATACCGAGGGGCAAGGTCTTGATCTACTAAGGTCAGGGGTTGAAGATTCTCACCAATTTTCCAAAATTGTCCCTAGGACATGGTTGCACCAATCTGATATAAACAAGATGCCCAAAGCTGGTGTCTGAATCAAACAGCACTGTAAATTCAAGATGCATCCCAATGGACACAAGGAGAAGGGATTAGAAGGTTATAGGGGATGCTAAACAAGCAGATAAATTCTGTTCTTTCTCCCATCATTTCTGCCCTGAAATTGTCTCTTGCTTATTATGTTGTAACTAGGGTTGCCAACTGTCCCGTGTTAGCCGGGACATCCCGTATTTTGGGCTAAATGTTGGGGGAGTCCAGAACCAGGGGCCACATTTTAAGAATAAGGGGTAGACCATTTAGAACGGAGATGAGGAAACACTTTTTCAGTCAGAGAGTTGTAAATCTGTGGAATTCTCTGCCTCAGAAAGCAGTGGAGACCAATTCTCTGAATGCATTCAAGAGAGAGCTAGATAGCTCTTAAGGATAGCGGAGTCAGGGTGTATGGGGAGAAGGCAGGAACGGGGTACTGATTGAGAATGATCAGCCATGATCACATTGAATGGCGGTGCTGGCTCGAAGGGCCGAATGGCCTCCTCCTGCACTTATTGTCTATTGTCTATAAATTGGCTTGTCCCTTACGGGACCGCCCTGTCCCATATTAGGTCCATTGGGCGGTGTAGGCCCGTACGCTGTAGGAAGAAAACTGCAGATGCTGGTTAAAATCTGCGGCTACCTGTTCCGGACAGTGTACGTCGGGACAGTGTAGGCACGGAGGCCCGGGCGCCACCTCACGGAGGTTGCATAGCATCCCGCATCCCGGCCTGGGCGGCCGCCATTAGTGGAGCGGGAGCAAGTGGACGCTGGCTGGGTGAGGTCACGTGGGGCGCGAGGCGGTGACGTCACCTTGTCCCTTATTTGGGAGTTAGATAGTTGGCAACCCTAGTCGAGACCCTTCTTCAGAGGAAGCCAGTTTCAGAGGGCCGAGGGCCCAGTTGCCGTGCTGATGACTCCATGGATAATACTCAGAAGGGGCAGTTAACAAACTTTATTTTCTTGCACTCTTTGCACGCGACTGCATCTATCAAAAACACAAACCTTCCTCTCCTGGCCTCCACATCATTTTGTTAGCTTTTAAAACTTCATTCCAACTCCACCCACACACACAACACACTGCGTCCCAGTCAATTATGCTTCCTCTAATTCCTGTCCAAAGAATGTCTGTACAAAGAGAACAAATGAATGACAAACCTATTATTTTCATTAAAAAAAGCTTTGTAACTTAGTTACACAACTCTATTATATTAGGTCAGTGTTGTCGGTGAACTAAATCTCATTCCCAATTGTCCTGATTTTATTTTACATTGCACTCTCCACAAAGCTATTAAAGCACATGATGGTTCTGTGCTTCTCTCTGCTGCGTTGGAGCGTGTGGGGGGGGGGGGAGAGAGTGGGGGGGGGGGGAGAGAGTGGGGGGGGGGGAGAGAGTGGGGGGGGGGGGAGAGAGTGGGGGGGGAGAGAGAGTGGGGGGGGGAGAGAGTGGGGGGGGAGAGAGTGGGGGGGGGAAGAGAGTGGGGGGGGAGAGAGGGGAGGGGGGTGGAGAGAGGGGGAGAAGGGGTGGGATAGAGAGGGGGTGGGATAGAAGGGGAGAGGGGGTGGGATAGAGAAGGGAGGGAGGGGAGGGGTTAGAGAGGGGGGAGAGGGGGTGGGATAGAGAGGGGAGGGAGGGGGTGGGATAGAGAGGGGGAGAGGGGGTTGGATAGAGAGGGGGGAGAGGGGGTGGCATAGAGAGGGGGAGGGGGTGGGATAGAGAGGGGGTGCGATGGAGAGGGGGGGTGGGGTGGGATAGAGAGGGGGAGAGGGGTGGGATGGAGAGGGAGAGGGGGGTGGGATAGAGAGGGGGGAGAGGGGGTGGGATGGAGAGGGAGAAGGGGGGTGGGATAGAGAGGGGGGGAGAGGGGGTGGGATGGAGAGGGGGAGAGGGGGTTGGATAGAGAGGGGGTGGGATAGAAAGGGGGTGGGATAGAGAGGGGGTGGGATAGAGAGGGGGTGGGATAGAGAGGGGGTGGGATAGAGAGGGGGTGGGATAGAGAGGGGGAGGGGGTGGGATAGAGAGGGGGAGGGGTGGGATAGAGAGGGGGAGGGGGTGGGATAGAGAGGGGGAGGGGGTGGGATAGAGAGGGGGTGGGATGGAGAGGGGGGGTGGGGGTGGGATAGAGAGGGGGAGAGGGGGTGGGATAGAGAGGGGGTGGTGTAGAGGGGGGAGAGGGGGTGGGGTGGGAGGGACTCCCGCGGCCGATCTGCGGCTGGGATTTACCTCCCTGCGGCCGGGACTCTGGAACTCCGGCCCGGCTGGAGCCGGCAGATCCATTCCCACGGCCGGGCTCTGTGAGCCGGTATCCCAAGGCGGACCGTTCCGGTATCAATAGACAACAGGTGCAGGAGGAGGCCATTCGGTCCTTCGAGCCAGCACTGCCCCATTCACTGTGATCATGGCTGACCATCCACAATCAGTAACCCCTCTCCCCGTATCCCCTGACTCCGCTATCACTAAGAGCTCTGTCTAGTTATCGTTGGAGGCCGTGACCTCTATCGGACCGGCACGAGGGATAACCCGGCAGGTCTCCGCGACCAAGAGTGACGGAAAATCGGGGGACTTTCGGTGAAAATGGGCGGTGGAATTGTATTTAAGAAATTCCAAGCTTTGCAAGTAAAATGAAAATTAAATGGAAGCTGTCCGGAATTTATAATTAAAAAAAATAAAGATGGGCTTGTTAAATGCAGAGCCAGTTTCAGTGTGGGGTAGTTTCCTATCCACACAGGCTAAATTATAATTCATCACTACATTCCTCCTGCAAGCAAGAGTGTCAGGCCGCTAGAAGAAGGGTCTGCAGAGAATACTGGAGTGATAACGCCGCGAGTAATTGAATAAGGGAGGTTCACAAGTTCACTGCATTCACCATAATCTGGTTTTAATCAGAAACCGCACAGGAGGCAGGCACTCAAGGAGAAAGCAAACAGGACTAAAATAAATCTATAGATTCCATGCACTGAAAGCAAACGATGAATCAGGTTCTGTCGTGTGTGTGGGGTTGAGTAACGAGACTCCAGTTGCCCATGGTGGCCCCGACTCGTGAATCCAATTAACCCTGCGATCTCACAGTGAGCATGGCGGAGTCAGCCAACGGGATAGAAGAAGCAGGCTCTTCAGCCCATCGTGTCCTCACCATCCAAGGGCAGCAGAGCCGCTGCCTCGCAGCGCCAGAGACACGGGATCGATCCCGACAACGGGTGCCGCATGCATGTGGAGTATGCACCTTCTCCCTGTGTGGACCGCGTGGGTTTCCTCCGGGCGCTCCGGTTTCCTCCCACACCCCAAAGATGAGTGGGTTTGTAGTTTAGCCGGCCCTCTGTAAATTGCCCCTAGTGTGATGGGAGAGTGGCGGCCGCCATTGGTGGAGCGGGAGCACGTGGCCGCTGGCTGGGTGATGTTACCTTTCCCCGTATTTGGGAGTGCTATAGTTGGCAACCCTACCTCTACCCCATTGCGGACATTGGACTTAGTCTGTGGACCTGATGCGCTACAATGCTGAGAACTATATTCTACACTCTGTATCTTCCCCCTTTGCTCCACCTGTCGTACTTGAGTTTGACTTGACTGTATTTATGAATGGTATTATCTGATTTAATTGGACAGCGTGCAAAACAAAAGCTTTTCAGTGTACCGCGGGTACGCGTGACAATGACAAATGAAAACTTAAACCATGAACCAAAACCTTGTCTGTCCATACCCACCACACATGCTGCCTGACCCGCTGGGTTCCTCCAGCACTGTGCTTTTGCTCAGGGTTGCAGCACTTGCATTTCCTCGTGCCCCCATTTCTTTCCCCCCCCCCCCCCCCTTCTCCCCATTTTCCATCTCGACGTCACTGGGCTTTCGGAGATTTGAACAGGAGCAGCCTGTAATTATTTTTGCCCTGGACTGGAGCTGCAGACAAAGGCCCCCTGAATCAAAGAGGGAACTAAATCAAAGCCATTATTAATATGAAATGTGATCCGTGCACTGTTATGCCAGCAGGCTTTATACAATGCAGATGCTGTGCTTAACACATCTCTTATTATAAATACTGTGCATCTCGCAGCCTTGCAGTCTCTGCCTTCTGATCCGAGCGGCACAGTGGTGCAGCGGGTAGAGCTGCTGTCTTACAGCGCCGGAGACACGGGTTCCATCCGTGTGTGGAGTTTGCACGTTCTCCCCGTGACCGCGTACGTGGGTTTCCTGCAATGTGCTCCGGTTTCCTCCCACATCCCAAAGACGTGCGGGTTTGTAAGTTAATCGGCCACCTGCAAATTGCCCCCTAGTGTGTAGGGAGTGGATGAGAGAGCGGGATAACATAGAACTAGTGTGGATCGCTGGTCGGCACGGACTCGGTGGGCTGAAGGGCCTGTTTCCGTGCTGTATCTCTAAACTCAATGAAAGTAAACTAAACTAGTCTTAACTAAGGAGATGCAAAGAACTGTAGATGATGGTTTACAACTAAAGATAACTAAGAACTAATGGGTCAAGTCAAGTCAAGTCAAGTCAATTTATTTGTATAGCACATTTAAAAACAACCCACGTTGACCAAAGTGCTGCACATCTGACTAGGAAAAAAAAAGAAACATACAGTGGCAGGCAGCCAAAACACAACGGCGCGGCCATCTTGAACAAAATGTTAATTCAATCACCCACAGTCCAACAACAAAAGCATTAAACAGGCACTCAAACCACCCAACCCCAAAAACACACAAAAAAAAAAGAAACATCCATCACAGTGAGTCTCCTCCAGTCCTCTCTCTCCTCACTGTGATGGAAGGCCACAATGTCTTTCCCTTCTCCTGCTGTCCTCGCCCGCAGTCAGGTTGTTGTGGTTGTAGGCCGCGCCGGACGGTCCACAGCGGGCCGAGCCTAAGGTGCGTCGCGTCGCAGCCGCTCCCGCAACCTCCGAAGACGGCCGGCTCCGGTGGTGGTCAGTCCGATCCGCGGGCTCTGCGAACCAGAGCCCTGGGGGCCGACAGCTCCAGGAGTTGGGCCGATGGTAGGCCGCAGCAGGAACGGAGACCAGACCCAGAAAAGTCGGGACTCCGTTCGGAAGGGACAAATATTTACAATTTACAGTTCCCCCCCCTCCCCCCCACACCCACACATAGTACAAAAACACGACATCACAACGACAATTAAGACACAAAAACACAACAAAACACAAAGACAAATGGACCGCAGGTAAGCCGCAGCTGCTAGGGCAGCGCCGCCATACAGAAGCAATGATGCAATTTTGTGGCTCTACAAGGCGCTGGTAGATAAGGTAAGATAGCATTTGGATTATTGTGAGCAATTATGTGCCCCATATATAAGCAAGGATGTGCTGGGTCTAGACAGGGTCCAGAGTAGGTTTACGAGAATGATCATAGGAATGAGTAGGTTAACCTATGATGAGCATTTGTCAGCACTGGGCCTCTACTTGCTGGAGATAAGATGAATGCGGGGGGACCTCATTGAAACATCCGGAATATTTAAAGGCTTGGACAGAGTGGATGTAGAGAGGATGTTTCCAATATTGGAAACAATAATGTAGAAGTTGCAGGATCAATTTATCCCAAAGAGGAGGAAAGATTCCAAGGGGAGTAAGAGGCACCCGTGCCTGACAAGGGAAGTCAAGGACAGCATAAAAATAAAAGAGAAGAAGTACAACAAAGCAAAGAAGAGTGGGAAGCCAGAGGATTGGGACTCTTTTAAAGAGCAACAGAAGACGACAAAGAAGGCAAAACGGGGAGAAAATATGAGGTACGAGGGTAAACTAGCCAATAATATAAAGGAGGATAGTAAAAGCTTTTTTAGGTATGTAAAGAGGAAAAAAATAGTCAAGGCAAATGTGGGTCCCTTGAAGACAGAAGCTGGAGAATTTATTATGGGACACAAGGAAATGGCAGACGAGTTGAACCGGTACTTTGGATCTGTCTTCACTAAGGAAGATACAAGCAATCTCCCAGATGTTCTAGTGGCGAGAGATCCTAGGGTGACGGAGGAACTGAAGGAAATCCACATTAGGCAGGAAATAGTGTTGGGTAGACTGATTGGACTGAAGGCTGATAAATCCCCAGGGCCTGGTGGTCTGCATCCCAGAGTACTTAAGGAGGTGGTGCTGGAAATTGTGGACGCATTGGTGATCATTTTCCAATGTTCTACAGATTCAGGATCAGTTCCTGTGGATTGGAGGGTAGCTAATGTTGTCCCACTTTTTTAAGAAAGGAGGGAGAGAGAAAACGGGAAATTATAGACCAGTTAGTCTGACATCAGTGGTGGGGAAGATGCTGGAGTCAATTATAAAAGACGAAATTGCGGAGCATTTGGATAGTAGTAACAGGATTGTTCCGAGTCAGCATGGATTTACGAAGGGGAAATCATGCTTGACTAATCTTCTGGAATTCTTTGAGGATGTAACTAGGAAAATTGACAGGGGAGAGCCGGTGGATGCAGTGTACCTCGACTTTCAGAAAGCCTTCGACAAGGTCCCACATAGAAGATTGGTGGGCAAAATTAGAGCACATGGTATTGGAGATAGGGTACTGACATGGATAGAAAATTGGTTGACAGACAGAAAGCAAAGAGTGGGGATAAATGGGTCCCTTTCAGAATGGCAGGCAGTGACCAGTGGGGTACTGCAAGGCTCGGTGCTGGGACCGCAGCTATTTATAATATACATCAATGACATGGATGAAGAGATTAAAAGTACCATTAGCAAATTTGCAGATGATACAAAGCTGGGTGGTAGTGTTAACTGTGAGGAAGATGCTATGGGGTTGCAGGGTGACTTGGACAGGTTGTGTGAGTGGGCGGATGCATGGCAGATGCAGTTTAATGTGGATAAGTGTGAGGTTATCCACTTTGGTGGTAAGAACAGGAAGGCAGAGTATTATCTGAATGGAGTCAAGTTAGGAACAGGGCACGTACAACGAGATCTGGGTGTCCTAGTGCATTAGTCACTGAAAGGAAGCATGCAGGTACAGCAGGCAGTGAAGAAAGCCAATGGAATGTTGGCCTTCATAACAAGAGGAGTTGATTATAGGAGCAAAGAGGTTCTTCTGCAGTTATACAGGGCCCTAGTGAGACCGCACTGGAGTACAGTGTGCAGTTTTGGTCTGCAAATTTGAGGAAGGATATTCTTGCTATTGAGGGCGTGCAGCGTAGGTGTACTAGGTTAATTCACGGAATGGCGGGACTGTCATATGTTGAAAGACTGGAGCGACTAGGCTTGTATACACTGGAAATTAGAAGGATCAGAGGAGATCTTATCGAAACGTATCAGATTATTAAGGGGTTGGACACGTTAGAGGCAGGAAACATGCTCCCAATGTTGGGGGAGTCCAGAACAAGGGGCCACAGTTTAATTAAGGGATAGGCCATTTAGAACTGAGATGAGGAAAACAAATTCAGTCAGAGAGTTGTGAATCGGTGATCGAGGGCTGGCACAGACAGTGGGCCGAAGGGCCTGATTCCTGCTGCATCTCTAAACTAAACAAATACCAAGGAAAGTTGTTGAAAGTCGAGGACAGTTCATATAATAGCTTGCCCTCTTCATGTGCCTGAACATAATTCATTCAGAAACAAAGCAAACTGGAGCCAGAACTCTAAACCCCATGGACACAAGCATGCTACTGTAACGCTTTTATTAATTTCAAAGAAGGGTGAGGCGAGTGTTGGCTCTGAAGCTAGGATGTGCCTTCAGTGACTGTACAAGTCCTACAATGGACTGAAGGGCGGCGCGGTGGCGCAGCGGGTAGAGCTGCTGCCTCACAGTGCCAGAGACCCTGGTTCGATCCTGAATTTGTGCTGGTAGACACAAAATGCTGGAGTATCTCAGCGGGTTAGGCAGCATCTCGGGAGGGAAGGGATGGGTGACGTTTCGGATCGAGACCCTTCTTCAGACTGGTCAGGGATAAGGGAAACGAGAGAGAGAGACGCTTCTCTCCAGAGATGCTGCCTGTCCGCTGAGTTACTCCAGCTGTTAGCGTCTGTCTTCGGTTTAAACCGGCACCTGCAGTTCCTCCTCGCATATTTGATGGGGTGCGCTTGTGTCAGCGCACTGGAATCAGAGGATGTGGAGATATGCCGGGGAGTGATGAGAGCAACACAAAGACTGCATTCTGTGGCTCTGACCCAAGGTTGTGCTGAAGCCTCTGTACCCTGTTATCCATTAACAAGCTCTGCCAGCACTGAAACCTGCACCCTGTGTGACACCACACACATTCTTGACCGCAGATACTGCAGAGAGTGCACAGACGGGTCGGCACGGTGGCACAGCGGGTAGAGCTGCTGCCCCACGGCGCCAGAGACCCGGGTTCAATCCCGACTACGGGCGCTGTCTGTACGGAGTTTGTACCTTCTCCCCGTGACCTGCGTGGGTTTTCCCCAGGTGCTCCAGTTTCCTCCAGCACACCAAAGACATGCAGGTTTGTAGGTTAATTGCCTTGGTAAAATTGTAAATTGTCCCTAGTGTGTGCGTGTAGGAGAGTGTTAGTGTGCGGGGATCGCTGGTCGGCGCGGACCCGGTGGGCCGAAGGGCCTGTTTCAGGCTGAATCTCGAAACTAAAAACTGAGACACTCCCACAGCAAACGGCCGAAAGATCTGATAATAACTATGATTGGCACCAAAGTGGAGGATTAAGGTTGAAACCCTGGCTGTCGCTGCTTGGGGAGGCTGGGAGTGGGATCCCTGCCTGCATTAGCACAGTGGCTCATTTAGTTCCACAGTGCTGCAATTGTTTGCAGTCGCTGGATGTTTAAAAAGCCCACACTGTCATCACTGTGAAGACCCATGGAGGCAGGGAGCATCTCGTGATTTAGAACTAGGTGTTGCCAACTGTCCCGTATCAGCCTGGACATCCCGTACATTGAGCTAAACTGGTTTGTCCCGTACGGGACCACCCTTGTCCCGTATTAGGCCCGCGGGCCGCTGTCAGCCGGGACGGTGTAGGCTGACGGAGTGTGTTCGGGGCGCGGGGCCGAGTGTGTTTGCCTAACGGAGGTTACATAGCAAACCGCCTCCTGGCCCGGGCGGCCGCCATTCGTGGAGCGGGAGCACGTGGCCACTGGCTGGGCGAGGTCACGTGGGGCGCGGGGCGTCACCTTGTCCCGTATTTGGGACCTCAAATGACCTCAGGAAGGGTGGAGCCTACAATGGTCCATTGTGGGCTGGGGAAGGTGTGATAACAATTCCCCTTGCTCCCCCCCCCCCCCCCCCCCCCTCATCTCTACTTTCAGATGAACAACAGATCCACAGACTTGGCACTTGGCAAATTTGCAGATGACACAAAGCTGGGTGGCAGAGTGAACTGTGAGGAAGATGCTATGAGGTTGCAGGGTGACTTGGACAGGTTGCGTGAGTGGGCGGATGCATGGCAGATGCAGTTTAATGTGGATAAGTGTGAGGTTATCCACTTTGGTGGTAAGAATAGGAAGGCAGATTATTATCTGAATGATGTCAAGTTAGGAAAAGGGGACGTACAACGAGATCTGGGTGACCTAGTGCATCAGTCACTGAAAGGAAGCATGCAGGTACAGCAGGCAGTGAAGAAAGCCAATGGAATGTTGGCCTTCATAACAAGAGGAGTTGAGTATAGGAGCAAAGAGGTCCTTCTGCAGTTGTACAGGGCCCTAGTGAGACCGCACCTGGAGTACTGTGTGCAGTTTTGGTCTCCAAATTTGAGGAAAGATATTCTTGCTATTGAGGGCGTGCAGCGTAGGTTTACTAGGTTAATTCCCGGAATGGCGGGACTGTCATATGTTGAAAGACTGGAGCGACTAGGCTTGTATACACTGGAATTTAGAAGGATGAGAGGTGATCTTATCGAAACATATAAGATTATTAAGGGGATGGACACGTTAGAAGCAGGAAACATGTTCCCAATGTTGGGGGAGTCCAGAACCAGGGGCCACAGTTTAAGAATAAGGGGTAGGCCATTTAGAATGGAGATGAGGAAAAACGTTTTCAGTCAGAGAGTTGTAAATCTGTGGAATTCTCTGCCTCAGAAGGCAGTGGAGGCCAATTCTCTGAATGCTTTCAGGAGAGAGTTAGATAGAGCTCTTAAGGATAGCGGAGTCAGGGGGTATGGGGAGAAGGCAGGAACGGGGTACTGATTGAGAATGATCAGCCATGATCACATTGAATTGTGGTGCTGGCTCGAAGGGCTGAATGGCCTACTCCTGCACCTATTGTCTATTGTCTATAAAGTTTTTTAAAGCCTCTGAACTGCATGGCGTGGCTTCATACTAAAAGAACCACCAATTAGAAGCAAAGTTTTGTATACAATTTTTTTTTAAACTGGGCTGTTCAGTGCTTGCCCAGTTTCTGATTATGATTGCAGTTAAAGAAAAATATGGTTGCTTTGTGCAATGTTGAAAAGGTTTCCCTGGGCTTGTCTTCACTGGAATTTAGCAGGATGAGATGAGATCTTATAGAAACATATACAATTCTTCAGGGATTGGACAGGCTAGATGCAGGTAAATTGTTCCCGATGTTTTTGGGGGAGTCCAGAACCAGGGGTCACAGTTTAAGAATAAGGGGAAGGCCATTTCGGACTGAGATGAGGAAAAGAAATGTCACCCAGAGAGTTGTGAATCTGTGGAATTCTCTGCCACAGAAGGCAGTGGAGGCCGATTCTCAAGAGAGAGTTATATTTAGCTCTTGGGGCTAAAGGAATCAAGTGATATGGGGAGAAAGCAGGAACGGGGTACTGATTTTAGATGGTCAGACATGATCGTATTGAATGGCGGTGCTGGCTCGAAGGGCTGAATGGCCTACTCCTGCAACTAATTTTCTATGTTTTTACTAGCTCTCTATTCCTATTCCTTGGATGTTTCTCTGTTTCTCAGAAGCAGCTCCGTTGCACAAGCACACTGCAGGGAACACTTACTAAAAACACTAATAACCTTAACGGAAATTAACCTCTTAAAGCAAAGGTCTTGTGTAGCAATCAGTATGATTCATCTTGCAGGGCAAGAACAGGAACTATACGATCTCAAAGATCTTCTGAGAACTGACACACCAGGATACCACTCGCACGGCTAATCTCTGACTCTGTTCCAGTTAGTGATGGAAATATTTGCCGCTATGAACCAGCGCCCGGGGGCAGTGCAGCAATGCAGACCCTCCAAAGACAGACACAAAGTGCTGGAGTAACTCAGCAGCATCTCTGGAGAAAAGGAAAATATGTCGTTTTCGGTCGAGACCCTTCATGATGAAGGGCTAAAACTAGAAATGTCATCCATTCCTTCTCTCCAGAGATGCTGCCTGACCCGCTGAGTAACTCCAGCACTCTGTGAAACGTCACCTATCCATGTTCTCCACAGATGCTGCCTGACCCGCTGAGTAACTCCAGCACTCTGTGAAACGTCACCTATCCATGTTCTCCACAGATGCTGCCTGACCCGCTGAGTTACTCCAGCATTCTGTGAAACGTCACCTATCCATGTTCTCCAGAGATGCTGCTTGACCCGCTGAGTAACTCCAGCACTCTGTGAAACGTCACCTATCCATGTTCTCCACAGATGCTGCCTGACCCGCTGAGTAACTCCAGCACTCTGTGAAACGTCACCTATCCATGTTCTCCACAGATGCTGCCTGACCCGCTGAGTTACTCCAGCAGTTAGCGTCTATCTTTGGCACAGTGGTGCAGCAGGTAGAGCCGCTGCCTCACAGGACCAGAGACCGGGTTCGATCCAGACCTCGGGTGCTGCCTCTGTGGTGTACGCTCGATCTCCCAGTGACCGTGTGGGTTCCATCTGGGTGCTCCGGTTTCCTCCCACATCCCAAAGCCGTGGTGCGGGTTTGTAGGTTAACTGACCCTCTGTAAATTGCCCCTAGTGTGTGGGGCGAGGATGGGAAAGTGGGATAACGTGGAACTCGTGTGAATGGGTGATCGCCGGTCGGCGCGGGCTCGGTGGGCTGAAGGGCCTGTTTCCCTGCTGTATCTCTAAACTAAACTAAACCAATGCTAACCCAGTGGTTCTTTGACTTGCAGGTCAGATATGGGTTCCAGCGGCTGAGCGAAACTGAAAATATTACTTCATCAACAGCGATTTAAAATGATTCCTTCAGCTTCTCCGAAATAAACTGACAAAGGTTGGTGAGCCTGAAAAATCCTTCCGGGTCAAAAGTTACTGTGTGCTTTGAAAAGTGAGGGACAAAGAGCTGGAGTAAATCAGCGGGTCAGGCAGCATCTCTGGAGAGAAGGAGTGGGTCTTCTTCAGACTGCTTTTTTTCCTGGATGTATACTTAGAACATAGAACTCAGAACAGTACAGCACAGGAACTGGCCCCTCGGCCCACAAAACCTGTGCCAAACATGGTGCCAAGACCAACTCTTATGTACCTGCACGTGATCCAGATCCCTCCATATCCGTGTGCCCATCCAAAAGTCTCTTAAATGCCACTATCATACCTGCCTCCACCACCACACATGGCAGAGGAAGACACTGAGACAGGTACAATATGACATTTAAAAGGCATTTGGATTACCAGTGTATCAGAAAATAACTGCAGATGCTGGCACAAATCGAAGGTATCACAAAATGCTGGAGTAACTCAGCAGATCAGGCAGCATCTCAGGAGAGAAGGAATGGGTGACTTTTTGGGCCGGGACCCTTCTTCAGACTGATGGTTTATTTATCTGTTTAGTTTTTTAAATGTATTTTTATATTATGTTTATTGTTTATTGTGGGTTTATTATGAGTCCAATGTTTACATATCTGTTATGCTGCTAGAAGTAAGAGTTTTGTTGATCCATTTTGGGGCATTTGACAATAAAACACTCTTGACCGGTACATGGATAGCAGAGGGTGAGAGGGAAATGGGCCAAACACAGGCAGATGGGGCCTAGCTTAGTTGGGTACCATGGTCAGCCTTGGAAGGCCCCTGTTTCCATGCTGTGTAGGGTTGCCAACTTCCTCACTCCCAAATACGGGACAAGGTGACGTCGCCGCCCCACGCCCCACGTGACCTCACCCAGCCAGCGGCCACGTGCTCCCAATCCACCAATGGCGGCAGAACCAGGGGCCACACAGTCTAAGAATAAAGGGGAGGCCATTTAAAACTGAGATGAGTAAAAACGTTTTCACACAGAGAGTTGTGAATTTGTGGAATTCTCTGCCACAGAGGGCAGTGGAGGCCAATTCACTGGATGTTTTCAAGAGAGAGTTAGATTTTGCTCTTGGGGCTAACGGAATCAAGGGATATGGGGAGAAAGCAGGAACGGGGTACAGATTTTAGATGGTCAGCTACGATCACATTGAATGGGGGTGCTGCCTCAAAGGGCCAAATGGCCCGTTGAGTTACTCCAGCACTCTGTGAAACGTCACCTATCCATGTTCTCCACAGATGCTGCCTGACCCGCTGAGTTACTCCAGCACTCTGTGAAACGTCACCTATCCATGTTCTCCACAGATGCTGCCTGACCCGCTGAGTTACTCCAGCACTTTGAGCCTAGTTTGCTCTCGTTGTTAATCATAGTGACTGAGTGAGAGACGATGTTATGTGATTTCCTGCCTTGTTTTATCTGAAGCAATGTGTGTACAAATATATTTTTCAAGTATCAAGCGTTTGGGGGAAGAACAGGGCAGAGTTCTGACTGTGCTAACAGGCAAGGGAACAAAAACACTTTGTACTTTGAGGTATCTGACATCCTCGCGTTTGAAATCTAACACCACTGCTGAAGATTTAGCAGAATTATCCAGCGTGATGTTGGAAGTAGCTGGATGCACAGTTTCAGTTCCACTGCCGACTTCCAAATGAATGTTTTACTTGTTCACAAAATGCTGGAGTAACTCAGCGGGACAGGCAGCATCTCTGGAGAGAAGGAATGGGTGACGTTTCGGGTCGAGATCCTTTTTCAGACTGAAGAAGACTTATCATTCCTGAAAGAACGTCCTTTAATTCTGAGGCTGTGTCCTCTGGTCCTGGACTCTCCCACCAGTGGAAACATCCTCTCCACATCCACTCTATCCAGGCCTTTCACTATACTGTACGTTTCAATGAGGTCCCCCCTCATTCTTCTAAACTCCAGCGAGTACAGGCCCAGTGCCGACAAACGCTCATCACAGGTTAACCTTCTTACATGGTTAATCCTTCATAGATGAGACCAAAACAGTGCACAACACTCTGGGCAGGGTGTCACCCAGTACCTATATTATTGCAGACACACATCTTACTCCTACACTCAACCCATCGAGTAATGGACGCCAACATGCCATTTGCCTTCCTAATCATTTGCTGCACTTGAAAGTAACTTGTGTAGGACATTGACACTATCCAAGCTCTTTGCCTAGAGTGGGTGTGCAGAGGATGTTTCCAGTAGTGGGGGAAGGGTTGCCAACTGTCCCGTATTAGCCGGGATATCCCGGATATTGGGCCAAATTGGTTTGTCCAGTACGGGACCGCCTTTGTTCCGTATTAGACCCAGAGGCGCTGTAGGCCCAGACACTGTAGGCCCCTTACACTGTAGGCCCAGACGCTGTAGGTCCGGACAGTGTAGGCACAGAGGCCGCTGTAGGTCCGGACAGTGTAGGCATGGAGGCCCAGGTGCCGCCTGACAGAGGTTGCGTAGTAACTCGCCTCCCGGCCCGGGTGGCCGCCATTGGTGGAGCGGGAGAACGTGGCCGCTGGCTGGGTGAGGTCATGTAGGGCGCTGGGCGGTGACATCACCTTGTGTCCCTTATTTGGGAGTGAGAACGTTGGCAACCGTAAGTGGGAGGAGCGTCTATGATCAAAGGGCACAGCCTCAGAATAAAGGACGTATCTTTAGAATGGGGTGGCAGAGGCATTGAGGAAGAATCACCTGGAGGAGTTTTCACAGTGGAGCTGTGAAATGGAGACACAATGAACTGCAGACGATGGTCTACAAAAAAGAACACAAAGTGCTGGAGTAACTCAGCAGGTCAGGCAGCATCTCTGGAGAACTTGAACAGGCGACGTTTTGGGTCGGGACCCTTCCTCGGACATTCTTTCTTGGGGGCCGAGTAGAAGGGTCCCGACCTGAAACGTCACCTATCCATGTTCACCAGAGATGCTGCCTGACCCGCTGAGTTACTCCAGCACTCTGTGAAACGTCACCTCTCCATGTTCTCCACAGACGCTGCCTGACCCGCTGAGTTACTCCAGCACTTTGTGTCTCTTTTTGCAGACCAGTTCCTTGTTTCTACTAAAAGTTTGACGCATTAATCTGTGTCGGAAGGAACTGACGATGCTGGTTTATGAATTGATTCCTTCGACTGAGACTTGTACTGTTGTATTGAAACCATAGCTGCCCTTGGCCTTTAGATGAACGTGGCCCAGTAGGTAGCACACTTGTCTCAGGGTCAGAAGGTTGTGGGTTCAAATCCCATTCCAGGCACTCGACCACAAAACCCTGGCTGACACTCCCAGCATAACTTTGGACAGCGTTCGGCTTTGCAGTTGTGGTCTTTGAAATTTTATATCAGATGAATGAGAAAGATTCCGTAAACACTATCTTGAGCCAAAGCAATGTGACCGGGACAGGAATTATCTTTAAATCAACATTTTGAAGATAGATCGCTGATAATTATCACACTCATGCACTGGGATTTACTATCAGCCAGTTGGTAGCCGTGATCACGATGCGATACGATGGAACTTTATTTATCCCAGGAGGGAAATTGATCTGCCAACGGTCGTAAAACACAAGATACATTAAACATGAAATTAAAGTGACGAGTGGAAAGGACTGGGGGTTGTGGAAAGATTTGGGGGGGGGGGAGGGAGAGGAGTCAGTCTAGCCCACGACAGAAGGGGGAGGAGTTGTACAGTTTGATAGCCACAGGGAAGAAGGATCTCCTGTGGTGTTCTGTGCTGTATCTTGGTGGGACAATAGACAATAGGTGCAGGAAGACGCCATTCGGCCCTCCGAGCCAGCACCGCCATTCAATGTGATCATGTCACAATCAGTACCCCGTTCCTGCCTTCTCCCCATACCCCCTGACTCCGCTATCCTTAAGAGCTCTATCTAGCTCTCTCTTGAATGCATTCATAGAATTGGCCTCCACTGCCTTCTGAGGCAGAGAATTCCTTCTGAGGCAGAGATTCACAACTCTGTTGCTGAAGGTGCTCCTCATGTTGACCAGTGTGTCTTTACTAAAGACTAAAGTACTAATTACTACCGTGTTCAAACTTTAGAAGATGTTTATTGGCTAAAGATCTACTCCAAAGCAGTATGTTTATTCTATTTATACATAGATGATATGATGATATCTGTCAACGAGCATATTGCTTGGGTTTCCAGCTACTGCCTTACCAAGGAGTTTGTGGAAGGAATATGTCTCAGTAATTGAGCTGTGTATTGGTTTGTCTCTATTTGGATTGAAAGATACGGCATGGAAAACCTTTCGGCCCACTAAGTCCATGCCAACCATCGATGACCCGTTCACATTAATTCCACGTTATCCCACTTTCTCATCCACTCCCGACACACTAGGGACAGTTTACAGAAGCCAATTAACCTACGCATGTCTCAGTGATACGTGAGGGAAAAGTATAGGGTTGCCAACTGTCCCGTATTAGCCGGTACATCCCGTATTTTGGGCTAAATTAGTTTGTCCCATACGGGACCGCCCTTGTCCCGTATTAGTAGGGTTGCCAACTTCCTCACTCCCAAATAAGGGACAAAGGGTGACATCACTGCCCCGCGCCCCACATGACCTCACCCAGCCAGCGGCCACGTTCTCCCGCTCCACCAATGGCGGCCACCCGGGCCGGGAGGCGAGTTACTACGCAACCTCTGTCAGCCGGGCCTACGTGCCTACACTGTCCATTGGTGGAGCGGGAGCACGTGGCCGCTGGCTGGGTGAGGTCACGTGGGGCGCGGGGGGCGGTGACGTCACCCTTTGTCCCTTATTTGGGAGTGAGGAAGTTGGCAACCCTAGACATGACCTTCTGAATTCCAACATTGATCAACCTCTCACGGGCTCATTTCCAGGCCCTGAAGTGGCTGATTGGAATTGGAAGTCGCCTCTCATGTAATGATTGGCAGCTTAATCCAAATATCGTTTGGATTGCTCGACAAGCTAAACTTCAAAACAGCCACTCCACTTCATGCATTTGTAAACGTAAGGTTGGAGATGGAATCTTTCTGGAGATTACTTGGCTTCTGCAGATAAGCTGTGATCACCGACAGTTTACGTATTAGCGATCTATCTCCTCAATCAAAATCATAGAATTTTATAATTATCAATATCACCCCTCCCCATCTCACCGGATATAAACCAATCATCTCCAATTACTTTTAATAGAGACTACCCTTTGCAACTAATTAGCTTGCATTATTAATTATGCAGCCAGAAACAGCTAACTTTATAATAGGGGCCAAAAAGATGTTAATCTGAAATAAAAACAGAAAATATTGGAAATGCTCCAAGGATCATGCTGCATTTGTTAGAACAGCATTTTTCTGTTTTGATTTTAGATTTCCAGCATCTGTGGTATTCTTGATTTTTGCAGAAACGTTAAATAAAATTTCCAAGAGTCAAGAGTGTGTAATTGTTACACATACCGACGATGGAACTATTAAATTCTTACTTGCTGCGGTATCATGGCCCATGAATGCGATACTGATAGATATCCAGAACCAGGGGCCACCGTTTAACAATAAGGGGTAGGCCATTTAGAACGGAGATTAGGAAAAACTTCTTCACTCAGAGAGTTGTAAATCTGTGGAATTCTCTGCCTCAGAAGGCAGTGGAGGCCAATTCTCTGAATGCTTTCAAGAGAGAGTTAGATAGAGCTCTTAATGATAGCGGAGTCAGGGGGTATGGGGAGAGGGCAGGAACGGGGTACTGATTGTGGATGATCAGCCATGATCACATTGAATGGCGGTATCACAAAATGCTGGAGTAACTCAGCGGGTCGGGCAGCATCTCTGCAGAGAAGGAATGGGTGACGTTTCGGGTGGAGACCCTTCTTCATGTGGGTCCTGGCTCGAAGGGCCGAATGGCCTACTCCTGCACCTATTGTCTATTGTCTATTACATATAATAAACAAAAAAAAAACAATAAATTGATTAACACATTAATTAGTGGCCGGGCGCAGCAGTAGGTCATAAGGAATAGGAATAGAATTAGGCCATTCGGCCCATCAAGCCTACCCCGCCATTCAATCATGGTTGATCGATCTGGCTGAGCTGCTGCCTCACAGTTGTACCCGGGTTTGATCCCGACTACGGGCGCCGTCTGTACAGAGTTTGTACGTTCTCCCTGTGACCACGTGGGTTTTCTCCGAGATCTTCGGTTTCCTCCCACACTCCAAAGACGTGCAGGTTTACAGGACCCGAAACGTCACCCATTCCTTCTCTCCAGAGATGCAGCCTGACCCGCTGAGTTACTCCAGCATTTTTCGATTTGAACCAGCATCTGCAGTTTTTTTTCCTACGCAACCCGCCTCCCGGCCCGGGCGGCCGCCATTGGTAGAGCGAGAGCACATGGCCGCTGGCTGGGTGAGGAGGTCACGTGGGGCGTGGGGCGGTGACGTCACCTTGTCCCGTATTTGGGAGTGAGACAGTTGGCAACCCTAAATACAGGGTAGAGACATCCATTTGCCCGCCATTATTAATGACTTGCTAGGGCGGCACGGTAGCGCAGCGGTAGAGTTGCTGCTTTACAGCGAATGCAGCGCAGGAGACTCAGGTTCGATCCTGACTACGGGTGCTGCACTGTAAGGAGTTTGTACGTTCTCCCCGTGACCTGCGTGGGTTTTCTCCGAGATCTTCGGTTTCCTCCCACACTCCAAAGACGTACAGGTATGTAGGTTAATTGGCTGGGTAAATGTAAAAATTGTCCCTAGTGGGTGTAGGATAGTGTTAATGTACGGGGATCGCTGGGCGGCACGGACTTGGTGGGCCGAAAAGGCCTGTTTCCGGCTGTATATATATGATATGATGATATGATGATATTGAGACTGACAGAAAATGGCGGTATCTTTAGCTTTAGGTTCATTATTGTCACCTGTACCAAGTTACATTGCAAAGCTTTGTTTCATATCCTATCCAAATACGTCAGATGATACTCATAAGATCATTAGTCTAAGGAGCAGCATCAGGCCATTGTGCCCGATTCTGCTCCGCCATTCAATCATGGCTGATCTATCTCTCCCTCCCAACCCCATTCTCCTGCCTTCTCCCCACAACCCCTGACACCCGTACTAATCAAGAATCTATCACAGTAGATAGATTGCTCTTAAAAATAGCAATGAATTCCACAGATTCACCACCCCTCTCCTCTTCCTAAACATTGACGCTCTTACTAATGAAGGGCCTATCAATCTCCGCTTTAAAAATACCCAATGATTTGGCCTCCAAATACAATCGAATCAAACTCGTGTATAATGGGTAGAGCAAAGGGGAAGATACAGAGTGCACAATATAGTTCTCAGCATTGTAGCGCATCAGTTCCACAGACAAAGTCCAATGTCCGCAATGGGGTAGAGGTGAATCGGACAGTGCCCTAGCTTATGGAAGGGCCGTTCAGAAGCCTGATCACAGAGGGGAAGAAGCTGTTCCTGAGTCTGGTGGTGCGCGCTTTCAAGCTTCTGCACCTTCTACCGGACGGGAGCGGGGAGAAGGAGGAACCGATCTAGTGGCCGACAGCCTATTATCCATCTTGGATTCGTGTTTACGTGGGCAAGACTACTCAGCAGGTCAGGCAGCATCTGTGGAGAACATGGATAGGTGACGTTTCACAGAGTGCTGGAGTAACTCAGCGGGTCAGGCAGCATCTCTGGAGAACATGGATAGGTGACGTTTCAGGTCAGGACCCTTCTTCAGACTCAGAGTTTGCACACCCTTTCTGTTCCCCACATGATTTTATACACTTTGCCTACTTTGAAGTGACGAAAGGTGCTGTATAAATGCAAGTCCCTTAATGAGGGCGGGATACGTTGTGAAACTTTCAGATAAAAACATTCAGTGCAGACTGATTGAAGATTCCAGTAAATGCAACTACACCCCGAACACCTACAGGACGGGCAATTGTGTAAACTTTGCTGGAAACGAGAAAACAATGAGTCTTACACGTTCCAACGTTGGCTAAACCTCACTGCTCCAGCGTAGTGAAATGGTGCAGTCACAATGAGCTCTCTGCTCGTCCCACCCACTGACATTCTTGGGACACCGGACTAAAGCTGTTTCTTGTGGCTGAATAATCACGTGTCTTAAAGTTCTCAAAATAACTTTTCGTGACAGAACGCACACTTATATATAAAATATCAGAAAAAAAGTTCCAAGAGTCAAGTGTTTAATTGTCAGTTCAGACAATGTTTAATTATCCGATGGTCCCGACCTGAAACGTCACCTATCCATGTTCTCCACAGATGCTGCCTGACCCGCTGAGTTACTCCAGCACTCTGTGAAACGTCACCTATCCATGTTCTCCAGAGATGCTGCCTGACCCGCTGAGTTACTCCAGCACTCTGTGTCTATCTTTGGTATAAACCGGCATCCGCACTTGCTTTTTATTACATTGTGTTGAAGTGACATTAACGGAACAATGAAGATCTTACTGACTGCAGCATAACAGTCTGGAGACAAAGTACTCATGGATAAGACAATAAAAAAGTTTGATAAACCAAAATAAACATTAGTGCTGAACAAAAGGTTTAAGCCCCTAGCACAACCAAGGCAATTAATTCCAGAGTTAAACAGCAGATATTTGAAAGCATTCCTGGAAGCCTAACAATTGAGAGAGTGCTTTTAGGTCTGAGCAACACACACAGATTGTGTGCGTTAACCATTGTGAAATCCCCATCACTTCCAGAATCAACAACAAGTTCAGGATTTCCGCAGGCTTTACGTAAATGTGCGGATCCAAAGGCCTGCCACCACTGAGACAATGACAGGTGGGAGTGTGCCTTCCTGTGGAGTTCAGTGTGGAGACAGGGAGATCAGTCTACTGGAGTTCAGTGGGGAGACAGACGGAGCTCGACCTAAAGGCATGATTCTCACTTCCTTTCCCCCCTTACAAAAGTACACGCCAAGTCTGTGTGGAGGGCGTTTGCTCCCTTTAACTGAACCTCATGGCTCTATTAAGTAATTTTATAAACTACTTGAGAGGGGGGGGGGGGGGGGAGAGAGAGAGAGAGAGAGAGAGAGAGAGAGAGAGAGAGAGAGAGAGAGAGAGAGAGAGAGAGAGAGAGAGAGAGAGAGAGAGAGAGAGAGAGAGAGAGAGAGAGATGAGAGAGAGAGAGAGAGAGAGAGAGAGAGAGAGAGAGAGAGAGAGAGAGAGAGAGAGAGAGAGAGAGAGAGAGAGAGAGAGAGAGAGAGAGAGAGAGAGAGAGAGAGAGAGAGAGAGAGAGAGAGAGAGAGAGAGAGAGAGAGAGAGAGAGAGAGAGAGAGAGAGAGAGAGAGAGAGAGAGAGAGAGACTTTTATTGTCACAAGTGGGGTTGCCAACTACTTCAGAAAGGCTTCCAGTTTTTTTAATATCCCAACAGGCCCTTTCATTTATAAATGTTCTTTTAACTGTTGAAAAGTGCTTTTGGTTTTTAGAATAGCTTTTTAACGATAATGTCTGAAGATTTCCTTTTGTTTCTTACCATAGAAACACAGAAAATAGGTGCAGGAGGGAGGCCATTTAGCCCTTCGAGCCAATATGATCATGGCTGATCATCCAAAATCAGTACCCCCGTTCCTGCTTTCTCCCCATATCCCTTGATTCCGTTACCCTGATGAGCTAAATCTACTTTTCTCTTGAAACATTGAGCAACAGCATTCATTTTCCTAATAGGCTTTGCTATATAGAGCCAGACAGAATGAAAACAGGCCTTTTGGCATGCCTTTCATTCATTTGTTCTATACCTCTCCACATCTCTCTACTCTCTATATACTCTCTTTATCTCTTGTTTCCCCTGACTCTCAGTCTGAAGAAGGGTCTCGACCTGAATGTCACCCATTCCTTCGCTCCCGAGATGCTGCCTGACCCGCTGAGTTACTCCAGCACTCTGTGAAACGTCACCTATCCATGTTCTCCACAGATGCTGCCTGACCCGCTGAGTTACTCCAACACTCTGTGAAACGTCACCTATTCATGTTCTCCACAGATGCTGCCTGACCCGCTGAGTTACTCCAGCACTCTGTGAAACGTCACCTATCCATGTTCTCCACAGATGTTGCCTGACCCGCTGAGTTACTCCAGCACTCTGTGTCTATCTTTGGTATAAACCGGCATCCCGCACTTGCGTTTTATTACATTGTGTTGAAGTGACATTAACGGAACAATGAAGTTCTTACTGACTGCAGCATAACAGTCTGGAGACAAAGTACTCATGGATAAGACAATAAAAAAGTTTGATAAACCAAAATAAACATTAGTGCTGAACAAAAGGTTCAAGCCCCTAGCACAACCAAGGCAATTAATTCCAGAGTTAAACAGCAGATATTTGAAAGCATTCCTGGAAGCCTAACAATTGAGAGAGTGCTTTTAGGTCTGAGCAACACACACAGATTGTTGTGCGTTAACCATTGTGAAATCCCATCACTTCCCAGAATCAACAACAAGTTCAGGATTTCCGCAGGCTTTACGTAAATGTGCGGATCCAAAGGCCTGCCACCACTGAGACAATGACAGGCGGGAGAGTGTGAGCCAGCTACAGCCTTCCTGTGGAGTTCAAGGTTTCAAGGAGTTATGGTCACATGTACCAGTTAAGGGACAGTGAAATCTGAGTTACCATACAGCCATACTAAGTGAAAAGCAACAAGACACACAGCCACATAATAGTTAACATAAACATCCACCACAGTCAGATGGGTCTCGACCCGAAACGTCACCCATTCCTTCTCTCCTGAGATGCTGCCTGACCCGCTGAGTTACTCCAGCATTTTGTGAAATAAATACCTTCGATTTGTACCAGCATCTGCAGTTATTTTCTTACACAGTGGATTCCACATTCCTCACTGTGATGGAAGGCAATAAAGTCCAGTCTTCTTCCTGCAGAGACACAGGGAGATCCGGCTACTGGAGGTAGGCACAAAATGTTGGAGTAACTCAGTGGGTCAGGCAGCATCTCGGGAGAGAAGGAATGGGTGACGTTTCGGGTCGAGACAGGTCAGAAGGGTCTGAAGAAGGGTCTCGACCCGAAACTTCACCCATTCCTTCTCTCCCGAGATGCTGCCTGACTCACTGAGTTACTCCAACATTTTGTGTCTACCTTCGATTTAAACCAGCATCTGCAGTTTTTTTCCTACTCAGTCTACTGGAGTTCAGTGTGGAGACAGAGGGAGATCAGTCTACTGGAGTTCAGTGTGGAGACAGAGGGAGATCAGTCTACTGGAGTTCAGTGGGGAGACAGGGAGATCAGTCTACTGGAGTTCAGTGTGGAGACAGGGAGATCAGTCTACTGGAGTTCAGTGTGGAGACAGAGGGAGATCAGTCTACTGGAGTTCAGTGGGGAGACAGGGAGATCAGTCTACTGGAGTTCAGTGTGGAGACAGGGAGATCAGTCTACTGGAGTTCAGTGTGGAGACAGAGGGAGATCAGTCTACTGGAGTTCAGTGGGGAGACAGGGAGATCAGTCTACTGGAGTTCAGTGTGGAGACAGGGAGATCAGTCTACTGGAGTTCAGTGTGGAGACAGAGGGAGATCAGTCTACTGGAGTTCAGCGTGGAGACAGAGGGAGCTCGACCTAAGGGCATGATTCTCACTTCTCCTTTCCCCACTTACAAAAGTACACGCCAAGTGTGTGGGAAAGATCGGCAGATGCTGGCTCAAACCGAAGATAGACACAAAAAGTTGGGGTAACTCAGTGGGTCATCTCTGGAGAAAAGGAATAGGTGACAGAGACGCTGTCTGACCCACTGAGTTACTGTGGCTTTTTGTGTCTATCTGCGACTTATTCCCCATAGCAACCCGTTCACACACATAGAAACATAGAAAATAGGTGCAGGAGTAGGCCATTCGGCCCTTCGAGCCTGTACGCACCGCCATTCAATATGATCATGGCTGATCATCCAACTCAGTATCCCGTACCTGCCTTCTCTCCATACCCCCCTGATCTCTTTAGCCACAAGGGCCACATCTAACTCCCTCTTAAATATAGCCAATGAACTGGCCTCAACTACCTTCTGTGGCAGAGAATTCAGAAGACGTGGGGGCAGAATTAGGCCATTCGGCCCATCAAATCTGCTCCGCCGTTAGACCATTGCTGATCTATTTCCCCCTGTCAACCCCATTCTCCTACATTACTCCCCGTTACCTTTTGACCCCCTTTCTAATCAAGAACTATCAATCTCTGCTTTTAAAATACCCGATGACTTGGCCTCCACAGCCTTCTGCGGCAATGAATCCCACAGATTCACCACCCTCTGGCTAAAGAAATTCCTCCTCATCTCCTTTCGAAAAGTACGGTCCTTTTATTCTAAGGCAGTGCCCTCTGGTCCTAGACTCTCCCACTAGTGGAAACATCCTCTCAACAACTACTCTATCCATGCCTTTCTAGGGTTGCCAACCTCCTCCCTCCCGAATAAGGGACAAAGGGTGACGTCGCCGCCCCCGCGCCCCACATGACCTCACCCAGCCAGCGGCCACGTGCCCCCGCTCCACCAATGGCGGCCGCCATTGGTGGAGCGGGAGCACGTGGCCGCTGGCTGGGTGAGGTCACGTGGGGCGCGGGGTGGTGACCTCACCCTTTGTCCCTTATTTGGGTGTGAGGAAGTTGCCGCCCCTACTAATACGGGACAAAGGCGGTCCCGTACAAGAGTCGCTCCCTAACTCTCTCTGTTCCTCTTGTCGTCTTTAAGATGTCCCTTTAAACTCAAGCCATTTGACAAAATTTCTAATTAGAATTCTACCCAACTGTTATTATCAAATAGGGCGGTCACGGTGGCGCAGCGGTAGAGTTGCTGCCTTACAGTGCACACAGCACCAGAGACCCGGGTTCCATCCCGACTACGGGCGCCGTCTGTACGGAGTTTGTACGTTCTCCCCGTGACCTGTGTGGGTTTTCTCTGATATCTTCGGTTTCCTCCCGCACTCCAAAGACGTGCAGGTTTATAGGTTAATTGGCTCGGTATAAAATGTAAATTGTCACTGGTGTGTTGGATAGTATTAGTGTGCGGGGATCGCTGGTCAGTGCGGACTTGGTGGGCCGAAGGGCCTGTTTCCGCGCTGTAGCCTGGAAAGTTTTACGATGTTAAAAATTGATATAAATAAGTGTAACTGCTATAGATAATGAATTCAAGTAGTTATAAGATAACTATCTTAGTTGTGTATTCACAGGAGTACAGAGGTCCATCTGGTAGATGCTTGCCAATATTTTAAACTCGCTCATAAACCTTTCCTCAACTTAACAAATAATAGTAATTTTAATAATTGTTGCTCTGGAAATAAACTTGTTTTGGAACATGTAGCACCTGGCAGTAAGGGGTGTCTAACGATTGTGATATAAACCCGAGTCAGCCTCACCACCCCGGTTCTCTTCCACCCATATCCCTTCCTCTTGCTTCACATTTCTCGCCACTTCTCTCATCTCACGGCCTTTTGTATTCCTTTCATCTCTGGCCTTTATCCACCCATCTGCCAGTAAAATCCGCCTTACCTGTATCCACCTATCACTTGCTAAACTTTGTCCCGCCCACCACCTCTCTTCCAGCTTCTCCTCTCTTCCCATCCCTGCCATTTCAATAGGTTGGAAGAAGGGTCCCGACCCGAAACTAAACATCACCTATCCATGTTCATCAGAGATGCTGCCTGGCCCGCTGAGTTACTCCAGCACTCTGTGAAATGTCACCTATCCATGTTCTCCAGAGATGCTGCCTGACCCGCTGAGTTACTCCAGCACTCTGTGAAACGTCACCTATCCATGTTCTCCACAGATGCTGCCTGACCCGCTGAGTTACTCCAGCACTCTGTGAAACGTCACCTATCCATGTTCTCCACAGATGCTGCCTGACCCGCTGAGTTACTCCAGCACTCTGTGAAACGTCACCTATTCATGTTCTCCACAGATTCTGCCTGAACCGCTGAGTTACTCCAGCACTCTGTGTCTTTTTTGTAATGTAATACCTGTGCGATACACTTTGAGGTTTCAAAGAATGAAAGGTTTGTGAGCCAAATTTCATATTGAATAGAACTCTGCAATTTCTGTGTAACTTTTAACACGAAGACAAGTAGCCACGAGAACTTGCATTTATACAGGTGCTCCTCAACTCACAATGGGGTCACGTTCTGATAAACCCATCGCAAACCGAAAATATCGTACGTCGAAATGCATTTAATGCCCGTGATCACGTGGCCGTAAGCGCGCTGCGGGTCGCTGCCGTTGCCCAGCGTTTGCACCGTTGTGATGTCAAAGTATCGTATGTTGAAGCATCGTTAGTCGGGGAGTTCCTGTATTACATTTTAACGCATCAAGATCTTCCTCCAAAACAGCACCCATTACAACTGAACACAAAACCCTGCAGAGTATCGGGACAAGTGGCCCACAGCTGGCTCGCAGTGGTCCGTTTTAACTTCGGCCTTTGAGGGGAGAAAGGCAGAGAGAGAGATCGGCAGAGTTCAGAACCTCAATAGCTAAAAGCATGAACATCTGTAGTGGAGCCAACAAAAAAAACCAGGTGTGCAGGGAGGAACTGCAGATGCTGGTTTACACTGAAGGTAGACAGACACAAAATGTGGGACAGGCAGCATCTCTGGAGAAAACGAGTAGGTGACGTTTCGGGTCGAGACCCTTCTTCAGACTGTGTAAATAACGCGTAAATGGTTCAGTGGGACTTCGTTGTACCTTGTTACAGCAAAATTATTATTTCTGCATACTATTCAGTAAAAGTCTTACTACATGTAAACACTAACATACCCAGGTACAAGAGGGTGAGAATGGTAGATTACATTGAGGCAGTACACAAGCCTGTAAGTAAAAGCTTGTCACAGTGTCTCTGTACAGTTGACAACAATGAACTAAACTAAACCGAACTAAGTTGAATTAAACTAGTGTAAGAAAATAACTGCAGATGCTGGTACAAATTGAAGATATTTATTCACAAAATGCTGGAGTAACTCAGCGGGACAGGCAGGATCTCAGGAGAGAAGGAATGGGTGACGTTTCTGGTCGAGACCCTTCTTCAGAACCTTCTGGCACAGGGTCAACGGTACAATTAAATGTATTTGACAAGACAGCAGGTCACCTCAGCAGTAATATTCCCCCTCCCCTTACATCAGTCTGAAGAAGGGTCTCGACCTGAAACGTCACCCATTCCTTCTCTCCTGAGATGCTGCCTGACCCGCTGAGTTACTCCAGCATTTTGTGAATTAAACTAAGGTGAGTTGAACTAAAATGTACTAATCTAAACTAAATTAAACTGATTTGATCTGAACTGAACTAACTAAACAAGAAGGAAAAGGTGGGACGGAAATGTAGTTCAAACTCTACTTGAAAAACCTGCACACAATTTTCTTGATCGTGAGATACAGCATTTGGCACCAAAAGGGTTAATTTCTGAAGTTCAAAACAAAACGTTGACTGCATTTAAAAATCCTGTAACACATTCTTTGAACCAATGGAGTCAAAGTACACCTCAATCCCGTAATCATTTCTTTGGCTGGTTTGCGTTTACCTGATGGTAAGTGAAGTGAGAACATTCACAGTGTGTGGTCACCCAAGACAAAGCTGGCAACGGCTATCACTCATGTGGGGAGGAAAACACACACATACACGCCCGCACACACACACACACACACACACCAGTGCACACACACACACGCACCAGTGCACACACACACACACACACACACACCAGTGCACAAACACACATGCACAGACACACACACACCAGTGCACACACCAGTGCATGCACACACCAGTGCATGCACACACGTACACACACCAGTGCACACACACACCCACACACCAGTGCATGCACACACGTACACACACCAGTGCACACACACCCACACACACCAGTGCATACACACCAGTGCACACACACCAGTGCACACACACCGGTGCACACTCACCAGTGCACACACACCCACGCACACACCAGTGCACACACACACCAGTGCACACCCACACACACACACCAGTGCACACACACCAGTGCACACACACCCACACACACACACAGTGTGTTGCACCGAGGCTGCTAGCAATGGATGACAGTGAGATATCAGCGTTGAGGTCCCCTTGAATAACCTGCTCCTGTTCCAGGCGCTGCCCGTTTGGCCTGAACTACCCCACAGATTGCAAGGCACTGAAGGTGCAGCAACCTCCAGTCCCCTTTGCCCACCACGCCAGTGTGTTGATATGAAATGGTTTTAGCAGCAGTCGCTGCCCAGTAGACACTGCAACCTGCTCAGCATGTTTCTGCTTCAGCAAGCAAGATCATTCACATTCACTGATGTGCAGGTTTGCACAGTAACTCAGCCTGACAGCGGGCAGGAAATTGTGGCCTGGCCTTTGTCCCCTGTGAGGCCTGCCATTGTGAACGGTCTCAGACATGTTGCACAAAAGACCCGTTGGCTTGGCTTTGTTTAACGTTATCAACTGATCCCAATAACCGGTCACTCCCCCACCCAGTCATTACATTACGTTCTGTGCACTTCCACAGCTCCCTGAGGCCTGAGTGATACTTTGTTCAAAGCACAGCCTTGTTGTCACTGGTAGCTCCTGTTCCCACCACTTCCAACAGCGTAGAGCCACCACCAACATGCCCCATCTACACTAGTCCTACCTGCCCGCGTTTGGCCCATCTCCCTCTAGACCTTTCCTGTTCATGCACCTGTCCAAGGAGTACATGAGACAAGTTGGTCGGCATTAGCGTTGCCAACTGTCCCATATTAGCCAGGACATCCCATATTTTGGGCCAAAATATTGGGCCAATATTGGACAGTTGCCAACTGTCCCGTATTAGGCCCGCAGGCCGCTGTAGGCCGGGACAGTGTAGACTAACGGAGTGTGTTCAGGGAGTGGGGCAAAGTGTGTTCGCCTAACGGAGGTTGCGTAGCAACCCGCCTCCCGGCCCGGGCGGCCGCCGTTGGTGGAGCGGGAGCACGTGGCCGCTGGCTGGGTGACGTCACCTTGTCCCATATTTGGGAGTGAGATAGTTGGCAACCGTAGTCGGCATGGACGAGTTGGGCCTGTTTCCGTGCTGTCTGAGTCTACGACAGAGTGCGACTGGTAAGGCATTTTTCAATGTGAAGATTGGAAAGATAGACAGGCAGTAAACATTTGTGGTGCTAAGCGTTTTGCGTCTGGGTGGAGAAGCCATGGTTGGGTCATCATGGACAGTTTTGTGATCAACAACACTTGTCTGGTAAACTCATTGAGCTGTCTCCATGCTGGCCAGGGATGTAAGGGCAGGCAGCCACAAATAAAGAGAATGTCTCTGGGGAGATGGTTTACAGGATTACTTCACCAGCAACAAGCTAGACCACTCATTTAATAAATGCCAGATATTCTGTTAACCTTTTAATTGGGGTTTATGATTTGAAGCAGGCCGAGCTTTGTTCAGGAAGGATCTGCAGACGCTGGTTTAAACCAAAGATAGACACAAAATGCTGGAGTAACTCAGCGGGACAGGCAGCATCTCCAGAGAGAAGGAATGGGTGACGTTTCGGGTCGAGACCCTTCTTCAGACTGACGTCAAGAGAGTGGGTGGGACAGAGATAGAATGTAGTTGGAGACAGTGAGTCTGGTGGGAGAACTGGGAAGGGGGAGGGGATGGAGAGAGAGGGAAAGCAAGGACTATCCGAAGTTAGAGAAGTCAATGTTCATATCGCTGGGGTGTAAGCTATCCAAGCGAAATATGAGGTGCTGTTCCTCCAATTTGCGCTGGGCCTCACTCTGCCAATGGAGGAGGCCCAGGACAAAAAGGCCAGATTGGGAATGGGAGGGGGAGTTGAAGTGCTGAGCCACGGGGAGATCAGGTTGGTTAAGGCGGACTGAGCGGAGGTGTTCAGTGAAACGATCGCCGAGCCTGCGCTTGGTCTCGCCGATGTACAGGAGTTGACACCTGGAACAGCGGATACAGTAGATGAGGTTGGAGGAGGTGCAGGTGAACCTCTGCCTCACCTGGAAAGACTGGGTCCTTGGATGGAGTCGAGGGGGGACGTAAAGGGACAGGTGTTGCATCTGCTGCGGTTGCAGGGGAAAGTACCTGGGGAGGGGGTAGTTTGGGCAGGGAGGGACAAATTGACCAGGGAGTTGCAGCGGGAACGGTCTCTGCGGAAAGCAAAAAGGGGTGGAGATGGGAAGATATGGCCAGTGGTGGGATCCCGTTGGAGGTGACGGAAATGTTGGAGGATTATATGCTGTATGTGACGGCTGATGGGGTGGAAGGTGAGGACAAGGGGGACTCTTGTTGTGAATGGGGGGCATGGGGAGCAAGAGCGGAGCTGCGGGATGTCGAGGAGACCCTAGTGACAGCCTCATCTATAATGGAGAAGGGGAACCCCCGTTTCCTAAAGAATGAGGACATCTCCGATGATCTGGTATGGACACCTCGTCCTGGGCACAGATGCGGCGTAGAAATTGGGAGTAGGAGATAGAGTCTTTAGCCTATAAACCTGCAGGTCTTTGGAGTGTGGGAGGAAACCGGAGATCTCAGGGAAAACCCACGCAGGTCACCTGGAGAACGTACAAACTCCGTACAGACAGCGCCCGTAGTCAGGATTGAACCCGGGTCTCTGGCGCTGTGAGGCAGCAACAACTCTACCGCTGCGGCTCCTGAAAGGTTAATATCTTGTTAACCTTTTAATTGTGCTTTATGAGTTGAAACAAGTGTGTCACAGGGTCATACAGCACGGAGCAGACCCTTGAAACAGCTGGAGAATCGCAGCCTTGCATTTAAGTGATATACATGTGGACTTCTGAACTGCAAACAATGTTGTAATCTAGGAAATGTTTCCGCCTGTTTGCATGAGCAAGCTTCTGCCCACAACCTTATGACAATGACCGGGTAAGGGCGGCAGTACAGTGCAGTGGCAGAGTTGCTGCCTCACAGTGACAGAGACCTGGGTTTGATCCTGACCACGGGTGCTGTCTGCACGGAGATTCCACCTTCTCCCCGTGACCATAGTAACCAACCTCTATCAATTGGACAGAGCTGGAGAGAGAGAGAACAGAAAGCAGGAGCACTTACAGAGTGCTCCAATATAATACTCCGGGCGCGGTCTGTGCGGAGTTTGTACGTTCTCCCCGTGACCTGCGTGAGTTTTCTCTGAGATCTTCGGTTTCCCCCACACTCCAAAGACGTGCAGGTTTGTCGGCTAATTGGCTTGGTGTAAATGTAAAATATTCCCTAGTGTGTGTGTGGGATAGTGTTAGTGTGCAGGGATCGCTGGTCGGCACGGAATCGGTGGGCCGAAGGGCCTGTTTCCGCACTGTATCTCTAAACTAAACTAAACTAAAGAAGCTGTGAGAAGAGTGAGAAAGATGCTTCATTTCTCTTTTAACATAACATAACATAACATAACAACACTTTATTGTCATTCGGCACAACACCGAACGAAATTTCAGCTGTCACAAGACAGCAAAAAAGAAAAAAAAACACAGGACACACGACCCCAACACAAACATCCATCACAGTGACTCCAAACACCCGCTCACTGTGATGGAGGCAACAAAACTTCCCCTCTCTTCCCCCCGCACCCACGGACAGGCAGCTCGACCCCTACCGAAGCAACCGACACGCACAGCCCCCGCAAGAGGATGGAAGGCCCCGCGGCCGAGCCGCCCCGGGCACCGAAACCTCCCGCGGCCGCACCGGGCGATGTTAAGTCCAGCGGCCGAGCCGCACCGGGCACTGAAACGTCCCGCGGCCGAGCCGCACCGGGCAATGTTAAGTCCAGCGGCCGAGCCGCACCGGGCACCGAAACGTCCCGCGGCTGAGCCGCACCGGGCACCGAAACATCCCGCAGCCGAGCCGCACCGGGCGATGGAAGGCCCCGCGGGCGAGCTGCGCCCCGGGGAAGAGACCTAATAAAAGAAAGGTTTCCCCCGCCCCACCCCACACCCACACCCCACACCCCCACCACACATACACAGCCAAAAACAGAAACAAAAACCATCCCAACACCGACACAAACAAAAAAAAAGAAAAAAAGACAACAGACTGCCAGAGAGCCGCAGCCGTTAGGCGCAGCCAACTCCTCCCACTTTTAATTTCACAGTCAAATAATGGAGGTGGGATATGTGGGATATGCACATCTTGTATGTGACTTGACTTGACTTGACCAGTTTATTTCTGAACTTTCAATCAAAACAGTTGCTAAACCTTCAGCGAGGCAGCTGAAAGACTCCAGTATTTGTGCACTGTGTTTCACACACTGTGGACACATTCCTCAATAGTTGTGCTACTATATTAGGCAATCCTTAAGTATCTGTTTTTGACATTTTTTATTCATACATGGGATGGAGATGTTGCTGCCAAGGCCAGTATTGAGTAAACCCAAAATGCCAGCGATGCTGCACACAATGTGCTGGAGTAACTCAGTGGGTCAGGCGGCATCTGTGGAGAACATGGATAGGTGACGTTTCACAGAGTGCTGGAGTAACTCAGCAGGTCAGGCAGCATCTGTGGAGAACATGGATGGGTGACGTTTCACAGAGTGCTGGAGTAACTCAGCGGGTCAGGCAGCATCTGTGGAGAACATGGATAGGTGACGTTTCACAGAGTGCTGGAGTAACTCAGCAGGTCAGGCAGCACCTGTGGAGAACATGGATAGGTGAGGTTTCACAGAGTGCTGGAGTAACTCAGCATCTCTGAAGAAAAGGAATAGGTGACGTTTCAGGACCCTTCTTCCCATCTGAAACGTCACCTGTTCTTTATCTCCAGAGATGCTGCCAGATCTGCTGAGTTACTAGAGCACTTTGTGTGTCTGTTGCTCAAGATTCCAGCTTCTGGTTTCTGGCAAAAGATGTCTCTGTTTTGTGTCACACCTCAACCCAAAGGTTGAGGAGAGAACTGCAGGTGCTGGTTTAAATTGAAGGTAGACACAAAATGCTGGAGTAACTCAACTGGTCAGGCAGCATCTCTGGAGAGAAGGAACGGGTGACGTTTTGGGTCGAGACCCTTCTTCAGATTTCTAAGTGTGATTTGTCTTTGTGTTTGCAGGCAGGCCTGGATGAAGGCGAGTGAAGGGGGCAGGATGTGGAGCTGTGCGGGTGCCAATGGCACGGTGGGTGGCCTGGACCAGCAGTTGTGCTACGACCTGGAGCTGGTCCTGTTTGTCCTGTCCGTAGTGTACCTGATCATCTGCTTCCCCTTCAGCATCTGCTACAACTCCCTGCTGGTCCTCGTCAACCTCTACAACAAGCCGTCCATGACCATGCCCGACGTGTACTTTGTCAACATGGCCGTCGCTGGCCTGATCCTCAGCCTGGTGGCCCTGGTCCAGCTGCTGGGCCCTGACAACCCGCAGTGGGCCGTGTGGAGCTTCAACAGGGAGGTGTACATCACCCTGCTGATACTCTTCAACATCTCCGCCCTGGTCACCATGTACTCCACCACGCTGCTCTGCTTGGACTACTACATCGAGCAGGCCCTGCCACGGACCTACATGTCCAGCGTCTACAACACCAAGCATGTGTGCGGCTTCGTCTGGGGCGGGGCGGTCCTCACCAGCTTCTCCTCTCTGCTTCTTTACGTCTGCAGCCACGTGCCCAAGATCATCGAGTGCTCGAAGATACAGAATAAAGAGGTGGCGGACACCATCATGGTGTTCATCGGCTTCTTTGTGCCGGCCGGCGCGGTCCTCTACGCCTTGATATTGATATTCCGCATTCGGAACCAGTCCACCCCTCTTGACCAGGACGTGGCCAGGCCTGACCCTTCCATCCACTCGCTCCTGGTGGCCACGGCCTGTACGCACCTGGTGCTGTGGGCCCCGTATTACGTCACGCTGCTGGTGCACATCGCCTACAGGCCGAGGGGAGCGGACCTGGTGAGCCGGTATCACGTCTACTACTTTGTCAACGGCCTGTCCAAGCTGTTGGCCTACTCCTGCAGCTTTGTGGTGCCTCTGCTCTACACCTACATGCACAGGAACTTCACCAGCAAGCTCAGGCAGCTGGTGCGGAGGCTGGATTGTCAGACTGAGGGTTGCTCAGACCAACAGATGGAGAGGCAGCCACAGGTCGTACTGAGCTGAGGTAGGTACGGCCTGTGGCCAAGAGCAGCATCGTGCCTACCAGTGCCGAGGCCCAGCAGGCGAATAAAGGCCCCAAATCAATCCCCAGTAGAAAATCACACTGGCTTTTACTAACCAACCCTTTCAGCTAACCCCGGTAATTGGAATATGTTGTCAGAGGTTCACTGACGTCACAGGTTGCGTCTACATCTTCGTTGGACGGTACGGCGGCGCTGCCTCACGGCGCCAGAGACCCGGGTTCGATCCTGACCTCGGGTGCTGTCTGTGCGTGTGTGTGGAGTTTGCACCAAAGATACCAGAGCAGAGCAAGATAGACCACTCGACCCTAAAAACCGTAGTATGTCACGGCGCCATTTTAGTCGGCAGAAACCCCCTCATCCTCCTGCACTCCAAGTCCTAGCCCTGCCCAACCTCTCCCTGTAGCTCAGGCCCTCGAGTCCTGGCAACGTCCTCGTAAACCTTCTCTGTATTCTTTCCAACTTCAGGACATCCTTCCGATCGCAGGGTGACCAAATCTGAACGCAATACTCCATATGCGGCCTCACCAACGCCTCGTACAACTGTAGCACAACATCCCAACTTCTATACTTAATACCTTTATCACTTTGACCCCAAGATACTAGAGCAGAGCAAGATAGACTACTCGACCCTAAAAACCGTAGTATGTCTGTAAATTTCCCCGGTGTGGGACGAATAAAGGAATATATTATTATTATTATTATGTCAAGGTGCCATTTTAGTAGGCAGAAACTTGCAGAAACGTTTAAAAAGAAAAATAACAAAAATCTGTGAATTGATAGACGAGATACATTCTGCATTTTAATGGTATCATCACACATACTGTTCCCCCATAACACTGATCACACTGCGAGAGGCGTAGCGAATGTCGGGTTTTGCCTACTAAAATGGCGGACTTTACGCTCCTTTGCGTACTACACTTCAGTATAGGCGATTTCGACGGAGTGGTCCATCTTGCTCCTCTAGTATCTTTGGTTTGCACGTTCTCCCTGTGACTGCGTGGGTTTCCTCTGGGTGCTCCGGTTTCCTGCCACATCCCAAAGTCGTGCGGGTTTATTGTAGGTTAATCGGCCCCTCTGTAAACTGCCCCCCAGTGTGTGGGGAGCGGATGAGAAAGTGGGATAACATAGGACTAGTGTGAATGGGCGATCGATGGTCGGCATGGACTCGATGGGCCGAACGGCCTGCTTCCATGCCGTACCTTGCCCCTAGGGTGTAGGGAGTGGATGAGAAAGTGGGATAACATGTAACTAGTGTGTCAATGGGTGATCGATGGGCGGCGTGGACTCGGTGGGCCGAAGGGCCCGTTTCCGTGCTGGACGTTTCAATTCAAGGCCGAATGAATGGCAAACTGTGAAAAGAAACCTTCAAAAAGTTTGTAGTTAGACACAAAATGCTGGAGTAACTCAGCGGGTCAGGCAGCATCTCGGGAGAGAAGGAATGGGTGACGTTTCGGGTCGAGACCCTTCTTCAGACTGATGTCAGGGGAGGGGGCTCCAGTCTGCAGAAGGGTCTCGACCCGAGACGTCACCCATTCCTTCTCTCCTGAGATGCTGCTTGACCCCGCTGAGTTACGCCACCATTTTGTGTCTACCTTCGATTTTAACCAGCATCTGCAGGTTTTATTTCCCCCGATTCAAAACGTTTGTACTGATTAAAACTGAATTAAAGCCTTTTCTTGGGTGAGCAACCAGCAAAACTGACTGTGGACAGGGTTTGAATCCTGATCTCGTCTGCACGCTCCAACACCAGCTGACAAGCCTCAGAGGCCAAACACGTGCCTTCGATAGACCAATTGGATAATCCAAGCTGTGAAGTCAACCCACTGTTCCGAATGTTACTCAACACAAAAGAAAAACGACCAAATGAATGATCTCTCTATGCATTTTGGAAGGACCCTCCATCACAACATCCACAACTGATTTTCTTCCCCAAAGGTCAATGTTTGAATTGCCTGTCCTGACTTAGACACACATCCGGTCACCACTGACACAGGAGGGAGAGATCTCTCCACTGTGCTAATCCTTCCGAACCAACCATTATCATCGTTAGCTGCGGTCAGCTTCGCAAACGGACCGAGTCACCACCACTAACTGCTTGTATTTTACCTCTTAAAACGTGCGGCATCGTTAACTAATTTGCATCACCATTGTTTTGATTTCGTCGACCGAAACGTAATTGCACAACTTAGTTGGATCACACACAGCAGTCTCAAATAGTCCTCTGCTATTTATTGCCTTCACTTTGTAAGTAAATAAAGATATATCTGAGAAATTACAACATGGGAGCGTTGCTTATGCAGATGTCGTTCATTCACTATCGTCCAAGAGGTGAAGGGAGGGAGGGGTGATCATACAGAGGTGTGTAAAATCATGAGGGGAATGTATTGAAAAGAGAGTTAGATACAGCTCTAGGGGCTAGCGGAATCAAGCGATATGGGGAGAAGGCAGGTACGGGTTACTGATTGTGGACGATCAGCCATGATCACAATGAATGGCGGTGCTGGCTCGAAGGGCTAAATGGCCTCCTCCTGCACCTATTTTCTATGTTTCTAATAGACAGGGTAGATGCACAGAGTCTTTTACCCAGAGTTGGGGAATCAAGAACCAGAGGACATAGGTTTAAGATGAGCGGGGAAAGATTTACAAGGAACCCGAGGGGCAACGTTTCCAAAGGGTGGTGGGTGTATGGAACGAGCTGCAGGAGGAGGTAACTGAGGCAGGCATAATAACAACGTCTAAAAGACACTTGGACAGATGCACGGTTAGGAAAGGTTTGGAGAGATAGTGTCCAAATGTGGGCAAATTGGACTAGCTGAGATGGGGCATCTGGGTTGGCATGGACGAGATGGGCCGAAGGGCCTGTTACCCTGCTGTACGACTCCACGACTCTATTTCACACTTGTTATTCAAAACAATTTGCTTTCAAAGCCTCTCCCTTCCAGTCACAAACTGGCAGATTAAAATTACACAGGAGTGGTGGTGGGGTAGAGATCTGACAACCAACCAGGGCGGTCACGGTGGCACAGCGGTAGAGTAGCTGCCTTACAGCGAATGCAGCGTCGGAGACCCGGGTTCCATCCCGACTACGGGCGCCGTCTGTACGGATCTTTGCACGTTCTCCCAATGACCCGCGTGGGTTTTCTCCGAGATCTTCGGTTTCCTCCACACTCCAAAGACATGCAGGTTTATAGGCTAAAGACTCTATCTCCTACTCCCAATTTCTACGCCGCATCTGCGCCCAGGATGAGGTGTTCCATACCAGATCATCGGAGATGTCCTCATTCTTTAGGTTCCCCTTCTCCATTATAGATGAGGCTCTCACTAGGGTCTCCTCGATATCCCGCAGCTCCGCTCTTGCTCCCCATGCCCCCCATTCACAACAAGAGTCCCCCTTGTCCTCACCTTCCACCCCATCAGCCGTCACATACAGCATATAATCCTCCAACATTTCTGTCACCTCCAACGGGATCCCACCACTGGCCATATCTTCCCATCTCCACCCCTTTTTGCTTTCCGCAGAGACCGTTCCCGCTGCAACTCCCTGGTCAATTTGTCCCTCCCTGCCCAAACTACCCCCTCCCCAGGTACTTTCCCCTGCAACCGCAGCAGATGCAACACCTGTCCCTTTACGTCCCCCCTCGACTCCATCCAAGGACCCAGTCTGCAGGTTTGTAGGTTAATTGACTTGGTAAATGTAAACATGGTCCCTAGTGGGTGTAGGATAGTGTTAATGTGCGAGGATCGCTGGTCGGCGCGGACCCGATGGGCCGAAGGGCCTGTTTCCGCGCTGTATCTCTAAACTATACGAGACAGCGGTCCTGATCCATCATCCACCTCACTGGAGACCCTCGGACCATCTTTAATCGGACTTTACTGGACTTTATCGTGCACTAAACATGATCCTCTTTATCCTGTATCTGTACACTGTTCGATTTGTAATCATGTATAGTCTTCCCACTGACTGGATAGCATGCAACAAAAAAGCTTTTCACTGTACCTCGGTACACGTGACAATAAACTAAATTAAACTTAGGACAGATAGAAAGCATCAGAGGCGACAACAACAAATTGAATTTATAAAGTTCCTACAATGTTGCCAAACTTATCGGAAGGTAAACATGACTGAAGAAGGGTCTCGACCCCGAAACGTCACCCATTCCTTCTCCCCAGAGATGCCGCCTGTCCCGTTGAGTTACTCCAGCATTTTATCTCTATCTTCGGTTTAAACCAGCATCTGCAGTTCCTTCCTACACAAGACAAAGAGTCTGAAGAAGACTCTCGAACCGAAACGTCACCCATTCCTTCTCTCCAGAGATGCTGACTGTCCCGCTGAGTTACTGCAGCTTTTTGTGTCTATCAAAGGTTCTTAGTTGAGTTTATTGTCACGTGTACCGAGGTACAGTGAAAGGCTTTGACTGCGTGCTATCCAGTCAGCGGAAAGACAATAGGGAGGAATGATGGAGGTGCAGGAGGAAGTTGGTGTGAAACTCTCTTAAATTGGTCTGAAATTTGGTAAATTTGTTATTTAAATAGATTGCGGAGGTACTCCTCCATTCAGATGGTGCTGAGTCCGATGTCTAACCTCTAGACCGGGTGTTTGACGGGCACAATTATCAGGCAGCGACCGGTAATCCGGGAAATTATTACACCATAATCTGTTCATCGAATTACAAACAGGCTTGTCCACCGACAACATGTCAGAGCTTTATCTAGCACGCTGTAAAACAGTCGGTGTTCATGACCCTTTCCATCTGTAAGCCCCATGACTACGTTGTAACCGAGCGGAAATCATCATCTCTCAGAGAGCAACAACACACTGGTTGAATCGCGTGCATAAGGCTTTATTGGGCGGTCACGGTGGTGCAGCGGTAGAGTTGCCGCCTTACAACGAATGCAGCGCCGGAGACCCGGGTTCGATCCCGACTAAGGGTGCTGTCTGTACGGAGTTTGTACGTTCTCCCCGTGACCTACGTGGGTTTTCTCCGAGATCTTCGGTTTCCTCCCACACTCCAAAGATGTGCAGGTTTGTAGGTTAATTGGCTCGGTAAATGTAAAAATTGTCCCTAGTGTGTGTAGGATAGTTGCACTCAGGACCGGGTTTTTGCACTAATATTGGGGTATTTAATGGGTTTTTTGCTTTGTTATGTTATCTATGAGTATTGTCCTTACAGGCCTGTTATGCTGCTGCAAGTAAGAATTTCATTGTTCTGTTTTCAGTACAAATGGCAATTAAACGCTCTCTACTCCCTTGATTCTTGGAACTGTTTATCTGACATTTTATATATAAGTGAGCGTTCTGTCACGGAAAGTTATTTTGAGAACTATAAGACATGTGATTATTCAGCCACAAGAAACAGCTTTAGTCCGGTGTCCCAAGAATGTCAGTGGGTGGGACGAGCAGAGAGCTCATTGTGACTGCACCATTTCACTACGCTGGAGCAGTGAGGTTTAACCAACGTTGGAACGTATAAGACTCATTGTTTTCTCGTTTCCAGCAAAGTTTACACAATTGCCCGTCCTGTGTGTGTCCGGCGTGTAATTGCATTTACTGGAATCTTCAATCAATCTGCACTGAATGTTTTTATCTGAATGTTTCACAATGGGACGTATCCCGCCCTCATTAAGGGACGCATTTATACAGCACCCTTTGTCACTTCAAAGTAGGCAAAGTGTATAAAATCATGTGGGGAACAGAAAGGGTGTGCAAACTCTGATTCTGAAGAAGGATCCTGACCTGAAACGTCACCTATCCATGTTCTCCAGAGATGCTGCCTGACCCGCTGAGTTACACACTCTTGACTCCTGGTTATTAACATCAAGGGCGGACACGGTGGCGCAGTGGTAGAGTTGCTGCCTTACAGCGTTTGCAGCGCCGGAAATCTGGGTTTGATCCCGACTACGGGTGCCGTCTGTACGGAGTTTGTACGTTCTCCCCGTGACCTGTGTGGGTTTTTCCGAGATCCTAGGTTTCCTCCCACACTCCAAAGAAGTACAGGTTTTTAGGTTAATTGGCTTGGTATCAATGTAAAATTGTCCCTAGTGGGTGTAGGATAGTGTTAGTGCGCGGGGATCGCTGGGCGGCGCGGACTCAGTGGGCCGAAGGGCCTGTTTCCGTGCTTTATCTCTAAACTGAACTAAAGTCCACGCAGACTATCGATCACCCGTTCACACTAGTTCTATATTACCCCACTTTCTCATCCATTCCCGACACACTGGGGGCAATTGACCTACAAAGCCGCTCCCCCTGTTAACCCACTATAACGGAGGACCTCGATCAATTCACCCTGCGACTATCTTGACCTCACTCTATCACCAGTGTTCCCATTGCGGATGTAGCGGCCATTTGTGTTCGTATTAGCTGTTTAGCATGTCATATTATTTTGTATCTTGCTGTATTATGTTTTGACATTTGGGGGTTGTCGTGAGATGAATATATATATGAGCATAACGTACTGGGAGGAGCCAGAACGAGGTACAGTATGGGCATGCAGAGACGGGATGCTCAAACGTGGAGAAGCTATGGCGAGATACAGTTCGTACCAGTTCTATGACGGGAGAAATACAAATCTGTTTGTATTACTACTTCAATAAACGACTAATTAAACTGAAACGTCGTGAAGATCACTCTGTTGTCGATCTGCGTCACGATCGATCACTCCAGCCTCCGTGAAATGGTGGTAAGCGGAGAGGACTTTATTGTAAGGACTGAAGTTCCTTTGTCCATGGAACTGACGCGCTGCAATGCTGAGAACTATCATCTGCATTCTGGATCTTCCCCTTTGCTCCACCTATTGTAGGAGTTTGACTTGACCGTAGTTATGTACAGTATTATCTGGCCTGATTGGACAGCATGCGAGACAAAGCTTTCCACCGTACCACGAAGGCACACGTGGCAATAACAAACCTGAATCTAAAATAGGTTTTCAATTCTTCCCATCTCCCCGTCCTTTGCATCAAACATTCAGACAGTGCCGTCGATATCATAATTCAACGCTTGAGAAGTTTTCTCTTCACCCTTTTCTGAATCTTATACTTTAATTTAGTTTAGTTTAGAGATACAGCGCGGAAACAGGCCTTTCGGCCCACTGAGTCCGCGCCGACCAGCGATCCCCGCACATTAACACTCTCCTACTCTGGTGACATTTTTTACATTTACGCCAAGCTAATTAACCTACAAACCTGTATGTCTATGTAGTGTGGGTTGAAACCAGTTCTTGGAGAAAACCCACGCAGGTCACGGGGAGAATTTACAAACTCCATACAGACAGCACCTGTAGTCGGGATCGAACCCAGGTCTCTGGCGCTGTAAGTGCTGTAAGGTAGCAACTCTACTGCTGCGCCACCGTGCCACATGTTTCATTCAATGGTTCAATGATGCTTTTATTGTCACATGTGCAAATGGTGAAGCGTTGAAAATACAGTCTGAAGAATGTTGATCCGTAAGGTCACCACCCGTTCCTTCTCTCCAGAGAATCTGCCTGTCCCGCTGAGTTAATCCTGCCTTTTGTGCCTATCTTCAGTGAAATTATTTTTATTACATACAGTCTATAAAGTATTCCCATACCCAAGCACATCCTCGATTAGCGAATGTACAAAAATAGTCTACTGAGGCGGCCGTATGCAAGGAGGGTTGGTGCGAGGGTTGCCAACTTCCTCACTCCCAAATACGGGACAAGGTGACGTCACCGCCCCACGCCCCATGTGACCTCACCCAGCCAGCGGCCACGTGCTTCCGCTCCACCAATGGCGGCCGCCGGGTCGGGAGGCAGGTTGCCACGCAACCTCCATTCGGCTGCGCCCGGGCCCCCAGACCTAGATTGTCCGGGCCTACAGCGTCCGGGCCTACAGCGTCCGGGCCTACAGCATCCGGGCCTACAGCATCCGGGCTTACAGCGTCCGGACCTACACTGTCCGTTGCTAAAATGTCGGAAACCTAGAGTGTCGGGACCTAAACTGTCGGGACCTACACCTTTGGGACCTACAGCGTTGGGGCCTACAATGTCGAGGCCTGCAGTGTCCGGGCCTACAGCGCCCCCCTGGGCCTAATACAGGAGCAGTCCCGTACAGGACAAAATAATTTAGCCCAAAATACGGGATGTCCTGGTTAATGCGGGACAGTTGGCGACCATATTTGGTGCCATTTTCAAAGTTCAGTCCGCACTCTAGTTCTTATGAGACCTTACCTTACATATGAATCTGCTAAATAAGAATTCTTGCACCTAGTAACGTTTGCCAAATGAAAAGCAAGAAAAATCGGTATTGCAGCACAAGAATAAAAGAGGTGCTACATGCATATATATTTGAGAATTAAACAAGGCTGAGAGGCTTTGAAGTTGCTAACAGATGAACCCCAGTTCATAACAGGAAGGAACCAAATTCCTTTGAAGTGCGTGAGGAGCTGAATTAGCTTTGAAGGGTGTAAGAAACGGCCAAGGAAATCTACCCATCGAGATTGGTGGGGCGCAAATAAGGTGCACGCCCAAGTTCAAAACCAAGAAACCATAATGAAGCAGTAATCTACTGCCGTTTTAACGGTGCAGTGTGTAAACACTGGGAAAATAGATCCCTTCAGCAAATAAAGTAGGCAATTACTTCAGATGCAAGCAAAGTACACACGAATTAAACATGAAAATGTTGGAGCCAGACTCGTGTGATCTCTGGAGGAGACAGAAGCATCATTTACACCAGCCATGGGCAGTCCGACCACACTGTCTGATCTCAACGAGCTTTCAATATAACTACCGACACTCTACAATGGTCAGCACTCATTTCACCGAAACAGAAACACGTTTGACAGTTTCACAATAAACTTACTTTTGGAGGTATACACAAAATGCTGGAGTAACTCAGCGGGTCAGGCAGCATCTCTGGAGAGAAGGAATGGGTGACGTTTCGAGACCCGAAACGTCACCCATTCCTTCTCTCCAGAGATGCTGCCTGACCTGTTGAGTTACTCCAGCATTTTGTGTCTGCCTTCGGTTTAAACCAGCATCTGCAGTTCTTTCTTTTGTCTAGTTTTTCCAATGCAATTAAATTGTCCCTCAATAAAATACAGTGCAGAAATGTCATAGCAAACAAGCAGAGCTGCTGCCTCAGAGCGCCAGAGACCCGTGATCAACCCTGACCTCAAGTGCTGTCTGTGTGGAGTTTGCACGTTCTCCCCAGTTTTCTCCGATGTCCCAGTTTTCTCCCACCTCCCAAAGAGGCGTGGAATTGTAGGTGAAATGGCTTCTGCAAATCCCCCCCAATGTGCAGGGAGTGGATGAGAAGGTGGGAGAACATAGAACTCGTGTGAACGAGTAATCCGTGGTCTACGGAGAACATGGATAGGTGATGTTTTGGGTCTGAAGAAGGGCCCTGACCCAAAACGTCACCTCCCCTTGTTCTCCAGAGATGCTGCCTGACCCGCTGAGTTACTCCAGCACTCTGAAACGTCACCTATCCATGTTCTCCAGAGATGCTGCCTGACCCGGTGAGCTACTCCAGCACTCTGTGTCTTTTGCACTCGTATTGAATTACTTGTTGCAGTGAAAGAGGATAATGACACATCGTGATTGCATTTACTGATGTAACATGAATAAAATTTGGTTTTGTATATTCAGGTCTCTAACAGTATCTACTTTCAGTAATTGAGTTATGAAAAGCAGTCATTTTCAACAGCCGTGCCTGAAAATAAGTCAATCATTATAATATTTCAACAGACACACAGCTTTATCAAAGGACTCGAGTTCCAAAGCAGAAATGGATCATCTCAACTTACAAGTGCACTTCAAAAGGACAAAACAGCTTCCATTCATTTTGTGTCTTTCACAACTCTGCATTACAAGCACTTCACAGCCCAGAGTACAGCAGAACAGGGTATCTCTTCCCTTGTACGCTGCACGGCACATCATTCCCTCTCAAACAGGGGGGAGATGAAGGACTGGTTAATCTGGTGGCGCAGCGGTAGAGTTGCCGCCTTACAGCGAATGCAGCGCCGGAGACCCGGGTTCCATCACGACTACGGGTGCTGTCTGTGCGGAGTTTGTACGTTCTCCCCGTGACCTGCGTGGGTTTTCTCCGAGATCTTCGGTTTCTTCCCACATTCCAAAGACGTGCAGGTTTGCCGGTTAATTGGCTTGGTAAATGTAAAAATTGTCCCCAGTGGGTGTAGGATAGTGTTAGTGTGCGGGGATCGCTGGTCGGCGCGGACCCGCTGTTTCCGCGCTGTATCTCTAAAGTAAACTAGACTAAGTGAACTATGTGATAGGTCAAAGGCAGACCCAACATGCTGGAGTAACTCAGCAGGACAGGCAGCATCTCTGGAGAGAAGCAATGGGAGACATTTTGGGTCGAGACCCTTCCTCAGACATATAATGTATACTGGACCAAGTTGACCCGTTGGGCCCAAACCTCTCCTACATTGGTGCAGCACCCTCCCCTCTCCCCCTCCCCCTCCTCCTCCCCTCCCTCCCTCCCCACTTCCCCTACCCTCCTCCCCCCTCCCCTCCCCCCGCCCTTCTCCCCTACCCTCCTCCCCCTCCCCTCCCCCTCCCTCCTTCCCTCCCTCCTTCCCTCCCTCCTCTCGCCCTCCCTTCTCCCCTCTTCCCCTCCCCCCACTCCATCCCCCTCAACCCCCCCTTATCCTCCCTCCTTCCCCTCCCTCCCTAGGGGATAGATTTAAACTTTAAAATGTGAATGATTTAAAAACTATAACACCGATTTCAATGAAACTTCTTCCATTGGCACCAAAGGGACGATGGGGAGTAAGGTGGGCCTAAAATTGTTGCGCTATCGTGTAATGCTTTGGCTGTAGTTCAGGAACAAACAAACGAGAGTTTTAGTATATAGATATATATAATATATATATATATATAGATCAGACAGATAATAAAGTGAGAGGTCACCAGACCCCACAGGTGGAATGAGAAACATCAACTCATTTGGATCGGTGGATGGGAGGGATTCGACAAGCCCAAGACGTCATTTTCACCCTGGGAAATACAAATTCAATCCACAATAAGAAACGTTGCTGAGCTCTCTAATCCCTCTGGAACAATAGACAGAGCTGTCAACGCTGGTGATATCATCGCGCATGAGGACAAGGTATTCAACTGAGGAACAAGATGGTGCAGGTTTGGGTGAAGCACGGACTACTCACCCTGCCACCCACACTCGCTCACAACGATACAAGTGCATCTACCGGGTAACCTCCAACACACAGAGTGCTGCCGGAACTCAGCAGGTTTGACAACCGTCCCGTATCAGCCGGGACATCCCGTATTTCAGGCTAAATCGATTTGTCCCATACGGGACCGACCTTGTCCCGTATTAGTAGGGTTGCCAACATCCTCACTCCCAAATACGGGACAAAGGGTGACGTCACCGCCCCGCGCCCCACGTGACCTCACCCAGCCAGCGGCCACGTGCTCCCGCTCCACCAATGGCGGCTGCCCGGGCCGGGAGCAATTGGCCGCTGGCTGGGTGAGATCACGTGGGGCGTGGGGCGGTGAGGTCATCCCTTGTCCCGTATTTGAGAGTGAGGAAGTTGGCAACCCTGCTCCACCACCACCCCTGGCAGCGCGTTCCAGGCACTTTGATCTATTCCCAGTGAGAATGAAGGCAGAAACTGCTTCCTGGAACAGACGAGATTGCCACACGCAGTGGGCGTGTTGAACCATTGAATCAGAAACCATTGAACCATGTGTTGCAATAGAAAGATTTCTTGTAACTGTTGGATGGCCGAGTAAAAGTGCTGACTCACCAGCATGGGAGACAGAGTTTGAGCAGGTCACTGAAACAGCCGTTTAGAGATACAGCGCGGAAACAGGCCCTTCGGCCCACTGAGTCCGTACCGACCAGCGATCCCCGCACATTAACCTATCCTACACACACTAGGGACAATTTTACACATACACCAAGCCAATTAACCTGCAAACCTGTACGTCTTTAGAGTGTGGGAGGAAACCGAAGATCTCGGAGAAAACCCACGCGGGTCAAATCTAAAATAAGTTTTCAATTTTTCCCATCTCCTCGTCCTTGAATCAAACATTCAGACCGTGCTGTCGATATCATAATTCAACCCCTGAGCAGATTCATCTTCACCCTGTTTCTGAATCTTTTACTTTAGTTTAGTTTAGTTTAGAGATACAGCGCGGAAACAGGCCCTTCGGCCCATCTAGTCCGCACTGACCAGCGATCCCCGCACATTAACACCATCCTACACTGGAGACATTTTTTTACATTTACACCAAGCCAATAAACCTACAAACTTGTACGTCTTCAGGGACGAACCCGAAGATCTCGGAGAAAACCCACGCAGGTCACGGGGAGAACGTACAAACTCCGTACAGACAGCACCCGTAGTCGGGATGGAACCCGGGTCTCCGGCGCTGCAAGTGCCGTAAGGCGGCAACTCTACCGCTGCTCCCTTGTATAATATTTCCAAATATGAGGATGTTGCCAGCACTCCATCACCTGAGCTATAGGAAGAGGTTAGGCAGACCAGGAGTTTATCCCTTGGTAGGCAGGAGACTGAGGGGTGATCTTATCGATGTGTATAAATTCACAAGGGGAATAGATAGGTGAATGCACAGAGTCTCTTACCCAGGGTAAAGGTATCAAGGGCCAGAGGACACAGGTTTCAGGTGAGAGGGAAATGATTTAATAGGGACCTAAGTGGCAACTTTTGACACAGAGAGTGGTGGGTGTATCGAACAAGCTGCTTTTTGTTTGACAACCTTACAAGCTTTTATTTCTGTGTAGGGAGGAACTGCGGATGCTGGTTTAAACCAAAGAGAGACGCAAAATGCTGGAGTAACTCAGCGGGACAGGCAGCATTTCTGGAGAGAAGGAATGGGTGCCGTTTAGGGCCGAGACCCTGTTCCAGTCTGTAAGAAGGGTCTCGACCTGAAACGTCACTCATCCCTTCTCTCCAGAGATGCTGCCTGACCCACTGAGTTACTCCAGCACTCTGTGAAACGACACCTATCCATGTTCTCCAGAGATGCTGCCTGACCCGCTGAGTTACTCCAGCACTCTGTGAAACGTCACCTATCCATGTTCTCCACAGATGCTGCCTGACCCACTGAGTTACTCCAGCACTCTGTGAAACGTCACCTATCCATGTTCTCCAGAGATGCTGCCTGACCCGCTGAGTTACTCCAGCACTCTGTGAAACGTCACCTATCCATGTTCTCCAGAGATGTTGCCTGACCCGCTGAGTTATTCCGGCACTCTGTGTCTCTCTAAGCTTTTGTTTTTTCCTGTGTTACAAGCAATGGGGAATTCCAATTGCCTGGAACGCAGGGTGCGCCATCTGGTGTTGGAGGTGACCAGGAAACGGTCTGATTCACGCCTTAAACGTTTCCCAAATATAGCAAGTGTATATCAGCAATTGCACCCCTGATTTGTGTAGGAAGGAACTGCTGATGCTGGTTTACACTGAAGATGGACACAAAATGCTGTAGTAACTCAGCAGGTCAGGCAGCATCTCTGGAGAACATGGATAGGTGATGTTTCACAGAGTGCTGGAGTAACTCAGCGGGTCAGGCAGCATCTGTGGAGAACATGGATAGGTGATGTTTCACAGAGTGCTGGAGTAACTCAGCGGGTCAGGCAGCATCTCTGGGGAACATGGATAGGTGACGTTTCACAGAGTGCTGGAGTAACTCAGCGGGTCAGGCAGCATCTCTGGGGAACATGGATAGGTGGCGTCTCGGGTCAGGATCCTTCCTTAGACATCTCTTAAATACGAAAATTCTATGTAAAATAAAATGAATGTTTGAAGTTTCTATAACATTTAATTTTAAGCAAGCACTGGATTGGCGCTAATAAACATCGCGGTATTTCAGGCAGTCAATGGGCGTAGAACAAAACCTGAGTGATGATAGATACAAAAAGCTGGAGCAACTCAACGGGGCAGGCAGCATCTCTGGGGAGAAGGAATAGGCGACGTTTCGGGTCGGGACCCTTCCTCAGAGAAAGGGTCTCGACCCGAAAAGTCACCTATTCCTTTTCTCCAGAGATTGTGCCTGACCTGCTGAGTTACTCCAGCATTTTGTGTCTATGTTCGGGTTGAACCAGCATCTGCAGTTCCTTCCTGCACAATACCAGTTGATGCACCAGTTGACAGGATAACTTCCACCTACCCAGTGAGGCAATATAATTGACAATAACTTCATTTTAAAAATCACTTCCTGAATCAACATTCGATAGCATCTCACAGGAAATGCATGGGACAACAGATGATTAACTTGTGACCAGACACTAGCATAAATGTTAATCACAAACCATAATCAACCTTCTTGTAAACGCTTAGGAAAAAAAACTGCAGATGCTGGTTTAAATCGAAGGTAGACACACAATACAGGAGTAACTCAGCGGGACAGGCATCAACTCTGGAGAGAAGGAATGGGTGACGTTTCGGGTCTAAAGAAGGGTCTCGGCCCGAAACGTCTCCCATTCCTTCTCTCCAGAGATGCTGCCTGTCCCGCTGAGTTACTCCACTTGTGTGTCTACCTTCTTGTAAACGCTGGCGTGCTTAGAGTGGACACTACACGCAAACTGGAGGAACAGCACCTCATATTCCACTTGGGTAGCTCACAAAGTATGAACGTATGATGTATGAACACTGAATTCTCCAATTCTAAATAACAACCCCTTCCCAGCCTATCTTTCCTGTGCCTCTCCCCTACCCTGGTTCTTACTCTTTTCTCTCACTATCCCCCCCCCCCCTCCTCTCCCTAACCCCCCCCCCCCCCCCCTTCTACCTATATCCCCCCTGGCTTTACTATTCACTCCTCTTCTAAACATAAAAACATAGAAAATAGGTGCAGGAGGAGGCCATTCGGCCCTTCGAGCCAGCACCGCCATTCATTGTGATCATGGCTGATCATCCACAATAGGTAACGCGTGCCTGCCTTCTCCCCATATCCCTTGATTCCGCTAGCCCCTGGAGTTCTATCTAACTCTCTGTTAAATCCATCCAGTGAATTGGCCTCCACTGCCCTCTGTGGCAGAGAATTCAACAAATTCACAACTCTCTGGGTGAAAAAGTTTTTTTCTCATACTCTCTGGGTGAAGACGTTTTTTCTCCTCCTTTAGTGACACATTGTTTGATGTAGAGAGGATGTTTCCACTCACGGGAGAGTCTAGGACCAGACACCATAGCCTCAAAATTAATGGGGAGATAGATCGGCCAAGATTGAAGGACGGAGTAGAGTTGATGGGCCGAATGGCCTAATTCTACTCCTGTCACTGATGATCTTATGACGTCTCTGGGATGCAGGAGGAAACCGGAGCACCCGGAGGCAACCCTCGTGGTCACAGGCAGCTCGTGCAAACTCCACACAGACTGCACCCGAGATCAGGATCAAACCTGGGTCTCTGGCTCTGTGAGGCAGTAGCTCGAGTGGCATTATTCTGCTCCTATCACTCTTCCACTGAACACGCTTCCGCTGATTGGATTGTACTCAACACACAAAGTTTTTCACTGCACCTCGGTACGGGTTAAGACAATAAACTAAACTGAACTAAGATGAAGAGTTACAGCACGTGCAGGAATGAACTGCAGATGCTGGTTTAATCCGAAGATTGACACAAAAAGCTGCAGTAACTCAGCGGGACGGGCAGCATCTCTGGAGAGAAGGAAAGGGTGACGTTTCGGGTCGAGACCCTTCTTCAGACTGGGGGAAAAGTTGGCCTGCAGAGGGCAGAGTCATTCAGGAATCACGAGTATGGGATATGGAGCTGCCGACAATGGATGTACATGATGGAGAGAGACGCAGGCACCGGAGGTTTCAATACATGACCTCTCACGCCCAAACAACAGGCCAACGTTCCCACTGCGGTATTCAGGAAATGATTCTTCACTTCCTGGCGATGTGCACATTCTGACAGCCTTGCCCAGTTGTAATGCAGAGAGTTGAATCCTTTCCTGCAGTTTTGGGACTATCTTTTACACAAATCTCTTCTGTAAGGACTACAAATATTTTTTTAGAGTCAAATTTAAAAAAAACTCAGCTGGTGGAGTTGCCGCCTCACAGCGCTAGAGAACCGGGTTCCATCCCGACCAGGGGTGCTGTCTGTGTGGAGTTTGCACGTTCTTCCTGTGACCCGCGTGGGTTTCTTCCGGGTGCTCCGGTTTCCTCCCACACTCCACGGATGTACAGATTTGGTATGTTAATTGGCTTTGGTAACAAATTGTAAATTGTCCCTCGTGCGCGGTAGGATAGTGCTAGTGTACGGGGTGGTGGCTGGTCGGCACGGACTCCACGGGCCGAAGGACCTGTTTCCGCGCTGTATCTCTAAACTACAGTAGGTAGACACAAAATGCCGGAGTAACTCAGCGGCCCTTCGAGCCAGCACCGCCATTCAATGCGATCATGGCTGATCACTCTCAATCAGTACCCCGTTCCTGCCTTCTCCCCATACCCCCTCACTCCGCTATCCTTAAGAGCTCTATCCAGCTCTCTCTTGAAAGCATCCAACGAACTGGCCTCCACTGCCTTCTGAGGCAGAGAATTCCACACCTTCACCACTCTCTGACTGAAAAAGTTCTTCCTCATCTCCGTTCTAAATGGCCTACCCCTTATTCTTAAACTGTGGCCCCTTGTTCTGGACTCCCCCAACATTGGGAACATGTTTCCTGCCTCTAATGTGTCCAATCCCTTAATTATCTTATATGTTTCAATAAGATCCCCCCTCATCCTTCTAAATTCCAGTAGGTAGTCGGGAGGGAAGGAATGGGTGACGTTTCGGGTCGAGACCCTTCTTCAGACTCCAAACTATTCTAAACTACAGTAAACAGTTTACTGCAAGTAAACAGGGTTTAGTGCTGCCAACTCAGGAAGGAATGCGAAGAGGCACGTAACTGGGTCAGTTGTCTGCTCACGCGGTCGCTGGTTGAGACCCAGCCCAGGGATAATGGCAGAGCTGGGGGAAGGGTGGAACCTTCCACAATTAAACTGGAAATAAAGTTCCAAAGCAGCCATGCAAACTAGTCATCACCAGTTCCCCCACATCCCTTCATCTTTGCCCCAGTTTACCGGGCAGCTCAGTCCCATTTGTGCACCGCATGCCCGCGAACAGACCAGATACCCAACGACACACAAGTTACTAGGGGAAAAAAAACTGCAGTTGCTGGTTTAAATCAAAGGTAGACACGAAATGCTGAAGTAACTCAGCGGGTCAGGCAGCATCTCTGGAGAGAAGGAATGGGTGACGTTTCGGGACGAGACCCTTCTTCAGACACAAGTTACCGCACGTTACACAAGCTTTAAGGTGAGAGGAGCAAGATTCAATAGGAGATTGAGTGGCAACTCTTTTCACACAGATGGTGGTGGGTAAATGGGACGAGCTGCCAGAGGAGGTAGTTGGGGCAGGTACTATAACTGCATTTAAAAGACATTTGCACAGGTACTTGGATAGAAACATAGGAAGTAGGTGCAGGTGTAGACCATTCGACCCTTTGAGCCAGCACCGCCATACAATATGATCATGGCTGATCATCCAGAATCAGTACCCCATTCCTGCTTTTTCCTCATAACTCTTGATTCCGCTAGGATAGGAAAGGTTTAGAGGGATATGGGCTAAATCAGGCAGGTGGGACTAGTGTAGATGGGGCATCTTGGTCAGTAAGGGCAAGTTGGGCTGAAGGGCCAGTATCCGTGCTGTATCACTCCATACCTGCAGACATATATAACTAGGGTCAAGGTGACCTCACCGCCCTGCTCCCCACATGACCTCACCCAGCCAGCGGCCACGTGCTCCCACTCCACTAATGGCGGCCGCCTGGGCCAGGAGGCGGGTTGCTATGCAACCTCCATTAGGCGGCGCCCGGGCCTCCGGACCTACACTGTCCGGGCCTACAGTGTCCGGGCCTGCACTGTCCGGGCCTACAGTGTCCGGGCCTACAGTGTCGGGGCCTACAGTGTCTGGGCCTACAGTGTCCGGGCCTACAGTGTCCGGGCCTACAGTGTCCGGGCCTACAGTGTCCGGGCCTGCACTGTCCGGGCCTACAGTGTCCGGGCCTACAATGTCCGGGCCTACAGTGTCCGGACCTACAGTGTCCGGGCCTACAGTGTCCGGACCTACAGTGTCCGGGCCTACAGTGCCCCCCCCGGCCTAATGCGGGACAAGGGCGGTCCCGTATGGAACATACCAATTTAGCCCAATATGCGGGATGTCCCGGCTAATGCGGGACAATTGGCAACCCTAGATACGAGTGGCATACTTGGATATGCAGGGATTGGAAGTTTCTGCAAACCTGCTTTGTCACCATGAAGATGTCTCCACCCACCTGCTTTAAACTTTCCTCTCTCCCGTTAAAAAAAACCCTCCCAAAACTCATGCATTCAACCAACCTTTTAGAGCTACCTCTCCCTCAACCCTCCTCCCTCCCTTCCTTATTGCAACTCATTCCTATTTTGGTCAGAGGAAAGTATCTTCAGGCAATTGTCCACATGGATATCTATTTACTAAAACTCTCGTTTGTTTGTTTGTTTGTTTGTTTGTTTGTTTGTTCCTGAACTACAGCCAAAACGGTACACGATAGTGCGACTATTTCAGGCCCACCTTACTCACCGTCGTCCCTTTGGTGCTAACGGAAGAGGTTTCATTGAAATCGGTGTTATAGTTTTAAAGTTATTCACATTTTTAAGTTTAATAATAATAATAATAATAATAATAATAATAAGTACTTTATTCATCCCACAACGGAGAAATTTGCAGGATTACAGCAGCAAAGTGGATGGCAAAAATAAATAAGCATTCATTAAAAAAATAAAATAACAGTAATTACCTTTATTTAAATCTATCTCCTATGGAGGGAGGGGGGAAGGGAGGGACGGGGAGGAGGGAGTATAAGGGGGTTGAGGGGGATGGAGTTGGGGGGGAGGGGAAGGGGGGAAGGGAGCGACAGGGAGGAGGGGGGAAGGGAGGGATGGGGAGGAGGAAGGGGGGAAGGGAGGGACGGGGTGGAGGGGGGAAGGGAGGGATGGGGAGGAGGAAGGGGAGGAGGGGGGAAGGGAGGGAGGGGGAGGAGGAAGAGGGAGGAGGGAGGGATGGGGAGGAGGGAGGGGGATGGGGAGGAGGGAGGGGGAGGAGGGAGGGGCGAAGGGAGGGACGGGGAGGAGGGAGAGGGAAGGGAGGGACAGGGAGGAGGGAGGGGGGAAGGGAGGGACGGGGAGGAGGGAGTATAAGGGGGTTGAGGGAGTATAAGGGGGTTGAGGGGGATGGAGTTGGGGTAGAGGGGGGTGGAGGAGAGGGTGCTGCACCAATGCAGGTGAGGTTTGGGCCTAACGGGTCCACTTGGTCTAGTGATGATATAAATGTGTGTACACGCTGCTAGCAGTGTTGGTTTGCCCCAGGCAGGCCCTGACGCCCTTGGTCATCTGGGTTAACGCAACACCCTTGATCACGAACTTCCACTTTCGTCATCTGTGGGGAAATTGCTCTGCTCCCTTGCAAACAAATGTCCTTCCCATTTGCAACAACCAAGAGAGCCCAGTGAATGAAAGGGGACTGCTTCTGCTAATCCATCGGCAGCCTGGTTATGATATTGACTACACACGTTACACATTGTAAACAAGCTGCAATGGGCTACTGAGGATTTGAAGGGCAGATATTCGGTGTTTTCACAAACCCTGGAGAAAAACCACACTCGAAACAGAAAGCAGAGGCCTCCAACGCACGTCACAAATGAAAATACAGAACACTTCCTGAGCAGCGTTGAATTTTGAGAGCTGCCTTAAAAACTCCCATTTGTGTGAGGAGTGAGATTTCTGTTCAACCTCCATCCAACCTTTGTGATCGTGTCTCATCCACAAACCTCTTCCCCTCCCCATCGCAGGCATCTCCAGGGTAAAACACCTCTCACTCTGGTTTCAGATAGAACACAGAACAGTACAGCCCAGGAGCTGGCCCTTCGGCCCACAGTGTCCGTGCCGAACATGATGCTGAGCAACTCTTATCTGCCTGCATATCTCTCCATTCCCTGCATATCCATGTGCCGACACAAAAGTCTCTTTAACACCATTATCGTATCTGCCTCCAACATCGCCCCTGGCAGCACGTTCCAGGCACTGTAGGCCCGGACACTGTAGGCCCGGACACTGCAGGCCCGGACGCTGTAGGCCCGGACACTGTAGGCTCGGACACTGTCAGCCCGGACACTGTAGGCAGGGTGTCGCAGCAGTCCTGGACAGTGTAGGCCTGGGCGCCAACTAACGGAGGTTGCATAGCAACCCGCCTCCCGGCCTGGGCAGGCCATCATTGGTGGAGCGGGAGCACGTGGCCGCTGGCTGGGTGAGGTCATGTGGGGCGCGGGGCGGTGATGTCACCTTTTGTCCCTTATTTGGGAGTGAGGAAGTTGGCAACCTTAAGTCTTACACTGTGGAAACTGGCCCTTTGGCCCAACTAAGCCCACACCGACTAAGCCAACATGCCCCATCTACACTAGTCCCACCTGCCTGCATTTGGCCCACATGCCTCTAAACCTGTCCTATCCAACTACCTCTCCAAATGCATCTTAAACGTCGCAATAGTACCTGTCTCAACTCCCTCCTCCGACAGCTCATTCCACACACCTACCACCCTTTGTGTAAAAAAGGTTACCCCCTCAGGTTTCGAAGGCTCTCGATCCGAAACGTCGCCCATTCCTTCTCTCCCGAGATGCTGCCTGACCCGCTGAGTTACTCCAGCATTCTGTGTCTACCTTCGGTTTAAACCAGCGTCTGCAGTTTTTGATCCTATACTACTCCATTAAATTCTCAAGATCACAGTTATTTTTGGGCCAAGATAGAAATAGACAATAGACAATAGGTCCAGGAGGAGGCCATTCAGCCCTTCGAGCCAGCACCGCCATTCAATGTGATCATGGCTGATCATTCTCAATCAGTACCCCGTTCCTGCCTTCTCCCCATACCCCCTGACTCCGCTATCCTTAAGAGCTCTATCCAGCTCTCTCTTGAATGCATTCAGAGAATTGGCCTCCACTGCCTTCTGAGGCAGAGAATTCCACAGATTCACAACTCTGTTGTAATCTGGAAATGACACCGACTGCAGCTTGTTCCCAACCACCGGCATGTGTGGAACATCAAGCACGGGCACGTCCTGCTCCTCCACCACCACCCAGGTGATTTATATCCTTCATTCCGTTAAAGAGACCGCCTCATTTCACCAGCTCTACTCGACAACCAAATGTCTGTAGCCTCCTTTTGCTCCGGTATTTTATTTCCACTCACGCGTTTAAACTACAATGTTTTATTCTTAATGTTTTATGTTTTATTCTTAATTGTTTACGGTTTGTCGTGTTGTTACTTGCGAGCGGAGCACCAGGGCAAATTCCTTGTATGCGTACCACCAGACTTAAGAACAGTTTCTACCATCAGGCCATCAGGCTTCTGAACTCAGAAACACATTTCAAATCATATACGTTGATTATTTTTAACATTGTCTTTTTACCTATTTTTAATATTGTCTTTTTACCTTACTAATGTCATTTTTTAAATTGTTTATTTATTTATTTATTATTATTTTTTAAATCTTATTTATCCTTGGAATATTACTGCTGAGGTGACCCGTTGTCTTGTCAAATACATTTCATTGTACCGTTGACCCTGTGCCAACCTACATGTGACAAATAAAATGTATTATTATATTATTATTACTTGGCCAATAAACTTATTCACTTGTGTTGGGAAGAAAACTACAGATGCTGGTTTAAATCGAAGGTGGACACAAAATGCCGGAGTAACTCAGCGGGTCAGGCAGCATCTCTGAAGAGAAGGAATGGGTGACGTTTCGGGTGTAGACCCTTCTCCAGAAGGTTCTGAAGAAGGGTCTCGACCCAAAACGTCACCGATCCATGTTCTCCAGAGATGCTGCCTGACCCGCTGAGTTACTCCGGCATTTTGTGTCCACCTTAAACTTATTCACTCGACTCTTCCCTTGAACGGCAGAGCTAAATCCCAAAGTGTGCTGACAGCTGACATCCCTCTCCTGCTCTGAGATGAGCCATGGAAACAGCCTGACAATGTTTCCAGAAGAAGTGGTTTGCCTCAAAATAAAATAAAGGTCTGTGTCACCATCAGCGGAATAATGTTTTGTTTTGAAAAACCACCGGCAGAATTTCTGGAGGAATTACCCGCTCTCTCTCTGCGCCGTAGCTCCGATTTTCAGAGCGACTAAGCTGGACAAATGACAACTGGCTCCCTGCAGAAGGATTTGCATTTTGGAAGGCAATGGAATTCATTGCCAGAGAGGCTGGCTGTCCTCTCGAGCTGCAGAGACTGAGAGGAGGGGTCTGACTGCACAAAGCAACGCCCCTCACAGAGGAAGCCTGGGCCACTTCCTCACTCACTGTGAGGAGCAACAAAGTTCAACGCAGAGCCAGGAGGTGAGTCAACGCAAATCACTTCGTACCGTGACCTGAATATCTGCTGGGAGTGTTTTAATGCAGTTAGCTACAAAGTCTACTTTCTCCACTTTGTGTGGGTGCAATGCTGAAAGCCCATGTGGAGCGATGCACTGATGGCCTTTACAGACCAGACGTTATCTGCTCACTGCGAGGCAGCGCATCATGGAAAGCTTGTGGGTTCAGACAGGGCGGTCCAAATGAAGCTTCCCTTTCCTTCGACAAACAGAATCAAGTTTGAAACAATATTCTCTTTCCCAGCACAGCAAGTTACTCTTGATTTTTCTTATCACTTCTCGAGTAGCGAGGGTGTCAGGGGTTTGTGGGGAGAAGGCAGGAGAATGGGGTTAAGGGGGAGCAACAGATCATCCGTGATTGAATGGCGGAGTAGACTCGATGGGCCGAATGGCCTAATTCTGCTCTGAAAACTTTTGACCTTTACTGGTTCAACTGAGTACTATTGGTGTTGAGAAATGGGGTGTGGATGAAGAGAGCCAAGAGTGTTTAAGTGTTAGAAAATAACTGCAGATGCCGGTACAAATCGAAGGTATTTATTCACAAAATGCTGGAGTAACTCAGCGGGTCAGGCAGCATCTCAGGAGAGAAGGAATGGGTGACGTTTCGGGTCGAGACCCTTCTTTAGTCTGAAGAAGGGTCTCGACCCAAAACGTCGCCCATTCCTTCTCTCCTGAGATGCTGCTTGACCCGCTGAGTTATTCCAGCATTTTGTGAATAAATACCTACAAGAGTGTTTAAGTGTCATATGTGCTGCCAATGGAACAATGCGATGCGTTTGGGGCATGGGGCATTTTGGTTGGCATGGGCTAGTTGGGCTGAAGGGCCTGTTTCCGTGCTGTCTGATTCTATGACTGTAGATCCTTATTTGCAGCAGCATAACAGGCCTGTACACGCAATAGTTCTTAGCTCTGTTTATGGTCACGTGTACCGAGGTACAGTGAAAAGCTTTATTGTTGCGTGCTTTTGAGTCAGCGGAAAGACTATAAATGTTTACAATTAGTCCAATGCACAGAGATAATATATAATAAACAAAACTTCAATAAATTAAAGACCACAATACAAGTGCAAACAAAAACTCCAGAGTGCAATGAATGTTAATCCGAAGACGTTCATGGTTGAGGTTAGTGTGGTGCAGCGTCCAACAGCCTGATGGTTGTTGGGACAAAGGTTTATAATCTGGTGTCGAATGGCCTAATTCTGCTCTGAAAACTTTTGACCTTTACTGGTTCAACTGAGTACTATTGGTGTTGAGAAATGGGGTGTGGATGAAGAGAGCCAAGAGTGTTTAAGTGTTAGAAAATAACTGCAGATGCCGGTACAAATCGAAGGTATTTATTCACAAAATGCTGGAGTAACTCAGCGGGTCAGGCAGCATCTCAGGAGAGAAGGAATGGGTGACGTTTCGGGTCGAGACCCTTCTTTAGTCTGAAGAAGGGTCTCGACCCAAAACGTCGCCCATTCCTTCTCTCCTGAGATGCTGCTTGACCCGCTGAGTTATTCCAGCATTTTGTGAATAAATACCTACAAGAGTGTTTAAGTGTCATATGTGCTGCCAATGGAACAATGCGATGCGTTTGGGGCATGGGGCATTTTGGTTGGCATGGGCTAGTTGGGCTGAAGGGCCTGTTTCCGTGCTGTCTGATTCTATGACTGTAGATCCTTATTTGCAGCAGCATAACAGGCCTGTACACGCAATAGTTCTTAGCTCTGTTTATGGTCACGTGTACCGAGGTACAGTGAAAAGCTTTATTGTTGCGTGCTTTTGAGTCAGCGGAAAGACTATAAATGTTTACAATTAGTCCAATGCACAGAGATAATATATAATAAACAAAACTTCAATAAATTAAAGACCACAATACAAGTGCAAACAAAAACTCCAGAGTGCAATGAATGTTAATCCGAAGACGTTCATGGTTGAGGTTAGTGTGGTGCAGCGTCCAACAGCCTGATGGTTGTTGGGACAAAGGTTTATAATCTGGTGGTCACGGTTTTCAGACTCCTGTACCTTCTTCCTCACGTGGAAATGAAACAATGAATGTGGTCAGGGTGGTGTGGGTCTCTGACGATGCTGGCTGCCTTTATGAGGCAGCGCTTCCTGTAGTCCCTTCGATTGTGGGGAGGTCAGTGCCCGCGATGGCGCGATGGGCAGTGTGTGGTGGGGAGGTCAGTGTGTGATGGAACGGGCAGTGTGTGGTGGGGGGGGGTCAGTACCCGTGCTGGACTGGGCAGTGTGTGGTGGGGAGGTCAGTGTGTGATGGAGCGTGCAGTGTGTGGTGGGGGGGGAGGTCAGTGTGTGAAGGAGCGTGCAGTGTGTGGTGGGGGGGGAGGTCAGTGCCCGCGATGGCGCGATGGGCAGTGTGTGGTGGGGAGGTCAGTGTGTGATGGAACGGGCAGTGTGTGGTGGGGGGGGGTCAGTACCCGTGCTGGACTGGGCAGTGTGTGGTGGGGAGGTCAGTGTGTGGTGGAGCGTGCAGTGTGTGGTGGGGGGGGGTCAGTACCCATGCTGGACTGGGCAGTGTGTGGTGGGGAGGTCAGTGTGTGATGGAGCGGGCAGTGTGTGGTGGCGGGGTCAGTTCCCGTGATGGACCCACCGGGCAGTGTCCACCACTCTCTGTAATCTCCGTCGTTGCTGGGCGTTCGAGTTGCTGAAGGATAGCTTGTGGTTGAATGCTGACCGCTGGTGCTTTGCATGGTGATTTTCCATGATATCCACCCAGAGGTGCCTCTTCTGAGGAGGAGGGATTGAAGCCTATGGCTGGCCCATTGTGATCCAGGATCACATGAACTGACGGTACAGGTTGGAGGGGCCGAGTGGCCTCCTCCGGCTCTGTTGTCTCCTGTTCTCCATTGTTCCACCCACGGTCCTCTCAACACAGCTGTTCCAGAGACCCTGGAAGAGTTCCTCAGCAGTTATTGTCTGAAGAAGGGTCCTGACCCAAAACATCACATGTCCATGTTCTCCAGAGATGTTGCCTGAGCCGCTGAGTTACTCCAGCACCCTGTGAAACGTCACCTACCCATGTTCTCCAGAGATGCTGCCTGACCCGCTGAGTTACTCCAGCACTCTGTGAAACATCACCTATCCATGTTCTCCAGAGATGCTGCCTGACCCGCTGAGTTACTCCAGCACTCTGTGAAACATCACCTATCCATGTTCTCCAGAGATGCTGCCTGACCTGCTGAGTTACTCCAGCATTGTGTGTCCTTATGAACTTTTATTGGCTTTTTAAAAAATTGCTGGGTCAAAATCCTGCAAGTTCCTGGGAGGTAGGAATGCCGTGGGAGGTAATGTCAACGCAAGGTCAGCTACAAACCAAGGCCACAGGTCGCCAGTCTCTTCCCAAGAACAAATACGCGAATCGTTAAGGCGGATGGATGCACTGCAGACAGTGGCGTGTCTAAGCTGTGGCGGGTATGACATGTGTCCTGGGCACCACAGAACATGTTCTATTAAAGTCAGACAAGCCATCCTCGCCGAGGACACTTGCTTTCTAACGTGTAGCGACGTAAGTGTAATGGAAACTAGTTTGCGAAGTATTGAGTGGAGAGGGGGGAATGATGTATCCTAATAAACATCTGCGCTCGGTCCGCGTTGGCCAATCTGATCTCCCGTTGGCCAAGCACTTCAACTCCCCCTCCCACTCCAGTCTGACCTTTCTGTCATGGGCCTCCTCCAGTGCCATAGTGAGGCCCACCGGAAATTGGAGGAACAGCACCTCATATTTCGCTTGGGCAGCTTGCAGCCCAGCGGTATGAACATTGACTTCTCCAACTTTAGATAGTTCCTCTGTCCCTCTCTTCCCCTCCCCCTTCTCAGATGTCCCTCTATCTTCCTGTCTCCACCTACATCCTTCCTTTCTCCCGCCCCCCCTGACATCAGTCTGAAGAAGGGTCTCGACCCGAAACGTCGCCCATTCCTTCTCTCCCGAGATGCTGCCTGACCTGCTGAGTTACTCCAGCATTTTGTGAATAAATACCTTCGATTTGTACCAGCATCTGCAGGAAAGGAACTATAAGTGCCATTCACCTTTTATGTCCCTTGGGTGCTCATGATAGCCATGCATTCGGTTTATAGACAATATAATTTCAGTGGCTGTCAGAGGCACTATTTCCTGTAGATACGCCCCTGACCTTTGGCTCACCGTCCGCACTAGACACAGAGCGGAATCAGGCCCTTCGGCCCATTCAGTCCGCGCCTAGCCGGTAATCAGCTATACACTAGTTCTATCCTACACACCGGGGAACATTTACAGAAGCCCCTTAACCTACAAATCCACAACTCTTTGGAGTGCGGGAGGAAACCGGAGCACCCGGGGAAAACCCACGCAGGTCACGGGGAACACGTCCAAACTCCGTACAGACAGCCCCAGTAGTCGGGATGGAACCTGAGTCTCTGGCGCTGTGAGCCAGCAACCTTTCCGCTGCACCACTGTGCTGCCCAAACTAAACAATCCCTCCTTCACACCATGGGCAGGTACTCTTAAAACTAGAACTAGACTGGGTGTGGCAAGCAATACTTCAAAATAAAGATGGTGCTGGTGAGGAATCTCTCTGAGGCTAAAACGCTCGGGACCTGGGCCCAGGCTGGGCACAAGTCACTGAAACTTCCACTAAAGAAAGATATCTAAGTTGTATCAGGTAGAGGATGCAAAGTTGACCCGTAACTCAACACATCCAATAAAAACAGTCCAAGTTAAACACACGGGACGGTGGCGCAGTGGTAGAGTTGCTGCTTCTCATCGCCAGAGTCCCAGGTTCGATCCTGACAACAGGTGCCGGCTGTACGGAGTTTGTACGTTCTCCCCGTGACCGCATGGGTTTTCTCCGGGTGCTCCAGTTTCCTCCAACATCCCAAAGGCGTACAGGTTTGTAGGCTAATTGGCTTCTGTGAATTGTATATTGTCCCTAGTGTGTAGGATAGTGTGATCGCTGGTCGGTGTGGTCTCGGTGGGCTGTAACTCTAAACTAAACTAAGCTAAAGTAATTGAAACTTCCACAAACGAAAAATAAATAAGTTGTATCAGGTAGAGGATGCAAAGTTGACCAGCAACTCAACACATACAATTAGGGTTGCCAACTGTCCCGTATTAGCCGGGACATCCCATATTTTGGGCTAAATTGGTTTGTCCCATAGGGGACCGCCCTTGTCCCGTATTAGACCCGGGGGATGCTGTAGGTCCTGATACTGTAGGCCCGGACACTGTAGACCCGGACAGTGTAGGTCCGGACAGGGTAGGTCCGGATGCTGAAGGCCCGGACACTGTAGGCCCGGAAGCTGTAGGCCTGGACAGTGTAGGTCTGGACAGTGTAGGTCCGGATGCTGTAGGCCCGGACGCTGTAGGCCTGGACGCTGTAGGCCCGGACGCTGTAGGCCCGGACGCTGTAGGCCCGGACGCTATAGGCCCGGACGCTGTAGGCCCGGACACTGTAGATCCGGACAGTGTAGGTCCGGACAGTGTAGGTCTGGAGACCCGGGCCCCGCTTAACGCAACCCGCCTCCCGGCCCGGGCGGCCGCCAATGGTGGAGCGGGAGCACGTGACCGCTGGCTGGGTGAGGTCACGTGGGGCGAGGGGCGGTGACATCACCCTGTCCCTTATTTGGAAGTGAGATAGTTGGCAACCCTTCATACAATAAAAACAGCTCAAGTCAAACATGTGGAGCGGGATACGAGTTAGAATTATTCTTACATCATCAAAGAGGTCAATTTGTATGTCAAAATAAAATCTCTGACAAAGCAGTTTTATTCCATATCATTTGGTGCACATATGTTCAAGGTTAAGAGGCAGCATGAAGAACAGGCACCACTCTTGCAATAGAGATAATTCACAATGGAATACTTACAGCCTTACGGAGCGAATGTAGTTATAAACCTGTACATACCTGTAACATACAAAAGGACAATCAGTACATTCTGCCACATTAGTGTCACAGTCACAACTGTCTTTGCACCTTCCCAGACCAAGATTAAGCAATAAAAGTTACTGCTTAAAAAACTATGAGTTTACGAGGATGTTATCAGAACTCGAGCGCATGAGCTACAGCCAGTGAATTGAATGCGTTTGTTGGTACACATACAAGGAATGTGCTCCGCTCGCAAGTTACAACATCAACATACGGTAAACAATTAAGAATAAAGCATAAAACATTAAAACATTAAGAGCAAAAGGAGGCGTCAGACTTTTGGTTATTGAGTACAACTACTACTCACGGAAAAAAAGCTCATTTACCCAGAGTAGGGGAATCGAGAATCTGTGGACATAGGTTTAAGCTGAGAGGGGAATTGATTGAATAGGAACCTGAGTGGCAACCTTTTCACTCAGAGGGTTGTGTGTGTGTGACGCAGTGCCTCACAGTACCAGCGACCCGGGTTGAATCCTGACTTCCGGTGCTGTCTGTGTGGAGTTTTCATGTTCTTCCAGTGTTTGGGTGGGTTTCCTCCAGGGGGTTCCGGTTTCCTCCCACGTCCCAAAGACTTGTGGGTTTGTAGATTAATTGGCCCTCTGTAAATTGCCCCCTAGTGTGTCGGGAATGGATGGGAAAGTGGGATCACATGGAACGCGTGTGAACGGGTGAGCGATGGTCGGCGTGGACTCGGTGGGCCGAAGGGTCTGTTTCCATGTTAATATCTTTCAATCAATCAAGAGTCAAGTCAAGTATTTATTCACAAAATGCTGGAGTAACTCAGCGGGTCAGGCAGCATCTCGGGAGAGAAGGAATGGGCGACGTTTTGGGTCGAGACAAGAGTGTTTTATTGACATGTGTCCCAGATAGAACAATAAAATTCTTACTTGCAGCAGCACAACAGAATATGTAAATATAGCACTGTAAACAATATAATAAACGAGAAATAGTTCAACGTGTGTATATATACATGCACATGTATATATACATGCACATATACACATATACATAGATCACACATGTATATATATGTATGATCTATATCATACATAGATAGAACTTTATTACACATATATATATATATATATATATATATATATATATATATATATATAATACATATACAATACGATAGAACTTTATTTATCCCAGGAGGGAAATTATTTTGCCAACAGTAATAAAACACAAAATACATAAAACATGAAAATAAAGTGTTGAGTGGTAAGGCTTTGGAGATGTGCAAAGATTGAGGTGGTGGTGGTGGGGAAGGGGTGTCTATATATATATATATGTGTATAACACACACACACATACATACACATAAAAAACAATCAATGAGACAAAGTTTGCAATGTTTCACAAAGAAACTCGGACAAAGTCAGGAAATGAATTGGAGGGAGGAAAAGAAAGATTGATTTTAGAAACAAGGCAAGTAGAGATTTTAAGATTTCAAGATTTCAAGATCAATTGATTGTCACAGGTACCAATTAAGGTACAGTGAAATTTGAGTTACCATACAGCCATACTAAGTGAAAAGCAACAAGACACACAGCCACAAAAAAAAGTAAAGAGCCAGAAATGAGAGGAATAAAAACTAGATAGAAAATTATTATCATCTGTTAAATATTTAATAGCCGGGATGAGTGAGTTAGTTTCATCCAATTGTTGCATTTCTGGGTCACAGAGACCGATCATGAAAACATTTGGCAATAAAAAAATCAAGTGCCTGCTGTCAGATACCAAAGTTAACTTTCAGTGGCAAGTTTAATGGGAACTAATTGGACAAAAGCACAAACAACATGCAGTGAATCATGTAGGAAAATAATTGCTGATGCTGGTACAAATCAAAGGTTTCACAAAAAGCTGGAGTAACACAGCGGGTCAGGCAGCAACTCTGGAGAGCATGGATAGGTGACGTTTCACAGAGTGCTGGAGTAACTCAGCGGGTCAGGCAGCATCTGTGGAGAACATGGATAGGTGACGTTTCACAGAGTGCTGGAGTAACTCAGCAGGTCAGGCAGCATCTCAGGAGAGAAGGAATGGGTGACGTTTCGGGTCGAGACCCTTCCTCAGTGAATCATGCGTTTCTTTTCCATTGGAAGATATAGCACGGAAACAGGCTCTTCGGCCCGCCGAGTCTGTGCAAACCATCGAGCAGCTGTTCACACTAGTTCTATGTTATCCCACTTTCTCATCCACTCCCTACACACTAGGGGGCAGTTTACAGAGGGGACGATTAACGGACAAAAACCCGCACGTCTTTGGGATGTGGGAGGAAACCGGAGCACCTGGGGAAAACCCACGCGGTCGCAATGGAAATTCCATAGTCAGAATCGAACCCGGGCCTCTGGCGCTGTGAGGCAGCTGCTCTACCAGCTGCGCCAATGTGCCACACTTCTCATTCGAGGTTATACCCTTTGGGTCGCCAGCGGTCCCGTATTAGCCGGGACATCCTGTATTTTGGGCTAAATAAGACCGTCCCATACGGGACTGCCCTTGTCCAGTATTAGTAGGGTTGCCAACTTCCTCACTCCCAAAGAAGGGACAAAGGGTGACGTCACCGCCCCCACGCCCCACGTGACCTCACCCAGCCAGCGGCCACGTGCTCCCGCTCCACCAATGGCGGCCGCCATTGGTGGAGCGGGAGCACGTGGCCGCTGGCTGGGTGAGGTCACGTGGGGCACGGGGGGCGGTGACGTCACCCTTTGTCCCGTATTTGGGAGTGAGGAAGTTGGCAACCCTATTATACCCTCGCCCATCTCTAAGTTTAGATTCACTGAGGAAATAGGCTTACTATATCTAACAAAACATAGCACTTGGGTAGCATTCTGAATGTAGCAAAGAATCTCACGGTGCTTCACAGGAATGATAGCCGATATATCTGGGCAGCAAATCAAATGAGGAGTTATTCACAAAGACGGGGACAGAAGCTTGCTCTGAGAAACACATGGTAAATTCAGAGAGATGGAGAGGGAGCGGCTCAGGCAGCATCTGTAGAGGGAATGGAGTGGTGAAATTTCAGGTCGGGACCCTTCATCAGGCTGATTGTAGTAGGGAAAAGTGGGCACAGAGTGCTGGAGTAACTCAGCGGGTCAGGCAGCATCTCTGGAGAACGTGGATAGGTGACGTTTCACAGAGTGCTGGAGTAACTCAGCGGGTCAGGCAGCATCTCTGGAGAACATGGATAGGTGACGTTTCACAGAGTGCTGGAGTAACTCAGCGGGTCAGGCAGCATCTCTGGAGAACATGGATAGGTGACATTTCAGGTCGGGACCTTCTTTAGACCAATGTTTTGGGTTTCAGAAGGGTCCTGCCCTCTTCTGGTCTGAATAGACAATAGACAATAGGTGCAGGAGGAGGCCATTCGGCCCTTCGAGCCAGCACCACCATTCAATGTGATCATGGCTGATCATTCTCAATCAGCACCCGTTCCTTCTCTCCAGAGAAGAAGAGGCCTGAAGAAGTGTCCTTACCCGAGACATCGCCCATCCATGGATAGGTGACGCGTCGGGGTCGGGACACTTTAGGACAAAGCCTGGCCAATGTGAAAACCATTCTGCGTAGAATGAAATTACGATACGATACGATAAAACTTTATTCATCCCCAGAGGGAAATTGGTCTGCTCATTAAATGTGTAGAAAAGAACTGCAGATGCTGGTTTAAATCAAAGAAAGACACAAAATGGTGGAGTAACTCAGCAGGACAGGCAACATCTCTGGAGAGAAGGAATGGGTTTCGGGTCGAGACCCTTCTTCAGTCTGAAGAAACGTCACCCATTCCTTCTCTCCAGAGATGCTGCCTGTCCCGCTGAGTTACTCCAGCATTTTGTGTCTATCTAGAACGAGATTAACTTTTGTTCTCTTTAAGGTTCTTTGTAGGTTGGAGACGGAATCATATCTTCAACTCGGTTTCCAGTCTCAAGCAACAGGGAATGCAAGCGGGTTGCACTTCTGCGTCCACTACACGCCACTGAGCAGCACGGTCAAGGTGTAACGATCAAGTTTACAGCAATGGCCCAGCAAGGAAGTCTCAACAACGACTCCTTGCTCTCAAATGTCTCGGCTTCACCGCCTCCAGACATTGGCAACCACACTGTGGACAAGGACATCATCGTGAAGATTATAGAGCTACAGCAACTGATCTCCAGGGGCGTTTACGTCTACAGTGTGTTTGGGCTGATAGGACTCCTGGCTGGGATCTACATCCTAATTACTTACGTCAGAGACTTTGTGAAGAAAAGTAAGTTGTCGAAGCTGGACATCTCGGTGTTCACGGCGGCCGTGGCCGACTTTGTGCTGCTACTCTTCTCCATCACCGATCTGGTCAGGCCGAATGACCTCAGCACCTCCGCTCTGGGCTGCACCTTCCTGTCCTTTTCCTTCAACATCCCCTACTTCTACACGGCCTACGTGCAGGCGGCCATCTTCTTCTTCACGGGTGAGCACAGTGTGCAAGCCGGGAGAGTCCTGAGCAGATGGCTCTTCACCGTGCTGGGGATGAGCGTCCTCTGGTCAGCGCTGATCTCCACGCTGGCCGGCGCGGGTCAGCCGCCCGGCGTGGTGGTGAACTGCTACCTCGACCCGCTGGAGGCCCCGCTGAGTTACGTCATCGTCAAGTTCCTCTTTGGGTTCCTCGTGCCGACGCTGATGGCCGTGGGCCGCTTCCTGCACCTCTCCATCTGCTCGGGCTGGCAGAACCCGCGCCCACTGCCCCTGGCCTTGTTCACCGTCACCTTCCTCTGCCGCCTGGTCTACAACGTGATGCTCCTCCTGCGGAGTGGCGTCAGCGACGCCTACGGGCAGCGACGGGAGGAGATGAGGGCGGTGATGGGCGAGCTGGTCCTGTTTGTCGGGAGCTGCCTCTGCCTCGTGTCCGTCGCCGTCCTGCGCAAGAACCTGAAAGGTGCCGCGCGGAACCCGGGAGTAAACTGACGACCGCGGAGATAAACCCACGCACGTCACGGGCAGGACGTACAAACTCCGTACAGACAGCACCCCTAGTCGGGATCGAACCCGGGTCTCCGGCGCTGCAAGTTGGCAACTCTACCGCTGCGCCACCGTGCCGCCACTGTTCACCAGTTCTCTGACTCTGCAGCAGAATTAGCCGACAGTTATACAGTGCAGTAAACAACTGTTTTTTTGTTAGATACAATTATAGGATAACATACTTTGTTCCTGTTATTACATTCCTCTACATGGGTATTAATTATTTCATTAGTCATAATATGCTTTTTGTTTATGTTAATCTTATTCAACCACAGATGATTAATGCAAGTCAAACAGAATACAAGAGCATCTTGACATTATTCTGTAGGATGTGTCCCCCTTGTCCTCACCCTCCACCCCATCAGCCGTCGCATACAGCATATAATCCTCCAACGGGACCCCACCACTGGCCACATCTTCCCATCTCCACCCCTTTCCGCTTTCCGCAGAGACCGTTCCCTCCACAACTCCCTGGTCCACTTGTCCCTTCCCACCCAACCCACCCCCTCCCCAGGTACTTTCCCCTGCAACTGCAGGAGATGAAACACCTGTCCCTTTACGTACCCCCTCGATTCCATCCAAGGACTCAAACAGTCTGTCCAGGTGAGACAGAGCTTCACCTGCACCTCCTCCAACCTCATCTACTGTATCCGCTGTTCCAGGTGTCGACTTCTCTACATCGGCGAGACCAAGCGCAGGCTCGGCGATCGTTTCGCTGAACACCTCCGCTCAGTCCACCTAAACCAACCTGATCTCCCGGTGGCTCAGCATTTCAACTCCCCCTCCCACTCCCAATCTGGCCTTTCTGTCCTGGGCCTCCTCCATTGTCAGAGTGAGGCCCAGCGCAAATTGGAGGAACAGCACCTCATATTTCGCTTGGGCAGCTTGCAGCCCAGTGGTATGAACATTGACTTCTCTAACTTCAGATAGCCCTTGCTTTCCCTCTCTCTCCATCCTCTCCCCTTCCCAGTTCTCTCACTAGTCTGCCTGTCTCCGACTACATTCTATCTTTGTCCTGCCACCTCCCCTGACATCAGTCTGAAGAAGGGTCTCGACCCGAAACGTCACCCATTCCTTCTCCCAAGAGATGCTGCCTGACCCGCTGAGTTACTCCAGCTTTTTGTGTCTACCTATTGACATTATTCCATCTCATCTTTCAAGCAGACCGAGCCACTCTCTGAGCCAATCATAAGCCCCCATTTACTGTAGCGTCTCTGCCCTACTAGCGGTAGGGGGCGCGAGTGGTCTACCCAGCTATTGCTGTTGTGTTTTTGATCACAATAGTTACCAACATTACAGGGTTAACCATTGTGATCCAGCATTCAGTAACTTTCCACTGAGAAACAAGCTTCCTTATCTATGTCCTAAGCTAATGTACTTTATTTACCTACGCTACGCATTCCCCAGCAAGAGAAAAGGGATAATGCATCTGAAACTTGTTTTGACAAATTTCCATGATCTTTTTCTGCACCTTGTCCAGGAGAGATGCCAATTGTCACATCCACACAGCCTTTCGTTACCTTATTTAATTCCACTCAAAATGAAGTAAATGAAGATTTTATTTTTTTCTTCTACAAGCTCCAAACCCTGCTGGGCCCTCGAACTACAGCACGAACCACAACAACATGGCTCCCAACACCCAGATCCCAAGTATTCAGAAGTAGATGCAGTCTCTCTGTACTGAACTCAACATCCTCCTACATATCAGCGAGACCAAACGCAGACTGGGCGGTCGTTTCATTGAACACTTACACTCAGTCCGCATTGGCCTACGCACAGGTTTGTAGGTTAATTGGCTTTGGTAAAAACTGTGAATCGTCCCTAGTGTGTAGGACAGTGCTAGTATCACTGGTCAGTGCGGACAGTGGGCCGAAGGGTCCATTTATGCACTGTATCTCTGAACGAAAAATAAACCTGCAATCTGACCACCGGGTGGCGCCAGCAATGGCAGCCTCGCCAACAGTCTGACTGTCCCTTCCTTCTTTGTTATTTGTTTGTATGTGTTAAATGTATGTTTTGAGTATTCTTCAGCTTATTTTATGTGGGGGGAGTTGGGGGAAACTCTTTCTAGTCTCTTACCTCCACGGAGATGCAATTTGTTTCCGTATCGTATCTCCGTCCGCACTGCGGCCTAACATCGAGGAGTTGGCGGCCTTTGCTGGAGACCGACTTCGGGAGCTCCACCCGCGGGGAGCCTGCGGACTTTAACATCGTGGAGCTGGCAGTCTCTGGTTAGAGACCGACTTCGGGAGCTCCAGGCCACAGGAGCTTCGACCGCCCCGAAGCGGGAACTTCGATCACCCCGACTGCGGATGGTTCGACTGCCACGACCGCAGGAGAATAAAAAGAGGAAGAGGTTGAGACTTTATTGCATTCCATCACAGTGAGGAATGTGGGGAATCCGCTGTGGTGGATGTTTATGTTAACTTTTATGTACTTGTGTGTCTCGTTGCTTTTTTTTAGTATGGCTGTATGGTATATCGAATTTCACTGTACCTTAATTGGTACACTTGAAAATAAACTGATCACGAAACCTTGAACCTTGAAGCGAATGCATTATATCTATTCCCCTTTATAACTCTTTATCTGCTTATCTTGATTTAGTTTCTCTTCCATCAGCCACAATAATCTCAAGCCACTATTCAATTTACTCGTATATCGGGTGATGATATTTTATCAGCAAATCTATCGCTGCATCATTCGTATCTTTTGTAAAAATGTATGTTGAAAAAGAGTGAAAATGAAACAAAGGTGTCTGATTATAGACAATAGACAATAGGTGCAGGAACAGGCCATTCGGCCCTTCAAGCCAGCACCGCCATTCAATGTGATCATGGCTGATCATCCACAATCAGTACCCCGTTCCTGCCTTCTCAAAAATACCCTCTGACTCCGCTGCTGAAGAAGGGTCTCGACCCGAAACGTCGCCCATTCCTTCTCTCCCGAGATGCTGCCTGACCTGCTGAGTTACTCCAGCATTTTGTGAATAAATACCTCCGCTATCATTAAGAGCTCTATCGAACTCTCTCTTGAAAGCAACCAGAGAATCGGCCTCCACTGCCTTCTGAGGCAGAGAATTCCACAGATTTACAACTCCCTGGGTGAAAATGGTTTTCCTCATCTCTGTCCTAAATGGCCAACCCCTTATTCTTAAACTGTGGCCCCTGGTTCTGGACTCCCCCAACATCGGGAACATGTTTCCTGCCTCTAACATGTCCAATCCCTTAATGATCTTATATGTTTCAATAAGATCCCCTCTCATCCTTCTAAATTCCAGTGTACACAAGCCCAGAATCATATTTAACGTGTGTAATCCAGTTCATTCACGATTGCCACTCTATCTGTGATTACATGGGTTGCGATTGTTATTCCATTACTTTCTACATATCTTCATACAACAATTTCGATGACCGCTTTGCTGAAAGTGCCTTTCTAAAAGATCCACTGGGATGGATCTCACAGCAAGACTAAATGTGCAGGAAGGAACTGCAGATCCTGGTTTACACCGAAGATAGACACAAAAAGCTGGAGTAACTCGGCGGGACAGGCAGCATCTCTGGAGAAGGAATGGGTGACGTTTCGGGTCGAGACCCTTCTTTAGACTCCGCCTGTGCTAGCGTCATGTACATGCATCTCCTCTCGGTTATTTTAGACCCTTTGACCAATTGCTGTCGATAGCTAACAGCATCTTATATTGTTTTTCCTCCAACATGTTCATCTAACTTGGATTAGATTGGAGCTGCAATTGTTACAGTTTAGATTTAGATTTAGAGATACAGCGCGGAAACAGGCCCTTCGGCCCACCCAGTCCGCGCCGCCCAGCGATCCCCGCACATTAACACTATCCTACACCCACTAGGGACAATTTTTACATTTACCCAGTCAATTAACCTACATACCTGTACGTCCTTGGAGTGTGGGAGGAAACCGAAGATCTCGGAGAAAACCCACGCAGGTCAGGGGGAGAACGTACGAACTCCGTACAGACGGCACCTGTAGTTGGGATCGAACCTGAGTCTTCGGCGCTGCATTCGCTGTAAGGCGGCAACTCTACCGTTGCGCCACCGTGCCGCACGTTGTTTTAGATGTCCCAGAATTTCACGGTGAAAGATGAGAGAATAACATTAGCAATATGATTGATCTTGTTGTTCAAAAACAGGTCTACATCATGACCTGAGGTTACAGGTAGTCCATAAGACCATGTACTACTGACGTGGAACACCTTCAGTGGGCAGCACAGTGACACAGTGGTAGAGCCTCTGCCTCACAGCGCCAGAGAAACGGGTTCGATCCTGACCTCGGGTGCTGTCTGTGTGGAGTTTGCATGTTCACCCTGTGACCGCGTGGGTTTCCTCCGGGTGCTCCGGTTTCCTCCCCCACATCCCAAAGACGTGTGGGTTTGTAAGTTAATTGGCTCTCTGTAAATTGCCCCTAATGTGTAAGGAGTGGATGAGAAAGTGGGATCGGGTGATCGATGGTCGGTACGGACGCGGTGGGCTGAAGGGCCTGTTTCCTTGCTGTGTCTCTAAACTAAACTTTAATAAAGTGGTTTACAGGAGCGAGTTTATATTTACACCACACACACATGAGTGCACACGCACGCACAAACACAAAAACACATGCACACACATACGCACACGCACAAACACAAAAACACATGCACACACATACACACACGCGCACACACATGCACACACATACGCACACGCACGAACACAAAAACACATGCACACACATACACACACGCACAAACACATGCACACACATACGCACACGCACAAACACAAAAACACATGCACACACATACGCACACGCACAAACACATGCACACACATACGCACACGCACAAACACAAAAACACATGCATACACATACACACACGCACAAACACATGCACACACGTACGCACGCGCACAAACACACACACGCACACACACACACCCAACTGCCCAACTTCCTCCTATAACTGGGGTGCTTGAGTCCTGGCGACATCCTCATATTTGGAAATATTATACAAGGTCGGCACGGTGGCGCGGCGGTAGAGTTGCTGCCTCACAGCGCCAGAGACCCGGGTTCGATCCCGACTACGGGTGCTGTCTGTTCGGAGTTTGTACGTTCTCCCCGTGACCGCATGGGTTTTCTCCGAGATCTTCAGTTCCTCACGCACTCCCAAAGACGTGCTGGTATGCAGGTTACTTGGCTTGGTGTATGTGTAAAATTGTGCCTAGTGTGTGTAGGATAGTGTTAATGTGCGGGGATCGCTGGTCGGTGTGGACTCGGTGGGCTGAAGGACCTGTTTCCACGCTGTATCAACTAAAACTAAACTAAAGTGGCACACAGTACAGCCCAGTGGCCCTAACTCAGTACTACAGTTTATAAAATTATGAACTTATGTTTCCATCCAGTGGCAAAAACTCGATATTACTGCAAAATGAATCCTTCACCACGTTTAAATCTGAATCCAGTTTCTGCTGATGCACATCAAGTAACTGGGTCCCAAACACGTCACCTAGCTCCATAAACTATTGCAACGTTTAAGAAACATTTAGACAGGTACACGGATAGGTTCAGTTTAAAGGGATATGGGTCAAAGGCAGGCAGGTGAGACTAGCTTAGATGGGACATTTGGGCCAAAGGAACTGTTTCCACGCTGTACGACTCTATGACTTTAACAAACTTTCTATCTCTTACACTTGCTTTACAACTAGAGTGTTTCATTGTCATATGTACCGAGAATAGAACACTGAAATTCTTACTGGCTGTAGCTTCTTTACAGGCCCATTATCGCAATAACATGCAGATACAAATACGACAATCAATAGTGCAGTAAATTAACAATCAGCAATATTACGGGTGGCAGAGTGGTACAACTGGCAGAGCTGCTGCCTCACAGCACCAGAGACCCGGGTTCCATCCTGACCTCGGTGCTGTCTGTGTGGAGTTTGTACACTCTCCCTGCGACTGCGTTGGTTTCCTCCCGCGTCTCAAAGACGTGGGGGTTTGTAGGTTAACGAGCCCTCTGTAAATTGCCCCCTAGTGTGGAGGGAATGGATGAGAAAGTGGGACAACGTAGAACTAGTGATCATCGGCAGCTGGCGTGGACTCGTTGGGCCGAAGGGCCTGCTTCCAATCAGTAATACTCAATAATCAGTCCATAATAGTGCAAAACTGAAACACAGAAACAAAGAAAATAGGTGCAGGAGGAGGCCATTTGGCCCTTCGAGACAGCACCGCCATTCATTGTGATCATGGCTCATCATCCACAATCAGTAACCCGTGCCTGCCTTCTCCCCATATCCCTTGATTCCACTAGCCCCTAGAGCTCTATCTAACTCTCTTTTAAATCCATCCGGTGAATTGGCCTCCACTGCCCCCTGTGGCAGAGAATTAATTCCACAAATTCACAACTCTCTGGGTGAAAACGTATTTTCTCACCTCAGTTTTAAATGGCCTCTCCTTTATTCTTAGACTGTGTGGCCCCTGGTTCTGGACTCCCCCAACGTTGGGAACATTTTTCCTGCATCCAGCTTGTCCAGTGCTTTCGTTTGAAGAATGTAATGCAACCAAAAGCACAGTCCACAGTGGAGCACAGTCGCTGAGGTAGTTTTGTGGAGTATGATCCCTTATCTCAACTTTCCGGCTAAAACCCTATCGAGGTCCACCCTCTGTCATCTCCGGATACAAAGTTGCCTCATTATGCATGCCCACGAACAGTTCTCCTTCGCTGTTTGGTCATTGCAATGAATTCAAAGTGGAGATACAGGAGAATGCCGATGTTGTCACCGAGAGAAGACATCGCAAACTTTGGATGGAGGGCTCGAAGCTCCCAAAATTCTTCTTATATACAACTTGGTGTAGACAGGATGAATGCACAGAGTCTTTCAGCCAGAGCAGGGGAATCGAGAACCAGGGGACATAGGCTCAAGATGAGAGGGGCGCAGAAGCTGGTGGGTGTATGGGACAAGCTGTCGGAGGAGGTAGTTGAGATTCTATAACAACGATATTTGGACAGGTACATGGATAGGAAGGGTTGATAGAGATATGGGCCAAACGTGGAGAGGTGGGACTAGTGCAGATGGGGCATCTTGGTCAGCGTGGACGAGTTGGGCCGAAGGGCCTGTTTCCGTGCTGTATGACTCTGCGACTCCAGCTCAAAAATGGAAAGGTAAGAACAGTTCTATAGCAACTCAAGGTAGACACAAAATGTTGGAGTAACTCAGCGGGTCAGGCAGCATCTCGGGAGAGAAGGAATGGGTGACATTTCGGGCCGAGACCCTTCTTCAGACTGGTTTTTAAGTTGGCTGTAATACTTGGATTGGGAAAACACGGGTAAAGTTATGATAATGTCAGTAATTTTCAGGAGAAATTTTGTAAGAAACTTAATTAAATAACGTAGATATTAAGTGATGTAATGTGTTTTTATTTCAACTGGTCTAGATGAATCAAAATGTCCTTGTCTGCTCCAGTAGGTTCCTGCAATGAATTACCAAAACACAAAGTGCTGGAGTAACTCAGCAGGTCAGGCAGCATAGAGTTATAGTCACAGAGTGATACAGTGTGGAAACAGGCCCTTCGGCCCAACTCACCCACACCGGCCAACAATGTCCCAGCTACGCTAGTCCCACCTGCCTGCGTTTGGTCCATATCCTTCCAAACCTGTCCAATCCATGTACCTGTCTAACTGTTTCTTAAACGTGGGATAGTCCCAGTCTCAACTACCTCCTCTGGCAGCTTGTTCCATACACCCACCACCCTTTGTGTGAAAAAGTTACCCCTCAGATTCCTATTAAATCTTTTCCCCTTCACCTTGAACCTATGTCCTCTGTGGAGAGTATGGACAGACAACGCTTTGGGTCAGGAGGGACACATCTTCGCACTGTTTCCAATGCAATTAATCATTTGGGCTTTTCTGCATCCATGAATTTGCTTAAATTAATAACCCCACAGTTAGGACTTTCCCAGGATGTGTCTCTCCCATGTTTCCACAGAAGGTATTCCAATTTCAATGTATTGGATAGAGCAAAGAGCATGTTACGTAATTTGTAAATAATACAAAATATATCTAGTCTGCACCACCAGACTCAAGAACAACTTAGAACTTAGAATAGTACAGCACAGGACAGGCCCTTCAGCCCACAATGCCTGTGCCCAACATGACGCCAAGACTAACTCTTATCTGCCTGCACGTCCCTCCTCTCCCTGCATATCCATGTGCCCATCCCAAAATACACACAAAGTGCAGGAGTAACTCAGCGGATCAGGCAGCATCTCTGGAGAAAAAGGAACAGGTGACATTTCAGGTCAGGACCCTTCTTCAGACTGAGATGATACAAAAATCTTAAACACCACTCTCGCGTCTGCCCCAACCACCAACCCCTGGCAGCTCGTTCCAGGCACCCACCACCCTCTGTGTAAAAAAAGCTAATGGAATGTTGGCCTTCATAACAAGAGGAGTTGAGTATAGGAGCAAAGAGGTCCTTCTGCAGTTGTACAGGGCCCTAGTGAGACCACACCTGATGTACAGTGTGCAGTTCTGGTCTCCAAATTTGAGGAAGGATATTCTTGCTATTGAGGGCGTGCAGCGTAGGTTTACTAGGTTAATTCCCAGAATGGCAGGACTGTCATATGTTGAAAGACTGGAGCGACTAGGCTTGTATACACTGGAATTTAGAAGGATGAGAGGAGATCTTATCGAAACGTATAAGATTATTAAGGGGTTAGAGGCAGGAAACATGTTCCCAATGTTGGGGGAGTCCAGAACAAGGGGCCACAGTTTAAGAATAAGGGATAGGCCATTTAGAACTGAGACGAGGAAATACTTTTTCAGTCAGAGAGTTGTGAATCTGTGGAATTCTCTGCCTCAGAAGGCAGTGGAGGCCAATTCTCTGAATGCATTCAAGAGAGAGCTAGATAGAGCTCTTAAGGATAGCGGAGTCAGGGGGTATGGGGAGAAGGCAGGAACGGGGTACTGATTGAGAATGATCAGCCATGATCACATTGAATGGCGGTGCTGGCTCGAAGGGCCGAATGGCCTACTCCTGCACCTATTGTCTATTGTCTATAAAAAACTAGGTCGGCACATCTCCTTCAGACTTGGCCCCTCTCATCTCAGAGCTACGCCCTCGAGTCTTGGGGAAAGGTTCTGACTGTCTACCCTATCTGAGCCTCTCACAATTTTACCGACTTCTATCGGGTCTCCCCGCAACCTCTGGCATTCCAGAGAAAGCAATCCAAGTGCGTTGAACCTCTCCCTGCCGCTGGTACGACGTTATCTTTGATTCCACGCTGAAGATTGTCACTGGCCTGTACACATTTCTACGCACCAGTCCAACTGGCAGAGAGAGGGAAACATTCAGAGTCGACACACAAATTATTTCAGACCGTGGCAAGCCTCAAAAGCGTTCAAAAAATGTGAACAATGGTAACAAGAACGAGAAGTTATAGTAACAGGAACACAGTGTTATGTTATAGTGACAGGAACTTCAAGTTACATTAATAACCATCATTTTGTTAACTTGTCAAGGGGACATTCGACAGAGGAGTAAAGATCCAATGAGGTGAACAATTATTTAAGATATATATTTTTTTAAAGTAAAAAACCACCTCTCTTCCCGATGTGCAGGAAAGAACTGCAGATGCTGGTTTACACCGAAGATTTTAGTTTTAGTTTTTAGTTTTTAGTTTTTAGTTTTAGTTTTTAGTTCCACGCCGAGCAGCGATCCCCGCACATTAACACTATTCTACACACACCAGTTACAATTTACACACACACCAAGCCGGTTAACCTACAAACCTGCAAGTCTTTGGAGAGCGGGAGGAAACCGAAGACCTCGGAGAAAACCCACGCGGTCACGGGGAGAACATGCAAACTCCGTACAGACAGCACCTGAAGTCGGGATTGAACCCGGGACTCCGGCGCTGCATTCGCTGTAAGACAACAACTCTACCGCTGCACCACCGTGACCGCCCTGAAGATAGACACAAAATATTGAATTTGTTATGTGTGGAGCAAAAGACAAGGTGCTAGAGGAATTCAGTGGGTCAGGCAGCATCTATGGAGGGAATGGACAGGCGACGTTTCAGGTCGGGACCCTTCTTCAGACTGATAGAGTTGGGGGGAGAAACCTGGAAACGATGGAGATGGTGGGGAAAAGAGACTGCAGGTGCTGGTTTACAAAAAAAAGACACAGGGTGCTGGAGTAACTCAGCGGGTCAGGCAGCATCTGTGGAGAACATGGACAGGTGATGTTTCACAGAGTGCTGGAGTAACTCAGCGGGTCAGGCAGCATCTGTGGAGAACATGGATAGTTGACGTTTCACAGAGTGCTGGATTAACTCAGCGGGTCAGGCAGCATCTGTGGAGAACATGGATAGGTGACGTTTCACAGAGTGCTGGAGTAACTCAGTGGGTCAGGCAGCATCTGTGGAGAACATGGACAGGCGACTTTATGAGTTGAGTGAGTGCGATGGGTAGGAGGAGGTGGCTGGGAGGGCGAAGCTTGGAGGAGGAGGAATGAGAACTTCTGTAGGATAGAGGAGAACTTCTTCAAAGCAGGCATAACTTGAGGAGATTTCACAGTGCAGTGGTAAAAATGGAGCCAAACTCAAGTGGAGCAAAGGTAAAGATACAGAGTGCAGAATATAGTTCTCAGCATTGCAATGTAATAAATAAAGGTCATCACTAACTGAGATACATGGATAGAGAAAGAAATGAAGTAAAAGAATTGAACTCAGAAAGAAAAATGGCAAAGCAACGATTGGTAATAAGGAAGAAAGACAGAAGTAATATCAAGAGAAACATCTGAAATATAAATTTACCAATGTTTTGGCAACAAAATCTAAACATGCAGAAACACCTCTAGATTAACGTTAGCAACGCTTTGAATATTGTAAAAATGCAGCGGCCGCAAGATAATTTTAAATAAATAATATGACAATTGGAAAATGCTGATAAAATGCAAAGCTTGTCTCTCCACAGCCAAGTTCCTGAGTAACGGCATTGGATCTAGGAGCAAGAGTAGATCACACAACACTGTGTAGGAAAACAACTGCAGATGCTGGTTAAAATCCAAGGTAGACACGAAATGTTGGAGTAACTGAGCGGGTCAGGCAGCATCTCGGGAGGGAAGGAATGGGTGGCGTTTTGGGTCGAGACCCTTCTTCAGACACAACACTGTTCCACCATGCAAAGCGATCGTGGCTGGTGGTGTATTTCAATTACAGTGGGCTACACTGTACGAGACGATACAATACAACAGAACTTTATTTATCCCAGGAGGGAAATTGATTTGCCAACAGTCATAAAACACAAACACATGAAACATGAAATTAAAGTGACGAGTTGAAAGGATTGAGGATGTGCAAAGATTGGGGGGGGGGGTGGGGGAGGTGTTGAGAATCTCTCCCTTCCTCGGTGGAGAATTTTATGATTTCACAACGATCACAGTAGTCGGGACGCTGCCTGGCAGCGCCAGAGACCTGGGTTCTCCCTGTGACCCGCGTGGGTTTTCTCCGGGTGCTCCGGTTTCCTCCCACACTCCAAAGAGGTTTGCATGTTAATTGGCTTTGGTAAAAATTGTCCATTGTACCTAGTGTGCAGGATGGTGCTAGTGTACGGGATGATCGCTGATCGGCGTGGACTTGGTGGGCCGGGCCGGGGGCCGGGGGGCCTGTTTCCGCACTGTATCTCTAAAGTCTACAATCAAACATCTCCACTAAAGATGATTGTCTTCATCTAAGTTCCAAATGGCCAACTTCTTCAATTCTCTTTCATGTAACGACCGCCCCCACCCCACCTTCTCGCCCCTCCCGTCCCCGTGTCCCACCCAGGAGCATACCCATTTCTCCCTCCATCCTCCCCCTTTCCCTTTCCACCTAAATCCCTTCCTCTGGCTTTGCATCTCACCCTCCCCTCCTTATCCTACATCATCTTGCCTCCTTTTCATCTCTAGCCTTCGTCCACCCATCGACCGATCACAAATCCCCCTCACCTGTATCCACCCATCACTCCCGCCTCTCCTTCCCAACTTTCTCCAAACGTCACCTATCCTGGTCTTCATAGATGCTCCTTCACATGCTGAGTTACTCCTGCACTTTGTCTTATTTTTGTCCCCACCTCTCCTCTTTCTCTTTCTCTTCCCTACTACAATCAGCCTGAAGAAGGGTCCCGACACAAAATGTATGTCCGTCCCCCCCATCGATGCTACCTGACCTGTTCAGTTACTCTAACACTTTGTGCTTATTTTTCCTTCTTCTGAAATGGAGATACAACAGTCCACAGGATACACGGAACCAAATCGGCATTCATCCAGTTAACCATGCTCCACTTGCATCCACATCCACTCTATGCAAGCCTTTCACTATCAGGTAAGTTTCAAACAGGTCCCCCCTCATCCTTCTAAACTCCAGCGAGTACAGGCCCAGTGCCGTACTCAATTGTTATTTGAAATCCAGTCTGCTTCCATAACACGCTTTTGCTCCATGCATTCCAGCTCTTAATTCATGCTGCATAAATCTTACTTATTCCTCTACCCTCTGAGAATAATCCAAAGTATTTTTTTCCTTGTCAACTCTCTGCCGAACATCGAACCCAATCTTTCACAGCTAACCTGCCGACATCCTCACAATTGTGTCGGCCTCCATTTACAGTGAAGTCCTTACTTGCCCTTCCTGGGCAGCTGAACCCCAGAATTGCACACCCTACTCTTTCACACCTCTAGTTTTCCTCTCCCCTGACTCTCAGTCTGAAGAAGGGTCTCGTCTAGGGTTGCCAACTGTCCCGTATTAGCCGGGACATCACGTATTTTGGGCTAAATTGGTTGTCCCGTATTAGGCCCGGGAGGGCACTGTAGGCCCAGGGGGCGCTGTAGGCCCGAACGCTGTAGGTCCCGGCAGTTTAGGCCCCGACACTCTAGGTTTCCGACATTTTAGCTCCGGACAGTCTAGGTCCGGAGGCCCGGGCGCCGCCCAACGGAGGTTGTGTAGCAACCCGCCTCCCGGCCCGGGCGGCTGCCGTTGGTGGAACGGGAGCACGTGGCCGCTGGCTGGGTGAGGTCACATGGGGCGCGGGGCGGTGACATCACCTTGTCCCGTATTTGGGAGTGAGATAGTTGGCACCACTAGTCTCGTCCCGAAGCGTCACCCATTCTTTCTATCCAGAGATGCTGGCTGTCTCGCTGAGTTGCTCCAGCACTTTGTGTCTATCATTGATCAAGCTTCTCATAACCACGTTTATTTTTCATCACAGAAGCCGCAGATAAAAGTAAAAACAACAACGATTTATTTGTCCAGAACTTATTAAAAAAATATTTTGAAACACAACAAAATATCAAGGCCAAAGCAAGAAGAGCCACTTATCCAGTGGAAAGTTGAGAGGCAGAGGAATCTGGTTGTGAGAAACAGCCCATATTTTCATCCCTGGCCAAGCAAGTCAACACACGAAAATATACTTAGGAACACACAAGGTCAATGAAGCTGGATCTCAAACTTACTCGCTCAAATTTTCCTTTTCTTCTTTAGTAGCTGAAAAAATACTTTAAGCATGCTTTGATCTATGAACAACTTTCCAGAAATAAGACACACAAAAAGCTGGAGTAACTCAGCGGGACAGGCAGCATCTCTGGAGAGAAGGAGTGGGTGACGTTTCGGGTCGAGACCCTTCTCCCAACATTCCTTCTTCTCTCCAGAGATGCTGCCTGTCCCGCTGAGTTACTCCAGCTTGATGGGTCCAGCTTCGGATTAAACTAGCATCTGCAGTTCCTTCCAACACACCTTTCCAAAAATAAGACTTAGGTGACTAGAGTTCCCTTTGCAGGTTTTTATACCATGAGTCGGAATTTCTCAAAGTCTCACTATGTGTAGTCCAATTAATCAGTCACAACAAAACACAAATCTTAATCCATTGTAATGTCACAGCCATGGAGTCATATAGCATGGGAACAGGCCACTCGGCCCAACTCATCCTGCCAACCAAGACACCCCCTCTAAGATAGTCACATTTGCCTGGATTTGCCCCATATACTGTGAACCTCCTCCAAACCTTTCCTGTCTCTGTATCTGTCCAAGTGTCTCTTAATTGCCGTCCTAGCTGCCTCAGCTACCCGGGATGGCGAGACTGTCATGTGAGGAAAGATTGGAAAGACTGGGCTTGTATTCACTGGAGTTTAGAAGGATGAGAGGGGAATCTATAGAGACGTATAAAATTATAAAAGGTCTGGACAAGCTGGATGCAGGAAAAATGTTCCCAATGTTGGGGGAGTCCAGAACCAGGGGCCAAAGTCTAAGAATAAAGGGGAGGCCATTTAAAACTGAGGTGAGAAGAATCTTTTTCACCCAGAGAGTTGTGAATCTGTGGAATTCTCTGCCACAGAGGGCAGTGGAGGCCAATTCACTGGATGAATTTAAAAGAGAGTTCAATAGAGCTCTCGGGGCTAGTGGAATCAAGGGATATGGGGAGAAGGCAGGCGCGGGTTACTGATTGTGGATGATCAGCCATGATCACAATGAATCGAAGGGCCAATTGGCCTCCTGCACCTATTTTCTATGTTTCTATGACGCACGTTTCCTTGCAGAAACACTAAAGCAAACAATTATTGAGAACGGCGCGAGATTAGAGTTTACAGTTGACTTCAAGACTTTGAGGTCCATTGAGCCTCTCACCCCCATACCCCATGAGGCATTCAAAGGCCACCATCTTAAGATTGAGATCAACTCATTCAAATCAATCTCAATATTCCACATTCATGGAATAAAATCCGACCCGATACAACCTTCAGTCTCCCAGTCCCAGTGTCTTTCTGTCAATAAACTTATTCATTCATTCATTCATTCATTCATTCATTTCTAGTGAACCAAACACAAAGTGCTGGAGGAACTCAGCTGGTCAGGCGGCATCTGTGGAGGGAATGGACAGGTGACGTTTCAAATCGGGACCCTTCTTCATTCCCTCCACGGATGCTGCCTGACTCGCTGAGTTCCTCCAGCACTTTGTGTTTTGCTCAAGATTCCAGCATCTGGAGTTCCTTGCGTCTCCATCCTTCTGGTGAAGCTGTTTTATTGCCCTTTGCTCCTCATTCCTGAGACATGCTGCCCAGAGAGAAGGGTCTCGACCCGAAACGTCACCTATCCATGTTCTGCCTGGCCCACTGAGTTACTCCAGCACTCTGTGAAACGACACCTATCCATGTTCTCCACAGATGCTGCCTGAACCGCTGAGTTACTCCAGCACTCTGTGAAACGTCACCTATCCGTGTTCTCCACAGATGCTGCCTGACCCGCAGAGTTGCTCCAGTTTGTGTCGAGCTCTGACCAATGTTGCTACTACTAAACCATGGCTTTGTTCTCCATATTATGCATGTGGTGCTGAATCGATGTTCCGTTCGGTTTACGTCTATTATTGTCACGTGTACTGAGGTACAGTGAAAAGCTTTGTTTTGCATGCTAACCAGAAAGATCAGATAATACTGTCCATAAATGCAATCAGTTCAAACTCGAGTACAACAGGTAGAGCAAAGGGGAAGATACAGAGTGCAGAATATAGTTCTCAGCATTGTAGCGCATCAGTTCCTCGGTCAAAGTCCAATGTCCGCAATGGGGTAGAGGTGAATCGGACAGTGCCCTAGCTTATAGAAGGGCCGTTCAGAAGCCTGATCACAGAGGGGAAGAAGCTGTTCCTGAGTCTGGTGGTGCGCGCTTTCAAGCTTCTGTACCTTCTGCCGGACGGGAGCGGGGAGAAGAAGGAATGGCCGGGGTGGGACAGGGACAAGTCTTTGATTACATCGGCTGCTTTCCAGAGGCAGCGTGGTGTAGATGGAGTCAGAGGTGGGGAGTGTGGTGTGTGTGATGGGCTGGGCTACATCTACAACTCATTAACCCTTTTGGAATTGTCTGGGAACATTTTGATTTGCCTGTCATCAAGGCAAAAAATATATTTATTTTTTTAATTTTTAAAAGCCAAATACAGCACCAACCTTCAATACAGAATAAAGTTCAGAGCTCCAAATAAAAGCCTGATTAATGAGGAGATGGAAGTGTTTACATGGTCCATGTGATAATAAATGGGTGAAGATTACAAAGTTCCTTTCTATCTCTTCCAGCACACACCTACCAGCATGTAAGTGTACAAACCTTCTCACTTATACAAAAAACATCGCCGGAGACTTATCTAATGGAGAAATGACTTCACAACTCCCAGACCACTCAATGGTTTAAAAGTGAGAATGAAATATACACAAGGTAGAGGTGACTGTTCTTGATGCATTTCGGAGACAGCAGGATAAATACATGAGGGATAAGGGGAGTGAAAAGTTACGCAGACGGCATTAAACTGAGAAAGGAAAGTACAAACAACAGTTTCTGCCCTGTTCATTTCTCAAGTTCATTTTCTTAGATCAACAGCGTTCTTTTGTCAGTGCTGGATATTTTTTGCTGAGGTAATGGATATAAGCACGGTCTTCAGATGGAGAAGGGTCTCGACCCAAAACGCACCCATTCATTCTCTCCAGAGATGCTGCCTGACCCGCTGAGTTACTCCAGCATTTTGTGTCTACTCAGTATACCAGTCACCTGTATACCAGTCACCTGTATACCAGTCACCTGTATGCCAGTCACCTGTATGCCAGTCACCTGTATAGCAGTCATCTGTATACCAGTTATCTGTATACCAGTCACCTGTATACCAGTCACTTGTATACCAGTCACCTGTATACCAGTCACTTGTATACCAGTCACCTGTATACCTGTTACCTGTATACCAGTTACCTGTATACCAGTTACCTGTATACCAGTCACTTGGATACCACTTACCTGTATACCAGTTACCTGTATACCTGTTACCTGTATACCAGTTATCTGTATACCAGTTACCTGTATACCAGTTACCTGTATACCAGTTATCTGTATACCAGTCACCTGTATACTCCATACTACTCAGAGTGTGGCTGTGTAACAAGGTATCTCTTGTTTCTTGAGAGGACAATCCCTATAATAATGGCACAGTCTTGGGAAAATGTATTTAGAGGCAGCCTGCTTGTAAATTTCACCAGGACTGGTCACTTTGTGAAACTGGATCCCTTAAGTCAATTAATGCCACTTTTCCTTTAGTTTCCTCTTCACAAGTGCTCCAACCCAAAACGCCATCTCTCCATGTTCTCCACAGATGCCGCCTGACCCGCTGAGTTACTCCGGCATTCGGTATGTTATACTTTATTGAAAACTCCAACTGACCCTGAATAACATCATTTAGAGAAAGTTTTTATGCTCTCGAGGTGTCAGATTTTAAGATTATGACCACGCGTTCTGGAATGAAACAAAATAATTGTTCTTTTGCATTAAGATTTGTCAGAGTGATACAGCACGGAAACAGGCCCTTCGGCCCAACCTGCCGTGTTGCCCCATATCCCTCTACACTTTTCTTACACAAACACCTGTCCAAATGTCTTTTAAATGGTGTTTTAGTCCCTGCCTCAACGCCCTCGTCTGGCAGCTCGTTCCATACACCCACTGACCTGTGTGGGAAAAGTTGCCCTTCAGCCTCTTCTTACATCTTTCCCCTCTCACCTTAAACCCGTTATATCCTCTGGTTCTTGAATCCCCTACTCTGCGTCAGTCAGAGAGTTGTAAATCTGTGGAATTCTCTGCCTCAGAAGGCAGTGGAGGCCAATTCTCTGAATGCATTCATGAGAGAGCTAGATAGAGCTCTTAAGGATAGCGGAGTCAGGGGGTATGGGGAGAAGGCAGGAACGGGGTACTGATTGAGAATGATCAGCCATGATCACATTGAATGGCGGTGCTGGCTCGAAGGGCCGAATGGCCTACTCCTGCACCTATCGTCTATTGTCTACAAAGTGAAGTACATTCACCCTCTCTAGCCCCCGCATTCACTCAATCAGACCATCCTCAATAAATTCATAAGCGATAGGAGCAGAATTGGGCCATTCGGCCCATCAAGTCCACTCCGCCATTCAATCACGGCCGATCTATCTCTCTCCCTCTCAACCCCACTCTCCCCCTGCCTTCTCCCCATAACTCCTGACACCCCGCACTAATCAAGTCTGAAGAAGGGTCTCGACCCAAAACGTCACCCATTCCCTCTCTCCTGAGATGCTGCCTGTCCCGCTGAGTTACTCCAGCACATTTTGTGAAATAAATACCTTCGATTTGTACCAGCGTCTGCAGTTATTTTCTTACATTACGCGCACTAATCAAGAATCCGTCAATCTCCCCCTGAAAAATAGTGTTGGACTCCACAGATTCACCACCCTCTGCTTAAATAAATTCCTGCTCATCTCCTTCCTGCAGGTGTGTCCTTTTTATTCTGAGGCTCTGTCCTCTGGTCCTAGTCTCTGCCACTGGTGGAAACTCTAGGATGAAAGCTGAACTTGTTCAGCCTTTAGGTCTCCCAGTGGCAGTGTGCTTCTGGTGCTAGTTGTTTGTAAAGCAGCACCTGCAGTGAGTGTCTTGTGTGTGTGTGTGTGTTTGAGTGGGGACTGGTTGGTGCCTGGTTTCTGCTTTGCAAGGAGGTCTACTTTGATTTTCTTTGCATGTGTGTTGCCAGGGGAGACAGCAAGGCAGGTTAAGCCTTGCCCGAGGTGGCTGTGATTCGCCGCTGTTCCCACAGACCAGGATCCAACCTCCAGCTGGCTGGGTCTCTCTCCTCAGTCGCTCCACACCCTGGCGTCAGCTCTGGTCCATCCAGTGGAAGCTCCAGTACTGCTGCACACACACGGCAGCTGAACCGCAGGAGCCTCGGGGAAGAGAAGGAGGAGGAGGAGGAGGAGGAGGAGACCATCGAGGTAACGACTGCCCGACCTTGTGTCTCGGGAGGGGAGAGTAAAGGGGTGAATGCAAACGCGTGGCTGAACTAACAGGTGCCATGGAAGCCTCGGAGGAGTCAGCGTCCCAGTTGTGCAGTGATGTGAGAGGAATGTCTGCCGCCTGGGCAGTGTGGGCTGGTGTTCAATACATGCTCACGGTCCGCTGTGTTAAACCTTGCCATGGGTTCAATGTTGCAACGTTGCAATTGGTGTAAATGTTACAACGTTGCAATTAGTGTATATATGTTACACCGTTGCAATACGTGTATATGCTATAACGTTGCAATAAGTGTATATATGTTACAACGGTGCATTAAGTGTATATGTTCAACGTTGCGATGTATATGTTACATGTTGCAATAAGTGTCTCTGTTTGCACTCAGTGTTATAACGTTGCAATCGGTGTGTGTGTGTGTTGCTACATTGCCGATGTGTAAATGTTCTAACGTTGCAATAAGTGCATATGCTATAACGTTGTAATGAATGTATGTTGTAATATTGCAATAAGCATATATGTTGCAACGTTGCAATAAGTGCATGTGTGTCAACGTTGCAATGTATATCGGTTGCAACCAGGATAAGTGTTGTTGTTTAAACGCTGCGATGAAAGTAACTGGCATATGATGACGAGGAGGAGAGTGGTGGGTCTTTGTAGATGTCTCTCTGCCCCCCACATCCACCCCCCCCCCCCCCCCCCCCAGCGCTCAAACACTGACAGAGGGATCTCCCACCCTCTGCGGTTCCTGTACAAACCCTCTGCATCCTCTACATGGAATTCTCTGCCTCAGAAGGCAGTGGAGGCCAATTCTCTGAATGCATTCAAGAGAGAGCTGGATAGAGCTCTTAAGGATAGCGGAGTCAGGGGGTATGGGGAGAAGGCAGGAATGGGGTACTGATTGAGAATGATCAGCCATGATCACATTGAATGGCGGTGCATACAGGCTCGAAGGGCCGAATGGCCTACTCCTGCCCCTATTGTCTATCCTTGGACTGGTTACAGGGAGGCTTAGTGGGGGCAGTAACTCAGAGGTGTCAATGCTGTGCATCCAGTGAGCGTTTATTCCCCCCCCCCCCCCTTCCTTTAAACACACAGGCTGGGGGGGGGGGGCAAAACAGACCACAAGGAAAACCAGGTGCCAGGTGAACGGAGAAATCCCAGCCTGAATCTCGCAGGTGTGCAGATCCACCTGGTTGATGCGCCCATCAATTTATTCGCAGCTCGCTTTTGTTCATACAAAAAAAAAGAAAATCTCTTCTTGTAGAAGCAATCAACTGCAGATGCAAGTTTACAAAAAGAAAGGACAGAAAGCTGGACAAAAAAGCTACAAAAAACCTTATTTTTGTAGCCACTGACCACACACACAGACAGGGAGGTTAAATAGAGGGGCACCAGAGATAGACACAGAGTGCTGGAGTAACTCAGCGGGACAGGCAGCATCTCTGGGGAGAAGGAGTGGGTGACGTTTCGGGTCGAGACCCTTCTTCAGAGAGGCTGATTAACTGTGGTGGGTGCTTTACAGCAACAGGCTTCAAACAAACAACAAGACAACGGGTCACAAGCAGATGCCCAAATACTCGGTCTAAGTGTGCAGGAAGGAACTGCAGACGCTGGTTTAAACCGTAGACACAAAAAGTTGGAGTAACTCAGCGGGACAGGCAGCATCTCTGGAGAGATAAAGAACTCGGAGAGAGGAGAACTTCGTCAAAGTAGACATACCTTGAGGAGATTTCGCAGTGGAGCGGACAAAATGTGTAAGAAGGAACTTCTTTGTTCTTTATCTCTCCACATCACCGTCTATATCTCTCGTTCCCCTTACCACCAACCAGTCTGAAGAAGGGTCAGGCAGCATCTCAGGAGAGAAGGAATGGGTGACGTTTCGGGTCAAGGCCCTTCTTCAGTCTGAAGAGGGTCTCGACCCGAAACATCACCCATTCCTTCTCTCCCGAGATGCTGCCTGACCCGCTGAGTTACTCCAGCATTTTGTGAATAAATACCTTCGATTAGTACCAGCATCTGCAGTTATTTTCTTACACAGTCTGAAGAAGGGTCTCGCCCGGAAACATCACCCATTCCTTCTCTCCCGAGATGCTGCCTGACCCGCTGAGTTACTCCAGCGTTTCGTGTCCACCTTCGATTTAAACCAGCATCTGCAATTTCTTTCCCTATAATTCTTCAAAGTAGACGTGCCTTGGGAAGATGTTGCAGTGGAGCAGTGGGAAGGAACTGCACAAGTTCCTTCCGACACCTCAAACATCCAGATGTGAGGAACAGAGTCAGAGTGAGCATTGGAGAAGATGGTACAAGGCAGACCAACTTGGCCTCTGAGCTTTGACCATCTCCCTTTGCTGGAGCACCTGAGTGTAGGTGGGCAAAGATGGGCAGTATTGCCCCTGGGAAGAGAGTCTCCAGATATAAAGAATTCATCCCCTATGCCAAACTTTCTTTCCCACATGGTTCAGTTCCATTTATTGTCACGTGTACCGAGACAGTGAAAAGCTTTTGTTGCGTGCTAACCAGCCAGCGGAAAGACAATACATGATTACAAGCGAGCCATTTACAGTGTACAGATACAAGATAAGGGAATAATGATTAATGCAAGGTAAGGCCAGCAAAGTCCGAACAAGGCCGAGTATCAGTTTATTCATAGCTCGTTTTGTTGAAGAAACAAGGAATGCAAGATGCAAGTTTACAAAAAAAAGGACAGAAAGTGCTGAACAAAAAGCTAACAAAAAACTATTTTTGTAGCCAGTGAACACATGGAGGATAAATCGATGAGCGCCAAAGATAGACACAAAATGCTGGAGTAACTCAGCGGGACGGGCAGTATCTCTGGAGAGAAGGAATGGGTGACGTTTCGGGTCACCGAAGTGTAGGGTCGTCAACTGTCCCGTATTAGCCGGGACATCCCGTATTTTGGGCTAAATCGGTTTGTCCCGTACGGGACCGCCCTTGTCCCGTATTAGTAGGGTTGCCAACTTCCTCGCTCCCAAATAAGGGACAACGGGTGACGTCGCCGCCCCGGCAACCCGCCTCCCGGCCCGGGCGGCCGCCATTGGTGGAGCGGGAGCACGTGGCCGCTGGCTGGGTGAGGTGACGTGGGGCGCGGGGCGGTGACGTCACCTTGTCCCGTATTTGGGAGTGAGGAAGTTGGCAACCTTGCCGACGAGGTGGGCAGTAGTTCAGCACTGCTCTCGGGTTGATGGTGGGTGGGGCCCTGGGACGTGCTGCCAGGTGTGGTGGTGGAGGCAGATACGATAGTGGTGTTTAAGACATGTTTGGATGGGCACATGGATATGCAGGGAGTTGAATAAGAAAATAACTGCAGATGCTGGTACAAATCGAAGGTATTTATTCACAAAATGCTGGAGTAACTCAGCGGGTCAGGCAGCATCTCAGGAGAGAAGGAATGGGTGACGTTTCGGGTCGAGACCCTTCTTCAGACTGATGTCGGGGGGCGGGACAAAGGAAGGATATAGGTGGATTAAGGAAGATAGAGGGAGATCTGGGAAGGAGGAGGGGAAGAGAGGGACAGAGGAACTATCCAAAGTTGGAGAAGTCGATGAGTCAGGGAGTTGAAGTATGCAGATTATGCACAAGTAGATAAGAGATAGACGGCATCATGTTCATTGTGGGCCGAAGGGCCTGTTCCTGTGCTGTACTGTACTGTTCTATGTTCTAACTGAAGCCAATCCGGGGAGAAAATAAAACACATTTTAATGGTCGGGCCACATTTAGAGTATTGCGTGCAGTCTGGTTGTCCTATTGCAGGAAGAATGTGGAAGCTTTGAAGAGGATGCAGAGGATGTTTACAAGAATGATGCCCAGATTAGAGGGCATTAGCTAGGAGAGGTTGCACAGACTGGGAATGTTTTCTCTGGGATGTGAGCAGTTGAAGGAAGACCTGAAAGAAGTGTATAAAATTATGAGAGGCATCGATAGGTACAGCCAGAAACTTTCCCCCAGTGTGGAAATGTCACTTGAAGGCATAGTTTTGACACGAGAGAGACAAGGTTTATAGGTGCCCTGACCGGAAACGTCACCTGTCCTTTAAACCCTTGATCCCCACGAGAAGCTGCAGAGAGTTGTGGTGGTAGCCCAGTCCATCACACAGCCGGCCCCTCCAGCAGACTCCATCTACACTTCACGCCACATCAGGAAAGCAGCTAAAGAGTCACGAACCGAAACGGCACCTCTAGAGATGCTGTCTGACCCGCTGCGTCTAGTTTAATTTAGTTTAGTTTAGAAATACAGCGTGGAAACAGGCCCTTCGGCCCACCAAGTCAGCACCGACCAGCGATCCCCGCACATTAACACTACACGAGGGACAATTTATCTTACATTTATATCAAGTCAATTAACCTACAAACCCGTCCGTCTTTGGAGTGTGGGAAGAAACATGTTCCCGATGTTGGGGGAGTCCAGAACCAGGGGTCCCAGTTTAAGAATAAGGGGTAGGCCATTTAGAATGGAGATGAGGAAAAACTTTTTCACCCAGAGAGTTGTGAATCTGTGGAATTCTCTGCCTCAGAAGGCAGTGGAGGTCAATTCTCTGGATGCTTTCAAGAGAGAGTTAGATAGAGCTCTTAAAGTTTGTGGAATCAAGGGATATGGGGTTATGGGGAGAAGGCAGGAACAGGGTACTGATTGTGGATGATCAGCCATGATCAATAGACAATAGACAATAGGTGCAGGAGGAGGCCATTCGGCCCTTCGAGCCAGCACCGCCATTCAATATGATCATGATTGATCATTCTCAATCAGTACCCCATTCCTGCCTTCTCCCTATACCCCCTGACTCCGCTATCCTTAAGAGCTCTATCTAGCTCTCTCTTGAATGCATTCAGAGATCACAGTGAATGGCGGTGCCAGCGCGAAGGGCCGAATGGCCTCCTCCTGCACCTATTGTCTATTGAAACCGAAGCCCTCAGAGAAAACCCACGCGATCATGGGGAGAACGTACAAACTCAGTACAGACAGCTCCCGTAGCCAGGATCAAACCCAGGTCTATGGCGCTGTGAACATTGTAAGGCAGCAACTCTACCGCTGCGCGGCCCCAATTTACTCCAGCACTTTATATTTTACCCAGTGCCACCCTGCACATCTCCTGACATCCGTCAATAAAGCAAAGATGCGATGCACCACAACACAACGTGCATCTTTCCCGTTCCCTGCCAAATTAGGAAAGCTTCGCGGTGCACTGCGGAGTCTCATCCAAACACCAGCTTTTGCAGACACTGCATTCTCAAGAAAAACTGCACACTCCTTGTGAATGCAGATTTCAGCGGAGTGCACAGAAAAGATAAAACACCTCTGAGGACTCAGCCAATTTGGGAATCTGTAAATCACAAAAGGAAACCAGTCTTAGTAGTTGATTCTCAAACGTTAGGTAAATGCTCAGGGTGAGCAATCTACCTTCATTTCATCGCGTTTCAGATTTGGGAATTCAGAAGAAAATCCTATGCGTTGGATTTTCAATCAATGAATCCATGCTTTTTGTAAGGGCAGTGTGTAAGGGCAGTGTGTAAGGGCAGTGTGTAAGGGCAGTATGTAAGGGCAGTGTGTAAGGGCAGAGTGTAAGAGCAGTGTGTAAGGGCAGTGTGTAAGGGCAGTGTGTGAGGGCAGTGTGTAAGAATAAAGTCGAGTCAGAGACGTACAGCGTGGAAACTGCCCCTTCGGTCCAACTTGCCCACAATGACCAACATGTCCCGTCCACACTAGTCCCACCTGCCTGCTTTTGGCCCATATCCCTCTAAACCTATCCCATCCATGTACCTGTCTAAATGTTCCTTAAACAAAGAATGAGACAGTAAAGTAGTGAATTGCCCTTCAGTTCTGCCCACGGCACTATGGCCCAGGCTATGTAGCTAAAGCTTTGTCTGCACCTCAAGGTGATGCGTTTAAAATACTAACTCCTCCTGTCACCACACTGCGTCGTGAACGGTGGAAAATGCTGCCAACCGGGCTGGGATACTTGCTTGGTCAAGCTGCTGAGAGGCAGGAGTTAGTCACTCCCCGCTACAAACACGACTTGCTGCAGTGATCGAAGGTGGTTGTGGGCAGCACAGCAGTTTGGCTGGTATAGCCACTCAGCGCCAGAGACCCGGGTCCAATCCTGACCTCCCTCCGGTGCTGCCTGTGTGTGGAGTTTGCATGTTCTCCCTGTGACTGCGTGGGTTTCCACTGCGATCTCCTCCCACATCCCAAAGACGTGCGGGTTTGTAGGTTAATTTACTTGTGTGAATTTCCCCCTAGTGTGTAGGGAGTGGATGTGAAAGTGGGATAACATGAAACTAGTGTGAATGGTGATCGATGGTCGGCGTGGACTCGGTGGGCCAGGGACCCTGTATCTCTAAACTACACTTAACTGTAAGCTACAACAAGTGATGATTGGCCTCCTGACTGTCCAAGCCTGCAGAACAAGCATTCAACAGTTCTTAAAAACGGTCAATCGCAGCCTTTGTTGGAGAACAGTGACGATAAAGAACAGGGCGGCACGGTGGTGCAGCGGTAGAGTTGCTGCCTTACAGCGAATGCAGCGCCGGAGGCCCGGGTTCGATCCCGACTATGGGTGCTGTCGGTACGGAGTTTGTCCGTTCTCCCCGTGACCTGTGCGGGTTTTCTCTGAGACCTTTGGTTTCCTCCCACACTCCAAAGACGTACAGGTTTCTAGGTTAATTTGGCTTGGTAAATGTTTTTTTTTAAATAGCCCCTAGCGGGTATAGGATGGTGTTAATGTGCGGGAATCGCTGGTTGGCGCGGACCCGGTGGGCCGAAAGGGCCTGTTTCTGCGCTGTATCTCTAAACTAATTAACTGACTTCAGTATCTCTGGGCGAGTGAATGAGAGTTGGTGGAATGAGTAGACGAACAACTGAACTCAAATCACTTGCGTGAGCCTGTAGCGTTAAATATGATCCTTTCTTGGGTTCCTGCTTTGTACCAGGTAACAAACCTGTGCAGACACAAGGAACTGCAGTTGCAAAAAAAGACACAAAGTGCTGGAGTAACAGCGGGTCAGGTAGCATCTTCGAAGATGGCGGACAGGTGATGTTTTGGGTTGGATAATGACGGGGATACAAGGGTGCGAAGAGTGGAACTAGTAGGACGACTAGAGTGGGGGAGCAGGGAGGGTGGAGGAAGGCAGCAATTCAAGAGGTGTATGAAATTAGAGAAATCAACCTTGAGACCCGGAATGGCGGGACTGTCATATGTTGAAAGACTGGAGCGACTAGGCTTGTATACACTGGAATTTAGAAGGATGAGAGGGGATCTTATCGAAACGTATAAGATTCTTAAGGGGTTGGACACGTTAGAGGCAGGAAACATGTTCCCAATGTTGGGGGAGTCCGGAACAAGGGGCCACAGTTTAGGAATAAGGGGTAGGCCATTTAGAACGGAGATGAGGAAAAACTTTTTTCAGTCAGAGTTGTGAATCTGTGGAATTCTCTGCCTCAGAAGGCAGTGGAGGCCAATTCTCTGAATACATTCAAGAGAGATCTAGATAGAGCTCTTCAAGATAGCGGAGTCAGGGGGTATAGGGAAAAGGCAGGAACGGGGTACTGATTGAGAATGATCAACTATGATCACATTGAATGGTGGTGCTGGCTCGAAGGGCCGAATGGCCTCCTCCTGCACCTATTGTCTATACCGTTGAGTTGTAAACTGCCCAAGTGAAATATGAGGTGCTGTTCCTCCAATTTGGGACCCTTCTCCAGCGTGAAGTGTAGATAGAGTCTATGTTGAGCAGGCTGGTGTATGTGTTGGAAGGAACTGCAGATGCTGGTTTAAACCCACGATAGACACAAAAAGCTGGAGTAACTCAGCGGGAGAGAAGGAATGGCTGACGTTTTGGGTCGAGACCCTTATTCAGACCGAGAGGTATTGATCCAAAACACCACCCATTCTTTCTCTCCAGAGATGCCGCCTGTCCCGCTGAGTTACTCCAGCTTTTTGTGACTCTCTGCAGTTCTTGTGGGAAGTAAAGGTTTGAGTGTGAAGATCTAACAGAGGTCAGCAGATCCAGAACCAGAGATGGCCAGCGAGTTCAGGCAGTAAACAGACACGACAAGTTAGGAAACGGCCAGGTGGTTTGGAAATAACCAAATTTTAACAAGAGTTTGACCAACGTTACGAAAAACTGGAGTATTAATGGATGTAACTTCATTATCAAACCCATGCCTAGAGAAGGCAGACACAAAATGCTGGAGTAACTCAGCGGGTCAGGCAGCATCTCTGGAGAAAAGGAATGGGTAACATTTCGGGTCTCAACCCAAAACGTCGCCCATTCCTTCTCTCCAGAGATGCTGCCTGACCTGCTGAGTTACTCCAGCATTTTGTGTCTACCTTCGATTTAACCCAGCGTCTGCATTTTTCTTTCCTCCATACCTAGAGAAACTCGGCAAACAGCTTCAGGTTGACAGATTTCCCTGCGATTTAATCCCGGGACTCTCTCCTTTGCTTTGCATTTGGTTTGTTCTGGATGAAAAATCACAAGAATCCTATTTAGGTGATGCCAGCCAAGTGACACGACGTTGTAGGAATCCAACACATTATATTTGGATCCCTTGTAAATTAAATTGTATAAACATCCGTGTTCAACACAGTACCGACTCTTGCAACAACGTAATCGAGAGGTGGCCGTGCACAAATAGAACATTAGTCGTACAGGATCGCTCACTTTAATGCACCCCACTTTGGCTGCGTTCGACGACGTTCAGCTAAGGCACCTCAGCAGGCACACGATCAGAAACAATGGCTCACCGTTGTATGTTTTACAAATCCCTGGGTGCGTGACCAGTAACAGTCAGTCATTTCTTAAATAGACAATAGATGCAGGAGTAGGCCATTCGGCCCTTCGAGCCAGCACCGCCATTCATGGCTGATCATTCTCAATCAGTACCCCATTCCTCCCCATACCCCCTGACTCCGCTATCATTAAAGCTCTATCTAACTCTCTCTTGAAAGCAGGGTGATCAAGAAGAAAACATCGCTGCCGTTCACCTCTGGTGAGATAACGCAAGATACTTTGCTGACACTTTTAGCAACAAAACGTGATGTATCCATATCCAGTTCTAAAAAAAAAATCTATTGGCTCCTGATGTGGTCTCCTTTACATTGGCCAGACCAAGCATAGACTGTAGGTGAGAAGGAGCTGCCAACAAGAGGGTCTCGACCTGAAACGTCACCTGCTCCTTTTCTCCAGAGATGCTGTCTGGCCCGCTGAGTTACTCCAGCATTTTGTGTCTATCTCTGGCAATCGATGACCTGGGGTGGGAGCTGCTTGACGTTCTCGTCGCCCACCCAGGGGAGTCCTACGGAACTGGCAACGTTTGCAGCAAGGCTTCAACTACGGTACTCTGAAGCACCAATTGCCGCTTTTGATTGTTGTAGTTGACATACGAAAGAAAGAAGAACAGATTCTTCCCACCGGCCATCAGGGCTGTTAACTCATATCACCAGGGACTAATTTACTGTATTCATTTATTTTTTGTGTTAAAAGTTTTCTTTCTATTCTGTTTTGTAGTTTAGCACAATCCGCAGGCGTTGCCACTTTCATTTCACTGCACATCTTGTATATGTATGTGACAAATAAACTTGACTTGACTTGAGATGACCTCAGGAAGGGTGGAGTCCATAATGGTCCATTGTTGGCTGGGTATAACGACAGGGATGCAAGGAGCGAACAGTGGAACTAGTAGGACAACTAATGTGAGGGAGCATGGAGGGGGTGGGGGGAGACAGGAAGGAAATCAAGAGGTACTTGAAATTGTAGAAATCAACGTTCAACCCACTGGGTTGTAAACTGCCCACGTGAAATACGAGCTGCTGTTTCTCCAATTTGATTTATTTTGAGACTCGGCCCCCATTCCATATATCCCAGCCAAGGGAATCACGGAAATCACATTACCCTGTCCAACCCCATGAAAAACTCTACACTTTTCAATTGGATTGCCACAAGAATTTTATTTTTGGAGAAAAAGGAAAAAAAAAATGAGCGAGTCTAAAAACGAGAGAGAAGCAGAGATTTAGAGAGATGTGTTGCCAATAAGCGAAGCAGTATATTCAGGGTTTGCACAAGTCCAGACCTGGAGGATTTATGTATTTACAAAGTTCTAGGAGCGGCAACGCCAATGAAGAATTTTTAAACACAACCCATCAGCAGGTGTCAAAACAGATTGTAAACGTTCTTCTGCAAACCGCATCTGGAGTTGTCAACCGCCGATATTCCAGACAAAACTATCCAAGCCTGTCCCACCTCTCCCGCTGGCTGAAGATAGACACAAAAAAGAAAATGGAGTATCACAGCGGGTCAGGCGGCGTCTCTGGAGAAAAAGAATAGGTGACGTTTCAGGCCGAGGCCCTTCTTCAGACATTCAGTCGTTTCTAGACCCGTAAAGGTCACCTATTCTTTTTCTCCAGAGATGCTGTCTGACCCGCTGAGTTACTACTCCAGCTTCGTGTGTCCATCTTCGGTGGTAAACCTCCTCTGTACCCGCTCCAATTTCTCCACATCTTTCCTGGAATGGGGCAACCAGAACAGCCAGCAATACCCCAAGTAAGTCAGCATCTGACACCCACTGAGCGGTCATTAGGAAAGAATCTAATAAACTATTGGGATAACAAGATAAACCATCTGCAATTTCAACAACAGCGTCATCCGGCCATCCCACAGAAGGCACTAAACAATTCCACGATGGAGGCTAATATTAGCACCTCCCCCGGGCACGAATGCAGGGTGGAGCAGAGAAACAGAATTACCTTCTGAAGGCTAACGGAGGTGGGCAGGTTTCATTGAATTAATTGGAAGGTCAGAGATGACACTTGTACAGGAAGCACTTAAACACATCCTACATCATTCAGATATAATGGTCAAGTCAAAACCCCCCTTCTTTGCTGATTTAAGATGATTTGCAGCCTTGTGTATCCAGGTTCGTTTAAGGTGAAATATACAGAGCCCTCCATAATGTTTGGGACAAAGACCCATCATTTATTTATTTGCCTCTGTACTCCACAATTTGAGATTTGTAATAGAAAAGAAAAATCACATGTGGTTAAAGTGCACATTGTCAGATTTTAATAAAGGCCATTTTTATACATTTTGGTTTCACCATGTAGAAATTACAGCTGTGTTTACACATAGTCCCCCCATTTCAGGGCACCATAATGTTTGGGACACATGGCTTCACGGGTGTTTGTAGTTGCTCATGTGTGTGTAAGCAATTACAAACCTTCTCCATTACAATTAAGAGAGGGGATCTTATCGAAACGTATAAAATTATTAAGGGGTTGGACACGTTAGAGGCAGGAAACATGTTCCCAATGTTGGGGGAGTCCAGAACAAGGGACCACAGTTTAAGAATAAGGGGTAGGCCATTTAGAACTGAGATGAGGAAAAACCTTTTCAGTCAGAGGGTTGTGAATCTGTGGAATTCTCTGCCTCAGAAGGCAGTGGAGGCCAATTCTCTGAATGCATTCAAGAGAGAGCTAGATAGAGCTCTTAAGGATAGCGGAGTCAGGGGGTATAGGGAGAAGGCAGGAACGGGGTACAGATTGAGAATGATCAGCCATGATCACATTGAATGGCGGTGCTGGCTCAAAGGGCCGAATGGCCTCCTCCTGCACCTATTGTCTATTGTCTAAATGCCTCCTTAATGAACGTATCCCAGCCCGACTGTCCAGTGAAAAACTCTTGTGTCAAGAGCTCTGTGAACGGACATGGAGAGAGAAGCTACCTCGGCCAACGTCTCAGAGGGTCAAACCTCAGAGGATTTAAACAGTTAAGTTAGCCGAAGTAAAATGGACAACTCCTTCTCAATACATTTCCCAATGGATATTGCAGAGTTGTCGATGTAGCCCAGTCCATCACCAAGACCAGACTCCCTCCTGTTGACTCCATCTACACTTTACGCTGCCTCAGAAACGCAGCCAACATAATTAAAGATAGACACAAAATGCTGGAGTAGCCCAGCGGGACAGGCAGCATCTCTGGAGAGAAGGAATGGGGGACGTTTCAGGACGAGACCCTTCTTCAGACTTGTCCCACTCCTGCTTCTCACACCTTGTACAACATGTGGTGCAGTTTTGTTTAGTTCAGTGAGTTCTTGTCAAGTGTACCATATTACAGAGAAAAGTTCTGCGTGCTATCCAGTCAAAGAAAAGATAAGACTTGATTACAATCAAGCCATCTACAGTGTACAGCTAAAGGATAAATTTAGTGTAATGTAAAGTTCGATTAAAGATAGTTCAAAGGTCTCCAATTAGATAGATGGGATGTCAGGACCACTCTCTAGCTGGTGAGAGGATGGTTCAGCTGCCCGACAACAGCTGGGAAGAAACTGTCCCTGAATCTGGAGGTGTGCGTTTTCACACTTCTGTACCTCTTGCCTGATGGGAGAGGGGAGAAGAGGGAGTGGCCGGGGTGAGACTGGTCCTCGATTACGCGGGTGGCCTTGCCGAGGCAGCGTGTTCTGTGGTGCATTAGTTCCTCTGTTCTGTGTTCGATGTGCACTGAAAGCAGAGAAGCCCTCTAATTTATGGAGAGCAATAAAGTCACAAATGGCATTGTGACAACGACCCACTATTCTGCTCAGGAATGTTTGATGTGCGATATCGAACAGAAATTCTCTCTCTCTGACACGCATCAAGGTGATGTAAGCGTTAGAATTCAAAGAATATAAATGTATGTAAAAAAAAAACATTAGAGTTGGTGTGGGTCCAAGGTTATAACATTATCGAGCCACAGGAAGGAACAAGCTGCTATTTTTGACATGGATATTTTTCCAGATTTTGTACAGTGAGGTATTTTAGACTGAACTGGTGTTTGTCAAAAATCAGGTGTAGAAACACACCACTTGTATCACACCAGTTCGTGCACTGCAATACCCACAATATGGTATTTATTCACAAAATGCTGGAGTAACTCAGCAGGTCAGGCAGCATCTCGGGAGAGAAGGAATGGGTGACGTTTCGGGTCGAGACCCTTCTTCAGACTGATGTCAGGGGGGCGGGACAAAGGAAGGATATAGGTGGAGACAGGAAGATAGAGGGAGATCTGGGACTGGAGGAGGCCCATGACAGAAAGGTCAGACTGGGAATGGGAGGGGGAGTTGAAGTGCTCGGCCACCGGGAGATCAGATTGGCCAAAGCGGACCGAGCGCAGGTGTTGAGCGAAACGATCGCCCATTCCTTCTCTCCCGAGATGCTGCCTGACCTGCTGAGTTACTCCAGCATTTTGTGAATAAATACCCACAATATGGTGATCACTTTTCAACAGAGCACAGCACCATACTGACAGACCATCTGCATCAGAGTAAATGATTCATGATACAACTGAACACTGTACCCACTGTATTTCTAAAGTCTAAAGTAAAGACTCAAGTCAGTTGCTCCATTCAGAGCTTGTACAGTGGCAAACCCAGGACTTCATGCGTGAATCCTGATCATCCCATGGCATTACCTCTCATTACCAAATTAGGCAGCTCCATAAATTTCATAAATTCAGCTCCATAAAAAAAGCTTCATAGAATTGATGCAATTTCTCGGCCAACGTCATTGCTCCCAACACCTGCCTATCCTGTCCATTTGATATCCAATATTAAAGGAGTGGTAATATAATGTTTATTAAAACGCAACAGATTTAATTAAAGCTACCAATACCATTGTCACAAAACAAATATACAAAGCCTTCCGTTATTCATGCATCATTGCCTAAGCAATAAATGTGGCTGTGCGGAAGCTCAGTAAAACAACATGGTTAACATATAGACACAAACTGCTGGAGTAACTCAGCGGGTCAGGCAGCATCTCTGGAGCGAAGGAATGGGTGACGTTTTGGGTCGAGACACTTCTTCAGACTGAATTAGTTCTGATCAGTCTGAGGAAGGGTCTTGACCCAAAACGTTACCCGTTCATTCTCTCCCGAGATGCTGCCTGACCCACTGAGTTACTCCAGCATTTTGTGTCTACCTTCGATTTAGACCAGTATCTGCAGTTATTTTTCCTACACATGGTTAACATATACAATGGTTAATATTATAGATCTGCACAGCAACGCAAAATGAACAGAACATCCACATTTATTCGAGGAACAGAAGAGGTGGCACAGTGGCGCAGTGGGTAGAACTACTGCCTTACAGCACCAGTGGCCCGGGTTCGATCCTGACTACGGGTGCTGTCTGTACGGAGTTTGTACGTTCTCCCTGTGATCGCATGGGTTTTCTCCAGGTGCTCCGGTTTCCTCGCAGGCTCTAAAGTTTGTAGGTATTTATTTCACAAATGCTGGAGTAACTCAGCGGGTCAGGCAGCATCTCGGGAGAGAATGAACGGGTGACGTTTCGGGTCAAAACCCTTCTTCAGACTGATCGGAACTGATTCAGTCTGAAGAAGGGTCTCGACCCGAAACGCCACCCATTCCTTCGCTCCAGAGACGTCACTCTAAAAGGTTTGTAGGTTAATTGGTTTCAGTAAAAATTGTAAATTGTCCCTAGTGTGGAGGATGGTGCTAGTGTACGGGGCGATCGCTCGTCGGCGTGGACTCGGTGGGCCGAAGGGCCTGTTTCCGTGCTTTACCTCTAAAGAGGTAGTTGAGGCAGATACTATAAACGCATTTGAAAGACTTGGACAGGGACATGGATAGGAAAGGTTTGGAAGGATATGGGCCAAACGCAGACAAATGTGATTAACGTAGATGGGGCACCTTGGTCGGCATGGATCGGATGGGCTGGGCTGAAGGGCCTGTTCGTGCTATTTGACTCGATGAACAGGTAGATGGTTTTCTTTATAGGTAGGAAGTGTTTTGGGTTTGGGGTGGTAGTGACGGGCAGAATCAGTGTCACTGCTAACAAGGGAAATTAACACAAATTTGAAAGGTTTAGATTTATTATTGTCATGTGTATCAAGGTACTGTGAGAAGCTTTATTTTGCATATTATCTAATCAGCTCGGATGATACTATACAGAAATACAATCAAGTCAAACTCAAGTACAACAGGTAGAGCAAAGGGGAAGATACAGAGTGCAGAATATAGTCTCAGCATTGTAGCGCATCAGTGCCAGAGACAAAGTCCAATGTCCGCAATGGGGTAGAGGTGAATCGGACAGTGCCCTAGCTTATGGAAAGGCCGTTCAGAAGCCTGATAACAGAGGGGAAGATGCTGTTCCTGAGTCTGGTGGTGCGCGCTTTCAAGCTTCTGTACCCTCTGCCGGGCGGGAGCGGGGAGAAGGAGAGAATGGTCAGGGTGGGACAAGTTTTCACGGGGTGAGGGGGGACAGGAATGTGACCAGCTGGATTGCTCTCTCACAGGGCTAGAATGGACTCAAAGGGCCAAACGGTCTCTTTCCACCCTGCAATCAATCTCTGAACCCCGTTCAGTATCAAATTGTGCTGGGAAAAGAGAATTAACCTTAAGAAAAATTATACACAGGGTCTGACATGCCACCTTTTGTATACACGCGTTTTTCAAAATGTGTATAGAATGTCTAATTTCATAAACTGTTTATGAAAGCAAGGCACATAAGTTTAGGAACAAAAAGATTCCATTTCATTGCTTCCCGCTGTGAAGGTATCACAAAAATGCTGGAGTAACTCAGCGGGTCAGGCAGCATCTCAGGAGAGAAGGAATGGGTGGCGTTGAAGAAGGGTCTCGACCCGAAACGTCACCCATTCCTTCTCTCCCGAGATGCTGCCTGACCCGCTGAGTTACTCCAGCATTTTGCGTCTACCGAATGGATTTACTGTAGGCTTAATATTGTAATATGTGCCTAAATGCTTTTGCTCGCGTGCTATCGAGTCAAATCAGATTACACTATAAATGAGTACAATCAAGCTAAATATAGATGTAATAGCAACAGGTCAGCACACTGATTGGGGGCTGGAACACAAGAGTAGTTGTAGACTTCTGAAGGTCTGATGTAAATTGAGATTGTCACTCATTTTAAACTCTTATTTGAACTTCAGCTTCACCCAAAGTGATTTTCTCCAGAGTAACAATTTCCTAGAGTTTAGCGATTTCCATTACATTGGCAGAAATGCACCTTGTCTGTACGTTCCCAATAATATGGTGTTTAAAGAGGCACATGTACGCATGTGCAGGGAATGGAGATGTATGGATCACATGCAGACAGATTAGTTTAACAAGGCATCATGCTGGGCACGGACATTGTGGGCCGAAGGGCCTGCTGCTGCTGCTGCTGCTGCTGCACAGTCCTGTTCTATGTTTTAAGGTGCTAAATAATACGATGTGTGTAATTCTGGGGGAAATATGATAGGAAATGCTCTCCTGGCATCCATCTTGTCAAGTTTTTGTTAAAACAGATTCCAGCAGAATCCGCTTCTCCAAATCCAGAGTTCATGCATACTGCCCATGCAGAAGTATAGCAATTAGAACCCAGAACAGTCCAGCTCAACTACAGGCCCTTCAGCCCACAGTGTCCATCCCGACCCTGAAACGTCACCTATCCATGTTCTCCAGAGATGCTGCTTGACCCGCTGAGTTACTCCAGCACTCTGTGAAACGTCACCTATCCATGTTCTCCAGAGGTGCTGCTTGACCCGCTGAGTTACTACAGCACTTTGTCTTTTCGGTACATTTTGGATTTGGTGTATAGCAGAAGGCTAAAGTTTACAACACTCATCCCACTGACCACGTCCGTAGGGCAATAGTTCTTTGAAGTCGGGTTTAGTTTAGTTTTTAGTTTAGAGATACAGCGCGGAAACAGGCCCTTTCGGCCCATCGGGTCCGTGCCGAACAGCGATCCCCGCACATTAACACTATCCTACACACACTAGGGACAATTTTTACATTTACCAAGCCAATTAACCTACAAACCTGCACGTCTTTGGAGTGTGGGAGGAAACCGAAGATCTCGGAGAAAACCCACGCAGGTCACGGGGAGAACGTACAAACTCCGTAGTCGGGATGGAACCCGGGTCTCCGGCGCTGCATTTGCTGTAAAGCGGCAACTCTACCACTGCGCCAACGTGCCGCACCAGGTCTTGGTTTAAAATAATACTCTGCTCTGCAATAAAATTCTACTTCAGTGCAAAAAGGAATAATTACCACAAAGGACAGATGCAAACATCAGGGCTGATTATTAGCACACAGTTAGTGTCAAATTATTGGACAAGGAAAAAGATTACATCACAGCTTAAGTGTTTAAAATAATAAATGTTACCTGCCTGCCAAACTGACATTTAACATAAATACTCATGGACTTTCTTTCCTTTCAAAACAATTCCTAACTTCCTTCGTTTAATGGAGTTCAAAGCTGCAATCTATTTTAATTCCTTTGATCTGAGTATTCAAATAGAGTCATACAGCAGAGAAACAGGCCTTGCATCCCAAGCTGACCAAGATGCCCCCATCGACCCTAGTCCCACCTGCCCGCCTTTGGCCCATCTCCCTTTAAACCTGTCCTATCCATGCACCTGTCCAAGTGTCTTTTAAATGTTCTTATAGTCCCTGCCTCAACTACCTCCTCTGGCAGCTCGTTCCATACACCCAACACCCTCCGACGTGTGGAAAAAGTCATCCCTCAGGTTTCAATTAACTTTCTCCCCCCCTATCCTTAAACCCATGTCCTCTGGTTCTTGATTCCGCTACCCTGAATAGTAGACAGTGTGCATTCACCCTGTCTATTCCCCTCATGATTTTATAATGTAACGTTATATCTTTAAGTTCATACACTGCTAGGGATTCCTATGTTCATGGCACAGTGGCACACCGGTAGAGTTGCTGCCTTACAGCGCTGGAGACCCAGGTTCGATCCCGACTACGGGCGCTGGCTGTACGGAGTTTGTACGTTCTCCCCGTGACCCATGTGGGTTTTCTTTGAGATCTTCGGTTTCCTCCCACACTCCAAAGACGTGCAGGTATGTAGCTTAATTGGCCTGGTATCAGCGTAAATTGTCCCTAGCGTGTGTTGGGCAGCATTAATATGTGCGATGCTCGCTGGTCGGCGCGGACTCGGTGGGCCAAAGGGCCTGTTTCCTCGCTGTATCTCTAAACTAAACCAAACAAAGGTAACGCTGTGTTGATATGTGTCACTTATGAAAGTACAGGGCATAAAAAGATGCGGGGAATGGGCGGACAACGTTTCAGATCGGGATCCTTCTTCAGGCTGATTGTAGAGGTGGGAGTTGGGGGGGAGAGGTGAAGGTGAGATAAAGCCTGGTGTGTGACAGGTGAAGGGAGGGGGGGAGGAAGGAAGGGTCGATCGGCAAATGGGTGGAATAAGTGACAAAGGCTAGAGGTGAAAAGGAGACAAAGGGGTCAGATACAGAGAGAAGAGGAGGAGTGAAATGTAAAGCAGGGGGGAGGGATTAGGTGGAAGTGGAGTTGGGGAGGGGGGGTGAGGAAGAGGAAATGAGGAACTCCGGGGGTGGAGATGAGTGACAGGTGGAGGGGAAAGGAGCAGTAGCAGAAGGAACTACAGATGCTGGTTTAAACCCAAGATAGACACAAAAAGCTGGAGCTACCCAGCGGGACTGGCAGCATCTCTGAAGAGAAGGAATGAGTGACGTCTCGGGTCGAGACCCTTCTTCAGACTGAAACGTCGCCCATTCCTTCTCTCCAGTGATGCTGCCTGTCCCGCTGAGTTACTGCAGCTTTTTGTGTCTATCTTCGGGGAAAGGAGCAGGTTGACTGGGCGTGATGAGAGATGGTGGATCACGGGAATGGGGGGCGGTACAGGAAATGGAGATTAAAAAGTACATGTGTAGGAAGAAACTGCAGATGCTGGTTTACACCCAAGATAGACACAAATTGCTGGAGTAACTCAGCGGGACAGGCAGCGTCTCTGGAGAGAAGGAATGGGTGACATTTCGGGTTGAGACTCTTCTTCAGACTGAGAGTCAGGGGAGAGAGAGAATAGAGATATGGAAGGGCAAGGTGTGAAAACACATATCAAAGGGGATGCTGTTAAGGAAATGTGGAATGGTACATTGTTAGCTGAGTTGAGGGTGACAACAAGGCACACAATCAGTAATGTTTAAACAGGAAGACTGAAACTAGTCAAAGAACGAGGAAGGAGGAGGGGTGGAGAGAGAGGGAAAGCAAGGGTTACTTGAAGTTAGAGAAACTAATATTCATACCTGCAGATGCTGGTTAAAATCGAAGGTAGACGCACAATGCTGGAGTAACTCAGCGGGTCATGCAGCATCTTGGGAGAGAAAGAATGGGTGACGTTTCGGGTTGAGACCCTTCTTCAGTCTGAAGAAGGGTCACGACACGAAACGTCACCCATTCATTCTCCCCCGAGATGCTGCCTGACCCGCTGAGTTACTCCAACATTGTGTGTCTACCTTTAATATTCATACCGTTGGGTTGCTAGCTGCCCAAGCGATACATCGTTGTTTGTGAAGTTTGCAAATGCTTTGGAACATCTTGCTTTTACCAGTCGACTGCATGAACGCCCCAACATCACCGAGTTGGGAAAAGACCTTCCACTGTCAACGGAGTTGTTTTCATTAGTTGAGGAATTCTATTCAATACAGGGCGTGTTGATTGATATTTATTTTCTCTTCCCCCATCCCTCCAACACTGGCTCCCCATCACCTGCAGGATTGCTCGCTTGAATTCAAGAGCTGCTAATTCCGTTCCTGACGGCTCGTCCAACAAACGGCAGGTGGGAAATAATTGCAGCTTAATCTTCCCGGGCGGGAATCCTTCGACTGAAAAAACGGTCGCCGCGGCACGTAGTGCAACAGAGTATTGTGGCCAGCCATCGGTCGTGGCACCCCACGGGCTGATACAAGCAGGCAGAGTGGTCTTCCAGTAAGTATGCTCGCTCAGGAACCTGGCCTGGACCTTCAGTAGCAGGTGACGAGTAGCAAAGGCCGGACGGAGAGACAGAAGCAACAACCCCGCCAAGCCTTCGGCCTCTGCACCATGAACTGACCAAGCAACCGACCCCCCCAGATCCTGAATCGAAGACAAAAGTAATGCCTTTTGAGCGAGAGATGAACACGCGTAGAATCGCTGAGAGGCATCACGATGCAGCGGCTGCAGGGATAAGGCTTGCTTCTCGCTGGATCTTACAGCCAACCAGTAGAGCGCGCCACTGCAAGGAGAGGCAGGGTCACTTTTGACAAGTAAACGTTGAATGAACGTCCTCCCGTTCTTCGTTGACGTTCAATGCCGACAAATGGAAACACAACTGCACTTTAAGGGACGATCGATAAAAATCAGTCAATAAATAACCACCGAGGCTGTGGCGTCTCAGAGGTAGCGGTTTTGGTTATGGAAGCTGGCCTCGTGTCACGGCTGGTACTGTTTTCTAATGAAAGTGAAATGAATGATTCCAACTACTGTAATGAAACCGGAGACTGTGGCTACATCATTCAAAACCAAAGTGAGGGGCATTTTTATATTATCAACCTCTTTCTATCGTGTTTATATACAATTTTTCTATTCCCCATTGGCTTCATTGGCAACGGCCTGATCTTGGTGGTGAACCTGAACCACCACAGGAAGATGACCATCCCCGACCTGTACTTTGTCAACCTGGCTGTGGCTGACCTCATCCTTGTGGCAGACTCCCTCATCGAGGTCTTCAACCTCAGCGACAAGTACTACGACATAGCCATCCTCTGCACCTTTATGTCCCTCTTCCTGCAGATCAACATGTACAGCAGCATCTTCTTCCTCACCTGGATGAGCTTCGACCGCTACCTCGCCCTGGCGCAGTCCATGAAGACCACCAGGCTGCGGACGCGGCAGCACGCCAAGTGGAGCTGCGGCCTGATCTGGCTGGCGTCCATGCTGGCCGCGCTCCTGCCTTTCGCGGTGGTGCAAGCCCACCACACTGGAGAGGTCCACTTCTGCTTTGCGGACGTGACCGAGATCCAGTGGCTGGAGGTCACCCTGGGCTTCGTCCTCCCGTTCTTCATCATCGGACTCTGCTACTCACGCATCGTCCGGATCCTCACCAAAGCTCAGAAGCACAACCGCGTGTGGCCGAGGCGCCAGAAGGCCCTCCGCATGATCGGTGTGGCCGTCCTGGTCTTCTTCATATGTTGGCTGCCGGAGAACGTCTTCATCAGCTTCCAGCTCCTGCTCGCCACCAAGGACTCCTCCGTCTCCCTGAGGAACACGCTGGGCCACTACTACCCGCTCACCCGCCACATCGTTAACCTGGCTGCTTTCTCCAACAGCTGCCTCAACCCCATCATCTACAGCTTCCTCGGGGAGACCTTCAGGGACAAGCTGCGCGTGTACATGAAGCGCAAGGCCAGCGTCTCCACCGTTTACCGCCTCTGCAACAACACCCTGAACTGGAACCTTCCAGTGGCCACGGAGGAATCTTTTGCATAGCGGACAATATCCTCGCGAGGCCACTGAGAGCAAGCCTCAACTCACATCCAACCATCTATGGGTGAGATTATGCATTTGGCCTGTGGGCTGAAAGTAGCCTTTCCAGAATTAACAACCTCAAAGCGAATGAATGGAAGGGCAATAATGGAACTCAACATGAAATGACCAAACTCTGCCTCTTAACAATCAAAACTGTTTCTATCGCTGATGGCAATTGCTGTATTTATTGTTTATTATACAGAAAGTATCAAACAGCACTTGAAAATGCCACTTACTTGAGGCATGGTATTTAATGCACAATTATACGGAATAACGTTATTAAAGTTAATAAAATACACCTTTTCCCAAACGGAAAGAAAATTTAATGCGTAGGAAGGAACTGTTTTTTATTACGAAGATAGACACAAAATGCTGGAGTAACTCAGCAGGTTAGGCAGCATCTCTGGAGAGAAGGAATAGGTGACGTTTCCGGTCCAGACCCATCTTCAGAACAAAATTAAATATAGGGTAGTATTCTTGAAGACTGTCACTTTTAAAACACATTTCAGTTTAATTACCAGTACACAAATTAAGGTTGGTTTAGAGTATTTAGCTGCTTACAAGTTTCCAATTTGTCTTTCTGAATGACACAACTTGGCACAATGCAAGCCGGAGATTGTAAACTGCAAGTGACAGACGAGTTGTCTTATCGATAAGACAGTGTTCAAGGCAAGTTTCTCCACATTTGGCAACACGCCAACAGACATTTACATGCCAATGTAACATCTCTTCCCAGAAAAGCAAGTACATAATTCACAGATGGAAATAAGTGAAAATAAAACCTGTAAAGCAGCAAACTGAGGCAATTAATTAACAAAGAGGAAATTGGAACGGAAATTGGAGGAACAGCACCTCATATTTCGCTTGGGCAGCCCACACCTCAGCGGTATGAATATTGACTTCTATAACTTCAAGTAACCCTTGCTTTCCCTCTGTCTCCATCCCTCCCACTTCCCAGTTTTCCGACCAGTCTGACTGCCCCCGATTACATTTTATCTCTGTTTGCTTTGTGGTCACCTTCTCGTAGCTAACAATGACCTATTCTACATTTTCCTTGAACTGTATCTCTTTTGACGTCTCGTTTCCAAACCTTACACTTCCTTATCTCTGCGCCTCCCCTTCCCTGACTCGCGGCCTGAAGAAGGGAGGGGGAGACGCACAGATAAGGAAGCGCAAGGTTTGAATACGAGACATCAAAGAAGACACAGTTCAAGGAGCCAAAACGTCACCCATTCCTTCTCTCCAGAGATGCTGCCTCTCCAGCATTGTGTCTATCCAAGATCAATGTACCTGTGAACAAGATGATAAAAATGTGCACACACATACACACACACACATGTATAAACACACACACATACACATATATATGCACACATACATAAAAACAAACAAGAATCAATCAGTTTGGAAAGAGGTACAGAGAGCAGAAGACAGCAAAGCAGAGATGGAGCGAGAGAATGGGAAAAATAGAAAGACAAAACACACTGTTTACATCCACATATCTTGGCTCTCACACACAGCACCCCCACATCTGAGGCGAATTATTGCTCCAAGCCGTTTCCATGCTTCTCCGCACAAAAGCCAATCTCAGCTCAACATTTAGGGAATGCATTGCCAACATGCACTTACCTTTTAACTTAATGATCCGAGGAATGTTCACCAGATTAGGTTTAAATTTGGCCCTCAGTGATCAGAAGGTATAATGAGAAAAAGACACGCACAGCATGAGTACAGCAGAGACGGCTGAGAGACAATTCTATTAGTGAGTTGTAATAGATACCAGATGGCAAAATATAACAAGATTATTGCCACCAGTCAATAACAAACTGCTGTGAGATTAGAATTGTCATACGAGGAAAGATTGGAAAGACTGGGCTTGTATTCACTGGAGTTTAGGATGAGAGGGGATCTGAAAGAGACGTATAAAATTATAAAAGGACTGGACAAGCTAGATGCAGGAAAAATGTTCCCAATGTTGGGGGAGAGCTGGATAGAGTTCAAGAGAGAGTTGGATAGAGCTCTTAAGGATAGCGGAGTCAGGGGGTATGTGGAGAAGGCAGGAACGGGGTACTGATTGAGAATGATCAGCCATGATCACATTGAATGGCGGTGCTGGCTCGAAGGGCCGAATGGCCTCCTCCTGCACCTATTGTCTATTGAGTCCAGAACCAGGGGCCACACAGTCTAAGAATAAAGGGGAGGTCATTTAAAACTGAGACGAGAAGAAACTTTTTTACCCAGAGTTGTGAATTTGTGGAATTGTCTGCCACAGAGGGCAGTGGAGGCCAATTCACTGGGTGAATTTAAAAGAGAGTTAGATAGAGCCCTAGGGGCTAGTGGAATCAAGGGATATGGGGAGAAGGCAGGCACGGGTTACTATTGTGGATGATCAGCCATGATCACAATGAATGGCAGTGCTGGCTCGAAGGGCCAAATGGCCTCCTCCTGCACCTATTTTCTATGCTTCTAATTAATGAGGCATGAGGATGACACAATGGCACAGCAGACTGTGTCACTGCCTCACAGCCCACAGCGATGATGCCTGTGTGAAGTTTGCATGTTCTCTCAGTGACTATGTTGTATTAATGACTGTTGTTTTGAAGCTGCATTTACTGTGCGATCCAGTCGGCGCAGACTCGATGGGCCGAAGGGCCTCTGTTTCCGCGCTGTATCTCTAAAGTCAATGCACTTTATCTCATACATTCTGGCTGCCAATGAAAGCCACTTCCACGTCTGCGATCCAGCCGGCTCGAACCAGGCTGGCAAAAACGTTTCCGAATGAGAGAATAAATAACTATCGACTGTCAGCGTTCACAAAGCAGCTTGATAGAGCCGGTGATGAGGTAATCTTGTCACCGAGGGCGGGCATAATTCACAAGGACAGCAGATACAGTTATCACAGTATCGCAGCAACGCAGCGCCAGGTCATGTTTTAAATCATTGTTCCAGCCGATTGTGTGGAGGTAAATCAGTTTAGTGTCAAATCAACTGCACGATAACAAAGCGCTGTGCTCCTCTACACGTTTTCATGCCTTTTGCTGACCCTGCAAACGCACATTATCAAGCTTCGCAAGCACACGCGCTTAAAATATATATTTCCATTACATTGCATCCTGTATAAAGCGCTGAAAATATGCAGCATGCCTATTATCTGCTTTCAGATTTCCAGCATTTGTAGAGCAAATGCAGCACAGTAGTGGAGCTGCTGCCTCACAGCACCAGGGACTCGGGCTCGACCCTGAACTTGGACGCTGTCTGTGTGGATTTTGCCCCGTGACAGTGTGGGTTTCCTCCGGATGCTCCGGTTTCCTCCCACATCCCAAAGACGAGCAGGTTTGTAGAGAAACAAGGAACTACACATGCAGGCTTACAACAACAACAACAAAAAAGACACAAAGTGCTGGAGTAACTACCCCCGCTCCCTCACAAAAAGCCTGAAGAAGCGTGTTGACCTGAAACGTCACCTATCCATGTTCTCCAGAGATGAGTTACTCCAGCACTCTGTGAAACGTCACCTATCCATGTTCCCCAGAGATGCTGCCTGACCCGCTGAGTTACTCCAGCACTCTGTGAAACGTCACCTATCCATGTTCTCCGCAGATACTGCCTGACCCGCTGAGTTACTCCAGCACTCTGTGAAACGTCACCTATCCATGTTCTCCACAGATGCTGCCTGACCCGCTGAGTTACTCCAGCACTCTGTGAAACGTCACCTATCCATGTTCTCCACAGATGCTGCCTGACCTGCTGAGTTACTCCGGCACTTTGTGTCTTGAGTTTAGTTTAATTTAGTTTAGAGATACAGTGTGAAAACAGGCAACGTTGGCACACCGAGTCGGCGCCGACCAGCGATCACCCGTACACTGCACACGAGTGGCAAATGGACAGAGGCCAATTAACCTAGAAACCTGCCCGTCTTTGGGATGCGGGAAGAAACCGGAGCATCCGGACAAACCCATGCAGTCATGCTGCCTGACCCGCTGAGTTACTCCAGCACTTTGTGCCTTTTATTGGTAAACCAGCGCCAGCAGTTCCTCGTGCCTGAAACTTGCAGCTCGGTGCTTCCCGCTGCAGGTTCTGCTGTCCTCCCATCTTCAAAGCGGGAGAGTGATGTGATCAATGAGCCTCTGAAAACCACCGTCAATGCGACCCTTGTTGAAAGCTGGAACCCAGGATTCAGAGTCCATACTCTGCTCAATATAGAAGAAAAATAATAAGTGCCGTTTATATGCACACCAGAACAGCAAGTACCCAAATGTGGAGTGGGGGGAAAATCCCAGCCTGGGAATAAAAACATGAAAGATTAAATGTTTTCCCAGCTGCAAACCCTCGCCATGGGAAGTTTGTAGTCTTTACTGCACAAAGAATCAACTTTCAAAGAGCCCTCCACACCCTTCAGCATTATTAAACTTCGCCTTTGGAGGAAGAAAATACTTCCTGCCACAGAGGGCTCGTTAGAAACATATAAAATAGGTGCAGGAGGAGGCCATTTGGCCCTTCAAGCCAGCACTGCCATTCATTGTGATCATGGCTGATCAGTAACTCGTGCCTGCCTTCTCCCCATATCCCTTGATTCCACTAGCCCCTAGAGCTCTATCTAACGCTCTTTTAAATTCATCCAATGAATTGGCTTCCACTGCCCTCTGTGGCAGAGAATTCCACAAATTCACAACTCTCTGGGTGTCTCAGTTTTAAAAGGCCTCCCCTTTAGTCTTAGACTGTGGCCCCTGGTTCTAGACTCCCCAACATTGGGAAATTTTTTCCTGCATCTAGCTTGTCCAGTCAATAGACAATAGACAATAGACAATAGGTGCAGGAGTAGGCCATTCAGCCCTTCGAGCCAGCACCGCCATTCAATGCGATCATGGCTGATCACTATCAATCAGTACCCCGTTCCTGCTTTCTCCCCATACCCCCTCACTCCGCTATCCTTAAGAGCTCTATCCAGCTCTCTCTTGAAAGCATCCAACGAACTGGCCTCCACTGCCTTCTGAGGCAGAGAATTCCACACCTTCACCACCCTCTGACTGAAAAAGTTCTTCCTCATCTCCGTTCTAAATGGCCTACCCCTTATTCTCAAACTGTGGCCCCTTGTTCTGGACTCCCCCAACATTGGGAACATGTTATCTGCCTCTAATGTGTCCAATCCCCTAATTATCTTATATGTTTCAATAAGATCCCCCCTCATCCTTCTAAATTCCAGTGTATACAAGCCCAATCGCTCCAGCCTTTCAACATACGACAGTCCCGCCATTCCGGGAATTAATCTAGTGAACCTACGCTGCACGCCCTCCATAGCAAGAATATCCTTCCTCAAATTTGGAGACCAAAACTGCACACAGTACTCCAGGTGCGGTCTCACCAGGGCCCGGTACAACTGTAGAAGGACCTCTTTGCTCCTATACTCAACTCCTCTTGTTACGAAGGCCAACATTCCATTGGCTTTCTTCACTGCCTGCTGAACCTGCATGCTTCCTTTCATTGACTGATGCACTAGGACACCCAGATCTCGTTGAACTCCCCCTCCTCCTAACTTGACACCATTCAGATAATAATCTGCCTTTCTATTCTTACTTCCAAAGTGAATAACCTCACACTTATCTACATTAAACTGCATCTGCCATGTATCCGCCCACTCACACAACCTGTCCAGGTCACCCTGCAGCCTTATTGCATCTTCCTCACAATTCACACTACCCCCCAACTTAGTATCATCTGCAAATTTGCTAATGGTACTTTTAATCCCTTCGTCTAAGTCATTAATGTATATCGTAAATAGCTGGGGTCCCAGCACCGAACCTTGCGGTACCCCACTGGTCCTTTTATAATTTTATACTTCTCGAAAAGTTCCCCTCTCATCCTTCTTAACTCCAGTGAAGACAACAACATTGTCGAAAGGTTTCTTTCAGAGACCAGTCGAGCGTTTCATCTGTTCTGCAGAAAACTGCAGGTTCATCTCTGAAGAAAGGTCCCGACACGAAACATCGCCTATGCTCTTTCTCCACAGATGCTGCCTGATCCGCGGAGTCTGAAGAAGGGTCTTGACCTGAAACGTCACCCACTCCTTCTCTCCGGAGATGCTGCCTGTCCCGCTGAGTTACACCAGCTTTTTGTGTCTGTCCACCGCGTTACACCAGCATTTTGCGTCTATCTTCGGTTAAAGCAAAACATCCTTTTGGGATGTTTTTAGACGTATATGGGAGTTTGGTTGGAACTGCGGCACGGTGGCGCAGCGGTAGAGTTGCTGCCTTACAGCGAATGCAGCACCGAAGACTCAGGTTCGATCCTGACTACGGGCGTCGTCTAGACGGAGTTTGTACGTTCTCCCCGTGACCTGTGTGGGTTTTCTCCGAGATCTACGGTTTCTTCCCGCACTCCAAAGACGTACAGGTGTGTAGGTTAATTGGCTGGGCAAATGTTTTTTTTTTTAATTGTCCCTAGTGGGTGTAGGATAGTGTTAATGTGCGGGGATCGCTGGGCGGCACGGAATTCTCTGCCTCAGAAGGCAGTGGAGGCCAGTTCGTTGGATGCTTTCAAGAGAGAGCTGGATAGAGCTCTTAAGGATAGCGGAGTGAGGGGGTATGGGGAGAAGGCAGGAACGGGGTACTGATTAAGAGTGATCAGCCATGATCGCATTGAATGGCGCTGCAGGCTCGAAGGGCTGAATGGCCTACTACTGCACCTATTGTCTATTGTCTATTGACCCGGTGGGCCGAAGGGCCTGTTTCTGCGCTGTATCTCTAAATCTAAAAATCTAAACTCCAGTGTTTCATCTAGAGCCCCATCAAACTATTGTTGCTCCTCCCACACCAGGCCTCTCTGAGTGACATTGAAAGGGTCAGTAGCAACACAGGGTAGGGATGCAGATAGTCGAGGGTTGAAAACACTTCCATAAAAACCTTTTCACTAATATACAGGGTTGCCAACTGTCCCGTATTAGCCGGATATTCTTGCTATTGAGGGCGTGCAGCGTACGTTCACTAGGTTAATTCTCGGAATGGCGGGACTGTCGTATGTTGAAAGACTGGAGCGGCTAGGCTTGTATACACTGGAATTTAGAAGGATGAGAGGGGATCTTATCGAAACATATGATTATTAAGGGGTTGAACACGTTAGAGGCAGGAAACATGTTCCCAATGTTGGGGGAGTCCAGAACCAGGGGCCACAGTTTAAGAATAAGGGGTAGGCCATTTAGAACGGAGATGAGGAAAAACTTTTTCAGTCATGGAGATGTAAATCTGTGGAATTCTCTGCCTCAGAAGGCAGTGGAGGCCAATTCTCTGAATGCATTCAAGAGAGAGCTAGATAGAGCTCTTAAGAATAGCGGAGCCAGGGGGTATGGGGAGAGGGCAGGAACGGGGTACTGATTGAGAATGATCAGCCATGATCACATTGAATGGCGGTGCTGGCTCGAAGGGCCGAATGGCCTCCTCCTGCACCTATTGTCTATTGTCTATGTTACACCTGGTGTTACTTGATGCTGACAAACCAAATGGAAACACACTGCATTCCTCAGACTGTGGTTTAACCTTTGAGGGGAAAAAAATAATTCCAAAGATCAGCGAGGAGAAAATAAACTTCAAAATTACAATCGGCAAATTTCACATACATTTCTTCAAAATGTATTTTTGGCAGGTCCTTCCCAACTGACTCCCATGTGAGAGTACTGACATCTCACCTATTCCGAGCGGAAAGAATTCAGTGACGTAATGAGTTGAAGGAAACTTAAAACCAGAGGTCTTGCAGATGTTTCATTCCTAGCTCCATCTATATCGGTGGAAAAGGAAAATATTTGGCCTCTGTAGCTACTCTCATGCCTCGTGAACTAAATTGCATAGGGAAAGAAAACTGTAGATGCTGGTTAAAATCGAAGGTGGACACAAAATGCTGGAGTAACTCAGCAGGTCAGGCAGCATCTCTGGATAGAAGGAATGGGTGACGTTTCGGTTCGAGACCCTTCTTCCGACTGAACTTCGGGTTGAGACCCTTCTTCAGACTGACCACCGCACAAATCAACCTTCCTTCCATCAAAGGTAGACATAAAATGCTGAAGTAACTCAGCGGGTCAGGCAGCATCTCTGGAGAGAAGGAATGGATGACGTTTCGGGTCTCGTTGACCTTTGAACTACCTTTGAACATGTTCCCTGCCTCTAACATGTCCAACCCCTTAAATAATCTTATACGTTTCGATAACATGAGATTAATTGGGACTCAACACTTAACACTTTCACCACAAACAGATCTTTACAACAGTAATAATAACATTTTGCCATTCCAGGGTTCAACAGTGCTCAGTTTAGTTTCTTATTGTCACATGTAGCGAGGTACAGTGAAAAGCTTTTGTTGGCATGCTGTCCAGTCAAAGACTACATGAATACAATCAAGCCGTCCACAGTGCCCAGATAAAGGATAAAGGGTACAACATTTAGTGCAAGATATAACCAGGGTTGCCAACGGTCCCGTATTAGCCGGGACATCCCATATTTTGGGTTAAATTAGTTTGTCCCGTAAGGGACCACCCTTGTCCCGTATTAGTAGGGTTGCCAACTTCTTCACTCCCAAATAAGGGACAAAGGGTGACCTCATCCAACCAGCGGCCACCTGCTCCCGCTCCACCAATGGCGGCCGCCCGGGCCGGGAGCACATGGGCGAGGGCACGTGGCCGCTGGCTGGGTGAGGTCACGCGGGGCGGTGACGTCATCCTTTGTCTCTTATTTGGGAGTGAGGAAGTTGGCAACCCTGGATATAACATTGAAGTCAAATAAAAGATAGTTCAAAGGTCTCCAAATGAGAAAGATGGGAGGTCAGGACCGCACTCTAGCTAGACGAAGTTCTCGGGGAAAACCCCGCGCAGGTCACGGGGAGAACGTACAAACTCCGTACAGACAGCACCCATAGTCGGGATCGAACCCGGGTCTGTGGCGCTGTAAGCGCTGTAAGGCAGCAACTCTACCCGCTGCGCCACCGTGCAGCCCTATAGCTGTGGTTGGTAACGTGCAGTGTTCAAGAGCTCGATGGTTGTTGGGAAGAAGCTGGTGATCATGGTTTCCCTGCTCCTTTACCTTCTTCCTTCGTCTTTAAATGATTCTCAGTTTTCTATACGCGCTGAATGGAAACTATAATAACGGTGCACAATGTTTATCAACAACTGTCAAAGATTGTAGATAGGTGGGTAATGGTAAAACAAAAAATCCCAGCTTACTTACTTAGAGATACAGCGCGGAAACAGGCCCTTCGGCCCACCGGGTCCGCGCCGACCAGCGATCCCCGCACACTAACACTATCCTACACACACTAGGGACAATTTTTACATTTACCAAGCCAATTAACTTACAAACCTACACGTCTTTGGAGTGTGGGAGGAAACCGAAGATCTCGGAGAAAACCCACGCAGGTCACGGGGAGAACGTACAGACAGCCTCCCGTAGTCGGGATGGAACCCGGGTCTCCGGCGCTGCATTTGCTGTAAGGCAGCAACTCTATCGCTGCGCCACCGTGACCGCCCTAAAGTCACCAAAGCTGCCAGTGTGAAGTGCAGAGCAAGTGTATATATCAACTTTGCAACGCAACGACAGCCCACACACGCAAGCAACATTCGGGCAAGATCAGGGCTCAGCTCATCGCCTTAAGGAGGCAAACCTGTGCTTAAGGAGGCAAACCTGAACTTCCTTGGCACGTCATATCCCACCACCACATGTCTCCCAAGCCAAGCATGGACCAAGCATAATGAACACATTCATCCCCACACACTCCACGTTCCGGTATTCAAAACATTTCAAAGCCAAGAGTGTGCGCTCTTTTAAGGAAAAACAAGCTTAAAAGGCTAAAGTTTACAAGCACTTCCTTATATTTTCCTTTCAGAAATCACAGCCAACTTTAGCAAGAGAACTAACTTCTAGTGTTCCTATCTGACAAAGAATGTTTATTTCACAAAGAAAGGGAGCATTGGTAAATTACTGCTCGAGTAACAGACTTCTTAAATAAACACAGCCTGCAAAGTCTATATCAGAGCCCCAAACACAACATTGTGCTTCAAACAAGCGCCTTGTTGATAACACTAGATATATAGTTTAGTTTAGTTGAGAGATACAGCACGGAAACAGGCCCTTCGGTCACAGGGAGAATGTAAAAGCTCCGTACAGACAGCACCCTTAGTCTGGATCGTACCCGGTCTCTACCGCTGTAAGGCAGCAATTCTACTGCTGCGCCACCGTGCCGTTCAAAAGTGTGAACGTTTGTGAAAGTATAAAATTCTCCGCCCAGGAAGGTTGAGAATGTGGAATTGTTAAATATTCAGGACTGAAGTGAGGCAGATATTTGACCTCTTCAGTTCAGTTCACTTTAGTTTATTGTCACGTGTACCGAGGAACAGTGAAACACTTTTGTTGTTTGCTAACCAGTCAGCAGAAAGACAATACATGATTACAATCGAAGATAGACACAAAATGCTGGAGTAACTCAGCGGGACAGGCAACATCTCTGGAGAGAAGGAGTGGGTGACGTTTCCGGTCGAGACCCTTCCTCAGACGCTGTCCCAACGAGTTCCCGCTGCCTGTCCCGCTGAGTTACTCCAGCATTGTCTCTCTCTAGGGTGGGGGAGGGACGGAGAGAGGGATTATGCTGCTGGCCTTGCCGAGGCAGCGCGAGATGTAGATGGAGCCAATGGAAGGAAGTGTGGGAAAGAAAACTGCAGATGCTGGTTTAAATCAAAGGTGGACACAAAATGCTGGAGTAACTCAGCGGGTCAGGCAGCATCTCAGGAGAGAAGGAATGGGTGCTGTTTCTGGTCGAGACCCTTCTTCAGACTTCAGTCTATTGGAATTCCTTCTCTCCAGAGATGCTGCCTGACCCGCTGAGTTACTCCAGCATTTTGTGTCTACCTACAATGGAAGGAAGGTATTTATTCACAAAATGCTGGAGTAATTCAGCGGGTCAGGCAGCATCTCTGGAGAGAAGGAATGGGTAACGTTCTCTGGAGAGAAACACTCTGGAGAGTGATGCTGCCTGACCCGCTGAGTTACTCCAACATTTTGCGTCTACCTTCAATGGAAGGAAGGTTGGTTTGTGTGGTGGTCTGAGCCCCGACTGTAATTCTCAGCAATTTCTGAGGTGTTGGGTGGAGCCGTTCCCAAACAGTGCAGTGTTCGCCCATCTCCAGTGCCCGAACGGTGGTGGTCCTACTCCCTGAAGTCCACCAGCATCCTTCTCTGTGAAGGGACTCTGTCTCTGCTGGAAAACACAGAGGGGTTTGAGCCGAGAACAACCAGCAGCTTGAGGGGCTAATAAATCACAAGCACAAGATGTTCCTGGACTGGAAACACCATCATAACTCAAGGGAGAGAAATAAAACGCACACACACACAGATCCAGTGGCATCAAAAAACTGAGCATCCAACAAAAACACAGTGATCTAAAATGTGGACAGCAAGATCTGTGAAGCCCGCAAAATCCCTACTCGTGTACCAAAACATTGGACAAGATCTCACTGTATAAAATCATACAGGGAATAGATCGGGTGGGCACAACTTGGGAGCGCTGCTTATTAAGATGTTGTTTATATATCACTATCATTCGATATAGATCACTATCACTATTTATATATCAATATATCAATCCCGCCCCCCTTACATCAGTCTGAAGAAGGGTCTCGACCCGAAACGTCACCCATTCCTTCTCTCCTGTGATCCTGCCTGACCTGCTGATTTACTCCAGCATTTTGTGAATAAATACCTTTGATTTGTACCAGCATCTGCAGTTATTTTCTTATACTATCATTCGAGAAGTGAGGGGATGATCGTAGAGGTGTGTAAAATCATGAGGGAAATAGACATAGTGGATGCAGTCTTCTACCCAGAGTCGGGGAATCAAGAACCATGGGTTGAAGGTGAGAGGAGAGCTTTCCTCTCCCTTCCACTGACATCACCTCCCCTCTAGGGCTGCCAACTTCCTCACTCCCAAATACGGGACAAAGGGTGATGTCACCGCCCCGCGCCCCACATGACCTCACCCAGCCAGCGGCCACGTGCTCCCGCTCCACCAATGGCGGCCGCCATTGGTGGAGCGGGAGCACGAGGCCGCTGGCTGGGTGAGGTCACGTGGGGCGGTGACGTCACCCTTTGTCCCGTATTTGGGAGTGAGGAAGTTGGCAACCCTAGCTGTATCTCCAAACTGCTAAAGTAACTACTGTTGAAATGGCCCACTTGTTCTTTCGATAATTGCCCAATAAGAAAAAGTTGGAAAGTGTGCTTACAAGAGTAGGATTAGAATAATAAACAAGAAAATAGGGGCACAAACTTGGTAGGCCAAATAGCCTTTCTCTCACTGAAAGATACTGCATGACTCTTTGTGCCATATGTGCTCTCTTATTCAGGACGCCCACTGCCCATCAGAAAAGATTTGTTTCTACTTTCCCTACCAAGTGTTTTAAAAGTTCTTGAAGGCCTGACCAATTACCATGGGGAAACAAGGAATTGTAGCTGCTGGTTTACAAAAAAAAAAGACATAAAGTGCTGGAGTAACTCAGTGGGTTAGGCAACATCTGGGGTTGAGTCTCAACCCGAAATTTCACCTGTCAGTGGTCTCCAGAGAAGATGCCTGACCCATTGAGTTAGTCGAGCACTTTGTGACAAAACAAAGTGCTGCCAGAATGGATTTGTGGAGTAATTCACAGTTACTGTTAGCTAACACTTGCGCAGTTCATACACAGACAGTAAATGTAACTGCTGCCAGGCGTCCAAACACTTAATTGTGGTCAGGTTTTAATTGTTTATTTAAACATGTTTTACAACTCAAGTAAAAGATCCTTTAAACATCCCCTCTGTTTGCTTTCATGGTTTTCATTGTAAGGCGCTGGCTGCGTTTGTCAGCTTCGTGCGGAGATAATAATTCAAGTTATGGTCATCTCCATGTGAACCTCACCAGGAGCATTATTTCCGTTGAAGACGGATGCGTCTTCAAGAGTAGAACACAACACATTGGACAAACTCCGTGAGTCAGGCAGCATCCCTGGAGGTCATGGATAGACAACGTTTCGGGTCGGGACTGTTCCTCAGACTCCGAATCAGAACTTCAGACTCGGAGACTGAAGAAGGGTCCCGACCCGAAAGATCACCTTAGTTTAGGTTAATTCAGAGATACACCGCGGAAACAGGCCCTTTCGGCCCACCGGGTCCGCGCCGACCAGCGATCCCCGCACATTAACACTATCCGACACCCACTAGCGATAATTATTTTTACATTTACCAAGCCAATTAACCTACATACCTGTACGGAGTGTGGGAGGAAACCAAAGATCTCAGAGAAAGCCCACACAGGTCACGAGGAGAATGTACAAACTCCTTACCGACAGCACCCACAGTCAGGATGGAACCCAGGTCTCCGGCGCTGCATTCGCTGTAAGGCAGCGACTCTACCGCCCATCTACCCACAGAGATCCCACCTGGCCCGCTGAGTTACTCCAGCATTTTGTGTTCTACGCAAGATTCTCGCATCTGCAGTTCCTTGTGTCTACAGGTGACCTCAGGAAGTGTGGTGGAGAACATGCCCCTCCGGGCCCACAACATGAATATTTCGGACTAGTTTGTAAAATTAAACCAGAAGCAGAATTGAAATTGAACACACCTGATTTTATGAGATAATAGTAAAAGAGTGGGCAACATCGGATTCAAGATAACAAACATCTTCAGGAAGGAGCTGCAGATGCAGGCGTATGCCGAGGATAGACACAAAATATTGGATTAACTCAGTGGGCCAGGCAGAATCTCTGGCGGACAAGGAAAGGTGACATTTTCTCCAGAGATGCTGCCTGATCCGCTGAGTTACTCCAGCATTTTGTGCCCATCTTCAAATTGTATTTATATAACATACAACATGTTTCTTAAAGGAAAGGCTAGTGTCAACTAATTGGCGTGTTTATTTAAAAACTCATTAGAGAGAGAAATCCAAAAACGGATCGCGTTCAATCTGTAAAATGCAGGAAACAGCAATTGCTTTAATGAATTTAAAAACTTGTCACATATCAGATAACAAATCTAAATTCAAGGCACACGAAGACAGGTTACAAAATGCTTGGCCATTGCATTGGGCAAAAGGAGAGGGAAAAAAATATATATCAGAGGTGGAGCGCCTTAAAGAGAGATTTCCTCGTGTAGGAAGGAACAGCAGATACTGGTTTAAACTGAAGATAGACACAAAATGCTGGCGGGGCCAGGCAGCATCTCTGGAGAGAACGAATGAGTAACGTTTCGGGTCGAGACCGTCCTTCAAACTAGTTAGGGGAAAAAGGAAACGAGAAATGTAGACGAAGATGTAGAGAAATAGCAGACAATGAAGAAAAGTTAGGCAAAAAAGTAACGATGATAAAGGAAACAAGCCATTGTTAGCCGTCTGTTGGGATCAATGAATAGATTCTACGTCATCTTCTATATCTCTCATTTCCCTAACTAGCCTGAAGGAGGGTCTCGACCCGAAACGTCACCCATTCCTTCTCTCCAGAGATGCTGCCAGTCCCGCTGAGTTACTCCAGCATTTTGTATCGATCTGTACTTTCCAAATGCAGAGAAATGATATGTTTGAACAACTGTTTACAGTTATGGTACAATAAAACATCATGATTCATGTTGCACTAAAATATTATCCCAGAGCATTGAAATGAATTTTTACCTCCATTTATTTCCCATTACTTTCTGTACACGTTTACCAATCGGAGAGTCAAACCTTGCAGAACCAACATGAATGGTTAGTGCATGTTATCCCAAACAACAAGGCTAATGTTCTGCCTTCAACAGAACGGGTGTCAAGGGTCGACACAAGATGCTGGACTAACTCAGCGGGTCAGGCAGCATCTCTGGAGAGAAGGAATGGGTGACGTTTCACAGAGTGCCGGAGTAACTCAGCGGGTCAGGCAGCATGTCTGGAGAGAAGGAATGGGTGACGTTTCACAGAGTGCTGGAGTAACTCAGCAGGTCAGGCAGCATCTCTGGAGAACATGGATAGGTGACGTTTCACAGAGTGCTGGAATAACTCAGCGGGTCAGGCAGCATCTCTGGAGAGAAGGAATGGGTGACGTTTCGGGTCGAGACCCTTCTTCAGACTGATGTCGGGGGAGGGGGCGGGACAAAGATAGGATGTAGTCGGAGACAGGAAGACTCAAAAACCTCATAAAGTCGTAAGTGATAGGAGCAGAATTAGGCCATTCGGCCCAACAAGTCTATTCCACCAGTCAATCATGGCTGATTTAAATCTCCCTCCTAACCCCATTCTCCTGCCTCCTCCCCATAACCCCCGATACCCGCACTAATCAAGAATCTATCGATCTCTGCCTTAAACCTGGAGACTCTTGCATATTGACTCAGTGGGCAATTTCTATGCAAGATGTACTTTTTGTTTTTTGCGTACAGAAATAATCTTCTGATCTGTATACAAAAAAGATTTAGCTATACCTAGGTACACGTGAAAATAAAGGAACCATTGAGGTCTATATTCCTCTATTCCCTGCATATCCAGTTGTCTATCTAAAAGCCTCTTGAACACCACTATCATATCTGCCTGCACCAAATTGCCAAACTTTAAGCCCACATTTATTTTCCCCCAACATTTGACAGGTTAACAGGGGGAACTTTTAATGCTGCATCCTTTTCACCGTCCATAGTCCCCTCTACCCAGTCTAATCAGTGTGCTCATTATATACAAATGCTGGGCCTCTAAATACCCAAAACCAAAATTAACTGAAAATGGATCCTGGTGGAAATCAACACAATTATCAGACTATTTGGAAACAAAATCTTCTGGAGGAAATGAGAAATAAATGCAAAACAGCTGATGTAAAGTATAATCATCAACAATCACCAACGACGGAACAATTTTCCACGATCAGGAATGCCTTTAAAGATTTGATAACGTAAACAAAGGGACAAACTCGCAAGTAAAAAAAGTGTGTTTACCAGCTGTCTTTGCATATTATATTATTTTGTATCCTGCTGTATTATTTTTGGACACTTGGGGCTTGTCCTGAGATGAATACTAGGCTTACATATATGGGCATATGTACATATATGGACTGGGTGGAGCCAGAATTATGAGTATAACTGGGAAGGCAGTGACGTTATGCGTGAGACACGAAGGAGCCATGGCAAGATACAAATTCTTACCAGATCTACGACTGGAGATATACTAATCTGTTTGTATTACTACTTCAATAAACGACTAATTAAACGGAAAAGTCGTGAAGATCTCTCTGTTGTTGTTTGCGTCAAGACGGATCGCTCCACTCCTTTCATGAAAGCGGTAAGCTTAAAGACTTTATCGGGAAGGACTGAGTTGCTGCCTGAACCACTGAGTCACTCCATCATTTTGTGTCCTTTTGTGTAAACCAGCATCTGCAGTTCCTTGGTTCTAAGTTTCACCCAAAGGTTTTATAAAAGTCAACACTGCAGGCAAACAACAAATGGGGCAGATATAGTGAGAAATTATCGTAGATTGAGGTTTACTAAGTTAATTCCCGGAATGGCGGGACTGTCATATGTTGAAAGACTGGAGCGGCTAGGCTTGTATACACTGGAATTTAGAAGGATGAGAGGGGATCTTATCGAAACGTATAAGATTATTAAGGGGTTGGACACGTTAGAGGCAGGAAACATGTTCCCAATGTTGGGGGAGTCCAGAACCAGGGGCCACAGTTTAAGAATAAGGGGTAGGCCATTTAGAACGGAGATGTGGAAAAACTTTTTCAGTCAGAGAGTTATAAATCTGTGGAATTCTCTGCCTCAAAAGGCAGTGGAGGCCAGTTCTCTGAATGCATCCAAGAGAGAGCTGGATAGAGCTATAAAGGATAGCGGAGTCAGGGGGTATGGGGAGAAGGCAGGAACGGGGTACTGATTGAGAATGATCAGCCATGATCACATTGCATGATGGTACTGGCTCGAAGGGCCGAATGGCCTACTCCTGCACCTATTGTCTATTGATTTTCTGAACCCATTCTGTGGATGGCTTCAAGCAAGACATAGGGAAATTCCACAAGATGGATCTTGAGGTTAGGCTGACTCTCCATTGCAATAGACTTCCATTAGCTTAGAACTGAAGGAGGAGATTACCCAGAGTTGCTGCTTCATAATACTCTACAACTCACGCCTAGTAGTCAATTTAACATAAAGTGTTGGAGTATCTCAGCAGGTCAGGCAGCATCTCTGGAGAACATGGATAGGTAACGTTTCACAGAGTGCTGGAGTAACTCAGCGGGTCATCATATCATATATATACAGCCGGAAACAGGCCTTTTCGGCCCTCCAAGTCCGTGCCGCCCAGCGATCCCCGTACATTAACACTATCCTACACCCACTAGGGACAATTTTTACATTTACCCAGCCAATTAACCTACATACCTGTACGTCTTTGGAGTGCTGGAGTAACTCAGCGGGTCAGGCAGCATCTCTGGCGGACATGGATAGGTGATGTTTCAGGTTGGGACCCTTCTTCAGACGCAACACAAAGTGCTATGTTTGACCCAAGGCTGACACATGACATCTTCAGAAGGAAGAGGAGGAAAAATAGTGTGGAGTGAAGGGCTAGTTTATCTAGCATTTTAATTATTTGTGCAAGGTTTATCTATTATTGCTGATGATAGGAATATTGCTTTGGTTGAAGAGGTCGGTGACTTCAGGAGTAGAACCCAAAGTTTTGGACTAACTCGGTGGCTCAGGAGCATCTTTGGAGGTCATGGATAGGTGATGTTTCGGGTTGGGACCATTCTTCAGACTCCGAATCATTCTACAGACTCAGAATGACAGTATTCATCTCAAACGTGGAATCTCAAATAACTATGAAGTTTGATTTCCATGTAGATTGCTTTCTCACATCATTGGATATTGGATGCTTATTGAAGCAAAGGTTTCTTCAGGTTTTCTTTGAATATATGTACATTAATTGCCATTGTAAATCATCTTATCTGCAGATTAATTACAGATGTATAAAGGTTGGAGTAAATAATGAATCATTAACATTATTGCCAGTAGGTGGTTTAGGTTTAAGTTTAATGGCGTCATCTTCAAATTTGCAGATGGAGTTAGAGCTGAACTTGACCACACAGTCGTGAGTATATAGGGAATATACTAATCCTTGGGATAAAAATATTCAATGGGTATTTTTGCCCACACACTAACAATTACATTTTAATTTAATTTATTCTGATCAGATACTTTCATATTAGTTTGGTTTAGTTTAGAGATACAGCTTGGAAACAGACCCTTCCTTCAGCCCACCGATCCATGCTGACCATCGATCACCAGTTCGCACTAGCTCTATGTTTAGATTTAGAGATACAGCGCAGAAACAGGCACTTTGGCCCACCGGGTCCGCGCCGCCCTGCGATCCCCGCACATTAACACTATCCGACACCCACTAGGGACAATTTTTACACTTGCCCAGCCAATTAACCTACATGCCTGCACTTCTTTGGAGTGTGGGAGGAAGCCGAAGATCTCGGAGAAAACCCACGCAGGTCACGGGGAGAACGTACAAACTCCGTACAGACGGCGCCCGTAGTCAGGATCGAACCCGAGTCTCCGGCGCTGCATTCGCTGTAAGGCGGCAACTCTACCGCTGCGCCACCGTGCCGCACACTTTCCCATCCACTGCCTACACACTGGGGGCCATTAACCTACAAACCCCATGTGTCTTTGGGATGTGGGAGGAAACCGGAGCATCAAGAGGAAACCCACACACGCGGTCACAGAGAGAGAGCGTGCAAACTCCACACAGACAGCACCCGAGGTCAGGATCGAACCCGGGTCTCCGGCGTTGTGAGGCAGTGGCTGTGCCACAGTGCTCCCTGATCAACGATCAATATTTACATTAATTCCTCTGCCTAAATGAAAATCCTATCTTCGAGTGTCCAATTTATATTCTGACACCAGAGAAATGTCACCTTAAACTAAAAAGTCGACTTAATTCAGAAATGATGAAGAGCTAAAGAAGCCAGAATGTTTTTGTCAGCAGAAATTATAATTAAACAGATAGGACATTAAAAGGCACAAGGTGCACCATAACGGCAGAGAGCAAAGTCAGCAGCTTCATCTCAAACATCCACAACATCATCATATAATCATTGAGATTAAAAATGCTGTTGGGAACCTGCATGATATGTGCATTTATGGAGACATTCATGACAGGGGTGACAGCTGGACACACAAAACAGGAAGATTGGTGTGCCAAAACACTCAAATCGTGTTTCTCAAGGCAGGTGGATGTCTTTAATGGAGATTTTTTCCCCCATTACTGTATATTTGTCTGACGCCACATTATGGGTAGTGTGATAAACAACATTAGGAGACACAGATTGTGAATTGCCCTGAAACTGAACGCGGACATTGTCGAGAAGCGTATAAAACAAGGAACTGCAGACGCAGGATTTACAACAACAACAAAAAAAAACACAAATGCTGGAGTAACTCAGCAGGTCAGGCAGCATTTCTAGAGAACAAGGATAGGTGACGCTTCGGGTCGGGAACTTTCTCCAATCTGAAGAAGGTGCGGACCCAAAATGGTGAATAGTTAATAGTTAGTTTTGTTGTCATTCCACTCCTTATAGACAATAGGTGCAGGAGGAGGCCATTCGGCCCTTCGAGCCAACACCACCATTCAATGTGATCATGGCTGATCATTCTCAATCAGTACCCCGTTCCTGCCTTCTCCCCATACCTCCTGACTCCGCTATCTTTAAGAGCTCTATCTAGCTCTCTCTTGAATGCATTCAGAGAATTGGCCTCCACTGCCTTCTGAGGCAGAGAATTCCACAGATTCACAACTCTCTGACTGAAAAAGTTTTTCCTCATCTCCGTTCTAAATGACCTACCCCTTATTCTTAAACTGTGGCCCTTGGTTCTGGACACCCCCAACATCGGGAACATGTTTCCTGCCTCTAACGTGTCCAACCTCTTAATAATCTTATATGTTTCGATAAGATCCCCTCTCATCCTTCCAAATTCCAGTGTATACAAGCCTTACAGATTATGCAACGAATGGGACGAAACCGAGTACCTGTGGGGGCCAGAGTGGAAATCAAATGTAAAACATATAGACAGGGGATGACAGCGCAGTACAACACGACACAGTACAATACAATTAGACAGTGCAATACAATACATATACACAGGGGATTAAAGCATGCAAACGTTAAAAGCATTTAACCTAGAGTTTAAAGGTCTTTCTGGTGTTTCTGGTCTGTGATTAGAGGGGAAGGTTGCTTGGTACAACACATTGCAACTTCTTAAAATAAAATATATAGAGAGGCCGGAGTGGAAAATAACTTTTTGTAGCTAGTATAAGCCATCCAACATGGCATTAATTTCTCACCCAATCTGGGTTCACATTTAAGTCAAGGCTATTAACTTTGCTTCAAAAATAATGGTTCCTGAAGCAAAGATGGGTTCCAGTAAAAAAAAAAGGCAAACTGCTGGAGCAACACAGCAGGTAATGCAGCATCTCTGGAGAACATGGACAGGGGACTTTTCAGGTCGAGAGCCATCTTTAGGCATAATCGCCTCAACTACCTCGTCCACTAGCTCGTTCCACATACCCACCACCCTCTGAGTGGAAACGCTGCCCCTCAGGTTCCTATTCAGACCGAAGAAGGGTCCCAACTCGAAACATCGCCTTTCCACGTTCTCCAGAGACGCTACCTGACCCGGAGTTACTCCAGCAATTTTGTGGGTTTTTTTTAAACTGACATTAATATTCCATACATTAATATTTTTTAAACTGACATTAATATTCCATACATTAATATTGACAATTCTTATCACAATGAGCAAATCAATCTTGCTATAAAATTGAAACAATCGAAAGTGCACAATTACATTTTCCAACGAATTCAGCATCCAACGAAAAAAAATATTTGTTTTGCAGAAGACGGACTGGCCCAGTGTGGCAAGAGACCATTACAGTCGCACCTTCACACTGGATCCTAGCAACATGTAACTAAAGTGGCAGGAGATTGCAAATATAAACACTTTAGGCTACTCGGAGTTCTGATAACAGGAACTCTGTATTTATTTTCCATTGTGAACAAGTTTGACCAATTAGTTCTGTTGACATCATAGAATGATACAAGGGGAGAAACCCATTCCAGCCTCCGTGGTCATACCAACTCTTCCAAAGAACAGCCCGACGGTTCTCAATCCTCCACCTCTCTTCAAGGGACTGAACATATTTATCTTGCAATTAGGGTTGCCAACTTTCTCACTCCCAAATAAAGGACAAAAGGTGAAGTCATCACCCCGCGCTCCACGTGACCTCACCCAGCCAGCGGCCACGTGCTCCCGCTCCACCAATGGCGGCCGCCCGGGCCGGGAGGCGGGTTGCTACGCAACCTCCGCTCGGCAAACACACTCGGCCACGCTCCCCGAACACATTGTCTGGGCCTAGTGTCCAGGCCCACGGCGTCCGGGCCTACGGCGTCCGGGCCTACGGCGTCCGGGCCTACGGCGTCCGGGCCTACAGCATCCCCCGGGCCTAATACAGGACAAGGGCAGTCCCGTACGGGACAAACTAATTCAGCCCAAAATACTGGATGTCCCGGCTAATACGGGACAGTTGGCAACCTTAACCCTACGTCCCTTTAAAACTGATCACTCACTCTGCTCTCTTTGAAACAATTCATCCCAGGTCACAAAACACTGACATAACACAGCTAAAGGAATCAAGGGATATGGGGAGAAAGCAAGAACGGGGTACTGATTTTGGATGATCATATTGAATGGCGGTGCTGGCTCGAAGGGCCGAATGGCCTACTACTCCACGTATTTTCTATGTTTCTATGACAGAGTCATACAGCATTGAAACAGGCCCTTTGGCCCAACTCGTCCATACCGACCAAGATGACCTATCTAAGTTAGCCCCCTTTGCCCATGTTTGGCCCGTATCTGTCTAATCCTTGTACAGGTCCAAGAGTCTATTAAATGTTATATTACCTGCCCCAACTCCCTCCTCAAGCAGCTCCTTACCAAACGTAAAACACAAAGTGCCAAAATGGGATCCACGCAGGCCGAAACCTTGCCTCTTCAAAAAGACGCAGAGAAAAGAGCAGGGAGTTGATCACGGGCAACCCGAGAACTTTCAAAAACCTCCATCCTGAGAGGTACAGGGACACATGGTTCACGGAGAGTGTAAGAGGGGACTGTTGATGCTGGTTTACACTGAAGATAGACACAAAATGCTGGAGAAAGGGAACAGGCTAAGATTCGGGTCGAGACCTTTCTTCAGCAGTCTGAAGAAGGGTCTCGACCCGAAATATCACCCATTCCTTTTCTCCATAGTTGCTGCCTGACCCGCCGAGTTACTCCAGCACTTTGTGTCTATCTTTGGTGCACGGATAGGATAAGAAAGATTTGGAGTTCCTGCATAGGAAGGAACTACAGATGCTGGTTTAAACCGAATGTAGACACAGAAGGCTGGAGTAACTCAGCGGGACAGGCAGCATCTACGGAGAGAAGGAATGGGTGACGTTTCAGTTTGAGACCCTTCTTCAGACTGAAAGTCACGGGAAAGGGAAACGAGAGATACAGACGATGATGTGGAGAGATAAAGAAAAATGAATGAAAGAAATGCAAAAAAAGTAACGATGATAAAGGGTAAAGGAAACAGGCCACTGTTAGCTGTCTGTTGGGTGAAAACGAGAAGCTGGCGTGTCTAGCGTGGGGCAGGGATTGAGAGAGAGGGAATGCCAGGGTTAGTGATGTGTGTGGACTTTGTGGAGACAAATACAACTAATTCACACACAAGTCAAACCTTAGTTACTGTAAGAAAATAACTGCAGGTTATTTCGGGTCGAGACCCTTCTTCAGACTGATGTCAGGGGGGGGCGGGACAAAGGAAGGATATAGGTGGAGACAGGAAGATAGAGGGAGATCTGGGAAGGGGGAGGGGAAGAGAGGGACAGAGGAACTATCTAAAGTTGGAGAAGTCGATGTTCATACCGCTGGGCTGCAAGCTGCCCAAGCGAAATACGAGGTGCTGTTCCTCCAATTTCCGGTGGGACTCAATATGGCACTGGAGGAGGCCCATGACAGAAATGTCAGACTGGGAGTGGGAGGGGGAGTTGAAATGCTCAGCCACCGGGAGATCAGATTGGTTAAGGTGGACTGAGCGAAGGTGTTGAGCGAAATGATCGCCGAGCCTGCGTTTGGTCTCGCCGATGTAAAGAAGTTGACATCTAGAGCAGCGGATGCAATAGATGAGGTTGGAGGAGGTGCAGGTGAACCTCTGTCTCACCTGGAAAGACTGTTTGGGTCCTTGGGTGGAGTTGAGGGGGGAGGTAAAGGCACAGGTTCAAAAACCTGATCATTGTCAGACAGGTTCTGTGCCTGAGCCTGGTGGTGTGGGACTTCAGGCTGGCGGCAGCAGCGGTGAGGAGGCAGCTGGGTCCAGATGGAGCAGATCTTTGATGGTAGATGTCGCCTTCTTGAGGCAGCGCCCGGTGTCGATGCTGTCGCTGGTGGGGAAGGCGGTGCCCGTGATGGGTCGGGCTGAGTCCGCCACTCTCCGCAGTCTTTCGCCTTCCTGTGCATTAAAATCGCTGCACTAGGCAAACGATGCAGTGTGCATCTGTAGACGTTTATTAGAGTATTCAACAAACATTTGTTGAAAAAGAACATTTGTAACTAATCTCTACAAGCTTCTAAGAAAGCAGAGGTGCTAAAGTTTCTTCATTGTGATTACATTTATCTGCTCGGCCCAGGTCATCCGAGATGTTAACACCAAGGAACCTCTGTCCACCGTAGACCCACCAATGAAAAACTGCCATTTGGTTTCCTAACATCCCATTTTGAAGTTAACGATTAGTTCCTTGGTTTTATTGACGGTGAAGAAAGATTCTTGAGGCAGCATTCACTATCTCTCCTGTACGCCAACTCATTGCTTCCAAGGCTTGAGGTTAGTGTTACGTAGGTTGCCAACTGTCCCGTATTAGCCGGGACACCCAGAAATATTGGTCTAAATTGGTATGTCCCGTACAGAACTGTCCTTGTCCCGTATTAGGCCCGGGGGGGTGCTGTAGGCCCAGACACTGTAGGCCCGGGCACTGTAGGCCCAGACACTGTACGCCCCGGCACTGTAGTTCCAGAGGCCCGGGCGCCACCTAGCGATGGTTGCATAGCAACCTGCCTCCCGGCCTGGGCAGCCACCATTGGTGGAGTGGGACCACATGGCCACTGGCTGGGTGAGGTCACGTGGGGCGCGGGGCGGTGACGTCACCTTGTCCCTTATTTGGGAATGAGATAGTTGGCAACCCTGGTGTTGTGCCAGATTATTACTGGGAAGGAGCTATACTTGAACCTGGCCATCACGGATTTCAGGCTCCTGCGCCATCTTCCCAAAGGCAGTAGTGAGACGAGAGTGGGTCCTCGATGGTGCTGGACGCCCTTTTGAGGCAGCGCCTCCTATAGATCCCTTCAATGGTGGGGAGGTCAGTACCTGTGATGGACCCACCGGGCAGTGCCCACCACTTTCCGCAGCCTCCGTACCCTGGCATTCAAGTTATTGACCCAAGCCATGATGCAAGCAGTCAACAAGCTAATGGGGTCAAGGAAAGAGTGTTCATGTCGCCGCCCAGTTTCCACCAGTCTTTCCACCACTACGCACAAGACGCGCAAGACGCCATTGCTTACAGATGCCGAGACGTGTGTTCAGCTCTTGTTGAGCGATTCCTAATCGTGTGACGTGGACTCGATTAGAAGAAGAACAAGCTAATCAGCAGCCGGACAGACCGAGAGAGCGGCAGAGAAAGTGACACAATAAGAAATCCTGTAAACTCGATCAGTAATCCACGTTAACTTGTTACTAAAGGCACAAGCGGGTTTGTACAACACACTGGTTTACTGAATCAAAGCGAGCAACATGAAGTTGTACCTTTGGCACCATCTTCTGGCAAACTGAAGAAAATGACAAAAAGCAACCATGCAGGTACGAGGAACCAACAAGCTACGTTTTAAGTCAAGTCAAGACATTGTCACACAAGATCATAGGATCAGAATTAAGCCATTTGGCCCATCATGTCTGTTCCGCCATTCACTGCTCCTCAGTACATATGACAGTAAACTAAACTCAAACTCTCTAAAATCATGGCTGATCTATCTTTCCCTCTCAACCCCATTCTCCTGCATTCTCCCCATAACTTTTGATGCTCTTAATGAATGAATGTTTATTGGGCAAGTATGTACACATACAAGGAGTGTGCCTTGGTGCTCTGCTCGCAAGTAACAACACGACATACAGTAAACAATTAAGAATAAAGCATAAAACAATAAAACATTAAGAATCCAACATTATAGTTTAAACACGCGAGGGAAATATGTTATTAATCAAGAACATATCAATCTCCACTTTAAAAATACCCAATGACTTGGCCTCCTTAGCTGTCTGTGGCAATGAATTTCAGTGTGTCAGGGGGTATGGGGAGAAGGCAGGAACGGGGTACTGATTGAGAATGATCAGCCATGATCACATTGAATGGCGGTGCTGGCTCGAAGGGCCGAATGGCCTCCTCATGCACCTATTGTCTATTGTCTAATTTCAGATTCGCCGCCCTCTGGCTAAAGAAATTTCTCCTCATCTCCTTTCTAAAGGTGCATCCTTTCATTCAGAGGCTGTGCTCTCTGGTTTTGCCCACAAGTGGAAACCTCCTCCCCACATCCACTCTATCCAGGTGTTACCACATGCAGACACGGTGAGGACCAGGTAATATAAAGGGTAAGAAAATAACTGCAGATGCTGGTACAAATCGAAGGTATTTATTCACAAAATGCTGGAGTAACTCAGCAGGTCAGGCAGCATCTCAGGAGAGAAGGAATGGGCGACGTTTTGGGTCGAGACCCTTCTTCAGACTGAAGAAGGGTCTCAACCCGAAACGTCACCCATTCCTTCTCTCCTGAGATGCTGCCTGACCTGCTGAGTTACTCCAGCATTTTGTGAACAGGTACTATAAAGGTATCGTTTGTAGCAACATCCCAGTCACAGACTCAGCCAAACACACAAAAAACATAAATTACACATAAACTATACTAGAAAATGAAAAGAACAAGATGATAGTGCAAGAAAAAGTCTGTGTTAAACAAAAAACATTATAGAAACCTTTTACCTTTTGATATTGGTTCGATATTATTTGCTACGTCTAAATTAAACAAATTAAACAAAAAAATTTATAGGGAAAACCCTATAATATTTAGTACTATACGAATTTGGAAACAATTAAAAAAGACATTAAAATTAGATAATTTATCACTTTCTCTTCCAATTGTGAATAATCCTTTGTTTAAGCCTTCATGGGTAGACGGGGGTTTTACACAATGGAAGGATTATGGAATTAAAAATATGGGACAACTTTATAAGGAAGGCACCTTTCTGACATTTCAGGAGTTGCAACAGACTTATGGTCTTCGTGGAAATGATTATTTCAGATATCTTCAACTTAGAGATTATGTAAAATCGAACACCCAAAATTTTCGAATTAGAAATTCAGAAATTCTTGATGAATGTTGGAACAAACATCCTAATACAGAAAAATTAATATCTTATATATATAATATCTTATTAGACAGTGACATTCCCTCCACGGACTTATACAGACAAAAATGGGAAAAAGAATTAAACCAAGTAATTACGAAAGATACTTGGGAAGAAAGTTTGAAACATATACATCAGTGTTCACTAAACGCCAGACATTCTCTAATACAATTTAAAGTAATACATAGGTTACACTATTCAAAAACAAAACTACATAAAATTTTCCAACATATCTCACCTAAATGTGATAAATGTCAACATTTAGAAGCTACATTATTTCATATGTTTGCAAACTGTATAAAAATTAAAAAATTCTGGGTAAATATTTTTAGCATAATATCTAAAGTAACCAGCACACAATTGGACCCAGATCCAAAATTAATTATACTCGGAATATTAGAATTAAATCAAACATTTAGAACAACACAAAGAAACTTTATGGATTATAGTTTAATAACAGGAAAAAAATTAATTCTAAAATTTTGGAAAGGACCTACGGCCCCCACAATCAAAATGTGGATTATAGAAATGACGGAGACCTTAAACGTGGAAAGAATCAGATTCTCCCTGTTGGACAAACAGGAATTATTCATTGGAACATGGTCTCCTTTTATTGATTACTTAAAGGGTCAGAATGGTTCAGCACAGGAACCTGACCAGCACTCGGACTAAAGAATGGATGAAATGCTATACTTTGAAATGTACGAATATATCTCGAATGAAGTTTTTGTTATTTTAATAAATTTCTCCATTCTTCTTTAACTAACTTTTTCTTTATCTTTATAATTTGTTTTTATTTTTGTTTTTATTTTTCTTCTCTCTCTTTTCTTTCTTTACTTCATCTATTTCTTTAGTTCTATCTAGTTTAAAAAAAAAAAAAAAAGGAGCAAAAGGTATTGGAGACAATATAATAATAATTGACAATATTATCAATTTAAAAATGTATGACTGTAAAGAAGGTTATGTACCTATCTCCAATAAAAATTTATCTTATAGAAACATAGAAAATAGGTGCAGGAGTAGGCCATTCGGCCCTTCGAGCCTGCACCGCCATTCAATATAATCATGGCTGATCATCCAGCTCAGTAACCTGTACCTGCCTTCTCTCCATACCCCCTGATCCCTTTAGCCACAAGGGCCACATCTAACTCCCTCTTAAATATAGCCAATGAACTGGCCTCAACTACCTTCTGTGGCAGAGAATTCCACAGACTCACCACTCTCTAGCGCGAGAAACAAGTTCATTGTGGAGCAAGAGGCGTCTTCCTTTGCCAAGAGGATTAGGTCACTTGAAAGATGTTCTCCTCCTCTCTCCAACAGCAGCTCTGTAACACCCTGTCTCATGGCTCCTCCTTTGTGATTCCTCCTGCTATTTATTCACAAAATGCTGGAGTACCTCAGCAGGTCAGGCAGCATCTCAGGAGAGAAGGAATGGGCGATGTTTCGGGTCGAGACCCTTCTTCAGACTGATGTCAGGGGGGGCGGGACAAAGGAAGGATATAGGTGGAGACAGGAAGATAGAGGGAGATCTGAGACAGAGGTTCACCTGCACCTCCTCCAACCTCATCTATTGCATCCGCTGCTCCAGATGTCAGCTTATTTACATCGGCGAAACCAAGCGCAGGCTCGGCGATCGCTTCGCTCGACACCTACGCTCGGTCCGCGTTGGCCAAACTGATCTCCCGGTGGCCGAGCACTTCAACTCCCCCTCCCATTCCCAGTCTGACCTTTCTGTCATGGGTCTCCTCCAGTGCCATAGTGAGGCCCATCAAAATTGGAGGAACAGCACCTCATATTTCGCTTGGGCAGCTTGCAGCCCAGTGGTATGAACATCGACTTCTCCAACTTTAGATAGTTCCTCTGTCCCTCTCCCTTCCCCTCCTCTCTCCTCCTGCTCTCCGACCATGTTTTAACCCGGATTCGCTCATCGTATCCCGTTATTATCCCCTCTTCCACAGCCAACAATGGACCATTGTGGGCTCCACCTTTCCTGGGTCATCGGTGCCGGCTCTGATTTGTTCTGTACCTTTTCATACCTCTAGTTTCCCCTCTCCCCTGAAGAAAGGTCCCAACCCAAAACATCATCCATTCTTCTCTCCTGAGATGCTGCCTGACCCTTTGAGTTACTCCAGCATTTTGTGTCTATCTTCAGTACAAACCCAGAATCGGCAGTTCCTTCCTGCACACTTCAACAACCAAGTTGGTTGCAGGAAAGTAGCTGTTCTTGGGCCTAATGAGGTGCAACTTCAGGCTTCTACACCAGATGGTAGATGATAGATGCTGCCTTCTTGAGACCGCGTCTCATGTAGAAGCCTTTCGATGCTGAGGAGGACCATGCCCGTGATGGATCGGGCTGACTCCACCATTCTCTGCAGCCTCGTGTTTAGTTTAGTTTTTTTTTAGTTGATACAATGTGGAAACAGGCTCTTCGGCCCAGCGAGTCCCCGCCAACCCCACACATTATCACTATCCTGCACACTAGGGACAATTTAACCTCGCCAATTAACCCACGTCTTTGGAGTGCGGGACAGCAGTGGCGCAGCGGTAGAGTTGCTGCCTTACAGCGAATGCAGCGCCGTAGACTCAGGTTCGATCCTGACTACGGGTGCTGTACTGTAAGGAGTTTGTACGTTCTCCCCGTTACCTGCGTGGGTTTTCTCCGAGATCTTCGTTTTCCTCCCACACTCCAAAGACGTACAGGTATGTAGGTTAATTGACTGGGTAAATGTAAAAAATTGTCCCTAGTGTGTGTAGGATAGTGTTAATGTGTGGGGATCGCTGGGCAGTGCGGACTTGGTGGTGGGCCGAAAAGGCCTGTTTCTGCGCTGTATCTGAAATATTTAAATAAAAAATAAATAAATAAATTTAAAAAAATCTCGGAAAAAACCCACGCAGGTCATGGGGAGAACGTACAAACTCCATACAGTCAGCACCCGTAGTCGGGATCGAACCCGGGTCTCTGGCGCTGTGAGGCAGCAACTCTACCGCTGCGCCACCACCCTGTTTCTGTGCATTGAAATTGCCGCCCCAGATAATGATGCAACCAGTCAGAATACTTCCTTCTGTGTTTATGTGGAGGTTTGTTCAGTGACATACAAGTGTACATGCCTCCTTCATGATTACATCCATGTGCTGCACGGTCCCAGCATCTGCAGTTCTGCAGTGTCTCTGTGAAATAATAATCTGTGACCAATGATCAATAGCGCGGCGGTAGAGTTGCTGCCTTACAGCACTTGCAGCGTCGGAGACCCGGGTTCCATCCCGACTACGGGCGCTGTCTGTATGAAGTTTGTACGTTCTCCCCGTGACCTGCGTGGGTTTTTTCCAAGATCTTCGTTTTCCTCTCGCACTCCAAAGACGTGCACGTTTGTAGGTTAATTGGCTTGTTATAAGTGTAACTTGTCCCTAGTGTGTGTAGGATAGTGCTAATGTGCGGGGATCGATGGTTGGCACGGACTCGGTGGGCCAAAGGGCCTGTTTTCATGCTGTATCTCTCAACTAAAAATTACTTTAACCCTGTCAGCACTTTAAGATTGGTGTCGATTAACTAAAACTGCTCTGCAAATGTAACTATGTATTGTACAGGATTCCAGGTATTTATTCACAAAATGCTGGGGTAACTCAGCAGGTCAGGCAGCATCTCAGGAGAGAAGGAATGGGTGATGCTTTGGGTCGAGACCCTTCTTCAGTCTGAAGAAGGGTCTCGACCCGAAACGTCACCCATTCCTTCTTTCCTGAGATGCTGCCTGACCTGCTGAGTTACCCCAGCATTTTGTGAATAAATACCTTCGATTTATACCAGCATCTGCAGTTATTTTCTTGTACAAGATTCCAGAAACAGTTTGAGCTAAGTTAAACTCTGAAGAAGGGTCCCGACTTAAACAGTTAAGTGTTTTGGGTGAATGGCAGCAGTTACATTTATTGTTGATGTATGAACAGCAAAGGTGTTAACGAACAATAACTTCCACAAATCCATTCTTTGGTGTTTTGTCACTAAGTGCTGGAGTAACTCAGCGGGTCAGGCAGCATCTCTAGAGATCGTGGATAGGCGACTTTACAGGTCGGCACTCTTCTTCAGACCTAACCCGAAACATCACTTATCCATGTTCTCCAGAGATGCTGCCTGACCCACTGAGTTCCTCCAGCACCTTGTGTTTTGCTCACATATTGTTCCTGTGCCTAAGCTAGACATAAAGTGCTGGAGTAACTCAGTGGGTCAGGCAGCATCTCTGGAGAGCATGGATAGGTGACGTTTCACAGAGTGCTGGAGTAACTCAGTGGGTCAGGCAGCATCTCTGGAGAAAGTGGATGGGTGACGTTTCAATAGACAATAAATAGACAATAGGTGCAGGGGTAGGCCATTCGGCCCTTCGAGCCAGCACCGCCATTCAATGTGATCATGGCTGGTCATTCACAATCAGTACCCCGTTCCTGCCTTCTCCCCATACCCCCTGACTCCACTATGATTAAGAGCTCTATCTAACTCTCTCTTGAAAGCATCCAGAGAATTGGCCTCCACTGCCTTCTGAGGCAAAGAATTCAACAGATTTCAGTTGGGGTCGGTCTTCGGAAGAAGTGTCCCCACCCAAAACGTCACCTCTCTTTTTCCTTTAGAGATGCAGCCTGACCCGCTGAGTTACTTCAGGACTTTGTGTCTATCTTTACTATAAACCAGCATCTGCAGTTCTTTGTTTCTACATATTGATCCTGTCCCTCATGTGTACAGTGTCGACACGACACTCTGCCACAGACTTTGCTGGAAGTTTCAAAACTCAGTGAATGTTTACAATGATCACTTCCGAGTCAATTAAGTTTTAAATTCCAGATTAATCTGAACACGAACAGATTACGCAAGCTCACCAGGTATACAGAAGCCCTGCACAGAACATGTCCTCCAGAGAGGTTGCCTGACCCGTTCAGTTACTCCGGCACTTTGCCTCTTTTCTTTTAACAGAATTCCTGACGTTACAGTAAGAAAATAACTGTAGATGCTGGTACAAATCGAAGGTATTTATTCACAAAATGCTGGAGTAACTCAGCAGGTCAGGCAGCATCTCAGGAGAGAAGAGACTTCCTTCTCCCCTGAGATGCTGCCTAACCTGCTGAGTTATTCCAGCATTTTGTGAATAAATAACTATACCCCTGTTAGTTACAGAACACTACAGAACACCCCTTGCACAGTATAAAATAAATGCTCGCCCTTTAGCTTCCAGAGCTGGGTGAAATAGACAGCACGTGTATCTATGAATGGTAAATGCAACCCAGGAAGTTGATCAGCAGCGATTCTGCTTAGTTTCTTGTCACTTGCCTGTGATCTTGCCCTTTTCTTTCTCTTCTGCCGGGTCGGGTCAGGCTTCTCAGGAGCTGGCTGCGGGTCGTCAGTGGAGAGTTTCACCTTGGAGAGTTTACTTTTCTTTTCTTTGGCCATCTTGTACAATAACAAACGGATAGGTCTGTTATTTTGTTTGAAAGTCTCTTTGAAGTAAACCAGCCCGAGAGATAGATAGTTAGTTAGTTAGTTATTGGCTGTTAAAGGGGCTGGAGCTGATGGTTGGACTACTTGTTACTGCCTCTCCACGTGGGACACGAGTCCAACAGCCCAGCCTCCTCGCCCCGACCTGATTGCCTCCCGGATCAGCAGGCAAACCTATCATTGGGTCGCCTCCCTGTCTGTCCCCGGACCTTGGCTACAGTTTACGGCACCACGTTAGTGCAAGGAGTGTGGAATTATGCACGGGGCATGGCAATATATCAATGGGATGTGGAGGGAGGAACTGCAGATGCTGGTTTAAACCAAAATGCTGGAGTAACTCAGCGGGACAGGCAGCATCTCTAGACTCTGGTAGAGAGAAGGAATGGCCGAGCCCCTTCTTCAGACTCAAGGTGATGGTCTGAGGGCCTCCAACGAGGGAGATGGCAGCTCGGGATTCCTCTCTAGTCACTTGCAGCAGCACAACAGAATATGTAAACATGGTGCACTGTGAACAAGGTAGTAAACGAGAAGGGAAAGTTCAGTGTACGTACAATACATGTGCACTTTCATTGAATGTGGGACCACAGAAGTAAATCGCAATGGAAGTAGAATTACGGAATGGAACTTACATTGGAGGTGAGATTATGAAAGGGGTCTTCACTGGGTGCAGGATTGTGGAGGGTCTGGGAGGGAATGTCACTGCATGTGGGATTATGGAAGGGAATGTAAATGAATGTTGGAGTAGACTCGATGGGCCGAACGGCCTAATTATACTAGAATTTGTGAAAGTGGGATTATGGAAGGGGGTTCACTGTGGAAGGGGTTCACTGTGGAAGGGGGTTCACTGTGGAAGGGGTTCACTGTGGAAGGGGTTCACTGTGGAAGGGGGTTCACTGTGGAAGGGGTTGACTGTGGGACTGTGGAAGGGGGTTCACTGTGGAAGGGGTTCACTGTGGAAGGGGTTCACTGTGGAAGGGGGTTCACTGTGGAAGGGGTTGACTGTGGGACTGTGGAAGGGGGTTCACTGTGGAAGGGGTTGACTGTGGAAGGGGGTTCACTGTGTGGGACTGTGGAAGACTTTTGTAATGGAGGTGAGGGGGAAGAGTTGTTGTACCTGGCTGCCAGTAGCCCATCCGGTAGGACGCCGGTCATATGCCAGGAGGAACTCGGCGCCGCCCCCGTCACGTGGTGTACCGGCGGCGGTTACGGCCCCCGTCACGTGGTGTACTGGAGGCGGTCACGGACCCGTCACGTGGTTCTGATGGCACTCACGGCCCCGTCACATGCTGCTGATGGCTGTCACGTGGTGTATTGGAGGCGCTCACGGCCCGTCACGTGGTGCTGATGGCAGCCACGGCCCCCGTCACGTGGTGATGATGGGCACTCACGGCCCCCATCACGTGGTGATAATGGCGCTCACGGCCCCCGTCACGTGGTGATGATGGCGGTCACGGCCCCCGTCACGTGGTGATGATGGCGCGCACGGCCCCCGTCCCGTGGTGGTCACGGCTTTTTTCCCTCCCCCGTCACGTGGCGCCTTACTTCCGGCGGGGCGGTCAGGTGGAGACAAGATGGCGGCCGGTGAGGAGCCGCCAGCGTCGCCGAGCTGCTGCCCGCCTTCCCCCAGCGCCCCGGGCGGCGGCGGTGACGACGGCGAGCGCCAGCGGCGGCCGCGATGATCACTGCCCCGGACGTGGTGGCCCTGGCCCGTCAGGAGGACTGGGACGGGGAAGGGGAGAGGGACGAGGAGGAGCGGCCGGCGCCTCCCTTCCACTTCCAGTCCCTCAACCCCTGGGCCGGGGCGTCCGACGCCACTTTCCTCAAGGATTTCATTCTCATTTCCGAGTTTTCCGAGCAGGTAGGGCCTCAGCCTTTGCTAACCATCCCGGACCATGCCCGCGGCAACTTTGACCTCAACTATTTCTCTCTCAGGATCATGTCTGTGGATTACCAGGCCTCCTTCGTGGGTCACCCTCCTGGCACCAGCTACCCCAAGCTCAACTTCGTGGAGGACTCCAAGGTGGTGCTGGGCGACTCCAAGGAGGGTGCCTTTGCCTACGTCCACCACCTGACCCTCTACGACCTGGAAGCCAGGGGCTTCGTCCGCCCCTTCTGCGTCGCCTACATCTCCACGGATGAAAACAAGATCATGCAGCAGTTCCGGGAGCTCTCGGATGACTTTTCCAGAGCCTCTGAATGCCTGAAGACTGGCAACAGAAAAGCATTTGCCAACGAGCTGGAAAAAAAACTTCAGGACCTGGAGTATACCCGGAATGTGCTGCACAATGAAACCGAAATCCAGAAAAAGTCAAACGATAAAGGATATTACTCCTCGGTTGCGATAGAGAAGGCGAATGAACTCGCCAATGTGGAAAAATGTATAATTGAGCATCAAGATCTCCTGATGCAGATCAGAAATTATTCGTACAAAAAAACGAGGGATGCAGGCTATTTTGCAAATGAACCAGATAATGGCATGGAGCATCCAGACTCTGGGTTGGAGGAAATGCGAAATAGGGACGAGTCGTCTGAAAAAAGTAGTTTATCCGATGGAAAATCTTACATACCCAAATTTACAAAAACTAAATCTGCAAAATGCTTTGAAAAGAAACTGAAAACCCTAGAAGAGCTTTGCGACAGCTTCTTTTTTAATCAAACCTTAGAACAACTTAGGCAGGTGGAGAAATTCTTCAGAGGGGATGTATGCTATCTCCTTACCAGTCAAATTGAAAAGGTGCTTCTGCAACAACAACGGACAACTTATTTTCTCTTTGAAGACTCGCTACTCTTCACTGATGAAGAACAAGCTGAAAAGGAACAACACTGTGAAAAACCCCAGCCTGTTTTTAATCTTATCACTGCTAAAGGTTTGGACCACCCATGTCTATCAACTGAACCGACAAGCTGTGAGTCGTACAAGTCTTGCGTAGAGTCTGTACCCATTAAACTGGATCCACAAAATAGCGTTGACAGTTATTGTGGGCCTATGCCTGATTCCATTCCATTCAAAAATCTCTTTGGAACTTCAGACTATCTTGAACTGGAAGGGAAAGAGAAAGGAAGTATTAGTAGCAGTGAAAGCATTGAAGTCCTGCGTACAGAAAAATCCTCCTCGGCCCCAATATCGTCCAAATCCGACAACCAGATAGACTCGCAGAGCCCGAATCTGCAGGTTGTGCGGCGGAAGTTTGTTGGTACCAGGAGGACGAACAGCGAGGACAGCATTGAGGTTCTAAGTACCACTGAATCACTGATACCCGACGACCTGAAAGCCATCTACCCAAATGCAATCTATGAAGAAGAATCACCTTTAGAGAATGAGGCAATTGGGCTGAGTGCAGATCTTGTACAGCCTGATGCAAATCTAAACCATACTAACGGGTTCAGCAACACAAATTTTGAAAATGGAACCGTTACTTTGTCTGTTTTATCTGAGCCTGTTGACCCTTCTTGTTGTATTGGGAAAGAGAGCCCAAATTTTAATAAGTCTGTACCTACATTTGTAACCAAAGAGTACAGTGATGGGGTTGTCAATGTTCCTCCACAACGCAGCAAAACCATAGGTCACCTATTCCACGGTGATTACTTACAGCAAGAAGGGGGAGGGGGATTGTATAACGCTGCAGATCAAGTATTCTCTCCCTGTGAAAAGGAATACCGTGATCTGCCTGTTGCTGAAGAAACGGCTCAGCTTCCAGTGGATGAGTATTTGGACAACATGAGCTACATCAGTGCATCTTTATGTTCTGATCGGACTCCATCTCCAGCCCTCCCGACCAGTCCGTCAGAGAGACTTGCTGAAAGACGCAAGAAGCATTCGGGGAAGAACTCTCTGTGGTTTATACGGCAATATTCTTTTGCACAGCAGGCAATATTTTCACTGTTATCTGGGCGGACCCTTGTGGTGGTTGGCGAGCAAGAAGGAAAAGTCAAGAAGCTTGTCAATGCCTTGTCAATATTTGTCCCCAGTTTTGGCAGAGGTGCAGATTCTGTGAAGCAATGGATAACGATTCCTTTACACGTGGATGACTTGCAGACTTGGAAACTCATTGGACTTCAAAGGTGCGTGGTAAATATAAAGTATAACATGTTTATATCTCAGGAGCAGCTTACTTTGTAATGAATACAGACCTGGTGATGTAGGCAATAAGACAGGCTTATTAATAGATCTAGCCGTGTGGTTTACAACTATTTCAGAATTGGTAAATAGGGTGACAAAGTGGCAGTGTTGCTGCCTTACAGCGCCAGAGACCCAGGTTTGACCCTGACCTGATCGGGTGCTGTCTGTACGGAGTTTGCACGATCCCCGTGACCATGTGGGTTTTCTCCGGGTGCTCCTGTTTCCTCCCACATTCCAAGGTACTGCAGGTTTGAAGGTTAATTGGCTTCTGTAAGTTGGCCCTAGTGTGTGGGATAGAACTAGTGAAGGGATGAACAATGGTTGGCGTGGATTCAGTGGGCCAAAGGGCCTATTTTCACCTTGTATCTCTAAACTAAACTGAATAAATTCATAATGGGTTAAATATTTAATGGACACCTTCACATTTTATGCTGTTCGTATAATTCTACGGACTTAACATCACTATACATTAAAATTAGCGTTTCCTAAGCATTTGGATAAGTTAGAGCTCTTCGATGAACTTGGGCATTGGGTGAATTTCAGATATTTTACAGTCAGGATACAGTAGGTCTGCATGATGAAACTCAAGACCACATACCAAGAGCATGCAGTTCTCATTTCGTTTCCCTGTGTGCTTGCTGTCAAAGCTCTAACTTTAAACAGTTTCATATTGAAATAAAGTTTGGCGATAGTCAGTGATGTCATTTCCTTACCAAAACGATTTGCAATAAAATCTGAAGCTATTTTACTTCTGGATAGAATGATACAGCGTGGAAACAGGCCCTTTGGAACAATTTGCCCACGCCAGCCAACTTGGCCCAGCTACACTAGTCCCACCTGCCCACGTTTGGATCATATCCCTCCAAACCTGTCCTATCCATGTACCTGTCTGTTTCTTAAAAGTAGGAATAGTACCTGCCTCATCTACCTCCTCTGGCAGCTTGTTCCATACACTCACCACCCTTTGTGTGAAAAAGTTACCCCTCAGATTCTGGATAGAAGGAATTGGTGACGTTTCGGGTCGAGACCCTTCTTCAGCTCTCTACAACTTCCTCTGGCAGCTCGTTCCATACACCAGCCAACCTCCATCCAGAGTCTGAAGAAGGGTCTCGACCCGAAACGTCACCCATTTCTTCTCTCCCGAGATGCTGCCTGACCTGTTGAGTTACTCCAGCATTTTGTGAATAAATCGATTTGTACCAGCATCTGCAGTTATTTTCTTATTCTCCATCTAGAGAAAGCAGCCCCGTGGGTCCCTTTGAAATCTTTCCCCTGTCACCCTAAATCTGTGACTTTGAAATGTTTTAATTGTCCAATCTGCAATTTATGTCCATTATTATACTTCTAGCTCACTGATTATTTTGGTCTGCTGATGCAAAACAGTGGTAACTCCTGTCAAAGATAATCTAGTATCAGGGTTATTAGTGCTTTAAGTTTAAAATGCAGGCTGGCCACTGATTTTCCAGCACAGCATCCTTGGTTCCAGAACCTTGCGGGATTACCTGTTTTGCCAGGCCAACAGCGGTCACGTAATAATAATTCAACAATGCATCTCTGACTTGCTAATTATACCCCTCCTGTGTCTAAATCACTGCGAGAAACTTAAATAAAACAAATACTAAATATAAATTAAATTTACAGCAAAACTTGCATTTATTGCCTGGGTGCCAGTTAACGGGTTGCCCTCGGACGTGCCAGTGAGGGTCGGATTGGCGGCTGCCCGCGGGGCCGAGGCATCGCTTTCCCGGCAGCCTCACGCCCACGGAGAGCAGAAACGTGAGGCACAGAAAAGCCAGCCCAGGTGGGGTTCGGCCGCATCCCCTGGGCTTGGCACCACATTTATGGGGGGCACTTCCAAACGCCGATACCACCAAGTCGGTGGTGCCAATTGCACTAAGTCTGGCCGCGGAAGTCCCAGTGAGGTTGAGATCCAACCCCTTCCCCAGCCTAGGAGCCAGCCACATTTTCTGGGGACTTCCAGAGGGCTCTCGTGATTTTGCCTGGATTAAAGTTCTTAAGGATCAGCTGCCGATTAAAAATTGGGTGGTTAACCTGTATATAGTTATTATTTTCCAAGTTTTAAAATAAATTGGACTGAATTTGAAATCCACAGGAATTATCTTAATCATAATAATAATCATAATCATACTTAATCATTAGCCAAGTATGTTTAGTAACATACGAGGAATTTGATTTGCCATACGGTCATAACATAATAAAAAACAACAAAACACACAAAATACATTTTAACATGAACATCCACCACAGTGACTCTCCCAGATTCCTCACTGTGATGGAAGGAGAAAAAAGTTCAATCTCTTCCCTTCTTTGTCCTCCCGTGGTCGGGGGGCCTCGAGCCTTCCATTGACGGGACGATCTTGGCTCCCGTAGCCAGCGGTCGGGCCCGCCGCATCGGGGCGATCAATCTCAGCAATCCACGCCGGGCAATCGGACCCCAGGTCGGGGCTAGTCGAACCCTCTTGCGACTTTGGAGCTTCCGGACATTGGTCTCTACCCGGGACTGCAAGCTGCTCAATGGTGAAGTCTCACGTCGCGTCAATCCCGGGCAAAGGATCGCAGGGTCCGATGGTAATTCCACGACCCCGCAGTGGGGCTCAGTCAGTCGCGAGCAAGGCCTCTCGCTCCATGATGTTAGGCTGCAGAGCAACTGGGGATACGATCCAGAAAACAATCGCAGCTCCAAGGTAAGAGTTTGAAAAAAAAGTTTCTCCGGCACCTTCCCCTACCCCTCACATAAAACAAACCAGAGAACATTAACACGTAGGTTTTAAACAACACACTAAAAATAACAAAAAAGACAAAAAGACAGACACACCGTTGGCGAGGCTGCCATCACTGACGGCGCCACCTGGTGGAATTATGTAACATTCATTGCCTCAAGGTGGGAGCAGGCTCAATTTGAATAACATTTTGAAGAAGGGTCCCGACTTGAAATGTCACGTCACCTATCCATGTTCTCCAGAGCTACTGCCTGACCCGCTGAGTAACTCCAGCACTTTCTGTCCATTTGGGGAAATTTGACATCTGGATTACCACTGGAAGGATGTCCCTATTGCAGACACAGAATTGATAAAAGCTTTGTTTCTTTTGCTTCTCCAGAATAGCTTCTCCTCTGGGCACCAGTATGCTGCACGCACTGAGCCGCTACAGCCGCTATGTCACCATTCTGGACTGTGACAACAAGACGCTGCATTGCCCGCTGTATAAAGGGCAGCTGATTACCCGCCTGGCCGACCACAGGACTCAGATCAAGAGGGGCAGCACTTACTACATGCACGTTCACAGTATGCTGACCCAGCTCAGCTCCCAAGCTTTCCTCTACACCTTCTGCCACCACCTGCATCTTCCCATCGATGAGAGAGAAAGTGAAGATTCAGTCACCCGTCGCAGAGTAAACTTTTTAAAGTATCATCTGGGGCTGGTGAATGATGACAGCAAAATAGTGCAATACTTTTCAGAACTGATCAAGATGCACTACCTGCACGAACCTCCAAAGGGCTTGAATCCGGTTCTGCGGTTTCACTACGACCCCAGTGTGCTGTTTAAGATCTAATTCTGCAACACTCTCCGTTTCAAAGCTGAATTTTCATCACGCACTTCAGTCAGAGAAAAGCATGACCTCCCTCCATTTGTCTTTCCTTGCGTTGTTGTACCATCACCCGTGTTGTACAAAAGGAGCAGTCTGGCTGTGGCAGGTCATGGAAATGTGAGCATTTTTAACTTGCAGATCGATGAGTCAAGCTGTGGCAAGAGTGAGGGGTTTACAGATCTAGCAGGGCGACACAGTGTGCAGCAGTAGAATTGCTGCCTTACAGCAGCAGCAGTAGAGTTGCAGTCTCACAGCACCAGAGACCCGGGTCCGATCCAGACATCGGGTGCTGTCTGTACGGAGTTTGTACATTCTCCCTGTGGCCATGTGGGTTTTCTCCGGGTGCTTCGGTTTCCTCCCACACACTGAAGATGTGCAGATTTGGAGGATAATTGGCTTTAGTTGAATTGTCCTTAACATGTAGGACAGTGCTTCTGCATGGGGATGATCGCTGATCGGCATGAACCCGGTGGGCCCTAGGGTCTGTTTCCGCATTGTATCGCTAAATCTAAAGCACGCTGAATTATCTCCAGTGCGGTATACTGGATCATATTTCTACATGACCTAACCCGTTGGGTAGGGTGAGGAATGATCTGAGCACAAAGCATGAAGGAATGAGATATACCCAAGTGCATGGTTAAGGCGAGTCTTTTGGTATCTTTGACACTTTGTTCCATTTCCTGCCGTCTTTGGGAGTTTCTGTAAGGCGGGATGGTGTTTGATGTGGACTGCGTGCTGGTAAGAACGAAACAAAATCAAGGTGAGCGAAGAGGCTCGGAAACATCACCCGGTTAGTTAAAAGGTGATGTATCATGTGTTGCACCTCCATGTTGCTGAACTATGACCCAGTGCGTGTGTGCATTTTGGCTGATTTCTGGGTGATGGCTTGCGTTGCGTTGTGACAATACTGTTATGAACCTGATTATCTGTAGTTGTAAAAGTTGTGAATGGATCCAAAGTGGATCTTGTCCAGAAAGTAAACTCGGCTTTTTAAGTACGTCCCATCGCTGGTGAAGGATTAGAATGAAACGGCCGCATACATTGTGGTGTTATGGCAATTGTTTCTTCATATTTGACATTGTTAATGTTTAACGGAGACAATTCGCGTCACGAATGGTCGGTTATGAGCGTGCTGTCACGGTGGACCCAAGTTCCGTGCTGGTTTGCCTTTGCCACCAGTGGGAAGCCTGGTTTACAAAGACGTCTATTTCTGTAGGTATTTATTTCACAAAATGCTGGAGTAACGCAGCAGGTCAGGCAGCATCTCAGGAGAGAAGGAATGGGTGACGTTTCGGGTCGAGACCCATCTTCAGACTCTATTTCTGTAGTTGTGGGTGGGGATCGGTGGAGACGAGGGGATTGGGGAAAGGTAGCATTAAACACATCTGTGTATATCTACACCTCCTTTAATTGGATTTGTATGTAGGGTGTTGCAATATGCCCTTTGACGTTCCACCAGCATTTTCACAAAGCTCAAAGGGAAATGAAACTTCACGTCTTGCAGAAATTTGGATTTTAAAAGGGAAAAAAAAATTGCTTCTGACTGGTGATTGTTCATGGCTTGCTTTAATTGGGGGAAGAAATGGTGTGGTCTACACTCTAGATTGCCACACGTCAAATTCTTCATTTTGCCAATCACAGTGAAGATGGTGGGAATTAGAAATGTGGTTTTGCCATAAGAACTAAAGGAGGGGAATTAAGAAGAATCCTTCTGACTACGTTTCCAAATCTGCAGCCTTTTCAATTCAAGCCCTCTGCACTTCCCCCTAGTGTCTGGATCAGGAACATTGAGTTGAAGCAAATACTCAGCAAGGCGATAGAATAGAAATCTGCCTCTCTTCCTCACTCATGCTGGAGATATGACCTGAAGTCTAATTATTAACACCGCCCATAGGCTAGTTGAGACGCCAAGTTGAAGCCGTGTCTGTTTATACAGATGTAACAGTCAGGAGAAGTTAGCAGTCTGTTTCGGGAACTTTTGTGGATTATTTTAGAATGCCGAGTAGTTCTGAGTAATCCGGTCACACATTTCCGAGTCTCTGTGTTTGGCGCTCATAAAATATCATTTTACACGGTCTGCACTGTGAACGTTAGCGTGGAAAGGTCTCCAGGGTGTTGGCATGATGCAGACTGTCCTGAAATGTCCCCACAAATAGGCAGCAATTTAACCTGGGCCATCACTGCTGGCACAGAGAGAGAGAGAGAGAGAGAGAGAGCAGTGCACTGAAATACGTTTGTCCAGACTGCACAATAGCTGCCTGAGACCACAACAATCATTAACGGACTGTGAAGTCTTTCAGTTGACTGTGTAAATTTGGACCTTAGGTCAGGTGATGGGATGGATCCAAAGAATATATTTGTTCTGAATGATGAACATCGTGGGTAACTTTGAAACATTTGTTCCTAAGCTGTTAAGCAACCCAGTGAATGTGTTTTTAGCCAATACAGCATAATCATGGTATAAACTTGCTCAATATATTGGGGAAAACTTTATTCGCACTCCATAAGTAATAATTGCTCATTTAAAGATACATTTAATTCTGACTGGAAGGTGTTCTATTTATGTTTTTCAAAAAGAACATTTTGTTCGGATGTATAATGTGAATAGTTGTTTGCACTCGTTTCATTTATTCTCCTTGCCCTTTGCCACCCTTCCCACCCAACTGAGAACAGCTGACATTAGCCGCTGTGCAACCTGTGCATGTTTGCATCTATTTGTGAGATAAAACCAAATGCTAAGAGTTCCATTCGTACAAAGTGTTTCTTTTGCACATTTCCCACCAAAGTGACGTCGGGGATTGTTCTTGAGTTTTGTCCCCTTTGCGTCACCTGCTGAATTCCACCATAAACTGGCTGGGCCTTGGTCAGGAGAGGGCTTGTTGCTGGGACAAACCTTTCCAGATTCACCAATGAAATATTGGGTATCGTGCACAGTAAGGTTGGAACATTAAACAAGCCATTGATGCAGAGAGCAATTCTTTAAAACCAGGATGAAGCGACCCACAAAAGTGATTTGTTTTTAACACTCCATTGACACCAGTTAGCTCAACGGGTCTCGGATTAGTTTAACACCCTTTGGCACCGATTAATTTGAAAGCCTGGAGAACAATATTGCAGGTTACCGATGTGGTTACAGTTCATTGTCTAACCATTAGAACCTGACAGATTGTCCCAAATAACAGGTGACGGTATTGATGCAATACATGAATTTCCAGCCAGTACCGGATTGATTATGATTCATTGATTTCATTTCATTTCTTGTATAATGTGACTCAAAGTCGTCTTGAGAGGTAATCTTGGGTTTAAAAACAAGGAATTTCTCACCTTCCCTGTCAGCTTGGAGATGTCTGCATGTCACGTACAGATGTAACTGCATGCAGGAGCATGTTTTTTTTATTGTGGCACAGTGTATTTTTAAACCTTGGTTCACAAGGTGTCTGGACGTGTGACTGAAAACACTTTACAAGTAGGCATAGAGAGTCTGTAACTCTATGAAGTGATGGTGTGCATGGAAAATCACCCTCAAATATGAATATATGTTCCAGGGATAAAATTTAACAATGTGGTTTCTAAATGCACAGCTGCCAATTAATAATTTTCTTGTTCAGACCTGTAATCACTGGTGAAATGAAGTTAACAAATCCTACCGCCACACAGCATCGTCCAACGCCATTTACACGGGGTTGTGGGGCGGGAGGGGGTGATGAATCAGCGGACCAGAGAGACCAAGATGGTTAGAAACCGAGAACTGCAGAGGCTGGTTTACATAAAAAGACACAAGATGTTGGAGTAACTCAACAGGTCAGGCACCATCTCTGGAGAACATAAATGGGTGGTGTTTCGGGTTGGAACCCTTCATTGGACTGATTGTAGTGTGGGGTGATGGGCGTAGAGTAAGCTGGAAGAAGGGTCCTGACCCAAAACGTTACCTATCCCTGTTCTCCAGAGATGCTGCCTGACCCAGAGTTATTCCAGCACTCTGTGCCTTTTTTGAGGTGAAACAGCTAACGTTTTAAGTTCATAACACAAAGCCTACTGTTGGATTTATAATGTAAAGAAGGATTGTTTGGATTTTGTAATGTATTAGAATGTGGTTATCATTGCAATTGATATTTTTAATGCACGTTTTGATCCAGTCCCCTTTTTGTGGCGCAGATAAGATTCTAGCTTTTTGCCAATTGGGCACCATTTTCCCTAACCTTTGCCAATTCTGCACCATTTTCCTTAACAACGAAGCATGCCCTCTTTGTCGATGATCAACCAGATGGTAGCCTGAAGTTTCAACTATTCCTCTTCAGTCTCTGCTTTCCAATCATGAAGTGATCATACCATCTTATGTTGCAGATTTCCGTGAAATTAAACCTCTCGTGTTTGTGGGGAAACCATTAATATAAAGCAAATACTTTCTGCCAATGTCCTGATAAGGGGCAAAGGAATCCAGTCTGGTTGGAAAATAAACATGTAGTTCCTTATGTTTCTGCCAATACATCCACACTGATACTGTGTAGGAAGGAACTGCAGATGCCGGTTTAAACCGAAGTTAGACACAAACAGCTGGAGTAACTCAGCGGGACAGGCAGCATCCCTGGAGAGAAGGAATGGGTGACGTTTCAAGAAGGGTCTTGACCTGAAATGTCACTCACTCCTCTCCAGAGATGCTGCCTGTCCCGCTGAGTTACTCCAGCTTTTTGTGTCTATCTACACTGATAATGTTTGGACAAGGTGCATTATGTCCTCTTACAATGGTCACTGTCTCCATGAGTCATTCAATTCTGACAGAAGGACATTTCAAAGCTATGGGCTCTTGTGGCTTTTTTAGAGTAGAGGGCATGCATTATTGCATCGGTAGCTAAAATAACCCTCTAGTGTCAAATACAAGAGTTTTGTTTTGTAAGATCAAGATGGAATAAGTTAGGCCCTAAAATATTACCAGTGTTTTAATTCCGGTTGGCAATATTTAAGCTTGCAAGACTTGTTGTTCATGCTACAATAATGTTTATCCAACTAAACGTGACCATAGTGTGTAAATTCTGACCCTGTTACTCGAAGGATTTTTTTGAAGTATGTTTCAAAATGCACTTTCTTGCTTTTAATTTTGCACTAGACAAAGTTTTTTTAAAGATGCCAGATACTGTTGTAACGTGTAATTATTTTTTGTGTAAATTTTTGTTTTGAAAGTGTACGTCTATTTAATGATTGTCTTGGAAAATGTTGTGCCTTCTACTTGTAATCAAACATCGTGTACTTAATAAAACATTTTGCAACTCACTTATGTCGAAATGTGTCTTAAGATTTTGTAATTGTCAAGTCGATGAAGTTGTCCTTGCCCATATATTTTTTTGTACCTGGGAGTCCAATGCTACTTCAAGAATCAAGAGTGTTTTATTGCCATATGTCCCAGATAGAACAATGAAATTCTTACTTGCAGCAGCACAACAGAATATGTAAACATAGTACACTGTAAACTATTATAAACGAGAGAAAAAAGGTGTTTGTGTGTTTATGTGTATGTGTGTATAATATATCACACACACATATAGAGATCATATACACCCCACACATGGGTGACAGAAACAACAAACAATACTGCAGTAATAACAATCATAGTCTATGTAGTTCAGAGCTGCTTTGAGGTTGTTGTATCAAATACAAGAGTTTTGTTTTGGCTGTAGGGAAGAAGCTGTTCCTGAAGCTGGAACTTACACTGGAAGTTAGTGATTTAAAAATTTTTTTTTTTTTTGCATACAGTTCAGGAACATTTCGACTATACATTCAGCACAATCATACTAAGTGTAGGGTAGGAGGCCACACTGAGCCTGTACACAAGAATCCTCTCCTCTGGGTAAAAGACTTGATCTATCAAATAAAGCAATGAGAGTCTGAATCGGTCAAGCTTTCGGGTGAGTGGAAAAGTAAGCTTACGATGGTGGTTTTCTATGCACCTGCTGTCTTTGCTTTTCTTGGTTGAGATATTCCCCCAGCTCTTTCTAATGACGTCAGTTGACATGTTAAATCAGGTAAAAAGCGGAGTTTAAAAAAAAGTGAACAGCCCTCATCATCAATTTGCATTCCTCCAGACAGAGAAGATTAGCTTTCATTACTGAGGCAACAAAAGTAATTGTCATCTGGACAAACCCATCAGGCGTTCCCTTTGTCTCAGCAACATGAAAAATAATACTTGTTTTTGCACTTGCCACCACCCCAGCTGCTACGGTCAGGCAAACGCCTCCGCTGTCATGCTGTGAAAACGGAGAGGATGAGACTGAGTTTCTTCCCACAGGCCATTAGGATTGTTAACTATTATATCTCCAGGAACGATTTTTTTTTTTCTCCGTATTTTAATTTTTATGCTGTAATTGTCTTTTTTTGCACAATCCGCAGGCATTGCCACTTTCATTTCACTGCACATCTTGTATGTGTTTGTGACAAATAAACTTGACTTGACTTTTCCAATTCTTAAAAGAAAGGCGATTGTTCTGAAACGTTATCACTTTCCACAGCTGCTACTTGATGACAGTTTATATTTTAGGACAGTTTGTTTGTTTATTTATTTATATCCGGGCGCCTGTATTTTTTTCCCCCTGAACCAACATGGAATGTCTCACTGAGCAACGATAATACATCATTAAAAATGTATCAACAACGTCCCGTCGTGTGTCCTTGCCTCTGGTCTGGGACATTGTGCTGTGATTTGGAGCCTTGCATTATGGAAGCTGTAGTCCCTGCCCGGTGCCGCCAATGCCACCCACTGCCCATCAGACTACATTCCCCATGAGGCTTTGAAGCAAAGTTCTGAAGCACCAGTCGAGGTGCCTGCGTCTCTGGCGTTGCATTCTGGGAATTGTAGTCTATTAGATAGGTGCCGGCCGGGTAACCCATTGGGAATGGGATTACATCGCCCATCAGGCGCCGATGCCGGTGACGCAAATGTTGCATTGTGGGAAGTGTGCTGCCTCCCAACCAACACAATGCACCATATAACTACATTGACACATCAGGCTGTGCGCCGGGTGATGCCGGCGTTGCATTGTGGGAGTTGTAGGCCTATAGTGAGCCGCCAAGGTTATCCATTATCCAAGGTGACTATATCTCCCATCAGGCCAGGGACGCAGGTGTTGCATTGTGGGAGTTGTAGGGAGTTGTAGAACCGCCAACGCCGCTGACCGAGTGCGAGACTGCATCGCCCATGGGGCCATACGGAGGCGCCAATGACTCGTGCGGTGCATTGTGGGGAATTGTAGTCCACAGCCTATTGCCGCCAGCGCCCTCCACCGAGCAGGAGACTACATCTCCCATGAGGCAGCGCGGCGGAGCCCGGCCCGCGAGAGGGAGTAGGAGGGGAGGGGGGGAAGAGCGGAGAGAAAAATTCCTGCCCTGGATGCCCGGCAAGATGGCGGCTCGTGGTCGGAGGCGCGGAGTGGCGGGGATGAGGGAAAGGTCAGTGGGAGCGGCGTCCATTGTTCATCGGACGGGTAGAAGTCGGGACGGAGGCGCTCGCTCACTCGCCGGGCCCATCCTCCCCCGCCCGGGCTCCCGCTCCACCGACCGTCACCGCGGCCCCTCGACGACCCCCACCCCCCTGGCCCGGCCCCTGCCCCGCTCCCCGGGTCCCCCAGCTCCAGGCCCCAGACACCTCGAACCCCCTCCCCTGGCTCCGGCTCAAGGCGGCCTCCACCACCCACAGCACAGGCGCTAACTCAATGTAGGGGGGTGTGCGAAAAGGCAGCGTCTCCTTCCCCCAGGAGGAGGTGAAGGTGAAAGGGGGTTGTGCAGTCAAACCCTTCACTCATTCGGCGCCTGTCAACACAACCCACCGTGCTCACAGGCAGCGAAAATGCCCTGTTCTTTATTTAAACTTTATTTCAATAAGATAATATAAGCAAGGAATACAACAGGAACAGCGTGAGTTCACAAGTTAAAGGAGTAGAATTAAGCCATTCGGCCCATCGAGTCTACTCCGCCATTCATTCATGGCTGGTTTATCTCTCCCTCCTCACCCCATTCTCCTGCCTTCTCCCCATAACCCCTGACACCCGCACTGATCAAGAATCTATGTCTGCCTTAAAAAAATCCACTGACTTGGCCTCCACAGCCCTCTGAGGCAATGAGTTCCACAGATTCATCACCCTCTGACTAAAGAAGTTCCTCCTCACCTCCTTTCTAAAAGAGCACCCTTTAATTCTGAGACTGTGACCTCTGGTCCCAGACTCTCCCATCAGTGGAAACATCCTCTCCAAATCCACTCGATCCAGGCCTTTCATTATTCGGTAAGTTTCAATGAAGTCACCTTACATAACCTTCTAAACTCCAGCGAGTACAGGCCCAGTACTGTCAAACGCTCATCATATGCTAACCCACTCATTCCTGGAATAATTCTTGTAAACTTCTCCAGAGCCGAGCACATCCTTCCACAGATATGGGGCCTAAATTTGCTCACAGTTTTCCCGCATAAGGGTCTCGACCCGAAACATCACCCATTCCTTTTCTCCCGAGATGCTGCCTGACCCGCTGAGTTACTCCAGCATTTTGTGTCTACTCAGTGGTTGGACAAACTCGGATTGTTTTCTCTGGAGGTTGATGGGACATCTGGTAGAAGTATATAAAATAATGAGAAGTATAGATAGCATAGACAGCCAGAACTTTTTCCCCAGGGTGGAAATGTCACCCTAGACTAGAGGGCATAACTTTCAGGTGAGAGGGGCAAAGTTTAAAGGAGATGTGCCGGGCAAGTTTTTTACACTTTGGTTGGTGAGTGCCCAGGGCTGTGGTGGTGGAGATACGCGTTGCGATGTTTAAGAACCATTTTGACAGGCACGTGGATATGCTGGGAATGGAAGGATATGGATGACGCACAGGCAGAAGAGATTAGTTTAATTTGGCATCATGTTCAGCATGGACATTGTGGGCCGAATGGCCTATTCCTGTGCTTTATTCTATTTTCTTAATTCTGGATGTTATATTTCTCTCGGTGGTCACTGATCAATGCACTGAATTTACCATTCTGCGCCACCTCAAGGTTTTGGGCAGGTCTCTATATTTTTCTCCCTAAAACATTTTTTTTTTAAAGGGTCTGTTCACGTTCGATGTAGCAATTAGTTTTTTCCTTCATTGTCTGGTAAGAATTAAAGTCAATCCAAAAAAATGTAAGCAACAGTTTTTGCAAACACATTACCTTTTTTTCAGTTTTTAAACGGCAGTTGGATTATAAATTTCCATCTGCGGAAGACTAATTTTACTTGCATTTGATTCTTCTTGAAGGTTTCGGCTATATCTACATATTCCATCAGTTGAGTGGAGTGTCTATTTGTATGTTAAAAGGTTGATGTGTAGGTAAACCTGTCGGTAAGACAAAAATAGACCTAACATCAAATACTTACTATACAGAACAGAATGTAGACACAAAATGCTGGAGTAACTCAGCGGGTCAGGCTGCATCTCAGAAGAGAAGGAATGGGTGACGTTTCGGGTTGAGACCCTTCAACCCTTAGACTCTGTCTAAAGAATGAGCAAAACTAGTTGGTGCTAAAGTGGGATGAGTTAAATTTCAATCCCCTGCAAAAGAAAAACACAGGCATCAGATGTCAATGTTATCCACTCTTTAAAAAGTTGTTATGTGGTGTCAGGCAGTTCATTGCATTACTTAGGAACAGACAAGCAGATGTTTCTGATCTCTGGCAGTTTTATTACCTGTCCGTTTTTAATACACGTATATCTGAAAATAAATTGTGGGGATATGTTTACAAGTTTCTGATCATAAAAGTCAACTCATAAAATCTGCAGCTTTGCTGAAACAATTGAGAAGAATCAAATTTAAGTCAGTTGAATTTTCCATGTTTCATGGATGGAAATTTGTAATCCAACTGTTCTTTCATAACAGAAAGGGAAAAGTCTTTGCACAGCACCGTTACTTCAAAACATCTGAAAGTACTCATCAGTTCATGAGCTGTGACATTTATGTGATTTATATTTGGGATTATTATTTTCTTTAATATGTTCCTGTCATGATTCAGGACATCCCAAAGTAGTTCACATTCTGCATTACATTTTGAAATATAATGACTATAGTAAGGAAAAGAACCGGCAATTTGTGAAGAACACCTCCTCGAGTAATCACGTTATAAAGTACAAGAAATTGTTTCTGATCCGTGGCAAATTAGATCTCAACAACACTTCCAATGTGAAAATTAGCATTCTTTCTCTTATTCCCAGTGTTTTTTCTATTTGCCAGCGGTATTGGCCGAAGGACACCAGTGCGAATGTCCATGCTGTTTGAAATCCCGTCACATAATCTTGAGCATCCACCTGAGACAGGAGATGGGTCATCTGAACAGAATGATTAATGTTCCCATTGCAAGTGCACTGCAAATAATGTGCACTGTCTCATTGGTGTGTATTTCCGAACCATGACATCCAGATCTCACACTGAATATGTGTAAGAAGGAACTGCAGATGCTGGTTGAATCCAAAGGTAGACACAAAAAGCCGAAGTAACTCAGCAAGACAGGCAGCATCTCTGAAGAGAAGGAACGGGTGACGTTTTGGGTCGAGAAGAAGGGTCTCCCATTCCTTCTTTCCAGAGATGCTGCCGGTCCCGCTGAGTTACTCCAGCTTTTTGTGTCTATCTTCACACTGAATAGCTTGGGACGTAAACATTTGTGGAAAAACTGATGTGATATTTTGAACATTGCTCTCAAGCTGCAAAGTATCTTCTGCAGACAATCTTGCACCATCTTGCGCTCGAGTGCTTTACACCCTTTGATAAAGTATCAGGTCTTTTATCATATCAGTTGTCATGAAAGATTATCAACCTAAAGCACTGTTTCTGTCTTCTATCCACAGATATTACCTCATCTGCTGAGTACTTTCAGCATTTTCTTTTATGAATTCGGCTGAATTGTCGTGCTTCTTAAATTTTGTGTCTTTAACAGTAAATTGTCTGGTAAAATATTTGGTCAATATTCACTATTTCCTAATAATATATTCCTTTATTCGTCCCACACCGGAGAAATTTACAAACTGTAATAGTTCCGGGCAAGTCTGCTTTATCTCTATTTAGATAGTTAAAGAGGTATATATAGAACTTTATCTGTAACGTTAGTCTTTAAATAAAGTTTTATATATCTTGTCTTCTCCAGTTCAAGTTACAATGATGTGTAGTTGACTTTGAAAGTGTGCAGCCGTTAGTTGTTATTTCCTTTGCACTAACTTGCAACCACTCGTCTCTGTTTATAGTTAACGTCCAGATCAATGGAATGGAATCTTGGCTCACTGGCCCCTTGCTTTAGCCTCTCCCCGCCTTGTGGCTGCATTGTCACCATTCATTAATCTTTGTTCCAGGGCCATTTACACTTCAGACAATGTTAATAATTAACACTGTGAATTATTTCTTTTAGAGATGAGCTTGTTTTGGTAAACACTTTTTTTCCAACTGGGAATTCCTGTCATAGATAGACACAAAATGCTGGAGTAACTCAGCGGGACAGGCAGCATCTCTGGAGAGAAGGAATGGGTGACGTTTTGTGACGAGACCCTTCTTCAGACTCCAGCATTTTGTGTCTATCTTCGATTTAAACCAGCATCTGCAGTTCTTTTCTACCCATCCTAAGGTCATGCACTGATAACTTGGCGTTCACGTTATCAGCTTAAAACTGACAAACAGCCTGTTTGTCAAGTCGTTTGGCATTGATATGATAGTGTTCTGCTTATCAGCATATTAGTCCTTTGTATATGTTTATGCACCAGTTATGCTTCATAACTCCATGCCAGCAGTACTGCAGCCTCCAGGACATGCAATTTCCTGAAAAATGCAAGACAACATGTTGGCTTCGTATGTTAATCTAAAGAATGTCTGATGAAGGGTCTCGACCCGAAACGTAACCCATTTCTTCTATCCAGAGATTCTTCCTGTCCTGCTGAGTTACTCCAGCATTTTGTGTCTATCTAAACCAGCATCTGCAGTTCTTTCCTGCACGTAAACAAATAGGCTCAGGTATATAAATTAAGCAAGCTTTGCTTTCAAATCAATTGAATATATTATATCAGATGCATTCAAACTGTTTAGGATTTTGTGTCTATCTTCGGTGTAAACCAGCATCTGCAGTTCCTTCCTACACATGTTCTAAATCTTTCTAGGTTTTTGTTTAATTGTTCCAGTCTGTTTCTATGCATTGACGTTAAGTAAATAATTTTATGGCAACAATTCTTACTGATAGTTAATTAGTTTAAAAAAACTGCTCTTCACCTGGTGATTATGAAGAACCTTGTGTGAACTTGTGAGCACAGACTTTTGAAATCTTAAATGCTGTACCTAAACAGTTTGAATGCATCTGATATAATATATTCAATTGATTTGAAAGCAATGCTTGTTTAATTTATGTACCTGAGCCTATTAGTTTTATGTGTAGGAAAGAACTGCAGATAGACACAAAATGCTGGAGTAACTCAGCGGGACGGGCAGCATCTCTGGAGAGAAGGAATGGGTGACATTTCGGGTCGAGACTCTTCTTCAGAATATTATATTTTATTACTGATTGCCGAACTTCTGTACACTTCATGTCCAAATACATTCTTGCCCTTTTAATAAGGTACTTGCATAGGCACTAAGTCTGCATGACATTACCTGATTTAACATCTTCAAACCAATTAGTCTTTCCAGTGGAAGCTATGATATACATAATCTTAGCAATGCCTTCTCTAATGTGCAGAACATGCCTTGAATGTTATGTGCATATTTCCTTACCCTGTTAGATGTGCCATTGAAATGTCGTAGGTGTATGTTGAGGGAAAATGTTACTCCTGCCTTGTGACCAAAAGTTTAAGTCTTGCCAATGCTAAGTTCTGTGATCGGAAGAGTTGTGATTTCTGTGTTATTTACGGAGTATTTGCAGTTTGAGAAATAGCAATGTGGGTCTTTTGTACTTTCATTTCTAATTATGCGCTCCATTCACCTGCTCTGCTTCTTGATCTCTTCATTAATAACCTTTACCCTTCGTGGTCTCACAACTGGAGGCATGGAGGTATTTGAAGGAGTTGGGGGGAATAGTTTCCGTTTTTCTAAAAGTCAGGGGAGTTTCTGGGTTATATGGCTGATAACCAAATACTCGTGGAGTCTAGTGTCATTAGAAGCATTTATCTTGAATCGCATTTAATACTTTCTTTACTCACTCACTCAATACTTGCACCTTCTACCAACATCACCTTTTTGTATTAAATTCACAGTAGCTCAAGTTCACCAGCTCATCCGAATTGTGGAAGCGTTTCCACAAGGCAGCAAGGACGTAGTTAGTAAACTGTACAACTTTATGCTTCAGAATGTGAGGATTTCTGACACGTAGGGAATTGGTGCAGGAGGAGGCCATTTGGCCCTTTGAGCCAGCACCGCATGTTCGAAGTGTCAGGTGTAGTTACAGAAATCAAATGGTATTTTGAAGGTAGACACAAAATGCTGGAGTAACTCAGCGGGACAGGCAGCATCTCTGGAGAGAAGGAATGGGTGACGTTTCGGGTATTTTAATGCGTTTCAATTTGATTATTGAATTGAAAGTTGATTTATAGGGACAGAGTCGTGTATCAGTGTTTTAATTGTCTAATTCCGGACCAGTATTACATCTTGTGATGATTCTGTAGTCGACTCTTTATGGTTCTCAGATGGAATCATCTGAACAACAGGTCGCCAGTTTATTGCAGTTCACTAGCGGCACAAGACAAGCGGGATAAGTGTGGCATAAAAAGGTTCATCATTACGGTGATGTACTGGTAATTGTGTGATCTGCGCACTCAATTCTCTGCAGAAAGGCATGCTTTCTGGAAGTCATTAGTGTATTAATGACATTCTAAACTGTCTATAATCAGCGAAGCTCCTTAATGTGTGAGTAGAAATGAGAATTGGAAAGTTCTGCTGATGTTTGCGGGACCATGTTGTAATTTATCTGATGTGTTTCAGAAATTATAGCATTTGGTGCTGTTTCTGAAGCACAACAGTTAAATTAATCCACAGTCCCACACACAGCAGTCCAACTTTCACCAGATCTTATTTCTCATTGATTTGAATTGTTTTAGCTAAAGCTAAAAGGAACTAAACAAAAGGTGTGAGGTGAACTAATATTACCACAATTAAAGTTTAGGTTTATTACTGTTACGTATACCAAGCAACACTGAAAAGCTTTGTTTTGCATGCTATCCAAATGGATCGGATATACCACACATAAATACAGTCACACCAAACTTGTACAGTAGATAATAATAATAATAATAATAATAATAATATTCATTTATTGTCATTGCAACGAGTACAACAAAATTAAAAAATAGCCAATCCTGACGGTGCGTACAAACATATATGCAATAAATGCAAAAACAAATAAATACATAAATACAATTAAATACAATTATATTAAGTACAAGATTTTTTAACGGTGTTGCCTAGTGCAAAGGTAGTGTTCAGTTCTCGTATGGCCCTGGGGTAAAAACTGTTCTTAAGTCTGTTTGTTCGGGATTTGATCGACCTGAAACGTCGACCAGAGGGCAGATGAACAAACAGACGGTGGCCGGGGTGGGATGGATCTTTTATTATTTTGCCTGCTCTACTGAGGCAGCGTAGTCTGAACAGGTGCTCCAGGGAGGGCAGTGAGCAGCCGATGATCTTCTGGGCCGTCGTGATGACCCTCTGAAGGGCCTTCCTGTCCTTTTCTGAGCAGCTGGCATACCATGTGGTTATACAGTATGCCAGCACACTCTCGATGGAGCAGCGATAGAAGGACAACATGAGCTTCTCCTGCAGGTTGGTTTTCCTGAGGATCCTCAGGAAGTGGAGTCTCTGCTGTGCCTTCTTTACTGTGGTGATGGTGTTGGTAGACCAGGTAAGATCCTCTGCGATGTGCGTACCCAGGAACCTGAAAGCTGGTACCCTTTCCACACAGACCCCATTGATGTAGAGTGGGTCGTAATCTCCACTGGTTTTTCTAAAGTCAATTATAAGTTCCTTTGTTTTGGAGGAGTTCAGGACCAGATTGTTCACTGAACACCATGCTGCCAGCCTTTGGATTTCATCCCTATAGGCTGTCTCATCTCCTTCTGAGATGAGTCCAACCACAGTCGTGTCATCCGCGAACTTGATGATGGTGTTGGTGGGATGGGTGGGGGCGCAGTCGTGAGTGTAGAGGGAGTAAAGGATGGGGCTCAACACACAGCCCTGTGGTGAGCCGGTGCTCAGTGTAATGGTGGAGGAGAGGTGAGGGCCTATTTTGACGGTCTGGGGGCGGTTGGTCAGGAAGTCCTTGATCCATTGGCAGATGGTTTGGGAAAATCCAAGGTCGGAAAGTTTGGTGACCAGTCTGCTCGGGATGACCGTGTTAAAGGCAGAGCTGAAGTCGAGGAAGAGCATCCTCACATAGCTCCCCTGGTGTTCAAGGTGGGTCAGTGCAGTGTGAAGAGCAGTGTCGATGGCATCCCCTGTAGACCTATTTGCTCTGTAGGCAAACTGGTGTGGGTCGAAGGTGGGTGGGAGGCTGGCTTTGATGTGCTGCAGGACCAGTCTCTCGAAGCACTTTGTGATGACCGGTGTGAGTGCTACCGGACGGTAGTCGTTAAGACCGCTGATGACAGACTTTTTCGGCAGTGGGATGATTGTGGCGGACTTCAGGCAGGGAGGGATGGTGGATTTTAAAAGGGACAGGTTGAAGATTTTTGTGAAGACCTCAGATAATTGGTCTGCACATTCCCTCAGCACTCTGCCCGTCACACCATCGGGGCCTGCAGCTTTCCTGGGATTCACTGCTCTGAGCACGCGCTTAACATCATACTCCTGCACAGTGAAGGTGTTGCTGTCAGGTGCTGGAGAGGGTGTTATGTCTGCCACTGTAGCTTTCACCTCGAAACGAGCAAAGAAACAGTTAAGTTCCTCTGCCAGCGAGGCGTCGGCAGTCGTGCGGTTGCTGGTCTTGTAGTTGGTGATGTGCTGGATGCCTTGCCATACCCGCCGTGGGTCATTGTTGGAAAAGTGGTCCTCAATCTTCCTCTTGTAGGACGCTTTGGCATCCTTGATGCCTCTCTTCAGGTTGGTTCTAGCAGCACTGTATAGAGCTCTATCACTAGACCTGAAGGCGGTGTTACGGTCCTTGAGGAGAGACCTGACATCCTTTGTCATCCAGGGTTTTTGATTGGGATACAACCGGATGCGTTTGTCGACGGTGACATTGTCAACACAGTTTTTGATGTAGCAAAGTACAGTTGATGTGTACTCCTCCAAGTCATGATCCTCAAAAATATCCCAGTTGGTCCTTTCGAAGCAATCCTGCAGCTGCGAGGAAGCTCCTTCAGGCCATGTCTTAACAGTCTTTATGGTGACTGGAGCTTTCCTCCTGAGTGGGGTGTCTGCTGGAGTTAGGAATATGGACAGGTGATCTGACTGCCCCAGGTGTGGTAGTGGTGCTGACCTGAAACCCTTCTTAATATTTGAGTAAACCTTGTCTAGTGTGTTTTTCCCCCTGGTAGCACATCTTATGTGTTGTTCAAGTTTCGGGAGAACTGACTTTAGGTCTGCATGGTTGAAGTCCCCGGCTATGATGTGGGCTGCTTCTGGATATGTGCTCTGTTGTGAGTTTATTGCACCGAGCAGGTAGCCTAAAGCTGTGCTAGCGTTAGCATTCGGTGGGATGTAGACTGCTGTTACTATAACCCCTGTAAATTCGCGAGGAAGGTAAAAAGGCCTGCATTTAACTGTTAGGGACTCCAGATCAGGAGAACAGTGGCTATCTATGATTTGGATGTTAGTGCACCAGCTGTTGTGCACGTAAATGCATAACCCCCCCCCCCTTGCTCTTACCGGAGTCGATGTTTCTGTCCCAACGAAACGCTGTACGCCCGGCTAGCTCAATGGCTCCGTCTGGGATAAGTGGATGAAGCCATGTCTCTGTTACTAAGAGAATGCAACAGTCCTCCACGAGTTTGTTTGCTGATATCTGTAGTTTTAGTTCGTCCATTTTGTTGATGATGGATCTGGCGTTGGTGAGAAACATGCTGGGTAGCGGTGGTTTGTGTGGCTGTCTCTTTAGCTTGGCAAGTATACCGGACCGGCATCCTCGCTTTTGCTTCCTGTTTCTCCTCCGCCTGCGACGCCTGTTCGTGCCGACAACTATCCACGGAGCGCCCGGTGTCCTGGCTATCTCTTCCGGTATATTTCGCGGGTGTGGAAATTCGCGCACAAGGTCCCGATTGCACTGGAATCCTATGAACAGAAGATCCTTTCGGTTGTAGGTAGGATTTGCCTGATTTTCCTGATTTTCCTGACTAAATTTGACTAACAGACATAACACAGATAACACACATAAAACGCACCGAAAGGGAGAGCTGTGAGCCGCTGCGTCCGTGCGCGCCGCCATCTTGCCGAAGGGCAAGGGAAAGATGCAGAGTGCCGAATATCGTTCTCAGCATTGTAGCGCATCAGTTCCTTGGACTAAATCCATTGTCCGCTATGGGATAGAGGTGAATCGGGACAGGACCCTAGCTTATAGAAAGACCGTTCAGAAGCTAGATGACAAAGGGGAAGAAGCTGCTCCTGAGTCTGGTGGTGCACGCTTTCAAGCTTCTGTATGATCAGCCCAACAGGAGTGGGGAGAAGAAGGAATGACCGGGGTGGGACAAGTCTTTGATGATGTATGTAGTTCTTTGTTTCTACAAGTCTTTGATCACTTTGGCTGCTTTTCCGAGCCAGCCTAAAGTGTGGAGTACAAGGTTGGGAGTGAAGGTTGTATAGCTGGTAGAAATCATTCCGTTTCATTTCAGTTAAGGGCCTTGAAAGTTGTCATAGATCCCAGAATGGCCACCCTCACACGGCTTCTAACCTGGTTCTGCTTTTGCTTTCTGTGTTCTGCAGGGCGACACTAAACACTACAGACTGCTACATTGTCCGGGAGATTTACAACGGAGAGAATGCACAGGAGCAGTTTGAGTACGAGCTGGAGCAGGCCCTGGAGACCCAGTACAAGTATATCATCGTCGAGCCGACCCGCATTGGCGACGAGACCGCGCGCTGGATCACCGTGGGGAATTGCTTGCACAAAACGTCGGTCATCGCCGGCTCTGTCTGCCTGTTGACCCCAATAGCACTGGGTTCAGAATACACCCGCTACGTGGCCCTGCCCATCGGCGCCATCAGCGTGGCCTGCGCCGCGCTCTACGGCATCTCCTGGCAATTCGACCCCTGTTGCAAGTACCAAGTGGAATATGACACCTGCAAACTCTCCCGGCTACCCCTGAATACTCTCACATCATCCACGCCTGTGGTTCTGGTTAGGAAAGATGATATTTACAGGAAAAGACTCCATAACACAATAGCGTTGGCGGCCTTGGTGTACTGTGTTAAGAAAATCTGTGAGATTTGTGCAGTGTGATTGGGACAAGTTGCATACTGTTACCTATGACGTTGTTGTCAGTGGAGACCACAGGAGCAAGGTCTCCAGTAGATTTTCAGAAGTATCTCCCCACTTGCACTGAATCCTCCAGTCCACGTGATAGTTCTTGCCCACCCCATCGATTTTGATCCTCTGTAACAAAAAAAACCCAGTATAAACTTGACATTTGTATAAGAAATTCAATTAATGCAGAACTACTGGTGTATTTCAGGTGATGAGCAGGCTGCTGATATTCACAATTACTTTCATACTCCACACATTTCCAAAAAAAAAGTAGACATTATCTAGCTAGCATGAAGTATTTTGAGTTGTTTTGCGGCACAGAATTCCCAGATGGGTCCTGATTGCCAGTCCCGGGTCGAATGTTCATATTTAAAACCTTTCAGTTGTGGCTTTTTACCACTTGTGTTTCAGGAACTTTATTGGGATTGTAAAGTATAATCTTCACTTCTCATCCTTTGGCTGTGGCTCGAGGTGTTTAATCTGACCTGGCCACAGTTTATTTTGTTGAAGGAATGGCAAGCAGATTTGCACTTGAAATTGTCACCGGAAACTGCACTTGAAGGGGCTATTGTGACAACGTGCAAATCCACGATGACTGGGCTGGTGTGAATTCACCTGTCGTTTGCCTTTCTAAATAAATGAGTCACTGCCGTACAGTCAGGTGTGTTTAAAAAAAAAATTAAGGTCGTAAGGAAACCCCTAAACATTTGTAAACGGGACGTCAATTTTGCCATGTTCATTCTATTTTATTTTTGAAATAATGATCCTTGCTCTCTTTCCCAAATAAAATTCCATTTTGCAGCTGCTGTTCCATGGCATTAGAGTGATAAAAAACAATCCACATTTGGCATGACGTGTTGTTTGAGTTCCAAATTGTATCCAAGAAAGCTTTTGAAGTTCAAAGTTTGTCTGCAGTGCACATCACCTTTACTAGTTCTCCTGCATACAAGTTGTGTTGTAATGGACAGACATCTTTTTGTTAAATACGGCAATAAAAGGGAACATTTTGGATACAATTACAATTTTGCCCAAAATTCCTGATTTTTGACGTTGGTGATATTTCCAGCCTGACTCGTAGGTCAGTATTTACTGCATGTTTTGAGTATTTTTATTTTCAATCCTCGTGGTATTATCAGGTGAGGGAAGCAACATAGAATTATAAAATATACAATTGGGAGGATTAGAGAGGTCTCTGGTTTCAGGATGTACTAATACTTTAGGATTACAATGCAACTAAACAAATTCACACTTATTTTCCTTGGCTTGCACTGTGGAAAAGATGCTGTGGTGAATTTTGTGTGTGTATGGTGGGGCAAAGAGTGTGTTTGTGAACCTCACGCACTTCAGGCATAAAGATGTTGGGAACGTTATGCAAATTATATTTTAAGAAAGGGTAAACATTTTTGAAAACTTTCTAGATGACCTGTATCTTAGACATTCTTAGACAATCCAATAAAGACAGAATAAATTGTGCTGGAAGTGATGAATGGTGTGTAAGTGGTGTGGTTAACATCCTGCTGGAGGTGAGCTTTGTGCTGGCTAATGCAGAGCTGGCGTGAATCACGATAACTTGACCTATTTAGATGCTTGTGAATATATGGAAAATGGGACCTTTCACCTCTGTGAATTGCAGTAAATTCACCTCTGCTCGGGAATCCATTAGTTTATGCCAAGCAGTGTGCCTAAACAGAGTGTTTATCATATCATATCATATATATATATACAGCCGGAAACAGGCCTTTTCGGCCCTCCAAGTCCGTGCCGCGTAGCTATCCCCGTACATTAACACTATCCTACACCCACTAGGGACAATTTTTACATGTTACCCAGCCAATTAACCTACATACCTGTACGTCTTTGGAGTGTGGGAGGAAACCGAAGATCTCGGAGAAAACCCACGCAGGTCACGGGGAGAACGTACAAACTCCTTACAGTGCAGCACCCGTAGTCAGGATCGAACCTGAGTGTCCGGCGCTGCATTCGCTGTAAAGCAGCAACTCTACCGCTGCGCTACCATGCCAAGCAGTGTTTCAATGTGTGCTCAGTTTCCTAATGAATTGCTCAATTTTCCTAACATTTGTGTCAAATTCGATGCAGCAGATCATTTTAACGTATCGAGTTTGAAGGGGCATGTTCTACAGCAGTGGAATAATGCAACTTCTTGTACCGTTGGAGTTTCCAATCACAATCACCATTAACCGAGAGAGAGAGAGAGAGAGACAGACACACACACTCCACACACACACGTGCCCCACGCACACACACTCCAGGCACGCACACACACACACTCCAGGCACACACACGCACTCCACATACACACACTCCACACCCACACACGTACCATACACGTACCTCCACATGCACACACGTTCCACACACACACACACTCCGCACACTCTCCACACTCCACACACTCTCCACACACACGCACACTCCACACACGCACACTCTCCACACACAGCCACGTTCTTCACTGCAATACCAACTAATTTCAGCCAACTAATTTACTGCAGGTATTTCTTTGACTGTCAGTTTGATTAATGACTGCTCCTCAGACACAAGCTCTGCAAAGTTGGATTCTATGATTTTTTTTCATTCAAATTTTCCACTTTTACCTTTAATATCTGTGTTGCTCGGTGGTGCAGTGGTCGAGTTGCTGCCTTACAGCTGCCGGGTTCGATCCTGCCCACGGGTGCTGTCTACGGAGTTTGTACGTTCTCCCCGTGACCTGCATTGATAAATTGTCCCTGTTGTGTGCGGGATACTGTTAGTGTGCAGGGATCGTTGGTCGGAGTAGACTCAGTGGACCCAAGGGCATGTTTCTGCATTGCATCTTTAAACTAAAAAACTAAACTCTGATTGCTCAGTTCAAAAAAATCTTACTTGTTGCATGTTAAAAAGATGCATGCGCTCCAGAGCAAAGAGAAGGAATGTGTTCCCATCTCCCTCTAACTTTTTTCACCTCCAATTCTTTGTTGCTTTCCGCCTGCTTAGTCAGGCACAGGCAGGATATTAGACGTCTGAGGAAGGCACATGGTGTTCCTTGGGTTCTAATAGGTTTTTAACTGGGATCTAATTGTTAGCAGTGTATACTCAAAAACACAGTGCAGTTATTATGTTGTAAAATTATAAAATGTAGTATTTGAATATTGAAATTCGATGTAGAAGACTCAAAAGTGGTGCAGCCGGTAAAGCTGCTACCTTGCAACGTCAGACCCCCCCCCCCCCATGTTCGATCCTGACCTTGGGGGCTGTCTGTGTGGAGTTTGCACGTTCTCCCTGTGACCGTGTGGGTTTCCTCCAGGCGCTCCAGTTTTCTCCCATGTGCCAAAGTAGTGCACGTTTGTAAGGCTGCGTAGGAAGGAACTGCAGATGCTGGTTTAGGCCGAGGGTAGACACAAAATGCTGGGGTAACTCAGTGGGACAGGCAGCATCTCTGGATGAAAAGGAATGGGTAATGTTTTGGTGAGGAAGAGTTTCACTGAGTCCCGCTGAGTTACTCCTGCATTTTGTGTCTCTTTCAGGTGTGTACGTTAATTTGTTTCAGGCTTTTTAAAAACGCCCCTCATGTAGTGTCTAGGGAATGTGGTAACATATAACTAGTGTGAATGGGTAGTCTGTGGTCGGCCTGAACTCGTGAGCCAAAGAGCGTGTCCACTCCTTTAACTCTAACTAAACAAGCTACGACATGCAGCTTGAGAACGACAACGTGACTATCACTGTTTCTGTAGAAATAGACAGGTATTCCTTTGCAAAGAGACCTTGGCTCACCCTGTCCAGCATCACTCATATAACAGCCCTGGGACAAGAATATTCAATTCCCTGCTTCTCCCATCTCTGCAGCTTCCCAATGACATTTAATCCTGTTGCATGATTCAAAACAATAATTTGCTCTTCCCAGCCACAACAGCTCTTTATATAAAGCTCTGTGAAATAAATTACGCATTACTTTGAAGATATACACAAAATTCTGGAGTAACTCAGCAGGACAGGCAGTATCTCTGGAGCGAAGGAATGGGTGACGTTTTTGGTCGAGACCAGGGTTGCCAACTGTCTCGTATTAGCCGGGACATAGCGTATATTGGGCTAAATTGGTTTGACCTGTATTAGGCCCGGGGGGGAGGGGGGTGCTGTAGGCCCAGACACTGTAGGCCCGGGCACCACCGAACAGAGGTTGCGTAGCAACCCGCTCCCGGGCGGCCGCCATAGGCGGAGCGGGAGCACGTGAACGATGGCTGGGTGAGGTCACGTGGGGTGCAGGGCGGTGACGTCATCTTTTGTCTCTTATTGGGAGTGAGAAAGTTGGTAACCCTAATCGAGAACCTTCAGACTATGCACTTTGCCTTGTTTTGAGGACAATGTGACCATTTTGAGCTACAGCACAAGCTGAAGTGACAGATGAAACATCTGTCTGCCATTCATAATAAATTCAGACAACGCTGGAAGTTTTCTGCAGGTCAGGTTGCATCTGTGGAAAGAGAAGCCTTGTAATGTTTTGGGTCTGAAACGCTGGCTCTGTTTTTCTTTCCACAGATGCTGCCTGACCTGCCGAGTGTTTCCAGCATTGTTTATTTTTAATTTGGGTCTCCAGCAGCTATGGATTTATTCAATTAATTAATTTTCTTCCCAATGAATTCTCTATTTTCCCTCCCCCCCCTGCTAACTTGCTCATCCAACCAGTATTATTTTATAACCTCATTCAAGATTAATGTAATCAATTTTTAGTTTTGTGTAATAAACAGGAAGGACTTTATTCATTGTAAGCCTACAGAAGGAGTATTGATCAGCTACCATCAGAGAATTCTCTATTTTCCATGTAAGTTTAAGTGTTGGAGTTACATAGTTTATATCTGATGTTCAGGGTAAAGGATACCGTGTATTAACAGTTCTTTCCTGTTGCCCATAAATATTTTCATGCACAAGATTTTTTTTGGAAACATTTCAAATTGACAACAAAAATCAGTGCTTTTGACCCAGTTGCTCATTCAGTGTCCAGTCTCAGCTCGATATGCCCCCTTTTACTTTTCTCCAGAGATGCTGCCTGACCCGCTGAGTTACTCCAGCTTTTACCGTCTATCTTTGGTTTAAACCAGCATCTGGAGTTCCTTAGGTAGTTTACACCCCAGCGGTATGAACATTGACCTTTCTAACTTCGGATAGTCCCTGCTTTCCCTCTCTATCCCCTCCCCCTTCCCAGTTCTCCCACTAGTCTTCCTGTCTCCGACTACATCCTATCTTTGTCCCGCCCCCTCCCCTGACATCAGTCTGAAGAAGGGTCTCGACCCAGAACGTCACCCATTCCTTCTCTACCGAGATGCTGCCTGACCCGCTGAGTTACTCCAGCATTTTGTGTCTACCTTCGATTTAAACCAGCATCTGCAGTTTTTTTTCCTACACATCTGGAATTCCTTCCCACTTCAGCACTCTTTTTTTTTAGGTTTCTCAGCTGTTTTACAAAATGACAAATATGTAAACTATAACAAATTAACTGGGAACCGAGGAATCAAATATATTAATACAAGCACATGGCATCCCTCCAAGTACACACTCTGGTTTTCTAATGTGTCTGTTTTCACAACTGCCTGACTGACTAAGCAGAAACTATCCACAAAGGATGTAATCTAACCACATCAGCGTTCACTGAGTAAGCTCCTGAGCCCTTCTTAAAATGCTTGACAATAGACCTTTTGTTTGGGATACTGAAGCCTATTTTTTTTTTTGTTGCTGCTAATGCGCGATGGAATTTGTCGTTACATAAATCTGCTTCTGGTTGTAGAGATGTTTACGAAATAACACATCAAAGGTATGTTCTTTTATCACTTAGCCTTGCACTTTAATATTACAACATCCGTACTTTGAATACTGCAAGAAGTTTCACTTTCCACACGAAGAATGTTTTTTATTCTCTCTATTGCCTGGCAACGGGATTGCAGAGAATGGCTCGACAAATTTGTAACTGGTAATTTTTAATGGTGCAGAGAAACGTGCAATCTTAACTTGCTGTATAATAGAGATATAGCATGGAAGCTGGCTCTTCGGCCCAGAGTCCAAACTAACCAGCGATCACCCAGTTCCGTTACCCCACTTGCACATCCATTCCCTACACACTTAGGGCCAATTTACACAGGCTAATTAACCTACGAGAACAAAGCACCTGGAGGAAACCCACACCGTCACAGGGAGAAGTTATACAAGTGTAAATTTCTGTAAGTATTGGCCAGTTCTTCCAATGGTACAACCATATCAATTTAGCGATAAATTCTAGGATAAGTAACAGTTCAATCCAGAAAAAGTGCAGGTTAAATTCTTGCATGTGTGTTGTCTACATCTGTAGTTGGAGCCAGTGCGAAACTTTACTTGCATTCTTTCATGCAACTTTTTCTTTCTACAATTCTGAAACCTTAGAAGCCATTAAGTGCTTAATACATTGGTATTAAATTCCTTCCACCATAATTATACATTTGAATGCATAAGTTAATTTGTGTTCAGTGAGTGATAAAAGGAATTTTATACAAATGCCTGATTATTAATGTAGTTTTATTGTAAAATTTTAACAATTGCACAGATCAACCTTTAACTAATCTACTTTACAGCAATCTTAACACAAATCAGTCAGCTGGAAGATTAACTCTTTCTTTATCTTCCTCATTCCCACTGCATATTCTATATTACATCCATTGTGTTCAGTTCTGGGCACCATGTTATCAGAAAGGGTACAGAGAAGATTTACGAGGATGTTGCCAGGACTGGAGGGTGTGAGCTACAGGGAGAGGTTGAGTAGGCTGGGTCTCTATTCCTTGGAGCGTAGGAGGATGAGGGGTGATCTTATAGTGGTGTATAAAATCAGGAGAGGAATAGATCGGGTAGATGCACAGAGTCTCTTGCCCAGAGTAGGTGAATTGAGGACCAGAGGACATAGGTTTAAGGTGAAGGGGAAGAGATTTGATAGGAATCAGGGGTAACATTTTCACACAAAGGGCGGTGGGTATATGGAACAAGCTGCCAGAGGAGGTAGTTGAGGCTGGGACTATCCCAACATTTAAGAAACAGTTAAAACAGGTACATGGATAGGACAGGTTTGGAGGGATATGGACCAAACGCAGGCAGGTGGGACTAGTGTAGCTCGGACATGTTGGCTGGTGTGGGCAAGTTGGGCTGAAGGGCCGTTTCCTTGCGGTATCACTCTATAACTGTGATTCTGTGAGCAGGAAATTAAAATGTACACGTTGGCCCTCTTCCACTGGGATATCTATATACTAAAACTCTTGTTTGTTCCTGAACTACAGCCAAAACGGTACATGACAGCGTAACAATTTTAGGCCCACCTTACTCTCCATCGTCCCTTTGGTGCTACTGGAAGAAGTTTCATTGAAATCGTTATTATATTTTTAAAGTTATTCACATTTTTAAAGTTTAAATCTACGAGGGGGGAGGGTGCTGCACCAATGCAGGGCCCAACGGATCCACTTGGTCTAGTAACTGATTAAACAGCAATAATGAATTCTTCCAAAGTTAGACACAAAAAGCTGGGTAACTCAGCGGGTCAGACAACATCTCTGGAGAAAAGTAAAAGGTGACGATTCGGGTCGAAACCCTTCAGTCTGAACAAGCAGCCTGACACGAAATGCTTTTTACGATACGATAGAACTTTATTTATCCCAGGAGGGAAATTGATCTTTTATGTCTATCTTTGGATTAAACCGGCATCTGCAGTCCAACGTTGATATTACTTGGTGAATAAATGTGAAAACCCCTTGAGCAATAGAAAGCTCAGCAGGACTTCACCAGGGGACAAATAGAGGAAAAACTGCTCACTGCTGTAAGTACTTTCTCCACAGCCCTTTTTCCTTTGCTGAACCAGGCTACGGCTTTACAGAAACATGGAACTAGATGCTGGTTTACATAAAAGGACATAAAGTGCTGGAGTAACTCAGCGGGTCAGGCACCATCTATCATGGATCGGTGATGTTTTGGTTTAGGATCCTTCATCAGTCTGAAGCAGTGTCCCAACACGAAACGTCACCTATCCATGTTCTCCAGAGATGCTGCCTGACCCGCTGAGTTACTCCAGCACTCTGTGAAACGTCACCTATCCATGTTCTCCAGAGATGCTGCCTGACCCGCTGAGTTACTCCAGCACTCTGTGAAACGTCACCTATCCATGTTCTCCAGAGATGCTGCCTGACCCGCTGAGTTACTCCAGCACTCTGAAACGTCACCTATCCATGTTCTCCACAGATGCTGCCTGACCCGCTGAGTTACTCCAGCACTTTGTGCCCTTGCGAGTTTTCAGACTCCACTTCATTTTAATGCATTTTATAACCAACTTTTATTCTTCTCTCATGCACAATTACACGCATACACTTAGCACAAAATAACCAGAGCTGCAGATCTTTCCTTTCTGTCAATAAGCAAACTTTTATCCGTCATTTTTATTTGCTGTCACAGAAATAATTTATAAACAGTACACTTAAATATTTTCAGGTGCATTTACTCCATAACCAGGGTATTGTTTCACTTGGGATGATGCGACAAATTATTGTGATAAAAAAATCAGATAAGAGGCTAAAGTGAGATGAAAGTCTGGAGAGATTTGGCCCAGCGCCCGGCCCACTCAAACTGGGTTTATGTTTCACCCGGAACAAAGTTTAACACCTGAGCGCACAGCGTCTGTCTGGCTTTCCACTGACACAGCATTTACAGACGGTAAAAGCAAAGTCATGTTTATTATGTAACATGGGCACCTCACGTTTTACACCTGTTTAATTTGTACATTTTAAAAATTAGCACACTGGTTCTTTTAAAACCAAAACTTTATTCACATGCTGGTATTTTCAAATTAACGCGTTCAAATTTACTGCTGACAGCGTTGTCAGGCATATGTTTAATTTACCTGTCTTTGAATTACGTGCTGTTTTTCCAAACTGGATTCTGTCACCAAAAAAAAGTTTCAATTTGAATGCTCAAATATTTTTCAATTTGAATGCGACTGGAGCGACTAGGCTTGTATACACTGGAATTTAGATGGATGAGAGGAGATCTTATCGAAACGTATAAGATTATTAAGGGGTTGGACACGTTAGAGGCAGGAAACATGTTCCCAATGTTGGGGGAGTCCAGAACAAGGGGCCACAGTTTAAGAATAAGGGGTAGGCCATTTAGAACTGAGATGAGGAAAAACTTTTTCAGTCAGAGAGTTGTGAATCTGTGGAATTCTCTGCCTCAGAAGGCAGTGGAGGCAAATTCTCTGAATGCATTCAAGAGAGAGCTGGATAGAGCTCTTAAGGATAGCGGAGTCAGGGGGTATGGGGAGAAGGCAGGAACGGGGTACTGATTGAGAATGATCAGCCATGATCACATTGAATGGCAGTGCTGACTCGAATGGCCTCCTCCTGCACCTATTGTCTATTGTCTATTCTACCTAATTTACCCTGCTTTCAGTGAAACCTGCAAACCCCTGGCCCAGCAGTCGGAAAACCAATCAAAGTAGACATGACTGGGGTGATAACTGGGCCCGGGTAAGCACCGGTTAGCATTTTGACTAACTGCAGATGTGCACCTAAAAACAGGAGTGCTTTAGAGGAGGCCCAAGGTGGGATTAATGGTCCTTTATTTTGCGCTCCTTTTTAGCTCTTGCTGCCATGACGGGAAAGAAGAGGCTGGGAAGCAGCGTGCGTAAGTAGACCACCAGCGTGGGAAGAAACCCTGCCATCAGGACATCCTTCTTCTTCCTGCACACGGCCGAGAGAACGGCTTCGGCAACAACGCGTGGCTCGTAACCCTCTGCCGTGCTCTTGTCCATTACTAGATGGGATGAGAAGAGCAAGAATCAGTCTGTTGTGTTTGCTCAGTGGCAGACACAGCTTGCTGGCTGTTACCAAAGAACCTAGGTGTCAATTTGCAGTTCAGACTGGAGTAGGAAAAGGAGACATTTAACAACAGGTCATAAGGAATAGGAGCAGCATTAGGCCATTCAGCCCATCAAGTCTACTCTGCCATTCAATCATGGCTGATCTATCTCTCCCTCCTAACCCCATTCAATAGACAATAGGTGCAGGAGTAGGCCATTCAGCCCTCCGAGCCAGCACCGCCATTCAATGCGATCATGGCTGATCACTCTCAATCAGTACCCCGTTCCTGCCTTCTCCCCATACCCCCTCACTCTGCTATCCTTAAGAGCTCTATCCAGCTCTCTCTTGAAAGCATCCAACGAACTGGCCTCCACTGCCTTCTGAGGCAGAGAATTCCACACCTTCACCACTCTCTGACTGAAAAAGTTCTTCCTCATCTCCGTTCTAAATGGCATACCCCTTATTCTTAAACTGTGGCCCCATGTTCTGGACTCCCCCAACATTGGGAACATGTTTCCTGCCTCTAATGTGTCCAATCCCCAAATTATCTTATATGTTTCAATAAGATCCCCCCTCATCCTTCTAAATTCCAGTGTATACAAGCCCAATCGCTCCAGCCTTTCAACATACGACAGTCCCGCCATTCCGGGAATTAACCTAGTGAACCTACGCTGCACGCCCTCCATAGCAAGAATATCCTTCCTCAAATTTGGAGACCAAAACTGCACACAGTACTCCAGGTGCGGTCTCACCAGGGCCCGGTACAACTGTAGAAGGACCTCTTTGCTCCTATACTCAACTCCTCTTGTTACGAAGGCCAACATTCCATTGGCTTTCTTCACTGCCTGCTGTACCTGCATGCTTCCTTTCATTGACTGATGCACTAGGACACCCAGATCTCGTTGAACTCCCCCTCCTCCTAACTTGACACCATTCAGATAATAATCTGCCTTTCTATTCTTACTTCCAAAGTGAATAACTTCACTTATCTACATTAAACTGCATCTGCCATGTATCCCACTCACACAACCTGTCCAAGTCACCCTGCAGCCTTATTGCATCTTCCTCACAATTCACACTACCCCCCAGCTTAGTATCATCTGCAAATTTGCTAATGGTACTTTTAATCCCTTCGTCTAAGTCATTAATGTATATCGTAAATAGCTGGGGTCCCAGCACCGAACCTTGCGGTACCCCACTGGTCACTGCCTGCCATTCCGAAAGGGCCCCATTTATCCCCACTCTTTGCTTTCTGTCTGTCAACCAATTTTCTATCCATGTCAGTACCTTACCTCCAATACCATGTGCCCTAATTTTGCCCACTAATCTCCTATGTGGGACCTTGTCGAAGGCTTTCTGAAAGTCGAGGTACACCACATCCACTGACTCTCCCCTGTCAATTTTCCTAGTTACATCCTCAAAAAATTCCAGTAGATTTGTCAAGCATGATTTCCCCTTCGTAAATCCATGCTGACTCGGAATGATCCCGTTACTGCTATCCAAATGCTCAGCAATTTCGTCTTTTATAATTGACTCCAGCATCTTCCCCACCACTGATGTCAGACTAACTGGTCTATAATTACCCGTTTTCTCTCTCCCTCCTTTCTTAAAAAGTGGGATAACATTTGCTATCCTCCAATCCACAGGAACTGATCCTGAATCTATAGAACATTGAAAAATGATCTCCAATGCTTCCACTATTTCTAGAGCCACCTCCTTAAGTACCCTGGGATGCAGACCATCAGGCCCTGGGGATTTATCAGCCTTCAGTCCCATCAGTCTACCCAAAACCATTTCCTGCCTAATGTGGATTTCCTTCAGTTCCTCCATCACCCTAGGTTCTCCGGCCCCTAGAACATTTGGGAGATTGTGTGTATCTTCCTCAGTGAAGACAGATCCAAAGTAACGGTTTAACTCGTCTGCCATTTCTTTGTTCCCCATAATAAATTCCCCTGTTTCTGTCTTCAAGGGACCCACATTTGCCTTGACTATTTTTTCCTCTTCACGTACCTAAAAAAACTTTTGCTATCCTCCTTTATATTATTGGCTAGTTTACCCTCGTACCTCATCTTTTCTCCCCGTATTGCCTTTTTAGTTAACTTTTGTTGCTCTTTAAAAGAGTCCCAATCCTCTGTCTTTCCACTCTTCTTTGCTATGTTATACTTCCTCTCCTTAATTTTTATGCTGTCCCTGACTTCCCTTGTCAGCCACAGGTGTCTCTTACTCCCCTTAGAGTCTTTCCGCCTCTTTGGGATAAATTGATCCTGCAACCTCTGCATTATTCCCAGGAATACCTGCCATTGCTGTTCTACCGTCTTCCCTGCTAGGGCCTCCTTCCAGTCAATTTTGGCCAGCTCCTGCCTCATGCCTCTGTAATCCCCTTTGCTATACTGTAATACTGACACTTCCGATTTTCCCTTCTGCCTTTCCATTTGCAGAGTAAAACTTATCATGTTGTGATCACTGCCTCCTAATGGCTCTTTTACCTCTAGTCCCCTTATCAGATCAGGATCATTACACAACACTAAATCCAGAATTGCCGTCTCCCTGGTAGGCTCCAGTACAAGTTGTTCTAAGAATCCATCTCGAAGGCACTCTACAAACTCTCTTTCCTGGGGTCCATTTCCAACCTGATTTTCCCAGTCTACCTGCATGTTGAAATCTCCCATAACCACCGTAGCATTACATTTTTGACACGCCAATTTTATCTCCTGATTCAACTTGCACCCTATGTCGAGGCTACTGTTCGGGGGGCCTATAGATAACTCCCATTAGGGTCTTTTTACCCATACAATTTCTCATTTCTATCCATACTGATTCAACATCTCCTGATTCTATGTCACCCCTTGCAAGGGAATGAATATCATTCCTTACCATCAGAGCAACCCCACCCCCTCTGCCCACCTGTCTGTCTTTTCTATACGTTGTGTACCCCTGAATATTCAGTTCCCAGCCCTGGTCCTCTTGTAGCCATGTCTCAGTGATCCCTACAACATCATACTTTCCCATGACTAACTGAGCCTCAAGCTCATCCACTTTATTTTTTATACTACGCGCATTTAAGTACAACACTTTAACTTCTGTATTCACCTCCCCTCTCACATCGGTCACAATTGGCCCTGCCCTTAATTTCTTTTCCCCTCTAGAACTTCTGTTCCCATTCTTCCGAGAGTCTTTTGCAATATCTCCTGTATTCCCTTTTTTTACCTCATCTTCATATTCACAATTTGTCAACCCCTCCCCCCCACTACTTAGTTTAAAGCCACAGGTGTCGCACTAGCAAACCTGCCTGCCAGAATGTTTGTCCCCCTTCTGTTAAGATGTAACCCGTCCCTTTTGTACAAGTCACCCCTAGCCCAGAAGAGATCCCAGTGGTCCAGAAATCTAAATCCCTGCTCTCTGCACCAGCCCCTCAGCCATAAATTCATACCCTCTACCTCTCTGTTCCTGGCCTCACCAGCACGAGGTACCGGTAGCAGCACAGAGATAACCACCTTCGACGTCCTACTTCTCAGTGTTTTTCCCAACTCTCTAAACTCCCGCTGTAGCACCTCCTTCCTCTTCCGCCCGACGTCATTCGTGCCCACATGCACAACGACTTCAGGTTGATCGCCTTCCCTCACTAGGATTTTCTGAAGCCGGTCCGTGATGTGTTGAACCCTGGCACCAGGGATGCAACAGACCATCCTCAAGTCCCTCCTGCTGCCACAGAATCTTCTGTCCGTCCCTCGGACGATGGAGTCACCGACCACTACGGCTCTTCCTGACTTCGGTCTCCCCTGTCGAGTATCCTTGCCAACAGGTCCGCCACTCGGACTGGAAACGTCTTCTGCCCCGACAGTTCCCAAGAGGGTATACCTATTTGCAATAGGCACAGCCACTGGGGTCTCCTGTAGTCCTCGTCCACTCCTCCCTGAAACAGTCTCCCACCTTCGCTCGACCTGGACCCTTGGCGTGACAGCCTCACAATAGGTCCTGTCGAGGAAACTCGCATTCCCGGATGGCCCTGAGGTCATCCAACTGCCTCTCCAACTCCACCACACGTCCCTTCAGGAGCTGCACCTGGACACAGTTCTTGCAGGTGTAGCTCCCAGAAGCTCCAGCGACGTCCCTGTCTTCCCACATCCTGCAGGAAACACACTGCACCAACTTTTCCGCCATTACCTTGTGTCTGGCTTAAAACAATTGTAACCTCCTCACCTCAGCCTCCTCGCCAAAGACTCGCACTTTTCTCACAGGGCACTTGAAGCCAAAGACTCGCACTTACCTCACTGGGCTGCACCCGGACAGGGCTGCACCCTTTTGCAAGTCTTGCTTATATCACCAATTAAATTGCCTGATTGTCCAATTTACCAGACTTCTCACTTAAATGATCAATCAATCCACGTATTCTCTTCTGACTGACTTATTACACTGTAATTCCCACTCACTTCCAGCCAATGGTGGTCCTCTCTCCAACTTCCCGACCTTTACAGACTGATTAACAGTGTCCTATTGGCGCTCTTTTTAAACTGCCGTTTCTACCACTATTAACAGGTACTTTCAGCCAATGGTCGTCCTCTCTCCAACTTCCCGACCTTTACAGACTGTAACCTCTGACACCAGGGCTGCACAGTGGCGCAGCGGTAGAGTTGCTGCCTTAAAGCGCCAGAGACCCGGGTTCCATCCTGACCACAGGTGCTGTCTGTACGGAGTTTGCACGTTCTCCCCGTGACCTGCAGGGGTTTTCTCCGAAATCTTCGGTTTCCTCCCACACTCCAAAGACGTCCATGTAGGTAAATTGGCTTGGTAAATGTAAAAACTGCCCTTAGTGTGTGTAGGAAAGTGTTAATTTGCGGGGATCGCTGGTCGGCGCGGACCCGGTGGGCCAAAGAGCCTGTTTCCGCGCTGTATATCTAAACTAGACTAAACCTGCAGGGTTTCTCCACACATAGTGGTAGATTTTTTAGATTTAGAGATACAGCGCGGAAACAGGCCCTTCGGCCCACCGAGTCCGCGCCGCCCAGCGATCCCCGCACATCAACACTATCCTACGCACACTAGGAACAATTTTTACATTTACCCAGTCAATTAACCTACAAACCTGTACGTCTTTGGAGTGTGGGAGTTAAACCGAAGATTTCGGAGAAAACCCACGCAGGTCACGGGGAGAACGTACAAACTCTGTACAGACGGAACCCGTAGTCAGGATCGAACCCGAGTCTCCGGCGCTGCGCCACCGTGCCGCCACGTGGTACAGTTGGTGTGTGTGTGTTGCAACAGTGAAACACAGGGATGCAAAAGCCAGGATTGAAGGAATGATATTATTGTGAGAGGGAAAGGTAGAGGTCATGAATACCACAATTAAAATTTTAAAATCCCCCTGAATGCCACTACTGTATCTGCCACCACCACCACCTGGCAGTGTGTTCATGCACCCACCACCCCACGTGTAAAATAAAACTCACCCCTCACATCTCCTTTAAAATTTGCCTCTCTCACCTTAAAGCTCTGCCCTCCAGCTTACGTGAATGCCCTCTAGTATTTGACATTTCCATCTTGGGGAAAACTGTTCTGTCTACCCTATCTAGATATGCCTGTCAATTATATATTATTCTCTCAGGCCTCTCCACACCCTCTGGCATTTCACAGAAAACAATCCAAGTCTGTCCACCCTCTCTCCCTGAAGCTGATACCCTCTGATCCAGGCAGTGTTGTGCTAAATCTCCTCTGCATCCTTTCCAAAGCATCCACCTCCTTCCCGTAAGAGGGCGACCACAACTGCATGCAATGCTCCAAATGCGGCCCAATTACAGTTATCGGTAAATGGGCAAAGCTCGGAGTTCATGCGAGAGTTCCGAGTGATTGAGAACGTACCACCATACTTGGATCCATCGCCTGTGACTGCATTTAGAGAAAGGTTGGTGTGGATATATCCTGGGCTGATTACGGACACCTGAATTTGATATTGCTCCATCTCTGCCCGCAGGCAGTCAAAGAAGGCCTGGGTGGCATGTTTGGATGCTGCATCTGCAATGAGAAGACCATTTGGAACATTTTAATTCTTCCACATCAAAGCTATGGCCAAGAAAGCACACCAATGCTTCTGCTGCCCGAGAAGGTTTAGGAAGTTCAGCATGTCCCCGACAACCCTCACCAACGTTTGCACACAGATGCGCCGTAGAAAGCATTTTATCCCGATTCATCACCGCCTAGTTTGGGAACAGCTCCAGCCAAGACCACAAGAGATTGGAGAGAGTTGTAGACGTAGCCCAAACCATCACGCAAACCAACCTCCCTTCCATTGACTCCATCTACACTTCACGCTGCCTCGACAAGGCCAGCAGCATAATCAAAGATGTCCACCCTGGTCACTCCCTCTTCTCCCATCAGGCAAGAGGTACAGAAGTTTGAAAATGCATACCTCCAAATTCGGAGATAGTTTCTTCCCAGCTTTTATCAAACAACGGAACTGTCCTCAGCTGCTAGACCTACCTTTGAACTATCTTTAATCGGACTTTATCCTGCACTAAATGGTGTATCCTTTATCCTTTATCTGCACACTGGACGAGTTGATTGTAATCACATATAGTCTTTTCGTTGATTGGATAGCACGCAACAAAAAAGCTTTTCACTATATCTTGGTACATGTGACAATAATTAACAAAACTAAACTTCATTCAGTTTTGGAAATAAAACATTTTAAATGAACATTACCTCAAATGATAGAAACAAGGAACTGTGAATGCGCAAAGGGACACAAAGTGTTGGAATAACTCAGCAGATCAGGCAGCATCTCTGGAGAACATGGAGAGGTGCTTTTTCAAGTCAGGACCATTCCTCAGACTGACGAAGGAAATTTGTCTGAAGAAGGGTCTGGACCCAAAACGTCACTTATCCATGTTCTTCAGAGATGCTGCCTGACCTGATGAGGTACTTCAGCACTTTGTGTCCTTAACTCAAATGATCTTAAATATATATTCTCTTGCTCAAAAAGTCAACAAAAATAAATGTTGTTTCATTGGGGCCAATTCACTGGATGTTTTCAAGAGCGATATAGCTCTTTGGGCTAATGGAATCAAGGGATATGGGGAAAAGCAGGAACAGGGTACTGATTTTGGATGATCAGCCATGATCATAGTGAATGGCGGTGCTGGCTCGAAGGGCCGAATGGCCTCCTCCTGCACTTATTTCCTATGTTTCTATTCTTTAAGATGTAAATTGTTTTAGGAGATTGTCAGGGATTAATTTTTATTTCTTATTTAGTCTTTGCCTCTTCTGTCATTAAATCCCTTCTTCCCCATTACTAATTTTACTCTCACCACCCTCTACTTGAACCTGGCCTGTTGGCCCCATAGCAGAAGTGGCCACATGGTGGGGCTGGAAACTGGAAGTGTCCTGAGCTAATTCTGCTACCACCATCATCTACTGCACAAGTGATGGCTCCCACTGATTGTCACCGGAAGCTTGCGTCCTTTTCAGGACGGACGATGACAGTGATGTAACATTTGAAACATGGGTGATGGACATGAAAGAAGAAGACCTGGCCTGTTTATTTCTCATTTGTAAAGGAAAGAGACTGCATTTCATCCAGGCTACAACTGTTCACTGTCACCCTCTCTGTGCAGTTTGTTATAACTTCCCTTTCCAGCAAATGTGTGCACAGAGAGTTCCTAACGTCCATAATCACACAATGAATTTAGTTAACCAGAAACACCCTGAGCCATGATTCTGATCCATTTGTTCCTCCAACATACTGCTGACTGATTGACAGATGGCACGGTGGCGCAGTGGTTAGAGTTGCTGCCTCACAGCGCCAGAGACCCAGGTTCGATCCTGGCTACAGGTGCTGTCCGTGCGGGGTTTGTACGTTCTCCCTGTGACCGCGTGGGTTTTCTCCGGGTGCTCCGGTCTCCTCCCACACTTCCAAGACATGCAGGTTTGTGGGTTAATTGGCTTCTGTGAATTGTCCCTACTCAGTAGGAGAGAAGTAGTGTACACCAATCGCTGGTAGGTGTGGACTCAGTGGGCTAAAGGGCCTGTTTCCACGCTCTATCTCTTAAAAGAAGATTAAAGGCCACACAGAAATGCACAGGTGCTGATTCCTTCACCATACTTACATGCTGATCGGAACGGGATGGCTATTTTCCCTTGCACACTGCTGATGGCCACAACGTGCCCCTTTCCCCTCTGCATCATGGAAGGCAGGATGGCTGCAATGTTAAGCAACAAGGGTCAGTCTTTCACTGGTGCACTGTGTTTTCAGCCAGTTCCAAGTCAAACACTATTAGCAGCAATTCATTACAACTCAGCAGTGCACAGCCATACAGTACTACACTCAGCCAAGCCGATCAAGTTGCTAGTCTCATTTACTCGTGTTTGGCCCATATCCATCCAAACCGTTCCTATCTATGTACCTGGCCAAGTGGCTTTTAAATGTCGTTACTGTACTTGCCTCAACTACCTCCCCAGGCAGCTTGTTCCATATACGTACCACCCTCTGAATGAAAAATCTGCTCCTCAGGTAAATATTAAATCTTTCCCCCCTCACCTTAAACCTCTGTCCTCTGTTCTTGATTCCTCTCCCCTGGGTAAAAGACTCTGTGTATTCACCCTATCTATTCCCCTCATGATTTTACACACCCCTATAAGATCGCCCCTCATCCCCCTGCACTACAAGGAATAAATTCCTAGCCTGCCCAACCAGTTCCTGTAGCTTAGGCCCTCGAGTCCTGGCTTGCTAAGATGGGGCATGTTGGGCAGCATGGTCAAATTGGGTCGAATGGCCTGTTTTCATGTTGTATGACTCTGTGATTAATAGACAATAGGTGCAGGAGGAGGCCATTTGGCCCTTCGAGCCAGCACCGCCATTCAATGTGATCATGGCTGATCATTCTCAATCAGTACCCCGTTCCTGCCTTCTCCCCATACCCCCTGACTTCGCTATCCTTAAGAGCTCTATCTAGCTCTCTCTTGAATGCATTCAGAGAATTGGCCTCCACTGCCTTCTGAGGCAGAGAATTCCACAGATTCACAACTCTCTGACTGAAAAAGTTTTTCCTCATCTCAGTTCTAAATGGCCTACCCCTTATTCTTAAACTGTGGCCCTTGTTCTGGACTCCCCCAACATTGGGAACATGTTTCCTGCCTCTAACGTGTCCAACCCCTTAATAATTTTATACGTTTCGATAAGATCTCCTCTCATCCTTCTAAATTCCAGTGTATACAAGCCTAGTCGCTCCAGTCTTTCAACATATGATAGTCCCGCCATTCCGGGAATTAACCTAGTAAACCTACGTTGCACGCCCTCAATAGCAAGAATATCCTTCCTCAAATTTGGAGACCAAAACTGCACACAGTACTCCAGGTGCGGTCTCACTAGGGTCCTGTACAACTGCAGAAGGACCTCTTTGCTCCTATACTCAACTCCTCTTGTTATGAAGGCCAACTTTCCATTGGCTTTCTTCACTGCCTGCTGTACCTGCATGCTTCCTTTCAGTGACTGATGCACTAGGACACCCAGATCTCGTTGTACGTCCCCTGTTCCTAACTTGACACCATTCAGATAATACTCTGCCTTCCTATTCTTACCACCAAAGTGGATAACCTCACACTTATCTACATTAAACTGCATCTGCCATGCATCCGCCCACTCAAACAACCTGTCCAAGTCACCCTGCAACCTCATAGCATCTTCCTCACAGTTCACACTGCCACCTAGCTTTGTATCATCGGCAAATTTGCTAATGGTACTTTTAATCCCTTCATCCAAGTCATTGATGTATATTGTAAATAGCTGCGGTCCCAACACCGAGCCTTGCGGTACCCCACTAGTCACTGCCTGCCATTCTGAAAGGGACCCATTTATCCCCACTCTTTGCTTTCTGTCTGTCAACCAACTTTCTATCCATGTCAGTACCCTACCTCCAATACCATGTGCTCTAATTTTGCCCACCAATCTCCTATGTGGGACCTTTTCGAAGGCTTTCTGAAAGTCGAGGTACACCACATTAAGTTCTTGCTCTTTCTGAAAAACAGAATGTTGGCAATATGCAGCAGGCCAGACCCGAGACCTTGTCTGTCCACTCCCTCTGTGGACGCTGCCTGACCCGCTGAGTTACTGACCGCTTTGTGTTTTCCTCTGTGGCGTCTCCCAGAACACTACCTTTTGTTAAAGCAACTGGCCCAAAGTAGTTGACATTCATGACATCTTTATCGACGCTCACGGCCGTTTCCAGAATGTTCCCACGGTAACTGACGCCAGCGTTGTTGATGAGCACATCCACGTGACCGTAGCAGTTAAGGATCTCGTCCGTACTGTTGGTCACTGAGTCCACGTCCGTCAAGTCAAATGTCACCACCTGAGGCGTGTACGTCTGCGAACAAGCGGCAATGTGAGAGTTAAACAGCGCTAACGGTCTTCATTTACAACCCACGTAACTATACTTTCCAATTACAACGAGGGTGGACAGGTCCTCTTTTATAAGCCATCTACAGTTCCTGGTGTTCACTAGCAATAGTGCCACGTTTATTGGCACTTGTGAATCGAGTTACTTAGCACTTGGCTTCTGTTCAGCTGAAGGGCCTGATCCTGTGCTGTTCTTTGTTCATATCCCTTTAGATTCCTTCATGTGTTTTAGTTTTCCTTCAAAAACCCTTCTCTGGGTGAAGGGATCTTTCGACTGAAGAAAGGCTCCGATCCAAAAAGTCACCTATTCCTTTTCTCCAGGTGATGCTGCCTGACCCACTGAGTTACCCCAGAATGTTTGTCTATCTTCGATATAAACCAGCATCTGAAGTTCCTTCCTACACATTTCTTAGATTCCTTACTGGGTTTAGCAATAAATATTTTATAGTTGATTGAATTGATTGAAAGGTACAGCACGGAAACATACCCTTCGGCCCATCAAGTCCATGCCAGCCGTCAATCACCCGTTCACACTAGTTCTATGTTATCCCACTTTCTCATCCACTCCCTATTACACTAGGGGCAATTTACAGAGGGCCAATTAATCTACAAACCCGCACGTCTTTGGGATTTGGGAGGAAACCGGAGCACCCAGAGGAAACCCACGCGGTCAACAGGGGTAACATGTACAGACATCACCCGAGGACAGGATCGAACCCGGGTCTCTGGCGCCGTGAGGCAGCAGTTCTACCCGCTGCGCCACTGTGCTACCCTTACATTTCTGGCCTCTGTTTTTGGACTAAACGCGCACCGCTACTTGGACCCGGCACCTCTCCTACTTTTCTCTTGCCGTTTGCCATTGCCGCCAGCTCCCTCGTGAGTTCGTCCAGTTTCTGCCGGTCCCGGCCACATAAGACCAGCTTTGCACCAGCTGCGTGGAAGACTCTCGCACAATCTGATGGCAAAAAGCACAGATCGCCAGTTACAGGTGCAACTATTATCTGTCTTTAGACAGCAAAATGTGCTCAAGGCACGTCGCACAATGTATCACCACCATCTAGTACATTGGCATGAAAGAGCAGGGGGACATTTGTCCACCACAGAGACTGCACAGAGCATCTTACAGGAGAATCGTTGAAGATGAGCAAAGCTTTCCGGAAAGAATTCGAAACCATAAACCTTTGACAGTCAATGGTGGTAAAATTAAAAGTGAAGATAGAGTCATAGAAGCATGGAAACAGGCCCTTCGGCCCAACTTGCCCACGCCGACCAAAATACCCAATCTAAACTCATGCTTCAGAATTGACTCAGTCTGAAGAAGGGTCTCGACCTGAAACGTCGCCCATTCTTTATATCCAGAGATGCTGCCTGTCTCGCTGAGTTACTTCAGCATTTTGTGTCTATCTTCGGTTTAAACCAGCATCTGCAGCTCCTTCGAACATTGCCCAATCTAAACTTGTCCCACCTGCCCGTGTTGGGCCCATGTCGCTCGAAACCTTTTCCATGCTTATCCATGTACCTGTCCGTGTAGTGGCAGAGATTTAACAGAGGTGTACAACAAAAGGGCTTTGACAGAGTAAAATGGGTGAAACAGTTTCCATTTGTTTGAGAAAGGACGTGAGGAGAATCCAGATAATTATAGGGTGGTGAACCTGGAAGAGAAGATACTTAGGGGTAGGATTTACTCTCATTTGGAAGAGAATGGATCAATTAGGAACATTAGTTCCCAATGTTGGGGGAGTCTAGAACCAGGGGCCACACACACAGTCTAAGAATAAAGGGGAGGCCATTTAAAACTGAGGTGAGAAGAAACTTTTTCACCCAGAGTTGTGAATTTGTGGAATTCTCTGCCACAGAGGGCAGTGGAGGCCAATTCACTGGATGAATTTAAAAGAGAGTTAGATAGAGCTCTAGAGGCTAGTGGAATCAAGGGATATGGGGAGAAGGCAGGCACGGGTTACTGATTGTGGATGATCAGTCATGATCACAATGAATGGCGGTGCTGGCTTGGAGGACCAAATGGCCTCCTCCTGCACCTATTTTCTATGTTTCTATTCAGCATGGCTTTATACATGACAGGTTGTGTCTTATTAACTGCGCATTTTGTGGAGGTGATGAATCTGATTGATGAGGGTTGGGTAGTGAATGTTGTCCGCATGGATTTCAGTATGACATTTGATAAAGTCCCTCATGTCAGCTGATGCACAAGATTAAGATGCATGGGATTAACAGTGACTTCGTCGTATGGATTCAGAAATGGCCGACTGGTAGAAGACAGATGGTTGTGGTGGAAATGTGTTGTTCAGGCTAGAGGTCTGTAACCAGTGGAGTTCCACAGGGATCTGTGCTGGGACCTCTGTTGTTTGTGATATATATATAAAACAACTTGTCGATGAGTTGGTTAGAACGTGTGCAGACCACAGAGAAATTGGTGCAGAGAGGAAGGCGAAGTATAGATCAGCTGCAGAAATGGGTGGAGAAATGGCAGATGGAGTTTAATCTGAGCAAGTGTGAGGTGATGCACTTTGGGAGGTCAAATATAAAAGGAAAGTATACCGTTAATGGCACGACCCTTGCTTAACAGCATTGATGAAGAGAAGGGTCTAGGGCTCCAGGCAATGCAGATAAGTATAGCAAAGAAAGCATGTGGTATGCTTGCCTTCATTGGTCGGGGCATTAAGTATAACAGTCAGGAAATTGCAGGGTTACCTGATTGAAGTTTATACAATAATGAGAGGCTTCGATAGGATAATCAGAATTTCTTTTGCAGGGTTTATTTCCCAGAAAGGTTGCCCTGTGCATCTCATTTAAACATCCCCCCTCTGACCTTAAAACCACGGCCTGTAGTCAGTGATACAGCGTGGAAACAGGCCCTTCGGCACACCTTGCCTACACCGCCAACTTGCCCCATCTACACTAATCCCACCTGCCTGCATTTGGCCCATATCCCTCTAAACCTGTCCTATCCACGTACCTCTAGTATTTGAAGTAACTCAGCAACAGCTTCTCCTGCTCTGTTATCAGGCTTCAGAACGGTCCTTCCATAAGCTCGGATACTGTCTGATTCTCCTCTACCCCATTGCGGACATTGGACTATGTCTCTGGAACTGATGCGTACCAAGGCTGAGAACTATATCCTGCACTCTGTATCTTCCCCTTAGCTCTATTTATTGTACTTGAGTTTGACTTGATTATATTTATGTGTGGTATTATCCAAGTCCGCAAAAGGGTCCCAACCCGAAACATCAACTGTCCATGTTCTGCATGGAAGCTGCCTGATCCGCTGAGTTACTCCAGCACTTTGGAACTTTACTTTTTTTTTGTAAACCAGCATCTGCAGATCCATGTGTCTCCATATTATCGCTTTGGTTAGTATTAAGGTTGCCAACTTTCTCACTCCCAAATAAGGGACAAAAAGTGATGTCACTGCCCGCGCCCCACGTGACCTCACCCAGCCAGCGGGCATGTGCTCCCGCTCCACCAATGGCGGCCGTCCGGGCCGGGAGGTGGGTTGCTATGCAACCTCCGTTAGGCGTACACACTCAGCCCCCGCGGGCCGCTGTAGGCCGGGACAGTGTAGGCTAACGGAGTGTGTTCGGGGAGCGGGGCCGAGTGCTAGGCAATCTTCATTAGGCCAACACTCCGTTCCGCTCCCCGAACACACTCTGTCAGCCTACACTGTCTGGGCCTACAGAGCCCCCCGGGCCTACAGTGTCCGGGCCTTCAGCGTCCCCCCAGGCCTACAGTGTCCGGGCCTTCAGCGTCCCCCCAGGCCTACAGTGTCCGGGCCTACAGTGTCCGGGCCTTCAGCGTCCCCCCAGGCCTACAGTGTCCGGGCCTACAGTGTCCGAGCCTACAGTATCCGAGCCTTCAGCACCCCCCCAGGCCTACAGTGTCCGGGCCTTCAGTGCCCCCCCCCCCAGGCCTACAGTGTCCGGGCCTTCAGTGCCCCCCCCCCCCCCCCCGGGCCTACAATGTCCGGGCCTACAGTGTCCGGGCCTACAGCACCTCCCCGGGCCTAATACGGGACAAGGACGGTCCCGTAAGGGACAAACCAATTTAGTCCAAAGTACGGGATGTCCCAGCTAATACGGGACAGTTGGCAACCCTAGTTAGTGTGCAAAACAAAGCTGTTCACTGTACCTGGGTGCGCGTGACAATAATAAACCTAAAGCTAATCATGCTGCAATGTTCTTACCTTTGCCCAGGCCGGAGCTGGCTCCTGTTATCACCACCACAGTATCCTGGACGTAAGCTCTCTCCTTCATCCTCTGCAGCATTTTGTACAACAGGACAAGCCCGACACTGCCCAGCAACAAGGGCAGCAGGTTGGACGATGTTACTTGCACCAGAGTCCCCTTGTACAGCATTCTCCTGGGGGCCAGAGAGAAACACAGACATTAGCGAACAAAGCTAATCGTTTCCAGTGCCTGCAAACCAACGGCAGCCCAGTTAAAGGGGAAGGGGTTGCTTCCAGGTATTCGAGCAGTCATGAAACGCCGGGGTTTGAGATGGGACCCAATGGACTGAAACAAACTCTCCTGCTGCTGGAAGAACATGGTGTGATCTTTACTGTCGACTCCAAGGGCAACCAAGCCTTAAATAAACGTCTCACCCAAACGCCAGCACCTGCAATCCTACAGTCCTCGACTCTGGGGCAGTGTCCACATTTAGCTCGGCTAATTCCCCACCAGCGAATGAGAGCTGAGCGTGGATGCGCAAAGCCACCATTACATCAGCAACAGCTGCAGGGCCTATTTTCAGCAGGGGGAAGGTCTCATCCAAACTTGGCTTTGATTTCAGCCACTCGGAGTTCACTAACAGATGGACGGGGGGTGAGGGAAGAGAGAGCCCGTCACTATGCACACTTACATGCCACAGAAACAATGGAGTAAGCAGCACCTGCACTCCCAGCAGCTGGTTCCAGCCAAACACCCTGTACAAAGCAAACCTTGCCCCACGTATCTCCTATTAACTTTCTACACCCCTCTCACATTAAAGCTCTGCCCTCTAGTACTGCCCTCTAGTTATTTTTGTCCTGAAAAAGAGGTTCTTATTGTCTATCTGATCTATACCTCTCATAATTTTATATAATTCTATCAGGTCTCCCCTCAACCTCTGACGTTCCAGAGATAACAATGTAAATCTGCAACGTCTCTCCCTCTACCTATTGCCCCCCCCAATCCAGGCATTGTCCTTGTAGACCTCCTCTGCACCTTTCCAATGCCTCCACATCCTTCCTGTAATGTTCCTTTAGGTGCGGCACGGTGGCGCAGCGGTAGAGTTGCTGCCTTACAGCGAATGCAGCGCCGGAGACCCGGGTTCCATCCCGACTACGGAGTTTGTACGTTCTCCCCGTGACCTGCGTAGGTTTTCTCCGAGATCTCCGGTTTCCTCCCACACTCCAAAGACGTGCAGGTTTGTAGGTTAATTGGCTGGGTAAATGTAAAAATTGTCCCTAGTGTGTGTAGGATGGTGTTAATGTGCGGGGATCGCTGGTCGGCACGGACCCGGTGGGCCGAAGGGCCTGTTTCCGCGCTGTATCTCTAAATTAAACTAAACTACTGGGGCAACCAAAACTGTACACGATGCTCCAAATGCGGCTAAACCTAGTTGGAGTCTTGCGTGCAGTTCTGTTCTCCCCCCATAACATCATCATGACTTCCTGACTCTTACACTCATATTATTTGTGTATAAAATCATGAGAGGAATAGATCAGGTAGATACACAGTGTCTCTTGCCCAGAGTAGGTGATCGAGGACCAGAGGACGTAGTTTTAAGGTGAAGGGGAAAAGATTTAATAGGAATCTGAGGGGTAACTTTTTCACACAGAGGGTGGCGGGTGTATGTAACAAGCTGCCAGAGGAGGTAGTTGAGGCTGGAACTATCCCAACATTTGAGAAACAGTGAGACAGGTACATGGATAGTTCAGATTTGGAGGGATATGGGGCAAATGCAGGCAGGTGGGACTAGTGTAGCTGGGACATGTTGGCCAGTGTGGGCTAGTTGTACTAAAGGGCCTGTTTCCACACTGTATCACTCTATGACTATCGTTGATCCATTCCACCTTCTCTTATCTCACCATGAACATTGGCCTCTGTAAATTGCCTGTTTCTATGCTGTATCTCTCAACTAAACTAAAAATGCGTCACCATTGACTTGTCTGGATTAAATTCTATCTGCTGCTGCTTTGCCCGACTTTCCAAATCCAGCCTCAACTACCTCCTCTAGCAGCTCCAATGTATGTGTTGCCTTCTGTCTCCTTTCAAAACTTTTGCCCACTCACTCAACGTAACTTGTCGTGGCTCTTCCTGTCAGCTTGGGTGCTGAACGAGGCAGCTTTTCAGTTTAGATTCAACAAATCCATGTGAAATCACCCACACATCTGTCATCTGTGGTCTGGGAACATTTTACAGCTGCCTCTAGACTTCCTGTTCTGACTCCAGCAGGAAGTGGCCACAGATACGGGGAAGGGAATTAAATAAACAGCCACTGGAATACGTGGAGGAACAGGATTGCAGGACTGCCAAACATGTAGAGGAAAGGTGAACTGGGCAGAGGAAGTCGGCTCAGTCCACGATCCTCCAGCAGCAATTAATCATTGTTTGGCTTTTGAACAAACCCAGAAATGCAAAACAGTGATTTAATACAGAGCAAGAACCACCTTGCTTTTCTCACTCCCTCTCTGATGTTATGTACGAGGTATTCAACTGAACGTCACAGGACAGTGTAGTTTAGGAGACATGCCCTTCGGCCCATCCAGTCCACGCCGACCATTGATAACCCGTTCATACTAGTTCTATCTCCAATACACGTGGGGCAGTTTTACAAAGGCCAAATACCCTACAAATCCACAGGTCTTTGGGATGCGGGAGGAAACCCAAAGTACCCAGAGGAAACTCATGCTGAAGATGGGCCAAATGCGGGCAAATGGGACTAGCATAGATGAGGCATCTTGATCTGTCTGTCGAAGGGTCTCGCCCCAAAATGTCACCTATTCCTTTTCTCCAGAGATGCTGCCTGACCCGCTGAGTTACTCCAGCACTCTGTGAAACGTCACCTATCCATGTTCTCCAGAGATGCTGCCTGACCCACTGAGTTACTCCAGCACTCTGTGAAACGTCACCTCTCCATGTTATCCAGAGATGCTGCCTGACCCACTGAGTTACCCCAGATGTTTGTGTCTTTCTTTGGTTTAAAGCAGCATCTGCAGTTCCTTCCTACACAAACGTTTACAATAGACAATAGACAATAGACAATAGGTGCAGGAGTAGGCCATTCAGCCCTTCGAGCCAGCACCGCCATTCAATGCGATCATGGCTGATCACTATCAATCAGTACCCCGTTCCTGCCTTCTCCCCATACCCCCTCACTCCGCTATCCTTAAGAGCTCTATCCAGCTCTCTCTTGAAAGCATCCAACGAACTGGCCTCCACTGCCTTCTGAGGCAGAGAATTCCACACCTTCACCACCCTCTGACTGAAAAAGTTCTTCCTCATCTCCGTTCTAAATGGCCTACCCCTTATTCTCAAACTGTGGCCCCTTGTTCTGGACTCCCCCAACATTGGGAACATGTTATCTGCCTCTAATGTGTCCAATCCCCCATCCTTCTAAATTCCAGTGTATACAAACCCAATCGCTCCAGCCTTTCAACATACGACAGTCCCGCCATTCCGGGAATTAATCTAGTGAACCTACGCTGCACGCCCTCCATAGCAAGAATATCCTTCCTCAAATTTGGAGACCAAAACTGCACACAGTACTCCAGGTGCGGTCTCACCAGGGCCCGGTACAACTGTAGAAGGACCTCTTTGCTCCTATACTCAACTCCTCTTGTTACGAAGGCCAACATTCCATTGGCTTTCTTCACTGCCTGCTGAACCTGCATGCTTCCTTTCATTGACTGATGCACTAGGACACCCAGATCTCGTTGAACGCCCCCTCCTCCTAACTTGACACCATTCAGATAATAATCTGCCTTTCTATTCTTACTTCCAAAGTGAATAACCTCACACTTATCTACATTAAACTGCATCTGCCATGTATCCGCCCACTCACACAACCTGTCCAGGTCACCCTGCAGCCTTATTGCATCTTCCTCACAATTCACACTACCCCCCAACTTAGTATCATCTGCAAATTTGCTAATGGTACTTTTAATCCCTTCGTCTAAGTCATTAATGTATATCGTAAATAGCTGGGGTCCCAGCACCGAACCTTGCGGTACCCCACTGGTCACTGCCTGCCATTCCGAAAGGGACCCATTTATCCCCACTCTTTGCTTTCTGTCTGTTAACCAATTTTCTATCCATGTCAGTACCCTACCCCCAATACCATGTGCCCTAATTTTGCCCACTAATCTCCTATGTGGGACCTTGTCGAAGGCTTTCTGAAAGTCGAGGTACACCACATCCACTGACTCTCCCTTGTCAATTTTCCTAGTTACATCCTCAAAAAATTCCAGTAGATTTGTCAAGCATGATTTCCCCTTCGTAAATCCATGCTGACTCGGAACGATCCCGTTACTGCTATCCAAATGCTCAGGTTAATCCTTCCACCCTGAGCCACTCACCCTGCTTACCTTGACATGCCTCAGCCCTGTTCCCTCTACAACTCTGACAGGGCGGTTACACATTCTCATTGCTCTCCACATGAAAAGCTTCAGCCGAACCCACCGGCAGCGTTCGAGACAAACATCAATGTTCCCTGGAGCCCCGCTCAACCTTCGCTTCCCCAGCAACAGCCAGGTCCATTTGCTTGAAAGATCTTCATTAATCAGCTGCTTGTTTCCTTTGGAAGAGCTGGCAGTAACTGGAATTTGTTGACAAGTCATGAGGGTCTACGCTACTCATCTATCACTGTGCTTAACTTGTTCTTCAAACCCCTGGGTCTTGTTCCCTTGTCCTGACAGCAGGGCCGTTATTCACTTATTGTTTTCCCTGTCCTACTCTTCTGAAACTGTCGTCTCCACAGGATTAGTCATTGACTCGTACAGCACGGAAACAGGCCCTTCAGCCCAACTTGTCCATGCCGACCAAGATGCCTCATCTAAGCTAGTCTAATGTGGACTCGTATCCCTCTAAACCCTTCCTATAACGTACCTGTCAAAATGCATTTTAAATGCTGTTGCAGTCCCATCTCGGGCAGCTCGATCCATATACCCACCAACTTTGGCGGTGCTGGCTCGAAGGGCCAAATGGCATACTCCTACACCTATTTTTCCATGTTTTTTCTAACCTCTGTGGAAAGGTTGTCCCTCGTGTTCCTATTAAATCTTTCCCCTCTTACCTTAAACCTAAGTGCTCTGGTTCTTGATTCCGCTCCTCTGTGTAAAATATACCGTGCATTCACAATATCCATTCCCCTCATGATTTTACACACCTCTATAAGATCACCCCTCAGCCTCCTGCACTCCAAGGAATAAAGTCCTAGCCTGTCCAAACTCTCAGCTGAAGGGGATACAGGTTACATCCAACCATCTTCCAACCCTCCCCCCCCCCCACACACACACAAACACCTGTAGCCACCTATCATTTCACAGGAGATAGACACAAAAAGCTGGAGTAACTCAGCGGGTCAGACAGCATCTCTGGAGTAAAGGAATAGGTGACGAAACCCTTCTTCAGACCATTTGAAAGGCTTGATCACTACCCCCCCTTCCAGCTTTCTTCCCCCCCCAACAATCAATATGAAGGAACCCAGCCTGAAACGGCAACTATCCACATTCTCCAGAGACTCTGCCTGACCTGCTGAGTTACTCCAGCACTTTGTGTCGTTTTTGTTGTAAGCCAGCATCTGCAGTTCCTTGTGTCATCACTATTCAACCTTCCCCAAGGACAGGAGGGTAAAGAAACAAACAAAACTGAACAACGTACAGCCACAAAAAACAAACGTTCTCACAGCAGGTCTGGATAATAATCGGGAGCAAGAATACTTTGGAGTTTCCCTTCCTTCAGTGCCAAGAATTCAACCTTGGACTGTTTAGTCTGAGAGGCTCGGTCATGTCCTGCAGTTATCAGCTGGGCCAGCAGAGGGAGACCAAGCCTTCTGATGTGTGTTGGAATGTCCCAGGAAGATGACAGCGTTGAATAATCCCTCACCAACCTGGTGACGGAGGACAATGGAGGCTGCACAATGGACAAAGGAGGAGGACCCGGCGTGGGGGGGGGGGGGGCGCCGTGAGGGAGGGGGAAGAGCAATGGGGGACCCAGCGTGGGGAGGGGGAAGAACATTGGGGGACCGCTGTGAAGGAGGAAGAAGAGCAACGGACAATAGGGACCGCCGGGAGGAAGAGGGAAGAGCAATGGGGACCCAGCGTGGGGGGGACCACCGTGAGAAGGGGGGTGGGGGGAGAACAATGGGGGACCTGGCACGGATACCCTGTAACTTTTCCAGTGCCCTTTATAGGCGACTATTTGCACACCTTGGGTATACAAGCAAAGAATTTCACTGTGTCCTGTCACAAGTGGCGATAAAGTATTCATTCATTCAGCATCTCTGTCCTGGGCCTCCGCCGTTGCCAGAGTCTGGCCACATGGAAACTGGAGGAACAGCACCTAGGGCGGTCACGGTGGCGCAGCGGTAGAGTTGCTGCCTTACAGCGAATGCAGCGCCGGAGACCCGGGTTCGATCCCGACTACGGGCGCTGTCTGTACGGAGTTTGTACGTTCACCCCGTGACCTGCGTAGGTTTTCTCCGAGATCTTCAGTTTCCTCCCACACTCCAACGACGTGCAGGTTTGTAGCTTAATTGGCTTGGTAAATTTAAAAATTGTCCCTAGTGGGTGTTAATGTGCGGGGATCGCTAGTCGGCGTGGTCTCGGTGGGCCGAAGGGCCTGTTACTGCGCTGTATCTCCAAACTAAACTAAGCACCTCACGTTCCGCTTGGACAATTATACAACCCAATAGTGTGAACATTGAGTGTAGGAAGGAACTGCAGATGCTGGTTTCCACCAAAGATAGGCACAAAATGCTGCTCTGTCTGAAGAAGGGTCTCGACCCAAAACACCACCAATTCCTTATCTCTACAGATGCTGCCTGTCCCAGTATGAACATTGAATTCTTCAATTGTAGATAACCTACTAAAAAGTATCCTCATCTTTTTCCCTCTCTTCTCCCTGTGTGCCTTCCACAATCAACAACCCTCCTCCTCCTCCTCCCCCCCCCAATCCACCTATATCCTTTCCTCTGGCTTCACATTTCACACCTCTGCTACCATTGTCTCCTTATCTCATGCCTTTTGTTCTTTCATCTCTGGCCTCTGTTCACCCATCTGCCTTTCATCCCTTCCCCCTCACCTGTATCCACCTATCACATGCCTGGGTTTGTCTCACTACACCTTTCTCTGCTAACTTTCACCTCCCTACTACAATCAGTCTGAAGGAGGATCCCGATCCGAAACGTCACCTATCCATGTTCTCCAGAGGCGCTGTCTGACCCAGTGAGAACGTACAAACTCTGTACAGACAGCACCCGTAGTCAGGATCAAACCTGGATCTCTGGCACTGTAAGAGGTGCCAGAAGACCCAAGAAGGGTCTCGACCCGAAACGTCACCCATTCCTTCTCTCCAGAGATGCTGCCCGTCCTGCTGGGTTACTCCAACATTTTGTGCCTACCTTTGATTTAAACCAGCATCTGCAGTTCTTTCCAACAGGTTTGTGGGTTAATTGGCTTGGTAAAATTATAAGTTGTCCCTAGTGTGTGTAGGATAGTGCTGGTGTGCGGGGATCGCTAGTCAGCGGACTCGGTGGGCCGAAAGGCCTGTTTCCGCCCTGTATCTCTAAACTAAATAAAACTATCCCAAAGACGTGCAGGTTTGAAAGTTCATTGACGTCTGTAAATTGTTCCTAGTGTGTAGGGAGTGGATAAGAAAATAGGAAAACATAGAACTAGTGTGAGCAGGTGATTGATGGTCGGCGTGGGGTGGGCTGAAGGGCCTGTTTCAATGCATCTTTCAATCAACCTGTGGGCCAAACTGGACGACTAAGCTGGTCCATTTCCAATGACGTTAGTGAAGAGGTTTGTACAGCAAGGTAGCAGCTGTTTAGACGTTAGATCTACAGCATGGAAACTGGCCCTTCGGCCCACCAAGTCCGTGCTGACCCGCTATCTCCCTGTACACTAGCACTATCCTACACAATTTACAATTTTTACCGAAGCCAATTAACCTACAAACCTGTACGTCTTTGGAGTGTGGGGGGGGGAAACCGGAGCGCCTGGAGAAAGCCCACGCAGTTACAGAGATAATGTACAAACAGACTGCACAGCATTAATGTACAATACAGACTGCACCCTCAGTCATGATCGAACCATGTCTCTGGCGCTGTGAGGCAGCAACGCTACCACTGCGCCACCATGCCGCACACTTGTCCTTTGTACATTTTTACGGTGGGAATTAGACTCTGCTAATGACAGTATGTCTGTTCGGGTTTCATCTATGTACCATTTTCTGCACCTTCTCCAAAGCACTTTTTAACATCAAAACCTTTCACAGTACTCTGAGGTATCTAAATAAAATTCAACAACTGAACAAAACAGAGTTGTAGGCTCAGTAACTGAATAACTTGGGATTCTAAAATCCCATACATATTTAATTTTTCCGCGGGCAACATTTTTCACAGCCAATGAAGCACTTTTCAATTCAACCCCAGACTATATCTCTGAAGAGCAGGGCAGCACAAATACTGCATCATTTGCTTTGCATTATTGGTTAATGGAGAACACAGGTGGATCTACAAATACGTCTACACATTGGGATACATTCTGATGAAGAGTCTTGATCCGAAACGTCACCCATTCCTTCTATCCAGAAATGCTGCCTGTCCCGCTGAGTTCCTCCAACATTTTGTGTCTATCAATACATTGGGATCTGTGTGTACTTCCAAGCCAAAGAACGCAGTCTTAGATTCGCATGTCATCCAACAGATGTCAACAAGGTAATGTTCCACAGTTAAACCTGGATTACAATGTTCAAATTTTGAAACAAACTCACGTTCATGCTACACTGGGGTAGAAATTATGCCGCTCCACACAGGACTCAGGACGTTGGCTGCTGTGGGCAAGTTGGGCCTGTATCCACACTTTATCACTCTCTGGCTCCTAGAGATGCCGCCAAATGGAAGGAACCTTTCCGCCATTTTCAGATGCTCAAAATCTGAATTCAAAATGGAAAATATTGGAAACACCCGGCAGATCTGGCAGCAGGTGGAGAGGAACAAAGACATTCAGTCCTTAAACGCTAACTCTCTCCACAGATGCTGCTCGACCTAATGAGTGTTTCCAACATTTTCCGGTTTTGTTCTTCTTACTCCACCTGGCTAGCTCTCATTTGAATTTAGACTCAAGGAACTGCAGATGCTGGTTTGCAAAAGAGCACAAAGTGCTGGAGTAACTCAGCGGGTCGGGTATGCTCTCTGGAGAACGTGGATCAAAAATGTTTTGGGTCGGGACCCTTCTTCAGGCAGATTGTTGTCGGGGTTGGGGGTGGGAGCGGGCCAAAGTTTGGCAAGTGATAGGTGGTTATAGGTGGGGGGGTTTTGGCAGATGGGTGGATAGGCGATGAACACTTGGGCTCGCTCCAACAAGGGCTGCTGTTTTTAAGCACTATGACTCTTTTTTCATTTGAATGTGATGTGGGGTATAGCAGTTGGGTTGTAAAGTTACAGTTGTACATGCCATTAGTGAGCCCACATTTGCAGTATAGTGGTCCGTTTTGGTCACCCTGCTATAGGAAGGTTGTTGTTAAGCTGGAAAGTGTGCAGAGATTTACAAAGATGTTGCCAGCATTTCGGGACTTGAGCTACATGGAGAGGTTGGGGCAGGCTAGGACTTTATTCTTTGGAGCGCAGGAGGATGAGGAGTGATCTTATAGAGGCATACAAAATCAAGAGGCAAATAGATAGGGTAAACGCACAGTCTCGTGCCCATAGTAGGGGAATCAAGAACCAGAGGTTTAAGGTGAGGGGGGAGGGGGAGAAGATTTAATAGGAAGCTGAGAGGCAATATTTTCACACTGAGTGTAGTGGGCGTATGGTACAATCTATAGAGGAGGTAGGAAAGAACTGCAGATGTTGGTTTAAATCAAAGACAGACATAAAATGCTTGAGTAACTCAGTGGGACAGGCAGCATCTCTGGAGAGAAGGAATGTAGAGGAGGTAGTTGAGGCAGGGACTATAACAATTATTAAAGGACACTTGGACAGGTACATGGATAGGACATTCTTGCTATTGAGGGAGTGCAGCATAGGTTCACGAGGTTAATTCCCGGGGTGGCTGGAGTGTCATATGTTGAAAGACTGGAGCGACTGGGCTTGTATACACTGCAATTTAGGATGAGAGGGGATCTTATTGAAACATATATGATTATTAAGGGATTGGACACGTAAGAGGCAGGAAACATGTTCCCGATGTTGGGGGAGTCCAGAACCAGAGGTCACACTTTAAAGAATAAGGGGGTAGGCCATTTAGGACTGAGATGAGGAAAGACTTTTTCACCCAGAGAGTTGTGAACCTGTGGGATTCTCTGCCTCCGAAGGCAGTGTGAATGGCCTTAATGTCTGCAGGTGCGACTGGTGTAGATGGGGCAAGTTGGTCAACATGGGCAGGTTGGTCAACATGGGTAAGCTGATCAACATGGGCAAGTTGGTGAAGATGAGCAAGTTGGTGAAGATGGGCAAGTTAGTCAACTTGGGCAAGTTGGTGAAGATGAGCAAGTTGGTGAAGATGGGCAAGTTAGTCAACATGGGCAGGTTGGTCAACATGGGCGGGTTGGTCAACATGGACGAGTTGGTCAACATGGGCACGTTGGTCAACATGGACGAGTTGGTCAACATGGACGAGTTGGTCAACATGGGCAGGTTGGTCAACATGGGCAGGTTGGTCAACATGGGCAGGTTGGTCAACATGGGCAGGTTGGTCAACATGGGCAGGTTGGTCAACATGGGCAGGTTGGTCAACATGGGCAGGTTGGTCAACATGGGCAGGTTGGTCAACATGGGCAGGTTGGTCAACATGGGCAGGTTGGTCAACATGGGCAGGTTGGTCAACATGGGCAGGTTGGTCAACATGGGCAGGTTGGTCAACATGGGCAGGTTGGTCAACATGGGCAGGTTGGTCAACATGGGCAGGTTGGTCAACATGGGCAGGTTGGTCAACATGGGCAGGTTGGTCAACATGGGCAGGTTGGTCAACATGGGCAGGTTGGTCAACATGGGCAGGTTGGTCAACATGGGCAGGTTGGTCAAGATGGGCAGGTTGGTCAACATGGGCAGGTTGGTCAACATGGGCAGGTTGGTCAACATGGGCACGTTGGTCAACATGGACGAGTTGGTCAACATGGGCAGGTTGGTCAACATGGACGAGTTGGTCAACATGGGCACGTTGGTCAACATGGACGAGTTGGTCAACATGGGCAGGTTGGTCAACATGGGCAGGTTGGTCAACATGGGCAGGTTGGTCAACATGGGCACATTGGTCAACATGGGCACGTTGGTCAACATGGGCAAGTTGGGCAACATGGGCATGTTGGTCAACATGGACGAGTTGGTCAACATGGGCAGGTTGGTCAACATGGGCAGGTTGGTCAACATGGGCAGGTTGGTCAACATGGGCAGGTTGGTCAACATGGGCAGGTTGGTCAACATGGGCAGGTTGGTCAACATGGGCAGGTTGGTCAACATGGGCAGGTTGGGCCGAAGGGCCTGTTTACACGCTGTAAGACTCTGCTCAATAGAGACTCTACAATGAAATACTCACTTGCAGCAGCAATAACAGGCCTGTAAACACAGCGCTCACTGACAGATAGGACAATAAACAAATATAAATGTCAATAAATTATAAACAGTAATTGGTGCAAAACCCAGAGGCCGCCCCCCCCTCCCCTCCCCTCCCCGCCCGCGGCTGGAGGTCCAGCTGGCGATTGCAGACCCTCCAGATCCCAGTGACGGGCGTTGTGCGGCCGCTCGGCCCGTCGCCGCACTCCTGCCCCCCGGCCCCGCACTCACCCGCGCCCCAAATCCGGTCCCGCGTCCACATCCGGTCCCGTCCCCGCCCCCCCCCGCGCTGACCGACAGCCCGCTCCGCCAATCAGCAGCCGGGGAAGAGGGGATGACGCGCGGGTCCGGGCTGATCCCGCCGCCCCGCTCTTTGGTTCCGCCACGCTCTCTCTGTGTATCCTTCAATGATGTCTCATTGGGAATGAAACACTCTTTCACCATTTAATTTAACTTAACCCCGGTGGAATAGACCTCAGTCCTCGCAACAGAGCGAGAAATGGCGAGAGGAAACAATTGCACCATGTAAATAACCCTCCTTGTGTGAATTTGTTCTCCGTATGTGATCATTCAAGAGAGTTTTATTGTCCTATGTCCAAGATAGAACAAATAGCATTCTTATTTGCAGCAGCACAACATGTAAACAGGAACACGAATAAGACAGGTTTAGAGGGATATGGGCCAAACACAGCAAGTTGGGAATATTGTAGATCGGGCATGTTGGTCGGCACGGGCAAGTTGGGCCGAAGGGCCTGTTTCCATACTGTATAACTCTATGACCAGGAATTTTCATATCAGAGATGACCAAGATGGAGAATGAGTACTTTACAGATTTGGGCGGTCACGGTGGCGCAGCGGTAGAGTTGCAGCCTTACAGCGAATGCAGCGCCGGAGACCCGGGTTCGATCCTGACTACGGGCGCCGTCTGTACGGAGTTTGTACGTTCTCCCCGTGACCTGCGTGGATTTTCTCCGAGATCTTCGGTTTCCTCCCGCACTCCAAAAACGTACAGGTTTGCAGGTTAATTGGCTTGGTAAGTGCAAAAGAAAATTGTCCCTAGTGGGCGTAGGATAGTGTTAATGTTTGCGGGGATCGCTGGTCGGCGCGGACCCGTAGGGCCGAAGGGCCTGTTTCCACGCTGTATCTCTAAACTAAAGGTTGGAGGGCTGCTCTGAAATAATCTATAACATCACTTACCAAGAACGCAGAATAGGACAAGGTATAGTTTTTCAATTAAAGAACATGAACTATATAGACTGTACAACATAAGGAGGTGGGCCAAGATAATTAGGTTTCAATGAGAGGGAGAATTTGAGGAAAATAATTTTAAATGCCTCTCCAAGGAATAGCAAATATAGTGCAGGAAAGGTAGAAAAGGTATGCATGGTAATTGATAAGGATAAATGGTAAGGCATTGCATTGGTGATGATTGACAATAGACGATAGGTGCAGGACAGTAGACAATAGACAATAGGTGCAGGAGCAGGACATTCGGCCCTTCGAGCCAGCACCACCATTCAATGTGATCATGGCTGATCATTCTCAATCAGGACCACGTTCCTGCCTTCTCCCCATACCCACTGACTCCACTATCTTTAAGAGCTCCATCTAGCTCTCTCTTGAAAGCATCCAGAGAATTGACCTCCACTGCCTTCTGAGGCAGAGAATTCCACAGATTTACAACTCTCCGACTGAAAACGTTTTTCCTCATCTCCGTTCTAAATGGCCGACCCCTTATTCTTAAACTGTGGCCCCTGGTTCTGGACTCCCCCAACATTGGGAACATGTTTCCTGCCTCTAACGTGTCCAACCCCTTAATAATCTTATATGTTTCAATAAGATCCCCTCTCATCCTTCTAAATTCCAGTGTATACAAGCCTAGTCACTCCAGTCTTTCAACAGATTGAGAAGATGGACGTTCTAACTCCATTGGTAATGGTCAGGCTGAGATCTTAGCAGTGAAGTTGGGCAGAGTAGTTTAAATTGAGGAGCACAAGAAAGCAAACTGGTTAGAGTAAGTTGGATATGGGGAATGTAATTGTTGAACTGGAAAAAAATAACTTGAGACTCCTCCAATCTTTTAATCTTTTGAGGGGATCTTATAGAAATGTATAAAATTATAAAAGGACTGGACAAGCTAGACGCAGGAAAAATGTTCCCAATGTTGGGGGAGTCCAGAACCAGGGACCATAGTCTAAGAATAAAGGGGGCGCCATTTAAAACTGAGGTGACAAAAAACTTTTTCACCCAGAGAGTTGTGAATTTGTGGAATTCTCTGACACAGAGGGCAGTGGAGGCCAATACACTGGATGAATTTAAAAGCGAGTTAGATAGAGCTCTAGGGGCTAGCAGAATCAAGGGATATGGGGAGAAGGCAGGCATGGGTTATTGATTGTGGATGATCAGCCATGATCACAATGAATGGCGATGCTGGCTCGAAGGGCCAAATGGCCTCCTCCTGCACCTAGTTTCTATGTTTCCATGTTTCTTTTTTTGGGCTCCACTGAGAGTAGCTTCCAGTCCATTTTCCACATGTGCATTTGCAGCCTGCCTTGACATTCACCCAGACCTGCCATTTCAGCCTCTGGTTTGAGATTTAATAATCTCACTTCTGGTTCATTTCTTTTAAGTCACCCATCATTTCTCGCCAACTCCCTGATATTGTTGGATTCCAGGTTTTCTTCCGAGAAGCAGAAACAGCTTGCATCTTGCCCAGTATAAAATTCTCTCAGCCTGAGAAAAATGTCTCAACAGTTGCTTATTATCTTAACCTTGCAGTTCAGGTACCAGACTAGCAAATGTTTTTTTTAAAATTATTTCAATAAAATGGTGATCAAAGTCAGCCACAGTCTTTGTCAACCTCTACAGAAAGTTTTTTTTATTAATTTGATAAAAGAGGGGTTGGGATTGGAATCTAGATTTTCTGCCTTGTGATACTTTCTGCTTCGACTTTCTAGAAAATTTAGAAAAATCTAGGATTTTTAATGTCAAAAACATAGAGTATAAATTTTAGGAGTGAGGGGCAAAGTTTAGAATAGAGACCCAGCCTACTCAACCTCTCCCTATAACTCACACCCTCCAGTCCTGGCAACATCCACGTAAGTCTTGGCATCATGTTCATTGTGGGCCGAAGGGCACGTTCCTGCGCTGTACCATTCTATGTTTGTTGTCCTGAAATCAACACCAATAACTATGAAACCATCTTCTGTGTTTTTTGACCTACATTGAGTCCCACTCACACAATGCCTCAGTTTTAGCATTTTCATCCATATTTTCAACCTTATTGTGGCCTCACCCTTCCCAATCTCCACAATGTCTAAAGAAGGGTCCTGATCTGTAAAAGGAATTGCACCTCATAATTCGCTTGGGGAGCTTACGATCCAGCGGTGTGAATGTTGATTTATCTAATTCCAAGTAACTCCTGCATTCCCTCTCTCCACCCTCCCCAACTCTAGTTATCCTACTAGTTCCACTGTTCGCATCCCTGCATTACCACTGGGTCCCCAGCCAGCAAAGGGCCATTATGGGCTCCATCCTCCCTTGGTCATCTGTTGCCAGCCTTGCTTTGTTCTGGCCTTTTCCTAACTCCATTTATTCCCCTCTCCCCCCCTCCTACTTTCAGTCTGAGGAAGAGTTCCGACCTCAAACGTCACCTGTTCCTTTTTCTCCAGAGAGGCTGCCTGACTCGCTGAGTTGCTCCAGCACTTCAGTACAAACCAGCATCTGCAGTTCCTTCCTATACAGCTAGGGTTGCCAGCTGTCCCGTATTAGCATGGACATCCCGTATATTGGGCTAAATTGGTTTGTCCCGTACGGGACGGCCCGTGTCCCGTATTAGGCCCGGGGGGCGCTGTAGGCCTGGACACTGTAGGCCCGGGGACCTCAGTCGGCCCAGACAGTGTAGGACGGAGGCCCGGGCGCGCTGCCTAACGGAGGTTGCGTAGCAACCCGCCTCCCAGCCCGGGTGGCCGCCATTGGTGGAGCTGGCTGGGTGAGGTCACGTGGGGCGCGGGGCGGTGACGTCACCTATTGTCCCTTATTTGGGAGTGAGAAAGTTGGCAACCCTATACACACAGGTTCAAGAACATGCTCACTTCCAGAACAATTAAACCAAGGAGGCTTAGAACTGTGGCTGATGTTTACTTAACATGGCGAAGGAAAGCCAAATACCCCTCCTCTGGGGACCATGACCGGGTAGCAATCAGCCAATGAGTTGAACTAGATTTATTTTTGGTCTTATATAAGTTGCTGACACAAAGCAGGAACAGGCTGGTCAGCCACAGGGGACGGCTGAGCCGTTTACTTTGTTTCTGTGGGAGTCTGAGGCGAGTTTAATCGTTGTCAAGCTCTCTTGGATGTGACGGGTAGATTTTGCAAGGCATTGTTATTCTTGGACGGGAGCACGTTTTGTTTGCAGCGTTTCCGAAGGTTCCAGTAAAGTCATGCATTTGTATTCAGGCCGGCCCAAAGCATTGCCTGCCAACTGAAATCCACACAGAATTCTAATTTAGCCTTTGCAATTCTTCTAAAAAATAAAAAAAAATTACACAAAGAAATAAAAAAGACGTCTGACTTCCTGGAGTGATGAGAGGAGAGGAGCTGTCAGCAAATCAGGTCATTGATCGCCGAAGCCCAGGAAATTAGACGTCATCTGCCCACTCCCATAAAACCTGGTGTAGAAGTAAAATAAAAGGACACAAAGTGCTGGAGTAACTCAGCGGGTCAGGCAGCATTTCTGGAGAAAGGATAAAAATAGGTCAGAGTTCAGGTGGGGCTCAGAGATGTGGAGGGTGGGGAGGAGGTTGTTTGTGGGTTAGTCACGTAAAATTGGAGAATTCAATGGTCTTACCGTTCAGTTGTAAATTACCCAAGCAGAATATGTGGTGCTGTTCCTCCAGTTTGGCTAAAGAAACTCCTCCTCATCTCCATTCTAAAGGTTCGTCCTTCTATTCGGAGGCTGTGCCCTCTGGTCCTACTTGGGATGGCCATGGTGGCGCAGCGGTAGAGTTGCTGCCTTACAGTGCTTGCAGCGCCGGAGACCCGGGTTCGATCCCGACTACGGGTGCTGCCTGTACAGAGTTTGTCCGTTTTCCCCGTGACCTGCGTGGGTTTTCTCCATGATCTTCGGTTGCCTCCCACAAAGACGTACAGGTTTGTAGATAAATTGGCCACGTGTATAGGGTAGTGTTAATGTTCGTGGATCGCTGGTCGGCGCGTACTCGGTGGGCCGAAGGGCCTGTTTCCGTGCTGTATCTCTATAACTAAAACTACTGGAAACTCCACTCCAAAGACGTACAGGTATGTAGGTTAATTGACCGGGTAAATGTAAAAATTGTCCCTAGTGTGTGTAGGATAGTGTTAATGTGCGGGGATCGCTGGGCGGCACGGACTCGGTGGGCCGAAGGGCCTGTTTCCGCGCTGTATCCCTAAATTCTAAAAAAACCCAAAAAAACATCCACTTCACATCTACTCTGTCCAGGCCTAAATCTTCCATTTAGCAGAAGAACATTTCATAGAAGCGTGTAAATTAATAAGAGGGATACCTGGTAAGTATATAAAATTACAAAAGGTATAGAACGGGTAGACAGAATCTTTTTTCCCCAGTGTAGAAATGTCAAGGTCTAACGGGCATAACTTTAAGGTGAGAGGGGCAAAGTTTAAAGAAGATGTGCTGGGCAATTATCTCACACCCCTCTCACACACACTCACTCAGTGGTGGGTGCCTGGGATGGTGGTGAAGGCAGACACAATGATGGCATTCAAGAGGTTTTTAGATAGGTGGGGATTGGAGGCACAGGGATCATGTGCAGGCAGATGAAATGAGTTCATCTTGGCATCATGTTTGGCACACACATTGTGGGCTGGGGGGATTGTTCCTTGCTGTACTTTTCACTGTCCTGCGTTCTGAGCAGATGTGGAGCAGCAGATATTGTTATTTCCACATCGGGTCTTATGGTTTCACTATAGTATTAGCCAAGAGGCTGCTATTTTCTAATTAGATGCTGGAGTCAGAATTCTGACTTGTCAGACACATGTACAGAATCAATGTCTCATCATTTCCTGATTAAAATCTACATCCAATAGTAATTTTTGTACATTTGTCCTCGATTGCAAAGAGCAGAAATTCCAGATTTGTTACGCAACACTATGAAACCTCAGTTTACATGATTTCAAATAAGACATTTATCTTTTGTTGAACACAAAGGACCCCTGTATTCAACTATGTGACCTGACCACAAAGAAACATTGTCAAGTCTCCCGATAATTGACTGAAGCCCTATAATTCCACTTGCCCTGCTCCTGAATATCTTTGTTGGAACCTCTTATTCAACTCCCTGAACTCCATTCAGCTGCTCACTGGCCCCTGCCAAACCATTTACTCAATGGAGACGGAGTGCCAGTCAGACACCATTCATGAGAGTCAAGAGTGTTCGATTGTCATACCAGACCAAGTGGACCCATTGGGCCCAAATCTCTCCTGCATTGGTGCAGCACCCTCCCCTCCTCCCCCTTCCCTCCTTCCACCCCTTCCCCCTCCTCCTCAACCCCCCTTATCCCCCCCTCCCTCCACCCCCCTCATCCCACTCCCCCTCCACCCCCTCATCCCCCCCCCTCCCCTCAACCCCCCTTATCCCCCCCCCCTCCCTCCCTCCACCCCCCCTCCCTTGTGTTTAATATCCTGATGGCTGTAGGGAAGAAGCTGCTCCTGAACCTGGACGTTACAGTTTTACTAACGGACAGACCATTGTAGTCTTCCTGCATCTTCCCTTAATGTTCCCATGGCAACTGTCTCCAGATGAGGTACTTGGGCAAAGAATGTAATTGGGGGCCTCGGTTCATCAAGCCTATCGTGGGTGGCTAAGAGGGTCTACTTTGTCTTTTTGTACACACCAGCATCTGTAGTTCCTTGTATCACTGTCAACAAAAGAGCCAAATGCTGTTCCAAAAAGTAAGCACAACTGCATTCCCCAAAGTCATAATCACTTGTATTCCAAGTTACTTGCCATTCCATTCCAACCCGCAGTGAGGGTGTGAGCAAGCCTGAACGCTTACGTAATTTATAAACAGTGGTATGTATGGATTGCTCAATAATTTGTTATCATATGCACCATAATTAGAAAACAGACAAAAGGAGCTGCAGATGCTGGTTAACAAAAATGACACAAAGTATTTAAGTAACTTAACAGGTCAGACAACATCTCTGGAGAAAATGAATAGATGACGTCTTTGGGTCAGGACTGTAGAAGGGTTCCAACCCGAAACGTCGCCTATCCGTGTTCTCCAGAAATGCTGCCTGACCTGCTGAGTTACTCCACCACTTTGTGTCTTTTTCTTGAAAACCAGCATCTGCAGTTTCTTGTTTCTTCACTTAACAGGAGCCCTGTTACAAAGAATACCCTTTCTCTAACCACAACACATTGCATGGGCCTGGTTTTTCTCTTGATTTCCAATGTCCAACGTGACAAAACACGCATTGCTATTTACAAGCAGATTTTTGTTGAAAATATTTGTCTTGTTTACCAGGCTGCACTATAATTTAAACTGGGACCCCACCCAACAGAGAAAGTGGAGTTTTTTAATTTATTTGTTCAAGTGGATTATCACCAAAAATATTCTGTTCGCTGTGATTATGAGCTTAAGTCCTTCGGGAGGGAAGGGAAAACTGGGAAAACAGAAAGAGATTAAAACTGACGTGCAGTGGTCTCACAGCAAGGATTATTTGTATAACGGCAGCGGCCTCCAATTTGGTTTAAATTTTTTTTTAAACAAGCAACACTTGAGTCAAATACTGAAGGAACAGCGGATCAGGCCGAGCGTGTGGAAGGTCATGTTTTAAGTCAGAACTTGGTGCACGGTGGCACAGCGGTAGAGTTGCTGCCTTATAGCGCTTGCAGCATCGGAGACCCGGGTTCAATCCCGACCACGGGTGCTGTCTGTACGGGGTTTGTACGTTCGCCCCGTGACATTTCTCGAGATTTTCGGTTTCCTCCCACACTTCAAAGATGTACTGGTTTGAAGGTTAATTGGCCTGGTATAAGTGTAAATTGTCCCCAATGTGTGTAGGATAGCGTTAATGTCCGGGGATTGTTGGTCGGTGCAGACTCGGTGGGCCAAAAGGCCTTTTTCCGCGCTATATCTCTAAAATAAACCCTTCTTTAGACTCTGAAAAAGGGTTCTGACCCAAAACATTGTCTGTCTAATCCCTCCACAACCTCAACGGTGATCAAAAATTACAGCAAGATCTTAATCAGCTGGCCAAGTGGGTTTGGGAAAGGGTGATGGAGTTTAATGCAGATAAGGGCGAGGTGATGCATTTTGGGCAGCCAAACCAGGGTGAGACCTTCACTATGAATCGCAAGACCCTGGGAAGTGTTGTAGAGCAGAGGGTTCGAGGAGTGCATGTATATAGTTCCCTGAAAGTGGCATCACCGGTAGATAGGGTGGTCAAGAAGGTTTTCAGTACGTTGGTCTTCATTAGTCAGTGTAATGCGTACAGAAGTTGAGATGATATGTTACAGATATACAAGGCAGTGATGAGACCACTTTTAAGTTGAGATATCGTTCAGAAGGTGCACTATAGGTTAACAAGCGGAAATGTTGGACAGGATAGGACGTTACTCCATGGAGCCCAAAAGGCCGAGGGATGATCTTATAAAATCACAAGGGGAATAGATAGGGTGAATGCACAAAGTCTTTTACCTAGAATAGCGGAATCAAGAACCAACACTTTGTGCTTTTCTCATAATTCGAGCAGTTTCTTGCGTTTTCAGAGGTTATGTCCAGTAGGTACATCATAACCTTCTGACCCCAACAATGTGTCAACTAACATTAAATCTTAACCACTGGTTAACTATTTGTACATTCTGTAACTATGCACTCATCCATTGGACCATGGAATCTAAAATATTGTCCCATTATTACTCCTTTTGCCTTGGACCATCGTTCCTTTGTCTCTGAACACACCCCAGGCAATCATCCATGTCTTTGTTATCTCTCAACACCACTATTGTAAAGCTCTCCTGACTGGCTCCATTCTTCGTCTATAAACACGAGATCATTCCAAACTCTACTGTTTTAATTCACGAGTTCCATTCACATGCTCGCTAACCTACAGTGGACCTTCTGAACGATGCCTCAACTTAAAACCTCATCCTCATCTCAGAAAAACCTATTGACTTCCCTTTCTTTGTAATCTCCAGCCCTGCAGCCTGACGTTTCTCAAATTTCAGGAGCAAGCAGGAGGTATTGGTATGTGTTTATTATTGGCGTGTATACCGACATATTGTGGGAAGCTTTTGTTTGCATGTGATCCAATTAACTCTGATCATACAATATACAAGTACAATCAAGTCGTACACATTGTAAGGGTCCCAATCCAAAACCTGGCCTATCCCTGTCCTCCAAAGATGCTGCCTGACCCGCTGTTACTCCGGCACTTTGGGATCCATGCAAAATTCCAGCATCTGCAGTTCCTTGTGTCTCCATGCTGTTTACAGAGTGCCATGTTTACATATCTGTTGTGCTGCTGCAAGTAAGAGTTTTATTGTGTAGGAAAAAAACCCTGCAAATGCTGGTTTAATTCAAAGGTAGACACAAAATGCTGGAGTAACTCAGCAGGACCAGCAGCATCTCGGGAGAGAAGGAATGGGTGATGTTTCAGGTCGAGAAGATCAGTCTGAAGAAGGGTCTCAACCGGAAACGTCACCCATTCCTTCTCTACTGAGATGCTGCCTGACCCGCTGAGTTACTCCAGAATTTTATTGTTCTGTTTGGGACATATGACAATAAAACCACATACCGTGACACATTGAGTCATCTAACAACCTGTTCTACAATAGTCCTGCCTTCAATTTTCTTTAGAGATGCCACGTGGAGACAGGCCATTTGGCCCACTGACTAGTGATCCTCACACATTAACACTATCTACACACACTAGGGTTAATCTTTACAGTAATACCAAGCCAATTAACCCACAAACCTATGGGTCTTTGGAATAGGGGAGGAAACCAAAGATCTCGGAGAAAACCCACGCACGTCACGGGGAGAACGTACAAACTCTGTACAGACAAGCTCTGAACGTACAAACTCTGTAGCCAGGATGGAACCTGGGACCCGGTCCTCTGGCGACACCATAAGTTCTGGAATTCCTCCCCTATCTCTCCTCCTTTAAGATGTTTGTAAAACTAGCCTCCTTGGACATCATTCAGTAATTCCCTCTTGTATTGCTGGGTGTCATTTGGTTGATGTGGCTCCTGCAAAATGCCCAGGCAAGATGAAGGGGCTGTAAATGGAAACTACTGTTGATTTCTTGATCCTTAAAATTCAAACTTTTTCCACTCAACAATCACCGACTGTTCTTAACTGTGTAGGAAAAAAAACTGCAGGTGCTGGTTAAAATCGCAGGTAGACACAAAATGCATCGCACTGCCAGACCCGCTGAGTTCCTCCAGCATTTTGTGTCTACTGTTCTTAACTGTTTCTTTAGACCCAGACATTGCTCGAGCATTTCCAGCACCTTTTAATTTCATATTATCAGCCCACAGAGGTTACTTTTTGAAGTTCAAGTTTGACTATTTTCTATTGTGGAACAATCTTGGCTGCTGAAAATTAGATTTATTAAATTAGATTTTTAGTGTTAATTTTAAGTTGGTTTCAGACATTGATCCGTGCCATTGTGTTTAGGTTTAGGTTTATTATTGTTCACAGGCAGTGAGGTACAGTGAAAAGCTTTGTTTTGCATGCTGTGTCAAAACAGATCAGATACATCATACATACATACAATCAAGTCAAACTCAAGTACAATAGATAGACAAAGGGGTTAGGGTTAGGAGGGTCTCGACCCAAAATGTCACCCATTCCTTTTCTCCAGAGATGCTGCCTCTCCCGCTGAGTTAATCCAGCTTTTTGTGTTTATCTTTAGACAAAAGGGAAGATACAGAGAGATGAGAGAAAAAAAACCCAAGGTACACTCACCACTCGGGAACTGAACGGGGATTTCAGTCTATCAGCTCATATAAAAAATATGAAATAATTTCTGGTCAAAGCACTGGGAGTATTACTAGTAGGTCAGGCAGCAGCTGTGGAGGAAATGGGCAGACTATGTTTCAGCTTGGGACGGGCCCTTCTTCAGACTAACGGTGGGTCCCGACCCGAAACGTCGCCTGTCCATTCCTCCCGCAGATGCCGAGTTTCACTGGCACTTTCTGCTCAAGATTCCAGCACTGGCAGTTTCTTGCGTCTCCAAATCATTCGTGGTGGTTGGCTTGTGGGGAATAAAGGGACTGTCACTGCCGTGTAAATGGTTTTAAACATAATCACACCCAAGATTATGCTGATCCTCAATTATTCATAGTCCTCCTGTGTCTATTCATTTGAGACTCTTCAACATTCTCATAATTAACTCCGGAGGACACTGTTAAATATTTAATTAATCCAATACATTTAGTCTGTCACTGTGATCTTCAGACTGTGGCACATTGCAAAATATGACCTACGGGGAGAGAAGAAAATCTATTTGACCAATAGTGCACTTCATTAATAACAAAAATAAATTAATGCATCTGGCACACATTTACAATGCTTTAATTTGCCAGTTACAGATCTCATTGATGGGAATAACAAAAAGGGGTCTTTTGTTTTAGTTTTGACATTTCTGTCCCCCAGATATAAATTTGCATTTTCAAACAGCCACTTGAGTTTTATAGTTGCTGTGGACAACTAGAGTAGAAATAAAAGATTTATTTTCAGGTTAATCAACAAAAGAAATATCCTTTTTACACTTCTGCAAAACCCTAATAAACATCATCAGTTTCAGCAACAACACAGAGTCAGGGACGTTCTTCGAGTCATAGGGCACAGAATCTGGCCTTTGCCCCAACTGGTCCATGTTGACCAAGATGCCCCATCTAAGCTAGTCCTATTTGCCCGCGTTTGGCTCATAACCCTCGGAATCTTTCTTATCCATGTATGTACCTGTCCAGATGTCTTTTAAGTGGTGTTAAAAGACCATGCTTCAACAACCTCCTCTGGTAACTCATTCCACAGACCCACCACATGAAAGACTGGAGCGACTAGGCTCGTATACACTGGAATTTAGAAGGATGAGAGGGGATCTTATCGAAACGTATAAGATTATTAAGGGGTTGGACATGTTAGAGGCAGGAAACATGTTCCCAATGTTGGGGGAATCCAGGACCAGGGACCACAGTTTAAGAATAAGGGGTCGGCCATTTAGAACTGAGATGAGCAAAAACTTTTTCAGTCAAGAGAGTTGTGAATCTGTGGAATTCTCTGCCTCAGAAGGCAGTGGAGGCCAATTCTGAATACATTCAAGAGAGAGATAGATAGATCTCTTAAGGATAGCGGAGTCAGGGGGTATGGGGAGAAAGCAGGAACGGGGTACTGATTGAGAATGATCAGCCATGATCACATTGAATGGCGGTGCTGGCTCGAAGGGCCGAATGGCCTACTCCTGCACCTATTGTCTATTGTCTATTAACATCGTAAACCGACCCAGCTTTATAAAGAGCATTTAATGACTAGTTTATGCTGTAACGGCCTGCCAACTGCCCTCCTGTCTTCCACTTGACTTTAACACCACAATGGGCAAAATGGGAAGAAAATCTACTCCTCAGTTTAGAGATACAGCGCGGAAACAGGCCCTTCAGCCCACCGGATCCGCGCCACCCAGCGATCCCCGCATATTAACACTATCCTACACCCACTGGGGACAATTTTTACATTTACCAAGCCAATTAACTTACAAACCTGTACATCTTTGGAGTGTGGGAGGAAACTGAAGATCTCGGAGAAAACCCACGCAGGTCTCGGGGAGAACATACAAACTCCGCACAGACAGCAGCAGTAGTCAGGATCGAACCCGGGTATCCAGCGTTGCATTTGCCGAAGACCCAGGTTCAATCCTGACTACGGGTGCTGTAAGGCAGCAACTCTACCCCTGTGCCACCATGACCTCTTCCTCCTGATTCCCATGTGAAACAGATTAGTCCTTGTCAATGTATTCCTTCAATGGTGTAAGATTATGGCATTGACATCTGATGCTTTGGGGTCATTAAATTATGAGTCTTCAGGGACTCTTAGGCTGGTGGAACGAGGGGAGGGGAGGGGAGGGGGGGGGTTGTTGATATCACATCCTTTTTGAGATCCCCAAATTTGCCTCACCTTTTGATCCAAGCACCAAAGCAGCATTTGGGCCAATAACCTATCCAACTTAGAATTTAGCCCCATAGACACAAAAAGCTGGAGTATCTCAGCGTCACAGGCAGCATCTCTGGAGATTATCATGGAATTTAGCCCCACTAGGGCAAGAGACAAGATTTTCAACATAAATGTGCAAATGATGGCAAATGTTTGGAATTCTCCTGTAAACACCAATTGGTGTTCATTTTATTGACCATCTTAAAGTGAGAGATTTATTTTAAACTCATAATGTTAAGAACAATCACCCCTTTGAATGGTGGAAAATGGCAAATGGTCTAAATAGCATTTGTTTATGCTCCCTTTTAGTCCAAAGTTACTTTTCTGTATCAGTACAGCTGATCTGGTTGCAATTAGCCAACAGCACAGGGTCACTGAAGACACAAGGAACTGCAGATGCAGGAATCGTGCACATAACACCAAGTGCTGGAGTAACTCAGCGGGTCAGACAGCCGAGGAACACTGATAAGGTCATAAGCTCATGTAATAGGAGCGGAATTAGGCCATTCGGCCCATCAAGTCTACTCCGCCAGTCAATCATGGATGATCCATCTCTCCCTCCTAACCCCATTCTCCTGCCTTCTCCCCATAACCTCTGACACCCGTAGCACAGGCAGAACATGGAGCACTGAAATTACATCCAAACCTTCGGTCACCATTGCTAGATTGCCCACAAGGGTATTACGAAAAGATGAGAGAACAACCTGAATCATGCTGAACTGGCATCGTTTCCGACATTGGCAGTGGAATAAATAAGTGATTCAGAACATACTGGATTTCAACAGGAAGCCATTGACTTCAGCATCTTAAAAGGCCTTGCTGTCTGAACTTCAGACTTCAGCAGTGCTACCAGTTTCCAGCACTGTGAAAAAACAGAGGTCAGTATTACACCAAGCTACTGAGAACAGAGGCACCCTTTACTCTCCACCTTAGAACGACTATAAAGTGTACAGAGATTTACTCACCAATAACTTTGTCATTCATATTGAAGGCTCAAATGCTGCCAAAATATTCTGACATTTTCCAACTCTCCAACTTCAACATCTTGGAAATAAAATTGTCAAAATTTTCCTGCCAGACGATCCTTAACTTCCAAAGTTATTAAAACTGCTTTTGGTGTGAAACAGAGGTTACACAGATTTGGCCTATTGGCCACTTTTAAGACAAATACAGTATATTGTCCCGTCTATGTGTTGCTCAGGTTACTCAAGCAGTTAGATACTTAATTAACTTGGCACGTCAAATCCTGAACACTTGAAGATCATTAAAAAAAACCTCAAACTTTATTTAAACTGCTAACCATAAGATTTCTCCCCTTCAAATCCAAGGTTCTCCCCCCCCCCACCACAGAATCTGAGTTGTATCCCCAGGGTGGATTTGCATTTGTGATTCATTACTGAATGTCAGAGTTCAGCTCAAGGTCCATCAGCCCCGAGGCTTTACTGTGGGAGATACAAAGTCATTAGTGAAATCAAACAATAGGTCTTGTGACTTGCCATGGAAGTGACCCACACTTGGTTAACAACCGTATTTTCTCAAATAGAAGCAACACTTAAAATTCAACTCTTAGACACTAATTTCGTAATGTTACAAAATTTAACATGCCTAATTATGTGTTTACTTCAATTTATAATCCTCTTAATTGATTATTTCTTAACTAAATAAGTCACATTTTTCTATATTATAAAAAGGTACAATTGATAGTTTGAGGAATACAATGGATAAATTTGAGAATTTTGATTGTAGCAAGTTAAATCTGGGCATACTACTAAAACTTTGTTTAAAAAAGCAAATCTCCCTTTACTGTATAAGAAAATAACTGCAGATGCTGGTACAAATCGATTTATTCACAAAATGTTGGAGTAACTCAGCAGGTCAGGCAGCATCTCGGGAGAGAAGGAATGGGTGACGTTTCGGGTCGAGACCCTTCTTCAGACGTCTGAAGAAGGGTCTCAACCCGAAACGTCACCCATTCCTTCTCTCCCGAGATGCTGCCTGACCTGCTGAGTTACTCCAGCATTTTGTGAATAAATCTCCCTTTACTGTGTTCAACGCCAAAACCTTGCCACATCAAGCGGATTTGCAAACGTTTCTTCCATGTTAATTGCCACACTGGATGGATTTAAGAGAGTTAGATAGAGCTCTAGGGGCTAGTGGAATCAAGGGATATGGGGAGAAGGCAGGCACGGGTTATTGATTGGGGACGATCAGCCATGATCACAATGAATGGCGGTGCCTGCTCGAAGGGCCAAATGGCCCCCTCCTGCACCTATTTTCTGTTTCTATGTAAAAGATGCTAAAATCAAAGGGAAAAAAACCTCCTACCCCTCCACTGGTTCTTTCCCTCCTCTGTAAACTTGTCTCCCATTCCCGAGTCACCCATTTCCCTCTCCCATCATTTGCCATCTATATCCCTCCCTCCAGCTTTACATTTCTTGCCTCCTCTCCTCATCGGACACCCTTTTGTCTCCCCATCACCTCTCTCTAGCCTTTATCACTTAAAACTACCTTAGTCAATAAACTCCTCCATTGTATCCACCTATCACTCACCTGGCTTTGCCCCACCCCCACCTCTCTCTTCTCTTACTTCAATCATTCTGAAGAAGGGTTCAGACCTGAAACATCACTTGTCCATTCCTTCCGTAGACGATGCCTGCCTGACCCGCTGAGTTCCTCCTGCACTGTATTTTTGATCTTAGTCTCAATCTTGGACTTTGACACCAGAGCTATATCACCCAATAGTTTTTATTTTCACTTCATTCTCACTTTTCTTTCATCACTTGCATCAGAGCGACAGATTCACATTGTACAATGAGAAATATGCAAGAATATGTAACACTCAATGTAACACCTTGCAGATCATCTAGGCTTCATTTCAGCTGTATTCACAACATATGTTCATTTCATATTTAATTCCAGCTGTAAACACACTCAGAGTTGTGAATCTGTGCAATTCTCTGCCACAGAAGGCAGTGGAGGCCATTTCACTGGATGTTTTCAAGAGAATTAGATTTAGCTCTAAGGGCTAAGGGAATCAAGGGATATGGGGAAAATGCCAGAAAGGGGTTCTGATTTTGGAAGATCAGCCATGATCATATTGAAAGGCCGAATTGCCTACTCCTGCACCTATTTTCTATGTTTCGATGTTATCAGACACACATGCAAACCAGAACCTATGATTTATATGTGTCTGTGCATGTGTTCATGTCCCACCAATGTGCAAACATTACCTCCCCTTTACTAAATAATCTCCCTCTCAATTCCCCTCCAGCAGCTTGTTCAACAGTTGAAATACCCCTGGATTTAATGGTCAGAGTAAAAGCTAAACCCATTGATTCATGTGATTGACACTTTGGGTGCAAAGATAACATCCCATTAATCGATGACCAGACTAAATTTGTCAAGCTCTATTTTTGCATTTACCTGAAGGTTGATGGTTTTCATCCAAGGTTTCTAAAATGTCATATTCCAAATTTTATCACCAGGACATTTGTTTTGATTCGATGTGTTGTTTCTGGTCGTGGTGATTCTGTAATTGACGTCGGAGATCACAGAAATAGGTCCGTCACTCATTATGTCCATGATGACCAGTACGTACTATGTTGATTCCAATTACCAACACTTGACTCGTAGCCTCTTCTGCCTTTGGTTATTTTAATACTTGTCTAGGTAGTACTTGCACGTCGAGATACCTGCCACCATCACCCGCTCAGTCAATGCATTCCAGATTGCAGTCATCTGTTCGGCTGGGGAAGTATTTCCTCTGATTTCCTCTAAATCTCTCACCTTACCCTAAACCTATATTTCAGAAACTTCCGCTCCAGGGAAACAATCTTCCCCATCTAATTGCCTTTAAATATTTTCAGAGTTCTGTCATGTGCCCTTCCTCCACAAAGTAAACAAACCCAACCTCTCCAGATAACCAAAACACTCTATCCCAGGCAACATACTTGTGAAGCTATTCTGTACTTTCTCCAATTCTTTATTTTCTTCCTAATGTGACATACAGAACTGTACAGTGCTCGTGGATTAACCAATGTTTTATAAAGTTATACCAAACCTCCCGACTCTAGCATTCTGTGCCCCAGATAATGAAGGCAAGTATTCTACAGGCCTTCATCATCTTATCTGTACCAACACCTTCAGGGATCCTTGAACCTGTACACCAAGGTCCCTCAATTCCCAAATACTGTCTACATAATTGCATATATACTATCCTTCACCCAAAGTGCATCCCCTCGCACTTATCAAGATTAAATTCTATCTGTGTAGAATGGAACTGCAGATGCTGGTATATACCGAAGAGAGACAAAAAGTGCCGAGGTAACTCAGCAGGTCAGGCAGCATCTCTGTAGAAAAAGGATGGATGATGTTTTGAGCTGACACCCTACTTCAGACTGAATGTAGAGGGGAAGGAACTGGAGGCAAGACAAATTCTAATACAAATTCTATCAGCTGTGGCTCCGCTCATCTTACCAACTGAACAATGTCATTCTGTAGCCTATGGTTATTTGCCTCACTGCCAAGTTGAAAAGAGTCTCCTGTAGAAGCAGAAACTTTCAATTTCACAACAGGAAAGAGGCTTTCTCTTTGAGGTTCAATGAGAGCAAAGAATGCCTTTCTGTCCAGTGAACATTTGGAGAATGGAACAGGTCTGGCATAATTTCCTACTGCCAGATACTGCTACATGCAGTCCTGGAGACATCTGATGTTTGCACAACAAGGCAAACAAGGAGGAGAGGAGAGAAAAATACACCCAGAACCATGTAATAGACCACTTGGAAACAGTGCTACTTCATTTACCCCCCCAGGGCATGACCCAAAATTGATTAGGACAGCTTTTACCATCATGGCTTAACACGGAAAGAACTTGCTGGATAGAAATAATTCTGAGGAAAGGTGACATTTATTAACAGATCCGAAATTCTTTGGAGATACTATTGTAAGGTTTAGTCAGTGATCATTGCATCCCAACTTTTACCAGCAAAACTTTGAGCCAATATTTTGAAACTGCAGTAGATACACATTTACTTTTTTTTTAATTATGCTGTTGTTATACAAGAGTTTACACACTTCTTCAGAACATGTTAGAATACAGAGTACACACTGCTTTCCAGGTTACATTGTACTTGCATTGCATCATCCACACAACTACATAGTTATGATGTGCCTTTCATATCTACTTACAAATCAGAGAAAATTCAAATTCAGTTTTTAGGAATCGCATTGGAGATTAGGGCAGTGGGGAGATGAGATGGAAGGAATTTTTGAAGATTCATTACTGAATTGAATTCACTGCAATCCGTGTCAATAGTTTGGCAAAAACTACATCCCATAACTCAGCACCTGAAAGCTCATAATTATACAAAGACATTAAATACAAGCAACTACAATTCACACAAAGTACACTTTAATATTTATAAAATCATATATACATAAACATAATAGAAAGCAATTTGAGCCAAAATACAGTTTGTACAATTAAAGGCAATGAATGTTCATATGGTTTATCTTCACTTCTTTACATATCTAAACTCTGAGTATTTAGTAGGGTTAGTATCAGTTGAGTCCATTATCAAGTAGATGAGATGCTACAAAAAGGTTTTTACTACATTTATTTTCGATTGAAATAAATGAATGAATAAAGATTATTCTTAAAGACATCGGGCAATAGCTTAACCCCATGATCTTAGATTTTTTTTTTGCTCGAAAAAGAACAAATTTCAAGAATGTAGTCATCGAAGGAATCTACAAATCAGACCATTTTAAAATATAAAATCAATACCAAATATGGTATGTGTGTCATGAGATCACAGCTCTTAGCTTGAAATTTTTTTACTTTCCTACTAAGTGGGGTTATTTTTAATATGCTGCTCAAGATTTTACATTCAACTGCAGCAACATGTTTTTCATTAGTTGTCATGGAAAAAGTCCTCAAAAAAGGGAAAGGGAGGCACTCTTTAATGAGCAAGTGCGAGAAGCTTTTCAATTTTGGAGACACTGGCTTGCTATCTCCAGGGCCACCATTAAAGGGAACAGTTTTATAAATGGAATGTCCATCTTGCAAATGAGAAAAATAATGGGATCCCAGTTAAATGGGATTAATTATAACAGTAATTATTTTATTCCAAGTCGATATCCAGAATAGCTACATTACAATTGCGATGTATAAGGAATCATTATTTAATTAATCAGTGCAAGATTCCTTTGCTTTCTTCAGCATCATAATTGGCTCCAATGGGTAAAAATTGTTTTTTTTTTGTTTTTTAAAAAAAAAAATCACAAAAAATCTTGCCTAGGCTCACTTGCTATCGGACTCACATTACTTAGCAAATTCTTGTTTCATATTCCACAGCTTTCCATCTAAACAGACATTTCAGTTCAACTGAGCATGCTGCATCACCTCAGATGGCATCTTTCAGAGACCACTGTTATGAAGTACCTTTCATACACACGGTGGGTGGGTGTCATAAATACGAAGAATATTCGAAGAATAGCAATTTGTTTTTTCCTGGTGTAGGACCAATATCTCTCTAAAGTCACCCTCATCCAGAGGCAGATTTACTTCTTTTTCATGACTTTGCTGTTTGAAGGACTAGACTAAGTGCAAAGCAGCTGCTATGTTTAGCAAACTGAGAAACAGTTAATAACTAAACTTATAACAGTTTAAAGGTACTTCATCAGTTGTTGTTTCTGGGAGAATGAGGAAATAAGAAGGTGTGGCGGCTCCCAAGGGTCGGGCCATACCACTATCGACCCCATGGCACGGGAATGGACCGATCCAGGGGGGCGCCCCTTTGCTACGGTTATAAAGGACAAGGTTTTGGGCGTGATTGGACTCTGGCAAACCTGACTGGTCTAGCAAACGTATTAAATTCATTCCTCCCGAAATACCCGGCTCCTCGCCTTTATTTCGGGCTTTTTCGACGCGCCACAATGGTGCCATTCCCTGATATGCAATAGAATACTATTTAAAAATTGTCTGCACATGGGTGCAGACTTCTGAAAGTCAAGGCCACTTAATGTTATGAGATCATCCTGAAACCAAGGAAACAAAGCTTATTCAACTCCACAACAGCTTTGTACAGAATTCACTACGCAAGGTAACAGTCCCAGTATACAACACACTGCAGAAAGAGTATAAGCAATGCTGTCACAGCCCTTTTGAGTACAAAACAAAACTGTCAACTTTTCCTCGATCTACGAACATAACAAAATGGAATCAGTCTCGTGCTAGTCTTTGCCCAACATACTAGTGTAAAATTGAACTGGAATTTTATCGCATAATTTCAACTGCAATGCTGGTCTCATTTTATAATCCTCTGTTTAAAAAGGCCCAGTGCAGCAGGTGATGATAAATTTGTTCCAAGTAAACACATTCATGCAAATATTTGATAAATCAGCATCACTCTGAACTCTACATGATTCACTCAAACCTTCAAGTAAAGATGACATTTCCAGAAACTTCCTTTTACCTTCCCAACCTCCCGCAATCCTGGTCACCAATCTAACATTCCACAATCCCAAGGTGCCGTACTCCAAAATAGAATATTCTACACTCACAGGCTCATCACATCTAAAACATATACTTATGCCAATACCTCTAGTTCTGTTCAATGATAGCACTTTCAGCATCGGATTGTTGATGGCCCAGACGCTGCAAACACACGCACAAAACCGCAACGTAATGTCGCAATGTTCTACCGTCACAACGTTCTACCGAGGAAGTGGTGCCAACGAGATGTTAAATTAGAGGTCCAACCAGTTGTAGGCTGCTGGCCCTTGCAAGTAAAAAATCTCACAGCTTCAGTTTCAAAAAGTAGAAATCAAGTAGCTCTTGTCTGACAACCATAAAAAAAACCCAAAACTAAAACAAACAGAGATAATTGTGTCTCTCATCAGTTTGTAGAATATTGTTGTTGCCTCCTGCATGATGTGGTTCAGGATCGGAGATGTATATCCTCGATCGGAAAAGTATACCCTACACTAGAATTGTAGTTACTCTGGCAAAGAAAATAGAGGGTGGGATTCTTGGAGCTGGAGCCTCATTTGTACAATCTCATTCAAAGGTCAGCTTAAGTCAAATAACCATTCCTCAACGTAACTGTGCTTTTCACCATTCAAAGCCCGAAATATGAATCTTTCTATAATACTTTTTTTAAGTTGAAACAATCAATACAGGTAGCCACTACATCTTAGTTCAGACTTCCGTGCATCAGAATCAGTCATCACATTTCTCTGAACATTCTCCAATATGCATCAATATCCACTGCTAAACAAACTGCCCATGATAATCCAACTCTGCTTTTATCAGTGATCTTTACTTTATTAGCAAAGTTGAATTATTGTACAAAACCCTTTTTTCCTTCTCAATTAAAGAAATAAACCAATTCCACTGCAACACATAAAATCGTGCTCATTCATTAAAACCCCATTCATTAAAAATTGTAATTCTGATTATTCCTAGTGGCACCGCATTTTCAAACAAGAAGTGATTTAAATGCAAACATTTAAGTTGAAAAAAAACAACAAAATTAGACCCCCCTGAGAGCTGATAGAATATTCAACAAATTAAATGCAGCATTACTGGATAACATAAAGCAACAGGCATGTCTGTTGATAAAGCAAATTCAAAAAAGTGGCAACGTTTTGAAAAGTGGGGCAAAGCATTAATGGGACCCTAACAAAATAGTGCACAAGGCAACACACATTGCAGTTCCTGTGGTTTAACCCTCGTCCGAGAAAAAAACATGTATTCCTCGAATTTGGTTCTCAGATCAATGAGCATGGAACATTTTACAGACTTTTAAAATATGCTGGGGTTTTTTTTAAACTTAAATACACAGTCTTATTTTATGCTTCAAAACTAAGTAAGGCTCCTTATTCACCGGATCACTTTAGTGAAAGAACTGGAACTGAATTTTAATGCTAATTCTGCAAGGTTCCTATTGATCTTGCAGCAGGATGCAAGAAACACCATAAAATTCGACCTCTATTTTCCTTTTGGCTCCACAACAATTATCAGCTGGAGGAAGTTTTTCCGCAGAAATAAGGGTCTCCGAGTTGAAAACACGAAAAGGGAAAAATTGTAAAGAAAACAAATTATCTTTTCCTCAAAACAGACACCACTTATTACTACAACGGGGGTTGGCCATTTTAATAACAATTGTGCAATACGACCATCATTTCTGAAATGGACTTGGCACAATTTGCTCTGGAAGTCAAGCGAAACAGCTGTTATTTGACACAAAAAGACCAGGCAAGAAATCTGTATAAAATAGCAACCAATTATCAACGCAACTATTTTTACATTAGCACAAAATACCAAGAGCTTCAAGGCTTAAAATTTATTTTCTTGCCAATTTTATGCAAATCCAAATGAAAATACAAATGAATCAAGACCAACCAGCACAGTGAAATGACTACCAAATGAAATATGTTCTACGACTGAGCCGGTCCTTCAAAGCAGCTTGTGGTGTGTAAAGTAGAAGAAGCAACAGGTTATGTTGTTGTTAGCTGAAGAGGGAGAGAAAGACAAAGACAAGCAGAACAGATACAAGTCATGCTGATCACAAACAGGATCAATTCTAATAATCTTTTCTCCCAGTGTTATTAGATGGGAAGTGCACCTTAAAAGAAAAATACAAAATTGCACAAAACCAAATCGTACAGACATATGCAAACCTGGTTTATGCATCAATTCATTCTGGCCCATTTCAAAATAAACAAGTAAGCAACTTAGTTATTCAAATACAAAACTTATGTAACACAATTTTGCATTAACCCATAAATAGGCCAATAGGGGAAGTTACAGATCAAAAGAGTGGCCACAAATAAAAATGGAACAAGTAGTTGGAAGTGTGGAATCACAGACACCATTGTGAGAGATTTATTAGAACAATCTACAAAAGGTTGGCCGAAACATCTAAAGGGCTGACCGTAGTGCTACTTTAACAAAATGGAAAAAAATCAATTATGCATCTACCTATTCACTTTGCAAGTTTTATTTGTACGATAATTCTTAAACATTGAAAAATTCGGCTTTTGCTTAACCTCAAAGTGAATTTGCAAAGTTGAACTGTTGTGGAAAGATTTTTTAAAAAGATCAATTATAAAATTTATCAGGAAAATCTATTTATATCAACCACGTTTTGCTACTTGTTCATGAACCCTAATTCGCATACAGGGCTACTGGCAGAAGACAGGAAAGATAGCTGAAACGTAGATAACATAACTAAACAGTAAAGTTTTCACCAAAATTGTCACAAACTCTGTCGTGCTTTCCTCATTTCATTTTTCTTTATTTTCCAGAGAATCTCAAATATTATTTAAATAAATAAATCTGAGAAGAAGTCTAGGAAGGTTGCGGGAGGTGGGAATAGTTTGAGGGATAGCATAAATTACTAGCATGAACATTGGAGAAAATCAAATAAAATATAAAAACTGTTAATATCTTGTTTTGCCATTTAAAATGGTTAGATTTCTTTGCAAATACCTCTTTACATTTCACAGTGAAGGGATGTAAAAACATTGACGACGTCTATGTCAGCTGAAATAAAAATGCACCAATTACGTGATTCACATTGTATGGGCTGGCAAACTCGAAATTAATTTGTACGAAATGGACTGGTGAAAATTAGTTTATTAAAAAATATCATATTTCTTGGTAGGTTAACCTAGGTATTCTGCAGGACATTATTTTAATGCCAGCGTTGACATATTCTTTGTGCATTAACATCTTTACCATAACTGTGTATTTATAAAAATGCCCCTCAAATTTTTACTAAGTTGTTCCTAATATATTTCAGTCTTGGATAAAATCAGTGTGTTCAGGATAAAAAGTTAACTATTCAAATTCATAATTTCTATTTTCCCTGCGACGTTTCATGATACATACAGCAATTATTGCAGCAAAAAATAAACCTGTGATTAAGTTTTGCTATCATTTCATTGCTGAGGATATTTCTTGCTCCACAGGATTTGTTAGGCAAATTGGTACAGCATTTAAGTGTAGTGTTACATGATGCGTTGTGCCCAAATTAGTCACAATGCTCAGAACCGAGAAGATCCAATTTTTTAGAATAATATTAAAGTAGGATTATATCCAACAGGTTTAAGATCTAACCAGCTAAATGTAATAGTGCCAAAAGAAACAAAACAAAGAAAAGTGCTTAAAACTACAGGTAGGTCAAAAATATAAGAGAATGTAGGAAACATTTAGTTATTTCATTTGAACTGATCCATTTATCTTTAATAAGAATATAGCAGGATAACATTGAAATCAACCAGAATCAATATCCCATTTGGAGGTTTATGAGGAAGCATGCGCGCTACTTTCTGTTACATGAAAGGTTAGCAAAGGACCTGGATTGATTGATCTTTAATGGGACTTGAAAGCTTCCTGGGTTAAAACCAGTTATGTTATACCAATGATGGCAACAACTGGAGTCTGGGTTAGCCATTTCTGTTTTCAAAAGACACTTCATGTATGCTAGGTGGCAGTATATTAGCTACTTTAAAATAGGCATTGCAAGCCCATTTTGTTAAAAAAAACCTTCCAAGGTTTCCTTGAAACAGAGCAGTTTATTTCTATTAGTTCTTCATTTTAAATCTTTGCTCTGCCAAAAATCTACTTGAAAACACTGACTCTAAGCTAAAAGGTGGTGCAATTCTGACCCGTTTTCAGGCACAAAACCGTTAGATTTGGACAGCAGAGGTTTCTGTCTGCTAATGAAAGTTTAATTACAATTCCTGCAACTCATGAATGCTCAACACAAGACGTATCTCCAAAGGAACTTTATGAAAATAGTTGTCAATAACAAAGACAAATTCACAATGGAACAGAATTCCATGCAGTACCAAACAGCAGTTGTACCTGGCCATTGAAAGGGTTATAAAACCAATTAAATCAACTGTTAAGCTGGGACTATTATATTCATCCCAAAAAGTAGCATTGCTGTAATTTTAACCCATTTTAATTACAATCCACAGCTTTCTCTAAAAAAACCCAGCATACGCATATATGCCAACCACTGCCAGATCATCTACATTAAGCAGCAGTAAATAACCAAATTCCAGAATAGGGTGGAATCTACTGAGTAGCTTGGGTAGACAGATAATATCCCAAAACCTATGTCCATGCAAATTAACCATGGCACATGCCAGTTTGGTACATGAAACTTAAGATTGTTCATTGCCCACCCTTCCCATTTAATACAAAAATCAGAAAAGAGACCCTAGTGCAATGAATGTCTAGAACTATTGCTCACTATGCTTCTGGGAACTTTTACACAACTGAAAAAGGACACTTGTAAGCACTTCTATGATGCAGTCATGCATCAAGCTTTCACTCAATGTCACTGCAATTTCTATACCCATGGCCAAACCCTCTGGGCAGTCTGAATTCAAAGTGCTAGTGGCACAGGGAATACCAAGGATCAATGCAAAATCCAGCAATCTCTCTGGTTTTCTCTTCACTGCAGCATGACATCTTTCAAATTCTCCTGCAGGATAGTGTCCTTCACAGCATGAAACACAAACCGAATGTTTTCGGTGTCAATGGCCGTTGTGAAGTGGTGAAACAGTGGCTTGCTGCGATCTCGTCGTTTGTTATTAAAGCACTGCACCAGGTATTTTTGTACATCCTCCAGTTTGTGAGGTTCCCATTGAAAGTCTGGGAAATATTTCTTAATACTGACCGTTTTCACCTTCCTAACAAGCAAGTCCATTTTGTTGAGAAACAAAATAACAGAGACAGAAGAAAATAATTTGTTGTTTACAATTGTCTCGAAAATGTTCATTGATTCTACGAGACGGTTTGTCCGCCTGTCTTCCATAAGGACCTGGTCATATTCACTGGAGGAGACCATAAACAAAATGGAAGTAATTCCATCAAAGCACTGAAACCATTTCTGCCGTTGAGATCGTTGACCACCAACATCCACCATTTTGAAGGGAATGCCTTTTATGACAAAATCGTGCTCCACAATTCCTTTGGTGGCTTTTCTTGCAAGAAGGACATCGTGTCTGCTGGGAAGGTAACTCTGAAACAAAAAAACCAATTAGATAATATCACAAAACCGACTATATAAACGGCCGCAACTTTGCTTCCCACTGTTTTCTCCCTCCCGACACTAAAATATTGAAAGAAACCACAGACCCAGTAGCGTGCTTGTTTAAAGATGCTAATTTCACGATTCCATGACCACAGCAAATTCAAATTCGTGGATTGGCAGGACACCAGCCAGACACAAAACTGATTTGATTGTTTGCATTTAGAAGGGGAGAAGCAAGAAAGGAAAACTGATTGCCAGATGTATTTATTTTTAAATATACATATACACATTTTTCCACATTAGGTCCCATGCTGCTACATTGGTGGCATGTTCTATATTTAAGAAAACCAAATGGTATAAATAGTCGATGTTCATTTCAAATGATTGAAATTAAATTTGTGCGCCGGTTAAGTACAAATTCTCCAACAATAAAGGCAGTTGTTTTATCAACATTGAACAATTATGCTTGAATTTGAAAAGTGACACATTTAATCTAAATTGCAATAATTCATGCTGCTGGTACAGGCACACACCTAATCTAAAGTTAGAAGCCTCAAACTGGTGTTTCATAAAGCATAACTGGAAAGCAATATAATTTCCAAAAAAGATCAAACGCTCAAGTTTTGAAAAAACATTAAGATTATTGTCTTGAGATCGCAGCAATGAATTGTGAACAAAAATTGTTTTCTGCATTCAGCACAGAAGCCACTATCTCCTCGACCCCTTCTCAGTCACTAATCTTAACTTCAAGGTGTTGAGAACTGCTTTGCTCAGCAAGTGTAATGTTAAATTAGTCCAAAAGACTTCTAATTTGTGCTCGGTTGGTTGCTCTCAGCTGGCATCTCCAATATCACAAATTAGACTGCAAATCTGCTCTAGTGAGATAGGGAAAAAGATTACTTGACAGCGGTAAGGTGAGTAGTGCATTTGTAGGATAATGATAATAAATCTGATACTGGATTTAATAGATCATTATGTAAAGCTTCAAATTTAAAAACCTGGCAATTGCTCTGAGACATGTATGCTTTTTTATGGTTTATGGAAGTAGTTTTCTAATCAATGAAGTCTGAGAATTCCCTAGAATCTATTTACAATGTGTTGCAAAAGTGGAAAACTTGAATCATTTTTGAACATCTACAGGCGAGGGCTGAGATGTGATACAGCTATTCGTACAGACATTTAACTTACTTTATTGGGCAGAGCTCAGTATCTCCTCTTGAAATAGGTACACCCAATCCACTCTAACAGGCCGTGGTGAGAGATTAAAAATGTCTTATATACAATATTTGTCACTGGCATTATTAAACTCTCTTCAGTCCTCCATTTCACATTACCCAACTCCCCAAACTTTTCTTCCTCAAATGCAATTTCAGTGGAATTTAAGTCTTGCTCAATGGTTTTGGCTCACTCTTGAAGATGCACCTTTCAGGGGAAAGGTAAGCATTCAAGAAATTACAAAGTAGGTATTATATCACAGAAAAGGACCAGTTCAGTATCATCATTCCATTAGCTGTGTCCAGAATATATTCACACCAGTTGCTTGGACCACACTGATAAAGATTCAAGTACCAGGAATGGGACCTTATCATGACCGTTGTGGGTGCAAGGGACTTCATCAGAACATCACTGTATACCGAAAATAGATCACTGATAAGTATTTGAACTTTTTTAAAGTTTTAGAGTCATCGAGCACGGAACTGGGGCCCTTCGGCTCAATACATCCATGCAGATTAGGATGCCCCATCTAAGCTAACTCCATTTGGCCATGTTAGTCTATATCCCTCTAAACCTTTTCTATCCCTGTGGTAGGCGGCTGCAGATAAAGATGGCATTACATACAAATAAACAGTGGAAGAATGAGGGAGATGAGTTAGGCACAAATATAGAATCTCATGCAGCCAACAATTAACATTTGGCAGACAGTTTATGATGTTTATGATTTTTTTTTCATATTGGTTTTGTATTGCGACTAAATATACTGAACAAAAAACATTTAAAATGCAAAATTAATCAAGCTTTCCAAATTAGCAATTGGTGGGAATTCCACAAAATAATGTGTTATAGAAAAACAGGATTAACACTCACCAGTTGTCCAATTTGATCAATGTTATCCAAGAAATACTTCACCGATTCGCCCTGTTGGCAGGATAAAGGTTAAAAAAAAATCAGTTCCAACTTCTAAAATTAACTGCAGTTCATCAATAACTGGGTTAAAAAGTGCCATTGGCAACATTTTTCAAAGCAGGCGTACGCTCCTCTTAATTGTTCTTAAGTATTTTGCATTAATGAGTAAAATGATTGCAACACCACCGGGTTCAGAAGTTAATGCTTAAAGTAAAATACCATTTTCAAACTTAATTCAAACAAAGACTAAAAATCTCAACTGTACTATTTTTCCAACTCAGCTTTGGCCTTATTTTACATGCAGTAAAAAAAGAATATCTAAAATAAAAATTGATAAACTTCATTTGCACGTTAATCTGACCACACAAGCATTTAAAATTGTGCAATTTTAGTAAGCATTCTAGCTCACTCTCCACATTTTTGACTGAGCATATGTACCAGAATCCATTTCTGAGCAATCAGGCAATTTTTCTCTATTGCAGTCTCTTTCAGATCAAAATATGAAATAAGAGTTTCAAAAAGTATTTATTCACAGAATTAATAAAAATGGAAATACATACCCATATGTCCCAAGGTTTCACACTAAATTTAGATCTATATTCTTCAAGACTTCTTATATGCATTACATTTTACAACGTTAGTGGATAGGGAGCAACCACCCAGCCATCAGGTCTATGCCAACCAAAAACAGAGTTTGGAAGAATCCCATTTCCCTGCTTTTGGTTGAAAAGTTAGAAAACTACGCCATCCAAGTACTTTCTCAATGTAACAAGATTTTTGCTTCCACCACCTTTTCAGCAAGAAATTCCAAACTATCCAGACCCAAGGAGTGAATCTTCAATTCCTCTTTAACTGTTGCACCATTTACCCACAGTTATTACCAATCCTGTTAAAGGATACAGGTGTCTCCTATACTACTTATCTACAGGTCTCAATTTTATACAATCTCAATCAAATCTCCTCTCAATGTCATTTACTCTGAGAAAAAAAAAATTCTCAGCCTCACAAGGCTCTAGCCTTGACAATATCTCAAATTTCTTCTGCACTCTTGAGCGCTATTACATCCTTCCCCGTGGTGAGATGATTGGAATTGTGCATGGTATTCTAACTTGTGACATAATGCATAGCAGATTTTCCTGCTCTTGTAATATGTGCCTCAACCAAAGAAAGTCAATATCCTCCTTAAGCAACTTTATACTCATGCTGCTACTTTCAAGAATCTTGGACATGTATTCTCCAAATTTCATGGTTGAATAATTTGTTTATGCTCTTCAAACTATCTTGAGAAATAATTAAACAAACATACAGTATATGGCAATTTGGAAATTCCCCACCCATCTTTCCAAGAGAGTTTCAAAGGATTCCTCAATTTCTGACACGAGGCCTAGAAATTGCTTCTACTCTGGGGCTGTAGAGAGCATCCTGTCCGGCAACATTACAGTCTGGTTTGGGAACAGCTCTGCCCAGGACAGGATGGCCCTGCAGAGAGTAGTGCGTTCGGCAGAACGCACCATGGGAACTACACTCGTCCCCCTGCAGGACCTATACATCAGGAGGTGCAGATCCAGAGCAAGCAAGATCATGAGGGACCCCTGCCACCCCAGTAACGGACTGTTCCAGATGCTACGATCAGGCAAACGCCTCCGCTGTCACGCTGTGAAAACGGAGAGGATGAGACGGAGCTTCTTCCCACAGGCCATCAGGACTGTCAACTTTGATAACCCCAGAGACTAAATTTTTGTCGACACTTTTTGTGCTATGTTTAGTAACTTATTAACTTTATTTATATGCTGTAACTGTAATTCTTTTAGTGCACAACCCGCAGGCATTGCCACTTTCATTTCACTGCACATCGAGTATGTGTATGTGACAAATAAATTTGACTTGACTTGACTTGACTAGAGGCACAATTTCTTTTTTTTTTAATCAATATTTCCCTCAATAACGTTATTATCTTCCACTTGATGTTAACGTCATGTTAATTGTTGAACGATACAGCTACAGATTTAATTGCTTTGGTGCAATATCAAGTTAAAAACTCTACAATTGCTCCATTATATTTTTTTCTTCACATCATTTACAATCTTACCATTTTACATTTGGCTTATCATTGCGTAAAGACCATTACAATAATTCTTAAATGGGATAACATCTACATTTTTGCTTCAAGTCCAATGCAATCCATTTTACTGTATGGTGAATGGCTTTTCTACTTTCAATAATGACTTAACAAGAATTGCAATTACTTTAAGTACTATATCAACTGCTTCAGGATAAGTAGCTTTGCAGAACAAAACTCTTGGTTTCTTTTACTCCAGTAACAAAACATGTCATATTTCGCCTGGGCAGCTTGCAGCCCAGTGGTATGAACATTGACTTCTCCAACTTTAGATAGTTCCTCTGTCCCTCTCTTCCCCTCCCCCTTCCCAGATCTCCCACTGTCTTCCTGTCTCCACCTATATCCTTCCTTTGTCCCGCCCCCCTGACATCAGTCTGAAGAAGGGTCTCGACCGAAACGTCGCCCATTCCTTCTCCCCTGAGATGCTGCCTGACCTGCTGAGTTACTCCAGCATTTTGTGAATAAATAGTACTTATGAATGTCTTTCCAGAAATATAGCACTAATGGAATCAGCAATAAAAAGTATATATAATATTGTGCAAAGAGCAACGCTTTACAAAACAGCATCGCTCTGCTGGGAATCTGGTACAAGCCACAATCTACCCCCCACTGCTGTACTGGGAAGCTGGGTGCTGATAATCTGGCATAGATCCCACCTTCCAGTGTTCTTGCAGCATTAAACCCCCTGCTGCTCAGTATGGTGCAGTTGCTTGTTAGGTGAGCTGGAATGAACAGTCTGGAAGCTCAAAGCTGAAATGATTACCATCATAAGGATTCCTCAGGTCGAGGAGAGCTGTGTTGCCAAACAAAAAAGAGAGAGAGACAGCAGTTTCCATCACATCCAACAGGAGGCAATGAAAGACACCATGGGATTGGGGTCATCTGCCAATGCATGGAACCATTGCTGTTAATAGCAATAATGGCCCAAAGTCACACTGCTGCTCAGATTGCAATCCTGAGCCCCACATATGGGTGCTGAGTGACCACATCACTACCCCCCAGCCCAGCCCACCTCTCCACACCAAGTAAGGGCCAATTCTTTTACTGAAAGCAGCAGAGGGCAGTTCCTACCAAGCCCCCAACACAACAGCATAAAGCAATAAGAAGGGCAGGTGCTACAGTCCAACAAAGCAGCACACAGCTCATGCATATTCATAATTTGGTTAATAATATAATAACAGGGGTTTGTACCCACGACTGTTTCGACTGGAGGATCAGGTGCACTTTAATGGATCAGGAGCACTTTAATGTATCAGCACTCTACAGAATTGCTTTAAAATGGGATATCAGTGTACTCTTCACATTATAACCACCAATAAAAGTATCAAGGGCTCTATTGTGGTCTGATGTAATTATGCAACTCAAAGAACAAATTCCAATGGTCATTAATCATGTGTACTCTGGAACTGAATCACCAAACCAGTTTGAAGGTACATTTATAATAACCCATAAAACGTCATTTAGTTCTACAAATTCATTTTAACCCTTTCCACTGGATAGCAAATTTAAACTAAATTGACATAGTGTAGGAAAATAACTACAGATGCTGGCACAAATCGAAGGTATCACAAAATGCTGGAATAACTCAGCAGATCAGGCAGCATCTAGGAGAGAGGAAATGGGTGACGTTTCGGGGTGAGACCCTTCTTCAGTCTGAAGAAGGGTCAACCCGAAACATCACCCATTCCCTCCCTCCTAGATGCTGCCTGACCTGCTGAGTTACTCCAGCATTTTGTGATGCCTTAAACTAAAGTGGCTGATCATGCTGGTGGTACTCTTGGATCACACTTTTAAATAGGTGAGAGAACATACAGGAAGTTAGTGGATTTAATCATACATGGGAAAACAGTGCCAATGATGGTATTGTGGCCTGACTGCAATTTTAACCCAGGGCCTGAAAAGGAGATGCTTTGTGCATTCAACAACTACTCACCCTATGACAAGAGGCTCGGTGAGAAAGACAAGATTATGTTTCTTGCAAAGCAACTATTTTTTTCTGCTTCCTTGCAAGCCACAATGAGTAGGAATACACCTATAGGATTCGTATGGAGTTCCTGGGTTTCCTTTGTCACAAGATTGACACCCTTTCCCAAAGCCAACTATTCTCCCAGCCACCCACCCAATCATTCACACAATACAGGAGACTGGTTGCCTCATAACACTTCCCACTTGGTTTTAGAGAGTGAGAGGTAGATGAAGTGCAACAGGGAACAAATCCTAGGCTTTCTGATATGCCACTGGCCAAAACCCCCCAACTGAATCAAAGCAAACATTTTAATCTTCACGAGTGCTGTTTTAATGAAGTGCCTTTCTCAGAATGGGTTAAATTCTCAATGTCTTACTACTGTACAAGATTGCTCGTCAGGATAATTACAATTAGAAATGGAAACAATTTCCAGCTACCTTAGAGTGGTTCATGGTAAATACTTTGTCTGTTGTTTCTCTTCCTACTGTTGTTCTTACTGTGTCCCCCAACAGTAGAGGAAATCTCACCTGAAAATTCTCCAAACTCACTAATCAAACAAAGACAGAGACATAAGGAACCACAGATGCTAGAATCACAGATCTCAGCTCAGTTGAAAAGCTCAGTTCACCACTGAATTCACATCAACCATTGCACATATCAAATCTAAATTAGATTGGTAAAATTTGCGCAAAGTTCAACTGGTTCCTTCTTTTAAAACTGCTCAAAAGTGCATCAACCATGAACAAGGCCACCACGATCTCCTTCCCCAACACCCTTCCACCCTTTATTACCAACAAACACTGACCAATAACTGCCTTGCCCCCAATGAATGACAAACTGTCGAGAATTCTATTAAATCTCCTCTTGTGTTGATATCCAGCTCTCAACTACCCCAAAGTCATTGTACTTTGATCACCCACTCACAATAGTTCTACATTATCTCACTTTCTCATCTACTCTCTGCACATTAGGTGCTTTTCTTTTTCCAGAGGCCAATTAACCTACAAACTCACACACCATTGGGAAGTTGGAAGAAATCAGAGCATCTGGAGGAAACCCACTCAGTCACAGGGAGAATATGCAAACTTCGCACATATAGCACTCAAGGTCAGGATCAAACCTGAATCTCTGACGCTGTGAGGCAGCAGCTCTACAAGCTGTACCACTGTGTCATGGTAAAGATTGTTAATGAGCTGGAACATCTGTGTCAGCCTAGTATTAATATTGTACTAAAAAATGATCTAAAAAAGCCTCATTGGTGTTATGAAATAAAATTGGATAGAACTAAACAAAAACTGAATATTCAGGAGAGAATAAACTTTTTTATTTGGAAAGTTAAACCATCTCGGGAACTACTGAGAATCAAAGCCTATTCATGGGTCAGTATTACTTGTACCAGGTTTATACAAAGTGTTTCTAATCCCCTGCTGACTCACACTGTGCCATACAGTACTTTGCTCATGATCATCAGTCTTCTCACAAACCTTCCTGCAGTTCTCATTCCTTTTATCAAAGGGAGTTGGCACTGGTGGTGCTTACGTTGTAGTTTCTAAAAATGGAAACCACCCAAAAAAAGGCAATGTCCTTGAAAAACAAGAACACAACTCGCCACATCAAAATGGCCACAATTCGTGATCCCATCACGGTTAGTTTCTAAATATGCCAAGACTCCACCATTCTGCAGATGGTTAGCACAAACCAAGACTTACATTCCAGTTAGTTGAAGAAACACATTTTTTCATACAACTTTAAGTCTGTAAACCTAAAACTTCATAATCATCCAAACCAAAATCTTTGATTTAACCTCATCCACAGATGCAGAGAAACATGCCTCAAGGCACCAGAAAAGATGCCTGATATATTATAGCCCAGTCCCTTGTTTTTTTCTCCTTTGGGAATCACAGGATGGGTGGGGGAAGAGGATTGGCGTGGAAGAATGTAAATGAATAAAACTAAATACTACAATGGTATAAAATTATTTCTACTTCGGGCTAACCTTCCACTGCAGAAAAATGTGCACTTACCTGAACTCCTTTGTTCAATGCCTTAAAAAAAACCATAAAAACATTGAATCTTCAAAGTTTGGTATTTGAAAAAAGAACATGCAGTGGTTTTTGGTAGTAACAGTTAAGAGTTGTTAAATTGCAGACTATCAAGTCTCTCACCAAACAAAATATTGTGTCACTTATGGTTAACGGAGAGCAGCTTTTCACAAAGGTGTTTGCAAATATACAAAACGGATAATGAGCCACTAAGCGGTGTGGTCACTAACATTCAATGGCCTGAATCATTCCATGAAACACCAGCAGTTTTGTACAGAACTGTCAACATTTTGATTTGCTTTGGTTTATTTACTGTCACATGTTCAGAGATACAGTGAAATGCTTGTTCTGTATGCGATTCAGTCAAAACATACTATACACGAGTGCAGTAGATCCTCCTCTGGAACAGCTTATACAGAGACATCACACAACTGTGCCATCTTGCAGTTTCCAAGTCGCTGAAAAGTCCAACCTTGGCCGGTTTCCTGGCGTCATTGGATCGATGACGCAAGGGTTGGCCTGACCTGACGCAATGCCATTGGCTCCTTCCACCACCACTCCATGCAGCTGCCACAGGCTCTGCCCGATCCTCTTGCTCATCTGGCTGCTATATGTAGGACATTCCCGGGCCACCTCTGCCAACACCATGACCTGCATAAGGTCATAAGTTATAGGAGTAGAATTAAGCCATTTGGCCTATCAAGTCTACTCCAGCATTCAATCATGGCTGATCTATTTCTCCCTCCTAACCCCATTCTCCTGCCTTCTCCCCATAACCTCTGACACCGGTACTAATCAAAAATCTATCTATCTCTGCCGTAAAAATATCTGCTGACGGCCTCCACAGCTTTCTGTGGCAAAGATTTCCACAGATTCACCACCGTCTGACTAAAGAAATTTCTCATCCCCTTCCTAAAAGAACATCCTTTAATTCTGAGGCTATGACCTCCAGTCCTAGACTCTCCCACTAATGGGAACATCTCTCCACATCCACTCTATCCAAGCCTTTCACTATTCTGTATGTTTCAATGAGTACCCTCTCATTCTTCTAAACTCCAGCGAGTACAGGCCCAGTGCCGACAAACACTCAATGGTTAACCTATTCCTGGGATCATTCTTGTAAACCTCCTCCGGACCCTCTCCAGAGCCAGCACATCCTTCCTCAGATATCGTGCTCAAAATTGCTCACAATATTTCAAATGCAGCATTACAAGTGCCTTATAGTGCCTCAACATGACATCCCTGTTTTTGTAGACAAGCCTTCTTGAAATAAATGCTAGCATTGAGTTTGCTATCTTTACTACCGATTCGACTTGAAGATTCACTTTTTGGGAATCCTGCACCAGCACTCCCAAGTCCCTTCGCACCTCCGATTTCTGGATTCCCTCCCCATTTGGAAAATAGTCGACGTCTTTATTCCTACCAACCACCGCAGACACACCATCTGCCTCCTCCAGCCACCGCCCCTCTGCTTTGATGGACCAAGGAACCAATGTTCTGCTTCTCCAGCTAAACGCAGTAGCCCAATGTGTTTGTTCCAGCTCATTAACAATCTGAAGCTAGTTCCTTTTCTCCGATTGTTGTCTTCTGTCTTCAATTGCTTAAAAATATGTTGATGTACATTTCACATAAAACAATCTTTACCATTTAGGAGATTCAGGACTCTTATGCAATGGCTAGAATCTCGAATCTCTGCACAACTAATCACTGGGGATTTCTCATTTGCACTTTGACAATGAACTTCTCAGAGTTCAGCTGGAAAAAGAAACTTGCAGATTTCCCATGACTTGTACTTTCCTCCCCCTCTCTCATTTTATGGAGATAGTTAAGTATTTCAAAATATGTTAGTTTTCTAATGTTTTTGAATTCTTTTAAAAAATCTCTTGCTTTGGAATGTCAGGGACATCGAAAATATTTAAGCTATCAGCAGGCAAATCTGGGTGGTATAAATGGCAGTCAAAGACATTCCATTGGCTGGTTTTGCAAAGTACAAATTGAATGAGACCCCATGAAATGATGGAAGCCAACTTTATAGTGGAAGTTGGTAACCAGTAGTCCATTCCATTTAAAAATGGGTTTAACGTAGTGGCAGAAGTAAGGCAACTTTCACAATGCAATTTGAACACAACTTTTAACCTGAAGATCCAAGAATAGGTTTCAAAGATCTTTTATTATCACATGCACCAATTAAGGTACAGTGATATTCGAATTACCAATTCAAAGGGCAAAAAAGATTAGAATAGGGAAATAACCGTGAGTATATGAGGAATGGACTGGATAGAAGGTCAAATAAACTTCCGCAAGCTGAACTCTGTTTCACCTACCTCGCTCTCATCCTCCCTCTCTGAAATAATGTCCGCCTCTCCCTTCGTTGACCTCCACAGCCCCTCTGACCTCACTGACTACTACAACCGCACTCTCTCCTCCTGCCTCGACCAGCTTGCACCTATAAAAACCAAAACAGTTTCCTTCACCCACTCTGCTCCCTGGTTTACCCCTGAACTCCGCGTGATGAAAACTCATGCCCGTCAACTTGAAAGACTCCGCAACAAAACAGGTCTCACAATTCACTCCCAAGCCTACAAAGACCACATACAGCACTATAAAGATGCCCTCTCCCATGCCCACTCCACCTACTACTCTCAAATAATTCACTCTGGCTCCGGAAACCCCAAAACACTCTTCTCTACAATAAACAAACTCCTCAGCCCCCTGGACACCATCTCCCAATCATTCACAGTTGACAAATGCACCACTTTCCTTTCATTCTTCCAAAGCAAAATAGACAACATCTACAGCACCTTAACCACCAACGCACCTGCTCCCCCTCAAACCACCTGCCCCCCCTTATCCTGTCAGCCCCTGCCTCAGTTCTCCCCAATCTCCACCACCGACCTCTCTGACCTCTTCACAGGAATAAAAACTGCCACCTGCTCTCTGGACCCCATCCCCTCCAGCTTTGTCAAGGCCTGCCTTCCTGCTCTCTCTCCACTTATCACTGCAACAATAAACTCCTCCCTGTCCACTGGCATCGTCCCGCCATCCCTCAAAATCGCTGCTGTCACCCCCATTCTGAAAAAACCTGGTCTAAACCCTGACACCCCAAACAACTTCAGACCAATCTCCAACCTACCCTTTCTGTCCAAAGTTTTGGAACGTGCTGTAGCTTCCCAACTAAAATACCACCTCTCTACCAATAACCTGTATGAAACTTTCCAATCTGGATTCCGCTCAAACCACTGTACTGAAACTGCGCTCCTCAAAATCACAAACGACATTCTCCTCTCCTCCGACGCTGGCAACCTCAACATCCTCATCCTACTTGACCTCAGCGCCGCCTTTGACACCATAAATCACTCCATTCTCCTCACCCGACTTGAAACCTCCCTTAACATCACCGGCACAGCCCTATCCTGGTTTAAATCTTACCTCTCTGACAGACACCAGTTCATCTCCATTAACAACTGTAAATCCCCCACCGCTCCCCTCCCCCAAGGTGTCCCCCAAGGCTCAGTCCTTGGCCCCCACCTCTTCATCCTCTACCTGTTCCCCCTTGGTCAATTAATCCGCCGTCATGGTCTCAACTTCCACTGCTTCGCCGATGATATCCAGCTCCTCATCTCCACCAAGTCAATCTCCTCCACCACACACTCTACACTGACAAACTGCATTACTGAAATAAAATCTTGGCTTCAATCAAACTTCCTCAAACTCAATTGCAACAAATCGGAAATCATCATCATTGGTCCAAAAATGCTCACCAAATCCACCCAAAACTTCATCCTCAACATTGATGGTCTCCCAGTATCCACCTCACCTCACATCCGGAATCTTGGAATCATCCTTGATCAAACCCTCTCCTTCGACAAACACATCAAACACATCACAAAGACAGCCTTCTTCCACCTCAAAAACATTGCCCGTCTCCGTCCATCCCTCTCCTCCACAGCTGCAGAAACCCTCATCCACGCCTTCATCACCTCCCGTCTGGACTACTGCAACAGCCTCCTCTATGGCGCACCCTCAAAAATCATCAATAAACTTCAATACATTCAAAACTCCGCTGCCCGTCTACTCACACACACCTCGATCCGTGACCATATCACCCCCGTCCTTTATAAACTCCACTGGCTCCCCATCCCCCAGAGAATCCAGTACAAAATCCTCCTCATAACCTACAAAGCCCTCCATAACCTGGCCCCATCCTACCTGACCGACCTCCTCCACAGGCACACTCCCACCTGCACCCTCCGCTCTGCCGCTGCCAATCTCCTATCCCCCCACATCCGGACTAAACTCAGATCCTGGGGGGACAGGGCTTTCTCCATCGCTGCTCCCACCCTATGGAACTCATTACCCCAAACCGTTAGAGACTCCCCCACACTCACCACATTCAAAACATCGCTGAAGTCTCACCTGTTCAGTACTGCCTTCAACCACTGAAGGTCACCTCACCTACTGTCTCCTTTCTCTGTTCATTTATTTATTTACTTATTTATCTATTTATTATTTTCCCTATGTTCTCAAAATCTCTGTAAAGCGTCTTTGAGTATATGAAAAGCGCTATATAAATAAAATGTATTATTATTATTATTATTAAAACAGTCATAATATCTGACATTTATTCCGAGGGTGGAAATGTCAAATACTAGAAGGCATAACTTTCAGATGAAAGGAACAAAGTCTAAAGGAGATTTAAAACAAAACAGAGTGGTAGGTTCCTGGAGCACATGGCTAGGGGTGGTAGTGAAGACCGACCGATACGATTGTGGTATTTAAGAGGCTTGTAGATAGGCACGCGAATACTCCCCATGACTCTACCATTCACAGTGTATGCCCTAGCCTCAAGTTGTGTTTCTGTTGACATTAAGAATAAGACACCTCCAGGACACTAGCATAGCTTAGGCCATCCGAGGAAGAGAATTTGAAGATCACACTACAATCCAGAAGAAAAAAAACATGCTGGCACAAGAGATGACAGATGCAGGAATCATGAGCAAAAACCAAAGCATGGGAGGAAGTCAGCAAATCAGGCAGCATAAGATCATGTGATAAGAGCAGAATTAGGCCATTCGGCCTATCAAGTCCACTCCGCCATTCAATCCTCCTAACCCCATTGTCCTGTCTTCTCCCCATAGCCACTGACACCCGTACTAACCATCTATGGAGGGAACGGGCAGACAACAGCGGTAGTCAGTCTAATGGTGATCAGTTCATGTCATGGCTCACCAATGTGAGCCTTTGTTTGAGTGGTAATTTGCTCAGATGTTGACATAATCTGAAAGATGTCATAGCCTGGGTTAGGGATGAAACATGAATGATGTTCCCAAGCTCCAGCAAGTATTGTTGATGAAAGTTTGAGTGAATTTGTTGTGTACGTTCACTCACATTGTGCTATAACCAAGAGAACAACCACGATATACTTCTTAACATTGTCAAATCCCTGGGCTAGAATACAACATTTTAAAATCTTCCGAAATGTTAGAAGAATTAGATGACGTCATTTGCATCTTTGTCGGAGCAGTAACCTGTCACTATACATTACTTCACCACCATCGTATTCCATCAACCTTTAAATAATGTATTTTATGTTCAGCTTTAAGACTTTGCATCTTTAAGTTTTATGCTATTAAAGAAAACAATCAAGCATCTTAGTAGACGAGGTTTTGTTTTTTTGCAGAAGTAATATTTTGAACCATGCCGCTTCAACAAAATTCAACAAAGTGAAAGAGTTCAATAAAAATAGCAACTATAGGCATAAGAGCAATTTAAAATAATGGTTCTTTTTCAGAACCTGTGTTACAACAAACCATTTGTTACTGCAAAGAGTTTAATTTAATGACTGTAGAAAGAAGGTACAGTGGAAGGCAAAAAATGGTAAAAATTGAACCAATTCACATCCTCCCAAACTACTGTACAAAACAGGAATACAGCATCCACTGTCATAACCAGGAAACATTTCTGAACACAATTTATCCATTACATCTGAAGCAGCTCTAAGGCAGTAATTGCAGGTAGAACTTAATGTTTAATTTAATTATCAAAACATTCAAACCCATTTTTAAGACTAAATGTTGTAGGAAGGAACTGCAGATGCTGGTTTATACCGAAGATAGACAAAAATACTGGAGTAACTCATTGGGAAGCGTCACCCATTCCTTCTATCCAGAGATGCTGCCTGTCCCGCGGAGTTACTCCAGTATTGTGTGTCTATCTTGTATTTTTAAGACTACTAACTTGAGTTTCTCAATGACAACCTTTTATCCTTTGTCTAATAAGCAGTTTTTAACCAAACACTAGGGACATACAACACAGAGTGCTGTTGATTCACAGCCAATAGAAGAAAATAATCTTTATAGCTACATCACCATGGCACTAGATTTATTGCTGGCAATTATTGAGTGATTAACCAAAGGCAAAGGGACATCACTCCACTTGATAAATGAATGGGACAAGCAACGTTTAGTCTTGCTAGAAAAAAAACTTTTGACATCAATACAACAGAATTTTGTATCCAAACCAAAAGGACCTCGATAATGTGATATGGTATGAATATAGAGCAGGTTTATTCAGGTGAACTACAGACAAGACCACATGTGTAGGAAGGAAATGCAGATGCTGGTTTAATCCGAAGATAGACATTAAAACCTAGAGTAACTCAGCAGGTCAGGCAGCTTCCCTGGACAAAAAAAAGTAATAGGTGACGTTTCGGGTCAAGACCCTTCATCAGACTGAGTCAGGGGAAGGAAAAAAAGAGAGAGGACGATTGTACTTCGGACAAATGAATGGAAAATATGCAAATAGATCCTTGCATATTTTAAAAGGAGCTACATCTACTCAATGCATCTCAGGAAGTGCTATTTTAAAACTAAATGTTCATGCCCTGAATGCACATAAATGTGATCTGGTGAGCAAGCACAATTGCTCCTGGTCTAAACAAGGCATTTAAAAAGGTACTATAAATCACCAATTCTGAAATTGACATTCACAGTCTTCCCAAGAGCTATTCAGATACATTTACAGCTTTTTGGAAGTTATCAATTTATTTAAAAAATATTCAAGGTCAAGAATACCAAAGTATTCAGGGTAGACTTCTAACATGGAGGGCCCTGTGTATCAGACATATTATTATTAGGGACAGGGCTGTACCTGACCTAATCCTAGAGAATGGGATTCCACCTGGCTAAGGCGGGTGGTGGAAGTATCAGTGGGTGAGCGATTTGGGAACAAGTGACCATAACTCAAGATTTAAGGCAGTTGTGGAAAGGAATAAAGACAGTCCAGAAATTAAGTGTCTATATTAATATCATTACACAGTCTGGCAAAGACTGGGAGCATCTCCTTGCAGGAAATATCTATATCCATGAACAGTCAGTCAAAAAGTCGAAAAGTGAAAGTTGAGGACCAACATGTTCCCAAAAGGATGAATGGCAAGGATGACAATCCCAAGAAACCCTGGATGTCAACAGACATAGAAGGTTTGATTGAATTTTAAAAAAACCAAGTGGTTAGTTTATTAGTTTAGTGTACTGAAAACAAGAGAGCCCTTCAGGAGTATACAGAGTCTAACATGGTCCTAAAAAATTATACGGACCAAAGAATATCACAAGCAGACAAGATTTAGGAAAATTTTACAGCATTTTATAAGTATATAAAGAGCAAGTATGTAGATGGTCCACTAGGGACAAAAGAGGTAACCAGTGCATAGTGCCAGGGGACTTAAATAAATACTTTTCACCCATATTCGCTTTGGAGAAAGACATTGTAGTTGGAGAGTTCAGTAATGTTAGATTGAAAAGGAGCTATTGGAGATAGCTGGCAGGTAAATGGAGATAACCAAAAATTATGAGAAACATATGTTAGGCAGAGAGTAAGTCACTTTTCCCACATGGCAAAGGTTTAAGGCAATTTTTTATAGATTTAGAGAGGATTGGAGATAGAATTGTTTCACCCTGAATGTGGTTGCAGTTTCATTTGGCCCAGCACTTGGACCAAGTGCAGGTAAATGGGATTAGAATAGTTAGATAGTTGTTGGTTGGCATGGGCATGGTTGGCCAAAGGGCCGGTTTCTGCATTTTCACGTTGGGAAAGGAACCAAAAAGCTTTGACCCATCTTTTTAAGCAGTCGAGGAAATAAGAATTCTGCTTGGTGGACCTGTTAAGACTCTTGCAGTAAGGAAATACAATGCAGCAAGAGAGAGCACGTAACACCCAAGAAAGTAGATTTCAGGCAAAACGGACAAACTTTCATTACATTTACGAAATACAATTAACTCCAGAGAATGCATTTTTAAAATACAAATATCCTTCTAACATCTCAAAATGCTGAATAAGTTAGATATAACCAGAACACAACACTTTAGAAAATTACAGGGCTGAGATCAAAGGCATTCACATGGTCATTAAAGTTTATGTATTAACTCAAACAATTCTATTTAATCCACTTTGAGAGCCACTGTTGTAATGGGTTAATGCCACCAGTTCCTCATGTACGTAGTCTCAAGCAGTTAACCACAAACCCAAATGTAATTTAACATTTTTAGAATGACTTTATAAAGGTGGTGCAGGGAAAAATTCCGATAATTGGTACTGTCAGGATTTTGATCATGAAGATAGACACAAAAAGCTGGAGTAACTCAGCAGGACAGGCAGCATCTCCGGAGAGAAGGAATGGACGGAGTTTCGGGTTAAGACCCTTCTTCGGACTTTGATCATGCCGGACAGGAAGATTTTCTAGGCTATTGGATATTACTCCTAGTAAAATATGGCATTTCTAAATTTACTTTAAGGTATTAAATGGTGATATAATAAATTTTCCATTAATTCAGCAATTTAAAAGGAACGGGGAATGGGGCCCCAGTGAACCAGGTTGCTGAACCATAAAATAAAGGATTATCAGAGTTGGATGATCAAGATGCTGCTGCAATCATGATTTTCCTACTCCATTCAAGACATGTTAACAAGTATCCAAACAATTTTGTTTAGCTTATGAAAATATTCTTTAGTCTCCACTACTATTGAGTTTGACAAAAAAACAGAGAACTTGGAGATGTGACCTTAAAAATGGAAGAGAGAAAAAGACTGTCTGAAGACATATTTACGTTTCATGGAAGCAGTCAACCCAGAATAAATTTGTTGCAATATATTACATTAATTACTGAATTATTGTAAAATGGCTAGAGATGTTACCGGTTTTTTTTTAACTTCTGTTTTGGGATCCCAAATGATAGAAAGTAAAATGGCATCAACAAAAATATTGCACATCAAAAGATAAACACTATATTAAAAATCAGACTAATTAACAAAATCCAAAGCTATCTAACCCCAAAATTAGTTATGCTGATGATCGAAGAAAAACACAGGCAAGTAAATTCATGAGCTTGAGCATCACTTTGCCATTTCACGTGATCTTGAAATTAATAAGCTGAACTGGGAAAGGAGGATGGATTACTGAAAAACTGGGCTGAGTTGTACACGATCCAACATGGATGGAGTTATATGCCCTCCTTGCAGTCCTTATAGCTAAATAAACATTCGGCAGGTTTTGTGCCACTCCATAGCACTTCCATGAGGCAGAGCAGGTGATAAATGAAAGCATGGTCTCAAGCAGTGGAACCAAAAGATTAGGAAATGTAGATACTTCAAAAATCTTTTACATTTATTTAAATAAATAAAATGCAAAATGTGGTTAAAATCCATTAAACAGTGAATTAAGAAACCGATGTATGATGAAGAGACACTCAATTGTATATCAGCCCTAGCTAGATGGCATGAAGTAGAAGCATCAGATACTCAGCACATCTAACTTCTCAGGTCAATAGTATAGATCCAGTGGACCTGGAGTTCAGCATGGTAGAGGGGAAGGACAAATGTATGAAAGTTGAAGACATGTTGAGCTTTGGAATTTTGGGGGTGGGGGGGGGGGGGAGAGAAGAATGGATGGAGACATGAGAACCAGCAATAGCTCTTGAATAACTGTTTGAATGCCATGATTACAGGAAAAAGTTTAAAATACAATAACTAAATGAGCATTGGGCATCAGTAAAAACCCATCTGGTTTATTAAATTCCTTCAAGTAAGGAAATCTGCCACTGTTACCACTGAATTGTATACAACTCCAAATGCAACTTCTGAAATGGCCAACTCAGTTCAAGCAGAAACAGATCCCGTTAAAAGACAAGTTTTTTTTACAAGGTACTGGCCTTTTTCTCAGGGGTTGAAGTATACTCATGATAGTTCATTCACAAAGGCTTGACTCTAACTTTTGTATTACGTCTCAGCGCCTTGAATTAGCAAAGATATTTCCCCTCTGCCCTATCAGATCCCCTTAACATCTTAAGTTTCCTGAATCATCCCACTACAGATTACTGTCTGTATCAGATCTCAATATTTGGCTTTGAGCTTGTTCCCCACACAGTAGCAAATGTTTACAGTTGTGGTTGCCTTATTTACTTCATCTTAGACTTACAACCTTTCAATTAATGTCAATGCAAGCGACTCCACTTCCAAAAACTTAAACAGAATCCAAAATACAAAGACAAGATCATGGAAAACATAAATAGCATTATAAAAATCAAAATTCTGGTTTCCTTTCCTCAACTATCTGACTTTTCTCTCCAATGAAATCTAATGGTTAGATTCCTAAAAAAAACTTGGAAAGCCCTTAAATAAAACTGTTCATCAAACTCACGAGGGAAGCAAGAGGAAGTACAGTTATGGTAATGTCTCACTGACCAACTCACTGATTCCAAGCTGACTGTAAAAGGACAGCTATCTCCAAACAAATTAATGTGCCAAAAGCTGACTCAGACTTAGAATGAGGTTCATTTTAATGATCAGAAACGTTATAATAGTTCTGGGATAGAACGTCATTTGATGAGTTGGAGAGTTGCTCTCTGCTTGACTCTCCACAAACTACACTTTATTTAAAAGGGAAAATCCAAGTTCAGAAATGTATTTAAACAATTAAATGTAAAAATACATTTCACTCGGAGGCCTCACAGCACTTGCCCTCATAGCCTGCTCTTCAGAGTCAGACTGAAGGGTTCCAACCCAAAACTTTGCCCATCCATGTCCTCCAAGGATGCAGCCTGACCCACTGAGTTACTCCAGCATCTGCAGTTCATTGTGTATCCTCCTCCAATGTAGTTCTTTTCTGTCTATGAAATGGCACAGCAGGTCAGGCAGCAATTCTGGAGAACATGAATTGGGGACATTTCCTCAGACAGATTGTAATAGTGGGAGGGGACGGGGGGTGGGAGGGAGAGAAGAACACTAGAGGATGGGTGGGGATGAGACAAAATCTGGCACGTGTAGGTGGATGTGAGGGGGGGGGGGGTTGATTGGCAGATGGTTGGACATAGGCCAGAGATGAAAAGGCAAAAGGTTTGAAATGAGGAGGCTAGGATAGAAGTGCAAATGTAAAGTCAGAGGAAGGAACATAGGTGTATGGGGGTTGGATGTGGGGGAGGAGGGGAAAGAGAGAGATGGGTGCGCATCCACCAGAGGGAGAAATGGCAACAAGCTATGCTGCCTCTATTATTAAACAGTTCTCACAAAAATAATCTCAACTCTATCAGCAAAAGAAAACATGTGTCAAGTAAGGAACGTATTTGAAACAAATTAGACACTTATGCACCTATTAAATTGATCAAAATAAATGGTCTTGTGTTCTATATTTTGTCTTGACCATGCCAGTTTCAATATCAGACTGAAGAAGGGTCTCAACCCAAAACGTCACCCATTCCTTCTCTCCCGAGATGCTGCCTGACCTGCTGAGTTACTCCAGCATTTTGTGAAATAAATCAGTTCTTTACAATGAAGTCTCATTCCAAAGGGACTTTGTCTTTCCAAGAGTTGAAATTAATTTGTTTTGGTAAATCCTAAGAGGATGCAAACCATTCCCATTAGTTACTAGGTACATAATAAAATTCATTTTAAACCTAAATTGCTATCAGCTGGCAAGTTACAGGATTTATTATCCAAGTCTTCTATGTACTGCCAACTCAAGCTCAACAAGAGATTAATTCACGAGTTCTAGACCCAAGAAAAACAGCTTGAATTATATTATACTGTGGAAAAAAAATCAACAAGATCAATGACTACTGTATTGTAGATGCCAAAAATAATTACCCAGCAAAGAGACCAAACTTTGAGACTGTATACACAATATATTCACAAGTTGCAACGACTTTATGTACAATAAGAATTGACCATTTCGAAACTTGCAGGCAGCAGAGGCAATTTTCTGGTAGTTTAGAGTTGTACCCAAAATAGTTTTTCTACATTCCAAGTTCAGGGACAGTTTAAAAAGATATCACACATATAACAACATCTGACTTATTCACAGCCTAAATCAGCAGTGGAAAATATGATTAGAATTGTACGTTGGGAAGGTATGGAGGGAAGGGACAGTCAGTATTAGCACAGGTATCGCTGAGGGTCCTACCTCCACTTATTACCCATGAACCTTGCTGGAAACTTGCTAACAGATATTAGTTGATAAGAATTGGTTTTAAACAGTTGTAAACATATTGTATTGTCACTGCCAATTGGGAGGTTATGCCTGATGTCGATTATTCAGAGCCAAATCCTTTTCTACACTGAATTCTAATCTATTCTTATTACCATAGTAAATTTACCATTTTTAAACACAACATATTTTACATTATCGTTATTTCCATGTCTTCCAAAACAAAATCTGAGTTACTTTAACATCTGTATTTAAAAAAAGATAAATGCTCTTTCGGCATTTGCCATTTTTCATTTTCTTTTGATCCCTCATTTAACTAAAAATAGATCAACTTAAAGACCATAAGTCAGATCAAGTTTATTGTCATATGTGCAAGTACGCAGAGGTACAGATACACCAGAATTTTTTCTGGCAGCAGAATCACAGGCACATAGACTCAAACACACAATTTTAACAATACACAAGATAGACACAAAAAGCTGGAGTAACTAAACGGGACAGGCAACGTCTCTGGGGAGAAGGACTGGGTGACGTTTCAGGTCGAGATCCTTCTTCAGACTGAAGAAGGGTCTCGACCTGAAACGTCACCCATTCCTTCTCACCAGAGATGCTGCCTATCCCGCTGAGTTATTCCAGCTTTTTGTGTCTATCTTCAGTTTAAACCAACATCGGCAGTTCCTTCCTACACATTAATTACACACAAGTTACGCACGATAACGCAAGACAATAGAAAGAATAAAGACTGCAAAAAAGACCCAAACACGTTTAGAAAGAAAAACAAGTCCATGGTAGTGGAAGAGGTGGTCCGTAAAGTTCAATTTTTGAGGTAGGATTAGGGTTGTGCAGGTTGGCTGAAGAACCTGATGGCTTTAGGAAAATAGCTGTTCTGGGACTTCAGGCTTCTGTACTTCCTGCCTGACAGAAGCAGTGAGAAGGTGGTAGAGCCCAGCTGGTGGGTGTCCTCGATGATAGATCTTCTTGTCAGGAAAACCTCATCTGTAGAAAATTGTTAGTATTCAGTGATGTGCTGAATTCCTTTAGACTTCTAATAAAGTAGAGGCACTGGCAGACCTTTTTCATGATTACACATATGTCCTGGGCCCAGGAAAATGAACTGGTACGTGGTCTCCTGACTTCCTCTTTCTGAAGGTCTTGTTGAATGTTGGTCTTGTTGAATAAGAGGTTGTTGTTGCAGCACCACTCAACCAGGTGTTCTATTTCTTTCTTACACGCTGACTCATCACCACTTGTGATTCGGCCACCAGTGTAGTCTACAAATTTATACATGGCATTGGAGCTATGCTTAGCCATAATCATATGGTGTAGTGAGAGTAGAGCAGGGGCTAAGCATGCAGCCTTGAGGTATACCTTTTTAGATTACAATGAGGAGGAAATATGGTGAAGGCCCGTCCTGGACGACGATAGCATGGTTGTGGAGTCTTTTGTCATGTGGGATCGAGTGTGGCTCATGAGACCCATGCACGAGCCACACACATAGGAGCAGTGGGGGCACATGAAGGCCGCTGTGGGGGATTTAGGGCTGCAGCCTTCCTCTTGTCTCCGACAATAACTAGTCGGCTTCAGCAATTGTCCTCAAAACTGCCGACCGCTTTCCTAGTGGTTGTACACCAGCCAGTCCTGTCACTTGTACGGGTTTCCAGTTCTTTTGGGGCTAGGCCTGCATGCTGGAAATGCTGGCGAATGTGTTTCTTGTACAGAGTCCATGTTTCACATCCATATAGCAAGCTTAAGAGTACTACAGCATTGTAGACTTTCGGCCTAGTTGGCAGCTTGATGTTGTGGTGGTTGAACCCTCGTGCTCGAAGACGACCAAGTGCTTGACTGGCCTTGCTGATTCTGGTCGATATTTCCTTGTCCAGCGGCCATCAGAAGATATCATGCTGCCTAAGTATTTGAAAGCGTCAACTGTTTTCAGCTGTGTGTTGTCAATGTGTACGCTTGGTGGTGGTGCTGAAGAGCCTGGGGCTGGCTGGTGGAGGAGTTCTGTCTTACTGAGACTGATATTAAGACCAAGCAGCTGTGCCTCTTCTGCAAATCTGGACACAATAAATTGGTCAGACTCCTTGTGTGCCATGAGGGCGTAATCATCCGCAAAGAGCGCATCAGCAATGAGGCATTCAAGAGTTTTCGTCTTGACATTGAGTCGATGTAGATCAGAGACCCGTTGAGTTGGTACTTGATGAAGACCCCGCGATCAAGATCTTGGAGGGCACGATGCAGAACGCAGCTGAAAGAGGTTGAAAAGTACTGGGGGTGAGAACGCAGTCCAGTTTGACACCATTGGAGATGTTGAAGGGTGCAGCGAGGTCGCCGTTTACCAGTACTCATCCAGTCATGCCATCATGGAAAAGGCGGATGAGATGGGTGTGCTTTCGAGGACAACCGAGCTTGGTGAGTATGGTCCAACGCCTCACGATTGACCGTGTCAAAGGCCTTCATCAGATCGTTGAAAACAGCAGAAGCACTTAAAGACCATTTTAGACATCAATTTTAATTCCCAATTTCTACCATGTTACTTGAACCTCATTGAACTTTATCCTTTTCTGCATCAGTGTTCTCATCTCATGCCATCCTTTTCTATTTTGCCCCATGTTAAACTCATTAAAGTTCTGATTGTCTAACCAGCATTTTCCTCAGAGTAACTTATTTCTCATAGATTTCTCACAAAATGAACCAGTTTTGGACTGGAAGCACACACATGAAATAAATTTCCTGCTTTGACTATACTCATCAACTTGATCTCAAAAATCAACCAGTAGCACGTTCCATCTGCACTTCATAGATCTCCCCAACCTTCTAACCTCCCATGTTTCAAAGGCTCTTACATACTTTCCGCATTTTACCATGCATTAGGACATCTTAAGTCCTAATAGAACTATTAGTAATAGAGTTGATAGAACCCTACTATCACCCTATTTTCCTACCCCCCCCCCCCCCCATCTGCTAGCCTTCAATCATATCATTTTTCTCACTGAACAGCCTTTTTACCTTTGACCATGATCTTCTCTTTGATATAGAGCACAAACTCATCATGTACTATTTCTCAACTTTTAACTCAAAATTTCTCTACACCCACACCCCCAAAATCAAAGGAGGCATCTGTTCATGTTGCAACTGGAAACATACTAGTTTATATTTTGATACCAAACAGCATATCTTTTAAATGGGTTTTTATTGGCTAAGCATCAAGTTACTTCAAAATCAAACCAATCTCTTTTTCCAAGAAACCCAATGCAAGTCTGCAATAATAAGTTTCCCTATCTTAATCAAAATGATCCCAAATCACAACGCTCCACTTTTATTGATTTAAAAACATTATTCTTAATTCCTCCTTATTCTTAATTCTTTTCATCTTTCCACCCTCTTTTATTTAAATATTTCTGCATTGTTGCCTTAATAATATTGCTGCTACAATATTAGTTTATGATCTTTGCTTAACTATTTTTCACTGCTCTAACATTGTTAGACAATTCTGAAATTCTCCAAATACTGCAAGGTAATACATCAACCAGATCTCTAGTTAGAAAATAATTTAGATTATAGTCATTAAGCATCTGCCTTTTTCTCTGCTTGCCAACAACCATCTGATCCATAATTTCATACTTTCATCCTTCCATGTTATCCTGGGCCAGTTAGTTAGCATCAAAGACTTATTTGCTGCTTCAGCAGATTCAGATTCTCAAATCCCCACCCAGCATACATGGCCTACTTGGATGGACATTAAATGTCCCTTTGAATTCCAGGTTCCCACATATCTGCTGCTCTCAATCTTTGGTAGAGATCATGGTTTGAGAGGTGCTTTTACAGTTCAGCAAATAGAAATGTGCATTTTTACTGTTTTCAAGTTGAAAGGAAACACTAATTTATTTCTTTATAACTGCAGTGCATTTTATAGATAGCACATATAGCAGCCACAGTGCACTAGAAGAGGTGGAAGTGAATGTTTATGATGGTTCGGGTAACAATCATGCACGATGTTTAGCGTAAGGAAACTCTGCAGTAGTAATGCCATTGTGAAATAAGGTGGTTAAATCATAAAGAATCCAAAATAGTAATAAGCATTTACTTTCAAATTGACAAGCAGAAAAGATGCAAGTTTCTTTCTTCACTGTAAATGTAAATTCAAAATGTTGCCCCCAGAATGAATGACAGGATTGGGGGGCACTGTTGGATGGTGTGAAGGGGAGACGAGATCATCTTGAAGTCAATAGTAAAATTGAGTCTCAAGAACTCTATCAATAGAACAAATGATCATTTAAGGCAGCCTGGACAAGATTCGCCAGCAGAATGAAATAATGCTGGTATTGTAAGTCGCCCACTCATAAAGAGAAAGTTGAATAGGAAAAAGAACAAGCAAGGTTTTTACGGAGTACGAGTTTACAGCAGACTAAAACTGAATACTGATAGAAAAAGTCTGATCTCAGTAGGTTCGAAAGCTAAAGGTCAACTTCTACTGTGTGACTCTCAGATACCATATATTGAACCAGTTTATTTGTAATCCTAGTGTGTATTAGTTTGCTTGAAAGGCAAGTTACTTCCAGATTTTCTTGCTATTTCAGTTAAAGCAAATCTTCAAAGATTGTACATGAAGTTATCGTGGAATAGGTCATTTACAAATCTATCCATATAGTGCAGACAGGCTGGAATATTAATTAGAAGAAACAAAACGTGATAGAGACTGGAAGTGCAAAATGGAAACAACATTACATAGCAAGGCAGACAATGGCAGAGAGGGGAACAGTTAACATATCAGGTCCACGACCATTTATCCAAACTGGAAACGTACTTAAATAGAAAAATTAACAAATTAGAGCAAATTGAGTTTGGAGGAACGCAGAAAAGAGAACAAAAAAAAGAGCTACAATATGTTGGACGATTGGAGAAATTAAAATTTAAGTGACAACATGGATAATAAGAGCTACAGGAACTATGTGCAAAACGATTATTTGAAATTACTGAAATAATTAAGGAATAGTGAAAATCTGGAATAGAACTAGATATCAGAAAAGCTCATTTTATGGGATTGAGCTCAGGAGGCTGATATGTGCCTAGATGCTTATGCAGTGCGAATCCTTAAGCCAGCTTTAAGCTTTGTTGATTGTGGGAGAGAAGTGAGATAGAAAATTATGAGAATGTTCTAATGAATTTTCCAAATAAATGACATAATTTTTCTGTTAGTGTAGACACACCAGCCAGACTGAATCTGTACTGCCTTTTGTGAATGGGACATACCAGAGACAATATTCTCTATCATGTGCTAATGACAGTGCTGTAACTATTCTGGAACAGTTTAACCAGAGTGATACCCTCTTTTAGGCTGCTCATCTACAGCACCAGAGCCAAGAGTCTGATCGCCTTTGCTGTATCTATCCCATGCTCAATCATTAATTGAAATCATGTGGACAAATCAAATTTGCTGGAGACAGATTTCTAAAATGGTAGGGATCTCAGGAGAAAGCTGAAGTGGATTATCCATTCAGGGTTTCTGGCTGAATACAATTGAAATTTTACTCAAACTGTCATTCTCAAAGTCATCGCAAAGTCCACCCTTCTAAATTATAATCCACAGGAAGAAAAATTATATACAAGATGGCTGAACCCACTAATATACATCCACTTTATAACTGTTTTAAGGATTTTAACCTGTTCAGTGCCACCCCTGAGTATACTCAGAACATGGCCACGTGAAACAAACTTAACAGTGAATAGGTTAAAATACAAGTTCCAATCCCATTTGGAATTCTGCAAGGTATTTGCAACTTTTGGGCTAGCATAAGAAAATTAAATAGACTGTGACTTTAAAAAAACCTGTTGGCTCTCTAATACCATTTAAATGAAGAAATTATTAGTTCTGTCCCAATTGATGTTGTCTGTTAAAACGGTCAGTGCAAATGAAATTGGACAATTAGAGAGATATATGTCAGGTACCAATAATTTGAAAAATCAACCCTATAGCAATTTCTGAGTGCACTTGCAGGCTGAACTAAATAAAAACAGATGGATATAGGGAGAATCCAAGGATAGAAAAAATCCAAACAGAAAACAAACCTGACTGCCATTTTCTTAAAAACATTTTCCAGATTTGTATTCACACAAATTACTTCCTCATCCAAAAGAACACATGAAAGATGCAAATAGACCAGCTGGTCCATGAATTCCTTCATTTCCCTAATTTCAACCAACAAAGCAAATAATTTCCTCGGAGCCAAAAAATCAATAACCTGCCTTTTGCCTTGAACTGGCCTAAAAATTTCATTTCAGGTTCAAATCATGAAAACAAGTTTGATGACTACATTGACCCAAAGGTTGATCAACATCCCACGTGACTTTGGCTTGTCATTGCATCAGCCTCAAATAAAAAACAATCCATTTAACTTTGAACACACACAGCAAAAACAACCCAACCCGGCAATGGCTTCCAAAATTTGATGACCTACTGAAAAGAAAAAGCACCTGACAACGAAACTATTTAAATACTTTGGTAATGTATGTGAATGTTGTTCACAACAAGGATAAATACTTAGGAGGAAGAATGTAGACATTAACATCAACTTTAAGACAGAAAATGTGCCGCTGGTGCCATGGTGGTAATGACGGGAGGGGAGCAAGTGGCATCGTATTTTATGATAATGCTAAATCTCACAGAATATCAATAAACATTGCAACAAGATTAGGATTCCTAAAGAATGGCACCCAGATGGCAGAAGGAAGAGCCAAAGTTGTGATGACGAGTAATGCACAAGTTTGGGTTCTGGATGATTTGAGGGCTAAGTTGAGGTTTGTGGTAATAGGGTGTGGAGAAAAGGGCGAAGAATTTTAAATTATAAATGCCAGCAGTTACACATGGAAATTCCGCAAATTGCCTTTGTACACATCAGGAAACTGAGAATTCTCCCATGAGCAAGTTGAAATGCCCAAGTCTACAGCTTCCTGTACACTGCAGTTTTGCTCATTAGTGATACAGCGTGGAAACAGGCCCTTCAGTCCACTACGTCCGCACTGACCAGCAATCACCCTGTAAACCTGCACTATCCTACACACTAAGGACAATTCACAATTTCCACAAGTAAATTAACCTACAAACTTGCACGTCTTTGGAGTGTGAGAGGAAACCTAAGCACCTGAACAAAATCCACACGGCCACAGGGAGAACGTATAAATTCCGTACAGACAGCACCTTTATTCAGGATTGAACCTAGGTTTCTGGCACTGTAAGGCAGCAACTCTACTGCTGCACCACTGTTCTTGGTAGTGGGCATTGAATCAATAGGCAGAAGGAACCATTTCCATGCTGCACCTCTTGGACTCAGTCTCTCAAAGTTACAAACCATTTAGCAAAAATTGAAATATCAGTTTGGATTTAATATAGACACAATTGCTGGAGCAACTCAGCCCTAATTAGTTTTGCATCTCCATTTATATGCACTTTAAAACACTCCATAATTATGTCCATGTACATCACTTCAAATAACAACTCTACCCTGATTATGCAAAAGGATTTTTTTCCTCATTTTATAAAAACAGAAATATTGCAACTAATTTACACCAAAGGTGAAAATGCTATATAAAAAGTCTAAGGCTGTGTGTTACAAGAACTTGCTCACCAATTTTGCACTGCTCACATAGAAAACCACTAAGCACCTGATCAAGCAAAGCAGTACATGTACCGAAAACATTTTTTATATATATTTGTAAGACGGGATAAATGGTCAAGTTGTGACCGGGGATAAAATCACCTCTCCCCAAGGTGTAGTGCTGGACTTCACTGTATCATGTGGTACCAAGCCAAACACAAACTGGGAAGGTCCCAAGTTGGAAACCTGTTCTGCGCCAAGTTATAAATTAAGTCTCCTGCTTGCTGCGGTACAGCTGGCAGAAATCCCCACAGCCCATCAATGCCTCAACTTAAGACGAGCCACAAGGAGGCATCCTTGGTGTGTGGGAAGCAACTTAGTCTAGACAGTTTCCCTTCCCTCAGATTTATTAATAGAGAAGGCTTAGTGCAAGGGTATGAGAAGACTTGGAACCTACCCCTGGTCCTCTGTCCAGGATCCAACATTCTAGAAGACCAAGGCAGAGTATTTGTACTTGGCATCACGCAGGGCTATAGTTTATTATTCCTTCAACACTAGCACTTTTGAATTCAAGAGATTAAATAGAAAAGTAACATAATCTAGAATATATTGCAGTATTAACCCATTGTTAAAATTTGGCGAACCAAGAGACCAAAAGCATGCACGATGCCATTATAAGAACATTCTGCTCCTCACCAGAATACAATAACATCCACAGAAATGAAAACAAAAATCATGGATAATAGCCTGGTTTTAATTTTCTACTAATAATGATTAATATCTATCATAGATATTTATTATTAACAGTAGAAAATTACACATTATCATTTTTAATGTGGAAAATGACAATGGAAAGAACATATTTAAAAAATGACTTGCACTTTCAGCTGACTTGACGTTAGTTCACTTCTACTCAATGCCAGTGGCTCTCACCATCAGTCTCACAGCCAACTGCATCCCAGGGTTCACTAAAAGCTATTCCAATGCAAACCCATTAATTTCTACCTCTCCATAGAAAACGTCAGCAAACCCAGAATGTCAATTTAAGGAAATCTAAGCATTATGAGCCAAAAAAAACCCCAACACCTCAATAAATAGAAACAAAAGTATTTTAGTGAAACAATTAGTTTGACTTATCTGTCAGTTGGTGAACTAATTTGGGAAGGATACTGGAAGACATTGAATCCAACACCTTAAAATTGTTAAGCTCATGGAAATATCAGTCAACTACATCTCCCGCTCAAATATCTATCACCTTCAATTCATTCATCACATTAGGATCCGTCTTACCAGCTGAAACTCTCGCCTTCTGTTGTATGCCTCCTGGATTCCCGAATCTTGCCACAGGGCTCTCAGTGCTGGCACATACAATTGAAATGTGGCTGGTTCGACAGGCATTCCACATTTGTTTTCAAATGCCATTACAAACATTCCATGCTTCTCATTTTCAGTGTTTTCCCAAGGAATGCCCAGCTTGTTTCTTGCATCCACCAAAACCTTCATACCCTGAAAAACAAGGGAATAAAAAGATGGACCATCATTTAAGTCTTTGCCATTTCCATATTGTTTTTCTTTAAATCAAGACTAGAATTCAGTCTGCCTGTAAGATGATCAACAGATGATCAGACTGGCCGAAGTGAAGGGGAGGGTTGGAGTGAGAGGCGTACGATGGGGGTGTATCAGTGATCAAATGTGTTAATGCCGCCTGGGGTAGAGGATGTGCTGATGATATTTGGGGAATATATTTCGTTCTTTAACTTCATTGAAGTCAATGTTAAACAGGAAGATAACGACTGAATATAATTTGTTCAGTGCCATCTTGGCTTTGGTTTAGCATGGCATGTGGACCACTAGCAAGAAGGCAGAGATGAATTTCCTTTGCAGATAAGTGGACAGTATTTTGCAAACAAGTGTTCCAGGTCAGGGAAGCAGAATTGAGCTATGACTACCACATCAACGCACCATGAAGCATTGACCAACAAAAAAGATGATGCCTGTATCTTCCCCTTGCCCGAGGATTCTGTACAGTCCATACAATAAATGTTAAAAAAACCCAGGCTGTATAGCAGGGTCAGGTGAATTAGGGACAATCAATGTTTCAGTGAAACAAGAACACAGCAGTCCCTAATTTTTCGGTTCGGTGGTGGCACAGCAGATAAATACCACAGATATCCAGAGGGCATTGTTCAAATCCCAACTGTGAAATACAAATTCAACTAATAATGTTGAATTCCAAGAAAACAAGTGAACAAAAAAAAACCTGGGGAGGAATTCTGCCACTTGTAATGACTGATCTGATAAAGAAAAATAGTAAAGAAGAAAAAAAAAAACTTAGCTATAACTAGATAGTTATAGAAAATGACCAAAAAAGAACACACCAAAGAACTGTCGCCCAAATGAAAGAAATAATTTTATTTGTCATATGTAGGTTGGCACAGGGTCAACAGTACAGTGAAATGTATTTGACAAGACAACGGGGCACCTCAGCAGTAATATTCCAAGGATAAATAAGATAAAAAAGACATTAGTAAGATAAAAAGACAATATTAAAAATAGTTAAAAAGACAATATTAAAAATAATCAACATACATGATTTGAAATGTGTTTTGAGTTCAGAAGCCTGATGGTAGAAACTGTTCTTAAGTCTGGTGGTACGCGCAGCCATACTCCTGTATCGTCTGCCTGACGGTAACAAGGAGAACAGCCTGCGTGCTGGGTGGCTGTGGTCCTTGATGATACTGCGTGCCGCCGGTAGAAAATGTCCTGAATGACTGGGAGACAGTTGCCAGTGATGTGCTGTGCCTTCTTCACCACACTCTGTAGTGATTTGTAGCTGTGGGCCGAACAGTTCCCGTACCAGACTGTAATGCAGCCCGTCAGCAGGCTCTCGATGGTGCATCTGTAGATGTTTGTGAGGATGCTGGCATTCATGCCAAACTTCCTCAGTTTTCTCAGGAAAAAGAGCCGCTGGTGGGCCTTCTTTGTTATTATGTCCGTGTGCAGTGTCCAGGAAAGGTCCTCAGTGATGTGCACACCAAGGAACTTAAAGCTGCTGACCCTTTCAACCTCAGCATTACCGATGTGGATGGGGAGGTGTCCACTCCCCCGCTGTCTCCTGTAGTCCACGATCATCTCTTTAGTTTTACTGACATTGAGAGAGAGGTTACTTTCCTGGCACCAGCTGTTTAGTGCCTTTACCTCCTCTCTGTAGGCCTTCTCATTGTAGTCTGTGATGAGGCCCAAGATGGTCGTGTCGTCAGCAAACTTTAGGATGCTGTTTGAGTTGTGCTTAGCAGTACAGTCATGCGTGAATTAGGGAGTACAGGAGAGGACTGAGCACACAGCCCTGTGGTGTGCCTGTGTTGAGGATCAGTGAGGGAGAGGTGTGGCTGCCAATTCTCACCACCTGGGGCCTGCCCGTCAGGAAATCGAATATCCATCCGCAGATGGAGGTCTCCAGTCTAAGATCAAGGAGCTTGAGATCGGGTTTTGAGGGAATAATAGTGTTGAATGCCGAGCTGTAGTCAATAAAGAGCATTCTCACTTATGTATTTCCTTTGTCCAGGTGGGTGAGTGCAGTATGTATTGCCATGGTGATGGCATCGTCCGTGGCCCTGTTTGGTCTATATGCAAACTGAAGAGGGTCCAAGGTGTCAGGGAGAGAGGAGCAGATGTGAGTTTTGACTCGTCGCTCGAAGCACTTCATGATGACTGATGTCAGTGCGACAGGGTAGTAGTCATTTAAACAGGAGGTTACTGGTTTCTTTGGAACAGGAACGATGATGGATGCTTTGAAGGAGGTGGGAGCCACAGACTGACTCAGAGAGAGGTTGAAGATGTTGGTGAACACCTCAGGTTCTGCTCCGAGTTCTTAAGAGGCAAATTTAAATAAGCTAATTTGCTATCAATAATCCTGGTAAGGTATAGAAGCTGGAAGAATGGTGACGGCATTAGCAAAGATAAACATTTTAGATAGATTTTAGCCACAAATTGTGTTTCTGGTCTATTCGATTCATGCTTCAAACATAAAATAAAACTCATGTATTAGTAACTTGTAGTCATCTGTGAACTACGATGCTCTCGTGATTCATTGTGCAGAATAAACAAATGAAACTAGAGATCACGGGACAGATTTTAACCACAGGAAGAGTAACTATTAAGCTCCCACTGATTTTGGTGAGACGCCAAGCCATTTAGAAGCCTGGACTGCAACTTTAATTCCTCCAAAAAGTATTGTTGCCAATAGGCGCACTTTCACACTGAACTACAAAGTTCTTGATAGCTTAGGCACTCAAGCTCCTCTTGAACATTATAAAATATATTTTTTTTTAACGACTTTCACATAATTTAGAATGTCAGATTTTCAGTGTGATAGGATTAAATAAAAAAAACACCAGTTTCCATGATGCCAATTGTATACACATAGTGGCTTTACTCCCTGGAGCGAGTTCATACTTGAAACTATACAAATTTTCTTTTCTAATATGCAGCCTTTCAGAAAGCAGTAAGTTAAATCATTCTCACGAGCCACGCTATAAATTTAGAAATTACATTGCCTGAAAGAGCAATTGTTGATTTGTTTTCTCAAACCTACAGAAAAAGTATATTTATCCGCAACTCCACATAAGCTATTACGATTCATTTTCCACTAACATTTGGATATGGAATTTCATGCCACAATAATCCTCTGTGGAAATAGAACTTCTTCCATTAATTTTTTGGTAATTATCTTAAGAGTCCAGACTTCAAGTCATTCGACTAATGGAAGCAGTTTTTAGATTGATAGGTCTGTGGGGATTAAGGTTCAACTTTGAACAACTCCAATAGCTGGATTTTTACCGTTGCTCTACAGAAGGGCATAGATTTCCTTGAACTCACCTTGAAACTCTCCAATTGGACAACATTAATTAAACAAATATTTTCAGCTCATTCTTGGGGAAAATTTAAGGACCATGAAAGACCACTATGTGAACATCTTTATCAAATTCAAGGGGGAGAAAAAGTGTTGAAAATTGTACCCAATTTCAGGACCTTGATACACTCTTCAAAACAACATCCCTTAAGAATTCCCTTCAATTACAACACATGACCTTAAAATGTACTACCTTTGATTATAGTTTACCACCTATAGCAAAAGGGCAGAATGGAACCCATTTTCAGATTTGCCAAAGTGTTTCCCAGAGTTAAATTGAAGCGTCAAATTCATTTTCTTGCCTTCCAACTTCAACCATTTTGACAAATACACACAAAGAAAAAAATTTCCTGGCTCAAATTTTCTGCAGGCATTACTGTAAATTTAATTGCAATAATCTAGTTTCTGTACAACTGGCCTGATTTGCAAATTACTGGAAAACAAAGTTTATTCATTTTTAAATCATTTGCACACGTTCAAAAAATTGAACTGCAAATTAATGGGAAAGGAAACAACAAAAACAAGCTTTTGTTTGGAAATAAAAACCGTTGTCATACTAATCCTATGACACATACAGAGCCATGTATCCATGCATAATCTAAAAGAAATAATTTGCAGCTGCAGACTTTACTCATGTCAATTATGACTTGACGTCAATAAAGCTATTGTAAACAGGCTGGAAGTCTCTTAAAAATTGTAATATATTAACTAGTTAAATACACTGCAAATCACACATGCTCAGATTAAAATAATTGACTAAATGGTTAAAAGCAAACTATAAAAAAAAATTTAAGATAAACATTTAACAGTTTCCAGGAGAAATTCAATTAAAATTTGCATTGAAACTAAACTTTAACATTACAGACTTGCTGTGGATATTCTAAATGCCTTCTCTCCTACACGTCTTATCATACATACGATAGAAATTTATTTATCCCAGGAGGGAAATTGACCTGCCAACAGTCATAAAAACACAAAATACATAATACATGAAACGTGAAATAAAAGTGACAAGAGGAAAGGCTTGGGTGATGTGCAAAGAATGGAGAGAGGAGTCAATCTCAGTCTATCCCATGTCAGAAGAGGGAGGAGTTGTAAAGTTTGATAGCCACAGGGAAGAAGGATCTCCTGTGGCGTTCTGTCCTGCATCTTGATGGAACCAGCCTGTTGCTGAAGGTACTCCTCAGGTTGACCAGTGTGTCATGGAGGGGGCGAGCTGTATTGTTCAGGATGCTCCGCAGTTTGAGGAGCATCTTCCCCTCCAAGACCATTTCCCATGAATCCAACTCCGCCACCAGGACAGAGTCAGCCTTTCTGTTTAGTATTGTCTCATAGGTCCTATAGTGCATTTTCACCTTCTACAAGTATATTGATATTACCCCTTTATTCTTGACACAGTGTGGGAGAGCTGAGAGTTGGGTGGATAAGCTATTTAGTCGTTCAATGAGTATCTGGCTAATAGCTTGGACTATTATGTCTCAAAAAATACAAAATATTAAATATAAATATAAAACCCCAGAAAAAAATAGAACAAAACTGGTGGTAAGGTAACAAATATTTGAGGAGGAAAAGAACCAACTGCATTAAGTAGTTAAGCAGTGTCATGAAGAGTGGAGAGGGGGGAATGCAACGAGTAACACCAGGCATACCCCAGAATGAGGAATCAACTTGATGAAGCTATAAGACAGGGCTACACACATACCAAACAACGTAGCAGCATGCAACATACAGAACGAAGTAACCCCACATCCAACAGATCAGATTTAAGCTCTGCAGTCCTGCATATCCAGTCATGAATGACGGTGGACAATTAAACACTCACTGGAGGAGCGGGCTCCACAAATATCCTCATTCTCAATAATGGGGGCAAACAGGAAGCTGGAGCATTTGTGCTGACCTTCAACCCAAAGTGCTGGGTGGCTAATAGCATGATAGATGAAATCTTCAGCCAATTCTTGATATCACGTGGAATGAATCAAAATGGGGAATAGCAAACACTAGAGGACCCGACAACATTCCGGCAATAGTACCAATGACATGCTCTTAAATTTGCTGCAGCCTTATCTAAGCCGTCCAGTACAACTACAACATTGGCATCTACCTGACCATGTGGAAAATTGCCCAGATATGTCCTGTCCACAAAAAGCAGGACAAATCCAACCCATCCAGTTACAATCCCCTTGTCTACTCTCGATCAGTAGCAAAGTGATGGAAAGGCTAATCTATAACACTATCAAGCCGCACTTGCTTAACAACAACCTTTTCACAGAAACTCTGTTTGGATTCCGCCAAAGTCACCCAGTTTCTGACCTCCATCGTCCAAACATGGACAAAAGAACTGTACTACAGTGATGAAAGGAGGATAACCACCTATGATATCAAGGCAGAATTTGATAAGTTTCAACAAGGAGTCCTGGCTAAACTGGAGTCAATGGGAATCAAAGGGTAAAGAGAGTTTGTAGTATTGTTTCAAGACAACAGCATCTCCCTCAATGTTAGCAAAACAAGGGAGGTGGACATCGACTTCAGGAAGCAGAGTGGAGTACATGTTGCATTCTGCCTCAAAGATTTACTGAAGCTCCACAATTCTTTGTTGTCAACCCAATTATTCCATCTAAAATGCTCCACACAAGTACATTTGTCTGCACAGTACATCATGAACTAACTGCTTTCCTTTCTAGCTCCTTTCCATATCACCAGTTGCAACAATTCACATTGATATGGTGCCTTGGGGAAAAGCAGGCATGAAAAGGAAAAAAATAGAACAAGTACCATTTGAGGAGCTGCGAGAATTACATAGAAAGATGTTAGACATCTGTTCACATTGTAATAACAACCCTCACTTGACGACTCCAAGACAAATATAAAAAGGTCATAGGAGTGAGGACCATCCATCCACATTTATTTCTAATCCTATTTTGCCAGCTTTTTAAAATAGAAAATTGCGCTTTATGATTAACACATAACAATGCTCTGCCAATTGAAACACTTCAAAGTTTCCTGGGCAATGTTTTATAAAATGCTTTTGTAATAATCACAACTTGCATTTAAATATTCCCCCTTCAAATCTAGATGTAATCAGAACCATTCACTACTTCACAAAAACTGGCAGGCAATCGTCTAAGAGATTGTTATTTTATATACAATACAATACTATATCTTTATATCATCTTTATATTTATATTATATCTTAATCATAACACAATGATTATGTGTTAATTTTAAGAAAAAGATGCAGTTACTTTTGAATAATTATTAAAAAATACAATCTCTGGGGTTCTTTATATCAATTCGGAATATTTTACACCAGAAACTGGCTGCATTTGTAATTAATCAACTGATAAAACAGATAGTTAATGTTTTAATTTCTGTTTCACCATTTATCCTTTTACAAAATAAAGATCTTGTTATTTTAACTGCATCAAAGCGAAACATTACTAGATGTTGCTCAAAGACAATTAAAAAGGTCATCTTGGCTTAAAAACAAGGCTTGCATGCTCAGAATATTTAATCTTGCTGCAAATCGGTTTATTTATACACATTCTGGCAAAAACAGAATGCTGAAAATTGATGCCACTGATTGAGTGATTATCTCAGTTGAGAATATTGACTCAAAACAGGATCTATGTACTTTCCAGGCTACACCTTTTCAGGCGATACAATCCAACATTGGAAAATACCATTAGAGCCAGTCACATGTCAGGACTTTTTTTTTTAAATATAAGAAAATGTTTGTCCAGCAAGGATTGTGATGCAATGGGCAAAGGAGTATTTTATATTTATTGAAGTGATTAAAATGCTGCTGATTTACAATGATATTTTTGTTTAGACTGTAAATAATAAATTACTTGTCCAGAGATGCCAAAAATTAAATATTCAAACTTACACGCAGACACCAATTCTAAACCAATCGTGTATGTGTGACAACCATTCTTGCTGTTTGTGTTAAGTACAATGTAGGAACCACAATCAAATTGTGTTAAGGGATGCAGTAATCAACATTAACTTACTCAGAATGCCAACCTAGGAAAATGTACACTGAACAGCAACTCCACAACCATACACTGTACTTTTCTTGTTTGGAAAAACTGAGAAAATTAAAACCAATTCTTCTGTATATGATATCAGCAGATATTCCACTTATGTCACATTCGGCAAATTAAAAGTCTCAGTGAACTTAATAGATTGTTGCTCAAACACCAATTATACCTAAAAATTTCAAACTTTAATTGTAGACAACTTCTTGCCATTTATTATTAGTGAAGGGCTAAAACCTCCAGAACATGTTTTATATTGCAAGTTGAAGTGTCATAAATTGAAGTAGATCTAAAAACAATTTCCATTCTTACAATTATTAATGGGTATTCTCACTCTGGAGAACCTCATGCAATAACATTAGCCTTGACTGAATTAACTATCTATGCAGGTTATTGATCAAAACGTGGACCAACAGCCGCAGGTCTCCAACCAACTTCAGGTTTAATCAATAAAACCATTTCCTTCGATTGAAGTACTTGGGTTTCACTAAGTGACAATTTTGTAGGAGCATTTGAAAGTAGAGTTCTCTCAAGAGTAGTGGTCTCAAAATTTTACACTTCAATTTTTCCCGAAAAGGTACATACTGTTGCTATTAGAAATCTGCTGTGCCCCATTTGGGGAAAAAAACACTAGTTTAAGAATTTTGAAACAAAATAAAGATCAATATATAATAAATGTCCCAATGTTTATGGCAGAAAAGAGTGCCATCCTTAATTTGAATTAATGTAGTTAAAATCCTATGGAAATATTTCCTTGTTTAAAATCTTATTCAATTATGTGGCAAAAATATTAATTCTGGCAGATACCAAAATGGTACAAGCTACAGTTCTAATTTTGTAAGTTAGGGTACATATATTCCCACAAATGGGCTGATTCGCACATACGTTTTAACTCAGCTGTTGAAATGCGATAGGAAAATGTTCCCTGGACAATGAAATCTCATTATAAATTGATAAGTTACATTCTAAAAGTAATGATATTCAATAGCAAAAAGAAAAATGAAGCTTCCATTTCAGGCAGATCCTCAGTATTCCAATTAGGATGGAAAGACACAATATAGGAACAAATGTAATATTTTTTTGTTTCTATGAAGTGATTAAAGTGCTAGTGATTTATACTGATATTTTTGCTCAGACTGTAAATAATAAATAACTACTTGTCCAAAGTTGGCAAAAATTAAATTTTCATACTTGCATGCAGACACCAAATCTAAACTAATCTGGTAAGTGTGACAGGTGTGCAGGAAGGAACTGCAGATGCTGGTTTAAACCGAAGATAGACACAAAGAGCTGGAGTAACTCAACGGGACAGGCAGCATCTCTGGAGGAAGCAGGGTCTCGGCCCGTAACGTCATCAATTCCTTTTCTCCGGAGATGCTGCCTGTCCCATTGCGGTACTGACGCTTTTTATGTCTATCTTTGGTAAGTGTGACAACTATTCTTGCTGTTTGTGTTAAGTACAATGTAGGAACCACAATCAAATTGCGTTCAGTGCTACAAGTTATTTTTTCTTCTAAAACAATTATAATTACATCCTCACATCCAGCCTCATCTAGATGAGAAATACAATGGTGCAAAAATCTGAACAAATACATGTACCAATCCAATGGCCATTTAAAAGAGCAAGTGAGGAAACTAAACAAAAGAGGATATGTAATCAATAAGTTTCCCTCAAAATCGTTGAAGTGTATTGACTGCCATTGGTTAAGTAAGGAGACCAAACAGTGACACTGATCTTCAAAAACATGATTATGGAGCAAGCAGGATAGGAAAGGAAGAGGAATCATCTTTCTGACAAAGTGTAGAGAACTGATAAACGGATCTTCCAAGATAAAATTCATGTGGCACAGATTAATGTTCTCAATTATCACGTTCATCTGTATTGCAAATAGACAAACCAGGAATTATTTATTAATAAGCCAACACTCTGAGAGAACACTTAACTCCCAATGCAAGTGTAGCAAATGCAGGAAGTTTAGACTTACTAGGCAAGTACCACCAACAATTTGCTTGTGTTCTATTTCAGGTCTACCCAAGGAAAATAGCAGCTTCCCGCTCTAAACACAGGATCTGAAAGTCCATTCAGTTGAATGGGAATTGTAGTGGCACATGGATGGGGAGTAGTTTGGGCAATAAAATCATCGCAGAATGGATCCCACGAATCAACATCTTCAAAGGGTTAAACTGTTGTGGAAACTATATACACATATCCTGCGATTCACAAAAATGAGATGTTCTATTACTTAAGAATTTGCAAATCCTAAAAGCATGGTGTATTACTTTCAATGTAAAATCTCAAGCTGCACGCCAGGGCTCACAAGCTACAGTCAGTCCAAATAAAAACAAAATAAGGCTGGGCAAACAACTAAGTATTATTGGGGGAGCACTTTGGGACCACTCACCATAATTTCTATTAGTTTTTAAATAGTTATGGAAAAGATGAAGTCCTAAATTGGTGCAAGGCCAATTTTGATGTTATTAGACTGGAACTTTCAGAAGTGATTGAGGGTGAAGGTAAAGGGACAGTGGTATTTAGAAGGCCTAGAGAGGGTTCAGGGCCAGCATGTTTCTGTTATAACAAAGGGCAAGACTGGCAGGAGTAGGGAGCCCTGGATGACAGGAGATATTGAGGGGAAAACTCAACATGTAGATAAATCTCTGGAACGTAGACACAAACTGCTGGAGTAACTCAGTCACCCATTCCTTTTCTGCAGAGATGCTGCCTGTCCCGCTGAGTTATTTCAGCATTTTGTGTCTACCTTCGATTTAAACCAGCATCTGCTGTTCTTTCCTACACGATAAATCTTAGTGTATTCCAGGATGTTGTGTGATGGGAAGAAATTACAATGCCACTGACATAGATATTGGTATTATCAATAGCCACAGGCGAGGTGCCGGAAGTCAGGAGGATGGTTAATGTGTTAATCTACAATTACAGTGGGACGAGAAATGGCAGGTGGAGTTTAATTTGTATTTTTATGGGACAAGTACAAACAGGACGGTCTGCACCTGAGCTGGAATGGAACCAATGTCCTAGGGGGAGTGTTTGCTAGTGCTGTCAGGGAGGATTTAAACTAATGTGGCAGGGGGATGGGAGCTGGAGCAGAGAGACAGAGGGGTGTAAAATGAGGGTAGAAGCAACAGGTAGCAAGGTGAAAAGTAAAAGTGGCAGGCAGACAAATCCAGGGCAAAAATCAAAAAGGGCCACTTTTCAACATAATCGTACAAGGGGTAAGAGAGTTGTAAAAACAAGCCTGAAGGCTTTGTGTCTCAATGCAAGGAGTATACGTAATAAGGTGGATGAATTAAATGTGGAGATAGTTATTAATGATTATGATATAGTTGGGATTACGGAGACATGGCTCCAGGGTGACCAAGGCTGGGAGCTCAACATCCAGGGATATTCTATATTCAGGCGGGATAGACAGAAAGGAAAAGGAGGTGGGGTAGCATTACTGGTTAGAGAGGAGATTAAAGCAGTGGAAAGGAAGGACATTAGCTTGGAGGAAGTGGAATCGATATGGGTAGAGCTACGAAACACTAAGGGGCAGAAAACGCGAGTGGGAGTTGTGTACAGGCCACCTAACAGCAGTAGGGAGGTTGGGGATGGCATCAAGCAGGAAATTAGAAATGCATGCACTAAAGGCGCAGCAGTTATAATGGGTGACTTCAATCTACATATAGATTAGGTGAACCAAACTGGCAGGGGTGCTGAGGAAGAGGATTTCTTGGAATGTTTGAGAGATGGTTTTCTAAACCAACATGTCGAGGAACCAATGAGAGAACAGGCCATTCTAGACTGGGTATTGAGTAATGAGGAAGGGTTAGTTAGCAGTCTTGTTGTGCGAGGCCCCTTGGGCAAGAGTGATCATAATATGGTAAAGTTCTTCATTAGGATGGAGAGTGACAAAGTCGATACAGAAACAAGTGTTCTGAACTTAAAGAAAGGTAACTTTGAGGGTATGAGGCGTGAATTGTCCAAGATAGACTGGCGATTGATGCTGAAAGGGTTGACGGTGGACATGCAATGGAAGGCATTTAAAGGTCGCATGGATGAACTACAACAAGTGTTCATCCCTGTTTGGCAAAAGAACAAACCAGGAAAGGTAGTGCATCCGTGGCTAACAAGGGAAATCAAGGATAGTATTAAAACAAAAGATGAAGCATACAGATTAGCCAGAAAAAGTAGCATACCAGAGGACTGGGAGAAATTCAGAGTCCAGCAGAGGAGGACAAAGGGCTTAATTAGGAAAGGGAAAATAGATTATGAGGGGAAAACTGGCAAGGAACATAAAAACAGACTGCAAAAGCTTTTATAGATATGTCAAGAGAAAAAGATTGGTTAAGGCAAATGTAGGTCCCTTGCAGTCGGAAACAGGTGAATTGATCATAGGGAACAAGGAGATGGCAGACCAATTGAACAAATACTTTGGTTCTGTCTTCACTAAGGAAGACATAAACCGTCTGCCGGAAATAGCGGGGGACCGGGAGTCTAAAGAGATGGAGGAACTGAGGGAAATCCAGGTTAGTCAGGAAGTGGTGTTAGGTAAATTAAATGGATTAAAGGCAGATAAATCCCCAGGGCCAGATAGGCTGCATCCCAGAGTGCTTAAGGAAGTAGCCTCAGAAATAGTGGATGCATTAGTGATAATTTTTCAAAACTCTTTAGATTCTGGAGTAGTTCCTGAGGACTGGAGGGTAGCTAATGTAACCCCACTTTTTTAAAAAGGGAGGGAGAGAGAAAACAGGGAATTATAGACCATAGCCTAACATCGGTAGTGGGGAAAATGCTAGAGTCAGTTATTAAAGATGTGATAGCATTACATTTGGAAAGTGGTGAAATCATCGGACAAAGTCAGCATGGATTTACCAAAGGCAAATCATGTCTGACGAATCTTATGGAATTTTTCGAGGATGTAACTAGTAGAGTGGATAAGGGAGAACCAGTCGATGTGTTATATCTGGACTTTCAGAAGGCCTTCGACAAGGTCCCACATAGGAGATTGGTGTACAAACTTAAAGCACACGGTATTGAGGGTTCAGCGTTGAGGTGGATAGAAAATTGGTTGGCGGACAGGAAGCAAAGAGTAGGAATAAACGGGTCCTTTTCGGAATGGCAGGCAGTGACTAGTGGGGTACCGCAAGGCTCAGTGCTGGGACCCCAGTTATTTACAGTGTATATTAATGATTTGGACGAGGGAATTGAATGCAACATCTCTAAGTTTGCGGATGACACGAAGCTGGGTGGCAGTGTCAGCTGCGAGGAGGATGCTAGGAGGCTGCAGAGTGACTTCGATAGATTAGGCGAGTGGGCAAATGCATGGCAGATGCAATATAATGTGGATAAATGTGAGGTTATCCACTTTGGCGGCAAGAACAGGAAAGCAGAGTATTACCTGAATGGTGACCGATTGAGAGAAGGGGAGATGCAACGTGACCTGGGTGTCATGGTGCACCAGTCATTGAAAGCAAGCGTGCAGGTGCAGCAGGCAGTGAAGAAAGTGAATGGTATGTTGGCATTCATAGCAAGAGGATTTGAGTTTAGGAGCAGGGAGGTTCTGCTGCAGTTGTACAGGGCCTTGGTGAGACCGCACCTGGAGTATTGTGTGCAGTTTTGGTCTCCTAACCTGAGGAAAGACGTTCTTGCCTTAGAGGGAGTACAGAGAAGGTTCACCAGATTGATCCCTGGGATGGCGGGACTTACATATGAGGAAAGACTAGATAGGCTGGGCTTGTACTCGCTGGAATTTAGAAGACTGAGGGGGGATCTTATAGAAACATATAAAATTCTTAAGGGGTTGGAGAGGCTAGATGCGGGAAGATTGTTCCCGATGTTGGGGGAGTCCAGAACCAGGGGTCACAGCTTAAGGATAAGGGGGAAGTCTTTTAGGACCGAGATGAGAAAACATTTCTTCACACAGAGAGTGGTGAGTCTGTGGAATTCTCTGCCACAGAAGGTAGTTGAGGCCAGTTCATTGGCTATATTTAAGAGGGAGTTAGATGTGGCCCTTTTTGCTAAAGGGATCAGGGGGTATGGAGAGAAGGCAGGTACAGGCTACTGAGCTGAATGATCAGCCATGATCATATTGAATGGCGGTGCAGGCTCGAAGGGCCGAATGGCCTACTCCTGCACCTATTTTCTATGTTTCTATGTTTCTAAGTCATGGCAGAATTTTCACAGTAATGGGTAGGATTCTAAGGAATGTTATAGAACAGAGACCTCAGGATGCAGGTACATGGTTCATAAAGATGGAGATATAGGTGGACAGGGCGTCAGAATTTGGCATGCATGCCTTCATCGGTCAGAGTATTGAGTACAGGAGTTGGGGCATTATGTTACAGCTGTCCAAGACATTGGTAAAGCCGCGTTTGGAGTACTGTTCTGGTAACCTTGCAAAAGGAAGGATGTCATTAAGCTGGGAAAAAAAACCAGGTTTAGAGCATGTTACTGTGTCTGGAGGGTATGAGTTACAAGGAGAGGCTGGACAGACCGAGTTTTTCCCCCCCAGACATGATAGATACGTGTTCAATTCCATGTACACAAATCCTCTGATAATAAATGTAGTCCACATCAGCATCTGGTAACACCCAGATCTAAGCAGACAAATAAATAACAGGCAACATATGTCACACGAGCATCAGATAATAAGCATCTCAGACGCAGCCTCCTCTTTATCACCAACTCCCCCAAAACAACAACCTGCCAGAGTCTAAGCAAGTCACCCAACTTTGCAGCGTGCGACAGCTAAATTAGGTGGACTGCCTTCCCCACTGAATGTGTACATGCTTGCAGGGTGCAACACAACAATCAAGTGGGTCTGTGGCTGATTTTTCGCTTCAAAACCCAAGAATATTTGGAGGGGAAAAAAAGGAATGCTACCCATTTTCCTCACCTAGATCAGCCACACAAACTAATCTCTCTTCTATTGACTACATTTATACCTCACACTGCCTCGGCAAGGCCAGCAGCATAATCAAGGATGAGTGTCACCCTGGCCACTCCCTCTTCTCCCCTCTCCCATCAGGCAAAAGCTATAGAAGTGTGAAATTGCACACCAGGGACAGTTCCTTCCCAGCTGTTATCAAGCAACTGAATCATCCTACCACAACCAGAGAGCAGTCCTGAACTATTATCTACCTCTTTGGTGACCCTTGGACTAACCTTGATCAGATTTTACCGGCATTACCTTGCACTAAACGTTATTCCCTTATCATGTAAAGACGTACAGGTTTGTAGGTTAATTGGCTGGGTAAATGTATAAATTGTCCCTAGTGGGTGTAGGATAGTGTTAATGTGCGGGGATCGCTGGGCGGCGCGGACTTGGTGGGCCGAAAAGGCCTGTTTCCGCGCTGTATATATATATGATATGATATGTATCTATACACTGTAAATGGATCGATTATAGTCATGTATTGTCTTTCTGCTGACTGGTTAGCACACAAAAGCTTTTCACTGTACCTCGGTACACGTGACAATAAACTAAACTGAACCAGGTATTTAGCATGAGAAAGAATCCACTAGACATGTCAATAATTTGCATTGTTCAATGTCTTTACTGTATAACATCCCAAGGTGGTACACAGGAACTCAGTATAATTGTGTCTCATTAAGGGATACCTTAGATCAAATAACTAAATGCTTCGTCAAAGAGAGAGTTTTCAAATAATATCTTAAAAACAACGGGCAAGACGTTTGAGGTGCAAATTCTAAACACAACACAAACAAAGAGCACTAATAGTGAAGCAATGGAAAAGAGGGCAAGAGAAGTAGTTATTAAGGTATAGAGATGTGGGAACAATTTAAGATTGTTAAGAATCAGAGGAATAGGAAGACCAGAGATTCAAACAACAGGAGCGTGATTTTTAACACAGAAGTGTGCACAACTTATAGGGTGGCACAGCGGTTGAGCTGCTGCCTCACAGTTCCTGGGACCCTGGTTCGTTCCTAAATACGCATGCTCTCCGTGCGGAGTTTGAACACCCTCCTTGTGATCGGGTGAGTTTTCTCCAGGTGCTCCGATTTCCTCGCGCATTCCAAGGTAGTGCTGGTTTGTAGGTTAATTGGCTAGTGTAATTGTCCCTAGTGTGTAGGACATTGAACTGGTGCATGTGATCGATGGGCCGAAGGGCTTGTTTCCACACTGTATCTCTAAACTAAGGGACTGAGATGAGGAAAAACTTTTTCAGTCAGAGAGTTGTGAATCTGTGGAATTCTCTGCCTCAGAAGGCAGTGGAGGCCAATTCTCTGAATGCATTCAAGAGAGAGCTGGATAGAGCTCTTAAGGATAGCGGAGTCAGGGGGTATGGGGAGAAGGCACGGGGTACTGATTGAGAATGATCAGCCATGATCACATTGAATGGCGGTGCTGGCTCGAAGGGCCGAATGGCCTCCTCCTGCACCTATTGTCTATTGTCTATAAACTCTAAACTAAATTTGGAACAAATGCGTTTCAGCAACTAAGGGGACCATGGTAAAATTGACATGTTGCTGGTTAGGTTACAGGCAGCTAATTCTGGGGAAGCTTAATGGAGGGACACAAGTTCTGAGGCCAGCTCAGAGAGCATTCAAATTAGTCAAAGAGATAACAAAAGACATGAGGTAATAACATCGAAAAAAAAGAGATAAGGAAGTTGAAAGTAAAGCTTTTTTAAAAATAAATACTAATGAACAAAATGTACTCCCTCTGGACTTTCTTCACCTTTTATGAGCTCAGCCTCAATAAGTCTAGAATTTTGCCTTTGTTTTTGATGCAGCTGTTTGGCACAGTAAACAATAGATTATTCTTTTCCAGTGACATCTTGCACAAACCCAAGATATTTTCACTGAGCGAAGTTTCTATGATTCATCTGCTTGTGCATCTACTTCACAGATCAAAATATTTTTGCAGCATGTCTGGCCATTTATTTCAATGTCGAAGGGTAATACAACACAAAGCTTTTCGCTGTACCTCAGCAAATGTGACAATAATAAACTTTGAACTGACTTTACTCTTGGGTCTTTACATTTTTAGTCTCACTTTTTACTTTCAATTTCAATTGAACCTCCACTTTGTATTCACACCAAAAGCTCCCGCTAAATGTTTGGGGTCTCTTTCTTTATTCTTGTCTTTTTAAACAAATTAAGTTGTCAAAGAGTAACAATATTATTGCAACTTTGGAAGCTTCTACCTTTCACAAACTCCTGCAAAGATTAAAGATATCAATCACTTTAAAAGAAATATACCAATGGAAGAATGTCTTAGTCTGGAAAATGTAAAAGACTAATGCCACAAATCAGGATTGAGCATTATGTGGAGCTAGTACAGAAATTGGGGGTGTCCATTTACTCTTCTCTGCTCTCAGGTTACATTTATCAACAATTTTGGAGATACTACTTGTCCAGTAGAAGGATAAGTAACACCAACTCGGAAAGCTTCACTCTGTGTCATTGTGACATTAAAATATTTTTACAGAGGCAGAAAAAACACCTAGAATTCCAAATGTACAAGTACAGCAGAAGCCAATTCAGAGATTTTTGAAAGAGAACCTGCTAAAAAAGTGGAAGGGGCATGTTTATCTGGTCTTTGGAGAAAGGGGATGGAAGTGGAACCATTGCAAAGGCTCTTTGGAGGGCAGCAGGGCATAAATCAGTTTAAAAAAAAGCCCACCTCCCCATTCTACATCATTGCACAAAGCTCATTCATAGAATTTAGAAAATATAAATATCAATCTGCAAACATAACTAAAATCTCGGAATCCCATTTATTTTACACAGATTTAATCTTCCTGTGACCACAAATAAGTGGTTCCAGTGATTGTTTCTCAACGTATTTATGCTCCCTGAACTGTGCTTCATGCTGGTCTTTCCTGCAACTCAAAGATTTGTATCGCTCAACAACAACACTTCCATTTTTTAAAAAAAGGGAATTTAAAAATACAGCCTTGAAATCCAGCAACTTAATATCTCTTCATCAGTCTACAGGGTTCCAACCCGTGATGTTGCCTGTCAATTTCCCTCCACAGTTGCTGCCTGACCCAGAGTTCCTCCAGCAGTTTCAGGTTGAGACCTTTCTTCAGACTGATAAATAAAAACAATAAAAAGTAGATGTGCACATTTAGCCAGCTGTCTTATGGACATCAAACACATGACCAAGCTTCAAACAAAGATTTAAAAGTGTCACTAATGAATTGTATCACTGATGTAATTCACTTTTGGTCCTTTAATTTAGTTTATTATTGTCACGTAAAACCAATTTTTTCCTTTGATATCATAAAGATTATTATTGAAGATGTAAATTGGAAGTTTTGCCACAAGATTAAACTTTACAAAGTGATATTAGTAGGGAATTAGTTTGAATTAAATTAGGTAATTGAAAGCAGAAATTTCTAATGGGGATACACCCAAATTGCAGAGTCCCAAAATCTTTCGTTTTTTAAGCACTTAATTATCTTAAAAAGTACAACGTTTACAATTCTAAATGAAGCACTCTTCCCTTCAAGTAAGAGTTCAACTAAAACAAGCCCAACATTCTAATATACGCAGTCTTTTGAGATGGAGATTTAATTGCCACCCTACAGGATGCATCAAGGATTTTGTCTTCAGCTTAAAGTATAACAAACGTGTTACAGTGCCAACAGAAGCCTACTGGATATTGAACACATTTACTTTAGTTTCAGTTGATACTGATACAACTTTTTTAAATAAACAGGGCAAGGTACAGTTTATGATTTTAACTCAAGAACACACCATTGGGAGCAGTTTTGTTCCAGTGGCTTAATCGTCACAAAGAAAGCAGAGTTAAGATTCCTGTCAGTGGGGATGACAAAGGAATACACTGACAAAATCCGCTTCCGAAACAGCATTGGTGGTTAACGGCATCGCTGACTTTTTCCAGGTATACACACTCTCCCCTAAGTGTAAACTAGAGCCACAAAATAATGATTTACTTCACCTAGCAAAACACAAAGTGCTTGAGGAAGCCAGTGGATCAGGCAAGCAAGCATCTCTGGAGGGAAACGGACAGGCAATGTTTCTAGTCGGGGCCCTTTTGCAGAATGGTCATAAAGATAATCACAGAAGATACAGATTTGGGAGGTTTTGTCACATTAACTTTTTTTATAAGATGACTTTGGTAGAGATTTACAGTTTGAATTAAATCAACCAGTTTTAATCAAAAGCACACTATACACATGTACACAGGCACAACACACACATGTGTACTATACACATGTACACACACTATACACGTACACACGCACAATGTACAAGCAAGTGTACATGCAATGTACATGTACAAGCAAGTGTACATGCACAATGTACAAGCAAGTTTACATGCAATGTACATGTACAAGCAAGTGTACATGCACACACACGCTATACATGTACACACACGCTATACACGTACACACTATACACGTACACACGCACTGTACACGCGCAATGTACATGTACGAGCAAGTGTACATGCACAAAGTACATACACACACAATACGTGTACACACATACACACAGATTATACGCATATGTACCTTAATGACATTCTCGAAGATGGTGTCCCTGAACTCCTCCAGCGCCTTGCTGTCGAAGTCCTTGCCGTGGATGATCCTCATCTGCTTGAGGAAGGTGCTCTTGCCGCTCTCGCCGGCGCCGAGCAGCAGGATCTTGACCAGGCGCCTCACGTAGCGCCGTTCGCGGGACAGCGACGCGTCGATCTGGCGGCTGCGGCGGCGCTGCGCCCGCTCACTCTGGCTGGAGCGGCAGGCGGGGAAACAGGCGCCGAGGCGCTGCACCAGCTCCGCCATCTCCCCTTGCCCTTCCCCTTCCCTCAGCAGCCGCGGCTCCAATGCAATGGCTAACGAACCCTCACCGAAAACCCCGCCCGGGGACAGATATCCAGATTCAGATTCAGATCCAGATCTAGCCAGGTTGGAGAGAAAAAAACCAATAATTAAACTTTAAAACTGTCGTGTTCACCTGAAAGGAAAACCCAGCACCCCCCACAGCCGCCTCCTCCCCATTCATTCGCCAACTGACGGACGAAAACTTCACTGTAAGAGGGCGGGATCTTCTCTCCAACCGCCCCCCCGCCTTCCTCTGATTGGCCGTTCAGCCTCCGCCAACGTCGACGTTCATAGGTCCTTCACCCCGCCCGTCAAATCGACGGGCGGGCCTTCCGCCGGTTTTCGCAATTTTCCATTGGTCGTCGTCGCCGTCAATCGTCGGGAGGGCGGGACCACTCGGCAGCGGGAACATCCCACCCCGGTCCGATTGGTCAAAGCCACCGTCAATCACCCACCTTCATCTTCGACAGTCAATCAGCCCCACCCCCGCCAAAAAAAAGCTGCTGTGATTTATCAACGCATCAACCGTCAAAACGACCGCGTATTAGACAATGTAAGAAAATAACTACAGATGTTGGTACAAATCGAAGGTGTTTCCTCACAAAATGCTGGAGTAACTCAGCAGGTCAGGCAGCATCTCAGGAGAGAAGGAATGGGTGACGTTTCGGGTCGAGACCCTTCTTCAGACAATAGGTGCAGGAGGAGGCCATTCAGCCCTTCGAGCCAGCACCACCATTCAATGTGATCATGGCTGATCATTCTCAATCAGTACCCCGTTCCTGCCTTCTCCCCATACCCCCTGGCTCCGCTATCCTTAAGAGCTCTATCTAACTCTCTCTTGAATGCATTCAGAGAATTGGCCTCCACTGTCTTCTGAGGCAGAGAATTCCACAGATTCACAACTCTCTGACTGAAAAAAGTTTTTCCTCATCTCAGTTCTAAATGGCCTACCTCTTATTCTTGAACTGTGGCCCCTTGTTCCGGACTCTTCCAACATTGGGAACATGTTTCCTGCCTCTAACGTGGCAGCACGGTAGCGCAGCGGTAGAGTTGCTGCTTTACAGCGAATGCAGCGCCGGAGACTCAGGTTCGATCCTGACTACGGGTGCTGCACTGTAAGGAGTTTGTACGTTCTCCCCGTGACCTGCGTGGGTTTACTCCGAGATCTTCGGATTCCTCCCACACTCCAAAGACGTACAGGTATGTAGGTTAATTGGCTGGGTAAATGTAAAAATTGTCCCTAGTGGGTGTAGGATAGTGTTAATGTACGGGGATCACTGGGCGGCACGGACTTGGTGGGCCGAAAAGGCCTGTTTCCGGCTGTATATATATGATATGATAATCTTATACGTTTCGATAAGATCCCTGCTCATTCTTCTAAATTCCAGTGTATACAAGCCTAGTCGCTCCAGTCTTTCAACACACGACAGTCCCGCCATTCCGAGAGTTTTCTGCTCGAGAGTTGGTTGATTTTGTTTTAGATTTAGAGATACAGCGCGGAAACAGGCCCACCGGGTCAGCGCTGCCCAGCGATCCCTGCACATTAACACTATCCTACACACACTAGGGACAATTTTTACATTTGCCCAGCCAATTAACTTACATACCTGTACGTCTTTTGGAATGTGGGTGGAAACCGAAGATCTCGGAGAAAACCCACGCAGGTCACGGGGAGAACGTACAAACTCCGTACAGACGGCGGCTGTAGTCAGGATCGAACCTGAGTCTCCGGCGCTGCATTCGCTGTAAGGCAGCAACTCTACCGCTGCGCCACCATGCCGCCATACGGTGATACGGTTGATACGGTGCATCGATGATGTTTGGGCTCCTTCGTAGTTTCAGGGGGGTGTTGGTCGAAAATCCGAGTTTGACTCTAGTTTTGGAGCTGCCACACCCCTTGGTCTGAGGAGGGGAGTGGACCTATGCAGGAGGCTAAGTTGTACCTGAAGTCATTCCAACAAAAATGCCAAGCTAATCACCTGGCCAGTGCCTAGCATTCCTGGCATTGCTCAGAGGAAAACAGCAGAGGCTCACAAAGATGACCTCAGATTTTATCCGTCTTTTACATTCCAGGTTTTATCTAGTTTACCTCCTCTCCCATTTACTTTCAGGTGAGGACAAATGTTAATATATATCTGTTGTGCTGCAGCAAGTAAGAATTGAATTGTTCTATCTGGGACATGTGACAATAAAACTCTTGACCTCTTTGGTGACCCTCAGACTATACTTGATTGGACTTTGTGTAGGTAGGAACTGCAGATAATGGATTACAAGTTGGGCCAAGGGTAGACACAAAATGCTGGAGTAACTCAGCGGGTCAGGCAGCATCTCTGGATAGAAGGATTGGGTGACTTTTCGGGTCGAAACCCTTCTTCAGACTTTGCTGGCTTTACCTTGCACTAAACGTTATTCCCTTATCATGTATCTATACACTAAAAATGGCTCGATTGCAATCATTTATTGTCTTTTTGCTGACTGGATAGGTCGCAACAAAAGCTTTTCACTGTACCTCAGTACACGTGACAATAAACTAAACTGAACAGAACGGAACGTAAATCAAGAAAGTTATATTTATACATTCGAGTCTGAAGAAGGGTCTCGACTGAGCAGAGCCTGCCCTGCTGAGGCACTTTGTGTCCATTTTGTGTATTAGCCAGCACCTGCAGTCCTTTTCTACAAGTTACATTTATATAGTGCATGTTGTTGAAGAAAATAACAACAGGCACATCAGTAAGGGGTTGGTGGGCGGGAAGCTGTACAGATAGAGATGCTATCTTCAGATCAGAGAACAGGACATATAATTTCTCCACCTCCACCCCCTCCTCTTTCCTCTGCCCCACCTGGATTAGCACCCATTTCTCCACTTCCCTTTCCCTCTATCCCCTTCCACCTATATTTGTTCCTCTGGCTTCACAAATTGCACCTCACTATCCTTATCTCACACTTTTTGTGCCTTGGGACTTTGAGGTTTTGTTTTTTGCACTATGTTGTTTTTTTAAATTTATTTAACTTTTATGTTTATAGGTCATATAGGTTATAAGAGTATTAAGGGGTTGGACACGTTAGAGGCAGGAAACATGTTCCCAATGTTGGGGGAGTCCAGAACCAGGGGCCACAGTTTAAGAATAAGGGGTAGGCCATTTAGAACGGAGATGAGGAAAAACTTTTTCAGTCAGAGAGTTGTAAATCTGTGGAATTCTCTGCCTCAGAAGGCAGTGGAGGCCAATTCTCTGAATGCGTTCAAGAGAGAGCTTGATAGAGCTCTTAAGGATAGCGGAGTCAGGGGGTATGGGGAGAAGGCAGGAACGGGGTACTGTTTGAGAATGATCAGCCATGATCACATTGAATGGTGGTGCTGGCTCGAAGGGCCGAATGGCCTACTCCTGCACCTATTGTCTATTGTCCATTAAGCTATAGCAAGTAAGAATTTTGGTGTTCTAGTGTCAGTACATATGACAATTAAACTCTCTTGAATTCTCTTGTCTAAATGACTACACCAAGGACTTTTTCCGGGGTTATTAATTTATATATTACTGTGTATATACTGTGTATATACTGGGTAGATCGACCCCTTCAACCAAAATCTATCTTGTTACAATAGATGTAATAGGTTGTAATAGGTTCTATGACACTATTTTCAAGGAAAGTAGGGGCACATCCCCGATGTCTCATCCACTGTATATCCATCAAAAATCTTTGCTGAAACAGATTATGCAGTTATGATCACATGGGAGACTGATTTGCACATACTGGGTGCTGAGTTAACTACATTACAGCAATGACTACACTGCAAAAATATTTAATTGCAGATAATATTTTAAGACATCCTGGGAGGAATGCAGTTATTGGGAAGGAGAAGAAGAAGCAGACTGTTCAATCTTTTCCTTCATTGTTCATGTGCACATAAATCTCAGGTTTTGGTTTATTATTGTCATGTGTACTGAGGTACAGTAAAAAGATTTGTTCTGCATGCTACCTAATCAGATCTGATAATGCTATACATAAATACAATCAAGTCAAACTCAAGCACAACGGGTAGAGCAAAGGGGAAAATACAGAGTGCAGAGTAAAGTTTGTATGGTCGTTCGACCTGCAGGATTATTAAAAAATATATCATCAGATGTAACTGCTAGATTTACAGGTGGAAAAGAGATTTAAAAGAGTAGAGTGATTGTATCGGATGATGATAGATCCTTCTCTGCGAACAGCACGCAAAGACTCACCACACTCTATTGAAACATACAGCACCAATCCTCTAAAAACTGTCACTTTTTCACTTGAACTACCATCTTTTCTGAGTGGCATTTAAAAAGGACTAGACCAAGTGGACCCGTTGAGCCCAAACCTCTCCTCCATTGGCGCAGCACCGTCTCCCCCCTCCCCTCCCCCCTCCCCACCCCCTCCCCTCCCCCCCTCCTCCCTCCCCTCCCCCCTCCCCTCCCCTCCTCCTACAATTTACAGAAGCCAGTTAACCAACAAAACAAACCTGCACGTCTTTGGAGTGTGGGAGGAAACCGGAGCACCCGGAGAAAACCCATGTGGTCACGGGGAGAATGTACAAACTCCGTACAGCCAACACCCATAGTCAGGATCGAGCCCGGGTCTCTGGCACTGCGGGGCTGCAGCTCTACCAGCTGTGCCACTGTGCTGCCTGTCTATTCCCCTTTTTTGGATAAATTTAGTTTATTGCTATCCATTCGATTAAAACCCCTCATGTTCTATTATTCCCGCAACAAATAAACATGGATTGTGCAGTTTTTTTTATGACGATTAAAATGAGATTCCATTGATATTCAGTGGAACCAAATTTTGTAAATGAAGTATATCGCCACCGTTATATAAGAGTGCCTTTAATCTTTAAAGCACTGCTTTGCATTTAAACTTCCCACCCCATTCCAGGTATTTTACTGATCTTTAATATTAATTGCGTGATGAACAATTTCCACAAGGAAATAGCCTTCCGTTCCAAATCCAGTAGCATTGGAGATTCTAATTACCCCTGCAGTGTAATATCTGTTATCCATTATGCTGGAAATGGGTTGTAATGTATGCAAACCACATTTTGTTGGCAGTTGAACAATAACCTGCATTTACTTTTAATTTGCATTCCAAGGTGCTTTACAGGGGCAATGCTCCTCCATCTGAAAACAAGTTAACTCTGCAAAATTAGCCTGGAGAAATTGTTTCCCTTGTTGCTAAATGCAATCAGCACTGTAGTTTAGTTTAGCTTAATTTATTATTGTCAGGTATTGTGACAAACTTTTTGTTGCATGCGATCCAGTCAAAGAATAGACTATACATGATGACAAACAAGCCATCGACAGTGTACATATACAGTACATGATAAAGGGAATAACGTTTAATGCAACGTAAAGTCCGATTAAAGATAGTTCAAAGGTTTCCAATGAGGTAGATGGGAGGTCAGGACCACTCTCTAACTGGTGAGAGGATGGTTCCGTTGCCTAATAACAGCTGGAAAGAAACTGCCCCTGAATCTACAGGGTTTAGTTTAGTTTACTTAACAAATACTGTTTCACGTTTCCATTATATTTCTATCCATAATTGCACAATTTTCCTGCAATTGTGACTAAATCTTAGAAGCACTTTATGTCTACAGAACCCTTTTTGGAAATTTGAAAATGTGTGAAAGGAATGCAAGACTTCCTATGACTCCACAACTTACATTTTTTAGAAAGTAATGACACAGTTAAAATTGCTGCAGTCCTCACTAATGCATTTATCCAAGATGGTGTCGGAGGGTGATGACTTCCCAGCTGTTATCAGGCAACTGAACTGTCTTCTCACTAACTAGAGAGCAGCCCTGACCTCCCATCTTCCTCATTGGAGACCCTTGAACTATCTTTAATTGGACTTTACTGGACTTTTATCTTGCACCAAACAATATCCCCGCTATCCTCTATCTGTACACTGTGGACGCCTTGATTGTAATCATATAAAGTCTTTTCACTGACTGGATAGCACGCAACAAAAAGTTTTCACTGTACCTCGGTACACGCGACAATAATAAACTAAGTTAAACTAAACTCTGACGTGCTGCGCCCAGAAGAGGATCTACCACAATTGTTGCACTCTTTTAAATCTCCATTCTCTTTGCGCTACCTGTTGCACTTGTATACGGCCTGATTAATTAATTTTAAAGTTCTGATTTTCTCTTCTCCGAGTTGGGCAGTATAATTTGATATCAATGGCCTGTGCTTTGCTCTGAAGGTAATCTTGGTGGATTGAGCAGGTCTGAATTTCCACTTGTTGAAGAGACTCAATTATCTGGCAACAAAGGTAAATTTTTCTCAAATGACTTATCTGCACAAGACTGAAGCATGCGTCAGTAAATAATGACTAGCAGAACAATTCAGTTTGGGCATATTTTAGATGCTGGTGACTATTTAACTTGGCCATGCTTGTAACTTAGGAGATAATAAAACTGCTGCCCTAATTTTCCAGGTCATTTCACCGTTTTAGAGTCCAATGGTGACATCACTTGCATGTATGAGATTCTTATTTTTAAATCTACCAAATAAGGCAATAAAGAGAGAAGGCACAACAAGATAGAACAGAATAGGATTTTTCTTAAATAGAGACACAAGGAACTGCAGATGTCATCCTCCCACAACCTACCACATTAATCACCCTACCACAACCAGAGACCAGTCCTGAACTACTATCTACCTCATAGGTGACCCTCGGACTATCCTTGATCGGACTTTGCTGGCTTTACCATGCACTAAACGTTATTCCCTTATCATGTCTCCATACACTGTAAATGGATAGATTATAATCATGTTATTGTCTTTCTGCTGACTGGATAGCACGCAACAAAAGCTTTTCACTGTACCTCGATACACGTGACAATAAACTTAATGGACTGACTGATGTTGTAACCTTGAACAAAACGCAAAGTGCTGGAAGAATTCAGAGAGTCAGGCAGCATCTGTGGAGGGAAATGGACAGATGATATTTTGGGTCGTGACTTCTTTAGATTTTTCTTAATGTTCATTCTATGTTTCAACCGCTTTTTAAATAACGTATGAGATTTATATTACTTTCGTATTTCATATTTGGTTGCTAAATAATGTGGTCATAACTTCAACATCACTAACGGTCTAAGGAAAGAGATCTTGGTGAATGGTGATGAGTTTCACTTTGCTTGCGAGACTATTATTCAGATGAATGGAGCGCAGAAGAACGTGGGATGATCTTATAGAGGTGTATAAAATCATGTTAAGTGAATGGGCAGCACGGTGACACAGCGGTAGAGTTGCTGCCTTATAGCGCTTACAGCGCCAGAGACCCGGGTTTGATCCCGATTACAGCTGCTGTCTGCAAGGGGTTTGTACGTTCTCCCCGTGACCTCGTGGGTTTTCTCCGATATCTTCAGTTTCCTCCCACACTGCAAAGACTTACAAGTTTGTAGGTTAATTAGTTTGGTAAGAATATAAATTGTCCATACTGTGTGTAGGATAGTGTTAATGTGCGGGGATTGCTGGTTGATGTGGACTCGGTGGGCTGAAGGGCCAGTTTCCGCGCTGTATCTCTAAACTTAAAAACGAAACGCTTAAAGTCTTTTACTCAGTGTTAGGGATTCATGAACCAGAGGATAGAGATTTAAGGTTAGAGGGGAAACATTAAATATGAGCCTGAGGGGCAACTTTTTCACATTGAGAGTGGTGGGTATATGGAACGAGTTGCCAGAGGAGGTAGTTGAGGAAGGTATTATTACAACATTTAAAAAGATATAGGGGCAGGTACATGGATAGGAAATGTTTAGAGGGATATGGGCCAAATGCAGGCAGGTGGGACTAGTGTAGATGGGGCACCTTGGTCAGCATGGGCAAATAGGGCCTGTTTCCATGTTGTATGACTCTAGAACTATGAGATACAGTGAAAAGTTTTGTGTGTGTGCTATCTACTCAAATCAGATAATACAATTAAGCCAAACACGAGTACATAAAGTAGAACAACGAGAAGAACACCAGTGCAGAGTATACTTTCTCAATAATGTAGTTCCACAGGAAAAGTTCAACATCTGCAATGATGTAGGTTGGGAATTTAGGACTGGGCTTGTATCCTAGTTATGGAATGAAACTGATAACAGAGGAGAGGAAGCTGTTCCCAAGTCCGGTGTGTGCTTTCAAGCTTCTGTACCTTCTGCCCAACGGGAATCCGGAGAAGAAGGAATGGCCGGGGTGGGAAAGGTCCTTGATTAGTATAAGTACAATTATTTACTGCATATAAGAAAAATACATTTTAATCTGTAAGGAAATAGGAACCAAAGGAAAAAATTGTTGAATACGTTAAGTAAATTCTTGAAGGAACTGGTTAAAATGGTGCGTTTCCATATCTTACTCAATCAGCAGGTAGTAGGTTAGGAGAATGCATGCAAAGCTATTTGATGGACTGGATTTAACATTAAGCGGAACATGTATATATGCATATATATCTACCATAATGGAAGTGGTGCATAAAATGTGACACCTTTTGCTGTTGTTGCACCAGACATCAGCATTACCTGTGCTTTACGGCCTTCAATAATATTCTGTTGATAGCTTTATTATCTGTTATTTGCCATTGCAAGCAGCAACACAGCAGAGTATACAGACACCACAAGGTTCAATAAAATTATCCTTTGACTTGCAATTAGTTATTTTTATGGTTTGCGACCACTCTTTTACGTGGATGAGAAATATTTCATCCATTAACTAACTGAGTTGATATAACTTCTCTGATGTGGCATTTTTCCATAAAATTGCTTTTCACAGGTAATTGGAAAAGACTTTGAGGCGTGTGTGCATGATCAAATTAACGAGGGTTGGAAATCCAAGAATGACTGAGTGCTTGCAAGTACCCAGGATCCTCTTCACGCCAGAATTGTCAGAGGTAATTTAATCACGTCTTATACTTCGTTATAGGGATTTTACTAAATGTACAGATTTTAGTAAATGGATATGTGGTTGATAACAGTTTACCAAATCCTGAGAATAGGCTTCTGTTCATTTTGAAGTGGATTTTTTCCATGACAAATGTCACAAAATGAGCACATTACAAATTTTGCTTTTACTATTTTTTTTATTTGGGGAAAAAAAAGTAACACCATCATCAGAGCTTTGGTCTTAATCCAGCGGTAAGGTGAATGTAACTACACCTGACGTTAAGGCGGTGTTTGACCAAGTGTGGCATTAATGAGCCATGGTAAGCCTGAAGTCAAAGGGCATCAAGGGACCACCAATGGTTGGTGGTAACTTGACCAAAGGCAGATGGTTGTATTTGTCAAAGATCAATCATTGGAACATAGAAACATAGAAAATATGTGCCATTTGGCCCTTCGAGCGAGCACTGCCACTCAATATGATCATGGCTAATCATCCGAAATCAGTACCGTGTTCCTGCTTTCTCCCCATATCCCTTGATTTCGTTAGCCCTAAGAGCTAAATCTAACGCTCTCTTGAAAACAACCTTCTATGGCAGAGAATTCCCCAGATTCATAACTCTCTGGGTGAAAAAGTTTTTCCTTATGAAAACCCAACATGAGGACAGTATCCTAGACCTAACCATCATCAGCTCCTCCGTCATTCCATTTCTTCATACTGTCACAACGTGAGATAGACGGAAGTTCACTGATAATTTTGTGATGTTCAATTACTTTAGCAACTCCTCAGCAAATGAAGCAGTCCACTCATCAAAGCCTAGACAATACTCTGACCATTGGCTGCCCTGTGTCGAGTAGGATTCATATCATAAAAGTGCTATTGATTGATCATTTCCACCAAGAGAGATCCAAACCACGTATCCTTGTTATTAATAAGCATTGCACTATTATTGTTTATTAATTTGTCTGTTTTTTTAAATCTATACACAGTATACTGAACGTTTTGTTGTTGATTATGATGGGTCTTACAGAGTACAATGTTTACATATCAGTTGTGCTGCTGCAAGTAACAATTTCATTGTTCCATTTCGGAACCTATGACAATACAACACTTGACTTGACTTAAGTCATTCACCATCAACATTCTGGGGGGAGTGGGGGTGGGGGTGGTCATCGTTGATTAGAAACTCAACTGGATCAACCATGTTAATAGGGTTTCCTCAGAAGTATATAAGAGGCTGGATGTTCTGCTGTAAATAACAACATAACTTTTCCACTATCTACAAGGCTCATGCTAACAGCTTCTCTCCACTTGTTTGCATGAGGTCAACTCCAAAAAATGTCAATAAGTCTGACATTATATAGGACAGACTAATCCACTAGATTAGGACCCTATCTCATTCCAGCTATCACCAGCCCATCATGACAGCTGTGTACGTAATCTGCAAAATACAGGGTGGTTATTTGTCTTTGTATCTAAAACAGGATCTCTCAATCTTGCGTCTTCCACCAGAGAGGATAAGGATGTGGAAACACCACCACCTGCAGGTTCTGTAATAATTCACACTTCATCAATGGTGCAGCTGGTAGAGCAGCTGCCTCACAATGCCAGAGACGAAGGTTCCATCCTGACCTCGGCTGTTATCTGTGTGGAGTTTGCATGTTCTCCCTGTAACCCCGTGGGACTCCTCTGGGTGCTGCAGTTTCCTCCCAAATCCTAAAAGTTTATGTAGGTCAATTAGCCTCTGTAAAATTGCCAGAGTGGGTACGAAAGTATGACGACATAAAACTAGTTAGGGTATACTCCGGATGCTCCGGTTGTCTCCCACATTCCAAAGATGTGCAGGTTTGTAGGTTTTGTAAATTGTGCAGGACAGAACTAAAGTATGGGGTGATCAATGGTCAGTGTGCCGAAAAGGCCTGTTTCCACGCTGTATCTCTAAAGTAAACGAGTGTGAGCAGCTGATCGATGGTTGGCGGGAACTCGGTGGGCCAAATGGCCTGTTTCCGTGCTGTATTTCAATCAATTCAATCCTGGCGTGGACATGTATCACACGTCCTTTACTGCTTGAATTTACTACCATTGTGAGATACATTCACTTGTACTTGCATTCCTGAAAAATGAAAAGAAAAAAGCACGTTTGCGCAATGCCCTAACAATGCATAGATCTAACAGGAATGTAGTGAAATATGACTAAATATTACGTGTTGGCCAACATAGTGTGATAATGATGTTGAAAGGAACTGGGTCTGAAGAAAGGTTCCGACCCAAAACGTCACCGATCCCTTTTCTCCAGAGATGCTGCCTAACCTGTTGAGTTATTCCACCTTTTTGTGTCTATCTGGTGTGATAATGATATTCAGTCGACAGGAAACAACGAGGGGAAGTGAAACATTCCCATGGTTGTTTCTGCAACAACTTAAACATTATTCATTATTTTTCAAGAAAGACTTTTCTTGAATCAATGAGTTGGAAAAAACTGCAGATGCTGGTTTAAATCGAAGATAGACACAAAATACTGGAGTAACTCAGCGGGACAGGCAGCATCTCTGGAGAGAAGGAATGGGTGACGTTTCGGGTCAAGATCCTTCTTCAGACTGATCTTGGTTGAGACCCTTCAGTCTGAAGAAGGATCTCGACCCAAACGTTACCCATTCCTTTTCTCCAGAGATGCTGCCTGTCCCGCTGTGTTACTCCGACATTTTGTGTGTATGTTCTTGAATCAATTGGGTTTCAATCGCCCTTTGATATCTGAATTGGTATATTCCCTCAAAATATACCTGCTCCATTTGTATATTTTTCTAATCACACACTGAAAGTTTTCTTCAATTTTTTCCCATTCTTTGTACTCTTCCACTGCAGATACATTTTAAGTTGGTTGCAGGGAATTTGTTTCTGAGTCACAAGTTGTGGTTAGATGACCACTCCAGGGATGGAGACTGTAATACAGATTTTCAGTCCCGTACTGGGGAAATGCGGTGTTACCAGCTGTGTGACCTATAACATTGTTCCATAGCAGGGCCGACCTATTAAATTCCAATGCAGATCTTGCTTTGCATGGTTTGTTACCGAGTAAAAGACAAAGTGCTGGCAGATCTCAGCAGGTTCGGCAGCATGTTCATAAATTATAGGAGCAGAATAAGGCCATTTGGCCCATCAAGTCTACTGTGCCATTCTATCATGGCTGATCTATCTTTCCCTCTCACCCCCATTCTCCTGCCTTCTCCCCGTAACCTTTCACACCCTTGGTCTGAAGAAGGGTCTCGACCTGAAACGTCACCTATCCGTGTTCTCCACAGATGCTGCTTTATCTGCTGAGTTACTCCAGCAATATGTGTCATTTTTCTTGGTCTGAAGAAGGGTCCCGACTTGAAACGTCACTTATCCGTGTTCTCCAGAGATGCTGCCTGACCCGATGAGTTACTTAAAGGGGACACACTTACTGACCTATCACTGTTTCAGAAGTTGTGTGATCATAGTTGATTATGCAGGCCCCTTTTAATTTAAACTAAGATAGGCCTCTCAAGTTTCTCCAGTACCCTGTGAAGTGACCTGGCAATTTTTAATAAGAATGTAAACTAATTCAACCCGACAATTCTCGGGAATGTTAGGCACAGTTGTCTGACTTTAAATTTGCAATGTAGCATTGTCCTGTATTTATTCAGTTGCGGCTGCATGAATTTTAATTTTCCCGAACAGTACTCCATTTGAGTGGTTTTCTTGCTCCATGTATGGGTGCAGCAGAAGTTTTTAATATCGATGTTCAGAGGGAATGTTTTCACACCACTGATTTGCATCTCACACTGAGAGCTTTTTGTTAAGTCAGCAAGTCAGTGATTAACATGCCTCTCTTTTATCACTAACCTTCTCAACGTTGCCAGGTCTCCACTCAGCTGTAGGTAGGGACATGACTGTAAACATTGAGGCATTATCCCTGGCAAATTGGCCAAAACCCAGACCGAAATGTTGCATCATATATAATGTGATTGTTGTGTGGATTAATTGGAGCTCTTGTAGCTACCAATTGCTTGCTTTGATTTACAAATTACAGATTGATTTATTATCAAAGATAGACACAAACTGCTGAGGTAACTCAGCAGGACAGGCAGCATCTCTGGAGAGAAGGAATGGGTGATGTTTCGGGTCGAGACCCTTCTTCAGACTGAGAGGCATATTATCATATGCACTATGGTGCCGTACAATTCCTTGTTCACAAGAAGCCTGCAAAGTAAACAGTGTACATGTTTTGGATCGGGACCTTTCTTCGGAAAATGTGAATGCAGCGATCTTCAATCTGAGGAAGGGTCCTGACCTGAAACGTCACCTATCCATGTTCTCCAGAGATGCTGCCTGACCCATTGAGTTACTCCAGCACTCTGTGAAATGTCACCTTTCCATGTTCTCCAATGCTGCATGACCCACTGAATTATTCCTGCCTTTTCTTGTAAACCAGCATCTGCAGTTCCTTGCTTCTACCCTTGACATAAGTCAAGACCAATACTGAAGTTTTTAATTTATTCATTTTTGTTTTGTTATATTATCTGAGATTACCGCATTTATTGGCCTGTTAAGCCGCTGCAGTAATAAATTTATTGTTCTGTTGTTGGTACGTTTGACAATTAATCACTCTTAACTCTTGACACTTGATGTTATTCATCTTAGTTGCAGAATGTACCAGATTCACAGCTGGTAGTTGTCAAAGCAAAGGTCTCTTGGGATCTTGGAAAATTCTTTAATGTGCCAAGTCTTTGCAGGACATAGATTGTGAAAGAACTCTGTGGCAAACTTTCAGATAAAAGAATAAGTTTACAGTAAACCGGTCTTTTTTATGAAAAGCAAGCCATTTTTATCTTCTCTTTATTTCTTGTTAGTCTGCCTGCATCAATGTGAACAGGATGGCCTGACATGGTTTCCTGTCAGTGTCTGTTGTGAGCTCTGGCTGGGAGTTCTTTTCCACTGGGTTTCCTGTGTCTGGTGAGACTGGCCTTGGGAAGTCATTGTGTGGGAAGTTCGCAATTCTCAGCCTGTCTTCCACTCTTCCACAGAAAAAACATACAAGCGCTTGACTTAAAAAGAAAGGATCCCGACCCAAAATGTCACCTGTTCATGTCCTCCAGAGATGCTGCCAGTTCCGCTGAGTTACTCCATCACTTTGTGTCATTCTTTTTTTGTAAATCAGCATCTATACCTCCTTGTGTCTACATTTGACCAATTGTAAATTGTCCCTCGCGTATAAGATAATGTCAGTGTATGTGGTGACTCGGTGGGCCAAAGGGCCTGTTTCCACGTTATACCTCTAAAGTCTAAAGAAAATAGGTTGGCTGTAGACTCAGAGAGTCACAAAGACTGGAGGCTCAGTTACTCTGTATTATATTTCTTTCCAATCTATGCCAGTCATGCAGCATGGAAACAGGCCCTTCGGCCCAACTTGCCCAAGCCGATCGAGATGCCCCATCTAAACTAGTCCCTCTTGCTCACATTTGGCCCATTACTACACACGAGGGTTAAGTCCTGAATGAATGAATGAATGAATGAATGAATGAATGAATGAATGAATGAATGAATGCTTGCTTGCTTGCTTGCTTGCTTTATTGTCACCTGTGACAAGTCCAGGGTATGCAAATAGTCACCACATAAGGGTGCTGACAAAGTTATAGAGTATACACAGTAACTGCTCCAGGTCCCCTTTTGTTCTCTTCCCCCCGGCGCCCCCCCCCCCCCCCCCCCCCGTCAGGACCTCCTTTGTTCCTTCCTTTGGCAGCAGGGTCCTCACTTCCACGTGTCCGCCCTTGTCCGTCAATTGACCGCCGCACTGACCTCTCCACTAATGTTGCCAGGTCCTCTCCAGATACCTCCGTGATGCCGGCCCTTGGGCCCTGACCCACGGGGGGGGGGCTCCGGTCTTGGCCACTCCACGGCCCGCCGGGAGGTGTCTATATTACCAACTACATGTATTGGCAACATTGGAAGCAATCAAGATCTTATTGCAATGCTTCTGTGTGAAGAAGTCCAGGCGCATCAGGTGTCACTCAATGAAAGAGGCGTTATTCTCTATGTAAAAAATAAAATTGCCCCACACAACTCCTTTAAACTTTGCCACTTGCACCTTCAACTATACCCTCTAGTCCTTGACATTTCCTGGGAAAGAGGTTCTGACTATCTATGCCTCCCATAATTTAATATACTTCTATCCCCTCAATAATTCCCTGAGCATCTACAGTACATACTGAAGTGTGCATAATAACTTTTTGCCCCATAGAATTTAGTCATAGAGCGTGGAAACCGGCCCTTCAGCCCAACTTGTCCATGCTGACCAACATGCCCCATCTACACAAGTCCCACCTGACTGCATTTGCCCCATATGCCTCTAAACCTGTCCTATCCATGTTCCTGTCCAAATGTTTCTTAAACATTGCGATAGTAGCTGCCTCGACTCCACCTCCGGCAGCTCGTTCCATACACCTGCCACCCTTTGTATATTTAAAAAAATTCCCCTTCGGGTTCCTACTAAATCTTTCCCCCCTCACTCTAAACCCATGTCCTCTTACTCCCGATTGCCGTGCTCTGGGCAAAGGACTGTAAGCATTTCCCTGATCTATTCCTCTCATGATGTTGTACACCTCTATAAGATCACCCATCATCCTCCTGCGCTCCAAGGAATAAAGTCCTAGCCTTGGCCAACCTCTCCCTGTAGCTCAAGCCTTCAAGTTTTGAAGAAAAAAAACTTTGAACATGACTAATGCTCAAATTATATCAGTCAATAACTAAGTTGAGATATGAAATAAAGCTAGGTTTATAAAATTTTTTAATCCTTAATTAAACCAAAAAACTGCGACCTTGCTAAAATGAACTTTTACTTTTAATCACATTACTTTGACCTTGAGAAATTAACTATCCAAACTAGCATATTGCTGACTAACTGATCCTCACTTGGGATATTTTTAGCTGTAGGCCATATTTTATAAATAGCCTTCCTACACACCCCACTAGAAAGACTGTTGTGTAGTCTGGTTTCTTTCTAAGATATATTGACAGCAAAAGCTGTTCTCCTATTTTATGGAGCCGTAATGCAGTGTAAATAGTAAGCTCCATTGCTTTACTTTAGAAGCTGTTTATAAACTTTCTTTCGATGCATTGTTTAAACCATTGATTCCAATTGGTTTTAAAAATGCTTGAGTTAATGTTGCAGCCATTAGAGTGATAGTCCTAAAGCAGGAAAACAGGCCCTTTGGCCCAACCCCCAAGTGATGACAAAGATGCCCCATTTGAGGAAGGACGTCCTTGCTATTGAGGCAGTGCGGCGTAGGTTCACGAGGTTAATCCCCAGGATGGTGGGACTGTCATATGAGGAAAGATTGGAAAGACTGGGCTTGTATTCATTGGAGTTTAGAAGGATGAGAGGGGATTTTATAGAGGCCTATAAAATTATGAAAGGGGGAGGAGGGGGAGTTCAACGAGATCTGGGTGTCCTAGTGCATCAGTCAATGAAAGGAAGCATGCAGGTTCAGCAGGCAGTGAAGAAAGCCAATGGAATGTTGGCCTTCGTAACAAGAGGAGTTGAGTATAGGAGCAAAGAGGTCCTTCTACAGTTGTACCGGGCCCTGGTGAGACCGCACCTGGAGTACTGTGTGCAGTTTTGGTCTCCAAATTTGAGGAAGGATATTCTTGCTATGGAGGGCGTGCAGCGTAGGTTCACTAGGTTAATTCCCGGAATGGCGGGACTGTCGTATGTTGAAAGGCTGGAGCGATTGGGCTTGAATACACTGGAATTTAGAAGGATGAGGGGGGATCTTATTGAAACATATAAGATAATTAGGGGATTGGACACATTAGAGGCAGATAACATGTTCCCAATGTTGGGGGAGTCCAGAACAAGGGGCCACAGTTTGAGAATAAGGGGTAGGCCATTTAGAACGGAGATGAGAAAGAACTTTTTCAGTCAGAGGGTGGTGAAGGTGTGGAATTCTCTGCCTCAGAAGGCAGTGGAGGCCAGTTCGTTGGATGCTTTCAAGAGAGAGCTGGATAGAGCTCTTAAGGATAGCGGAGTGAGGGGGTATGGGGAGAAGGCAGGAACGGGGTACTGATTGAGAGGGATCAGCCATGATCGCATTGAATGGCGGTGCTGGCTCGAAGGGCTGAATGGCCTACTCCTGCACCTATTGTCTATTGTCTATTGTCTATTGACTGGACAAGCTAGATGCAGGAAAAATGTTCCCAATGTTGGGGGAGTCCAGAACCAGGGGCCACAGTCTAAGAATAAAGGGGAGGCTATTTAAAACTTTTTCACCCAGAGAGTTGTGAATATGTGGAATTCTCTGCCACATAATGCAGTGGAGGCTAATTCACTGGATGAATTTAAAAGAGAGTTAGATAGAGCTCTAGGGGCTAATGAAATCAAGGGATATGGGGAGAAGGCAGGCACAGGTTACTGATTGTGGATGATCAGCCATGATCACAATGAATGGCGGTGCTGGCAGTCAGTAAAGGTCGGGAAAGCAGCAGCAGGAGCAAGGACGACCGTTGGCTGAAAGAAAGTAAGTGTGAATTACAGCAATTAAATTAGCAGCTTGGTAAATTGGCCAATTAGTCAATTTAGTGACTGATATAAACAAGGCTTGCACAAGGGGTGCAGCCCTGTGAGAAAAGTGTGAGTCTTTGGCTGCGAGTCTTCGGCGAGGAGGCTGAGGTGAGGAGGTTGCACTTGTTTTTAAGCCTGATTTTATTTTTAACACTAAAGTAATGGCGGACAAGTTGGTGCAGTGTGTTTCCTGCAGGATGTGGGAAGGTAGGGACTCGGCTGGAGCTTCTGGGAGCTACACCTGCAAGAACTGTGTTCAGGTGCAGCTCCTGAATGGACGTGTGGTGGAGTTGGAGAAGCAGCTGGATGACCTCAGGGCCATCCGGGAATGCGAGAGTTTGCTGGACAGGACCTACTGTGAGGCTGTCATGCCAAGGGTCCAGGTCGAGCGAAGGCGGGAGACTGTTTCAAAGGGGAGTGAACATGGACTGCAGGAGGCCCCGGTGGCTGTGCCTATTGCAAACAGGTACACCCTCTTGGGAGCTGTCGGGGCAGAAGACGCTTCCAGTCCGAGCGGCGGACAGGTCGGTGGCTCTAATCCAGGCAAGGAGACCCAACCGGGGAGACCGAAGTCGGGAAGAGCCATAGTAGTGGGTGACTCCATTGTCCGAGGTACGGATAGTAGATTCTGTGGCCGCAGGCGGAATTTGAGGATGGTCTGTTGCCTCCCTGGTGCCAGGGTTCAAGACATCAAGGGGCGGCCACAGGGTAGCTAATGTTGTCCCACTTTTTAAGAAATGAGGGAGAGAGAAAACAGGAAATTATAGAGCAGTTAGTCTGACATCAGTGGTGGGGAAGATGCTGGAGTCAATCATAAAAGAAGAAATTGCGGAGCATTTGGATAGCAGTAACAGGATCATTCTGAGTCAGCATGGATTTATGAAGGGGAAATCATGCTTGACTAATCTTCTGGAATTTTCTGAGGATGTAACTAGGGAAATGGACAGGGGAGAGCCGGTCGATGTAGTGTACCTTGACTTTCAGAAAGCCTTTGACAAGGTCCCACATAGGAGATTAGTGTGCAAAATTAGAGCATATGGTATTGGGGGTAGGGTACTGACATGGATAGAAAATTGGTTGGCAGACAGAAAGCAAAGAATGGGGATAAATGGGTCTCTTTCAGAATGGCAGGCTGTGACTAGTGGGGTACCGCAAGGCTCAGTGCTGGGACCGCAGCTATTTACAATATACATTAATGACTTGGATGAAGGGATTAAAAGTAATATTAACAAATTTGCAGATGACACAAAGCTGGGGGCAGTGTGAACTGTGAGGAAGATGCTATGAGGTTGCAGGGTGACTTGGACAGGCTGTGTGAGTGGGCAGATGCATGGCAGATGCAGTTTAATGTGGATAAGTGTGAGGTTATCCACTTTGGTGGTAAGATTAGGAAGGCAGATTATTATCTGAATGGCGTCAAGTTGGAAAAGGGGACGTACAACGAGATCTGGGTGTCCTAGTGCATCAGTCACTGAAAGGACTTCTCCTCTCTTCTACCAGCATCTGCAGTTATTTTCTTATACTGAATGGAAGCATGCAGGTACAGCCAATGGAATGTTGGCCTTCATAACAAGAGGAGTTGAGTATAGGAGCAAAGAGGTCCTTCTGCAGTTGTGAGACTGCACCTGGAGTACTATGTGCAGTTTTGGTCTCCAAATTTGAGGAAGGATATTCTTGCTATTGAGGGCGTGCAGCGTAGGTTTACTAGGTTATTTCCCGGAATGGTGGACCTGTCATATGTTGAAAGACTGGAGCGATTAGAAGGATGAGAGGGGGTCTTATTGAAACATATAAAATTATTAAGGGGTTGGACACGTTAGAGGCAGAAAACATGTTCCCAATGTTGGGGGAGTCCAGAACCAGGGGCCACAGTTTAAGAATAAGGGGTAGGCCATTTAGAACGGAGATGAGGAAAAACCTTTTCAGTCAGAGAGTTGTAAATCTGTGGAATTCTCTGCCTCAGAAGGCAGTGGAGGCCAATTCTCTGAATGCATTCAAGAGAGAGCTAGATAGAGCTCTTAAGGATAGCGGAGTCAGGGGGTATGGGGAGAAGTTAGGAACGGGGTACTAATTGAGAATGATCAGCCATGATCACATTGAATGGTGGTGCTGGCTCGAAGGGCCGAATTGTCTATTGCCTATTGAAGGGCCAAATGGCCCCCTCCTGCACCTATTTTCTATGTTTCTATCTAAACGCGACCCATCTAAACTGTCTGCATTTGGTCCATATCCCTATATAACTTTCCTATTCTAGGTTATGGCGGCTCAGTCACTCTGCATTATATTTCGTTCAAATCTGTGCCAGTCATGAACATCGAGGCTAATGCAGCATGGAAACAGGCCCTTCGGCCCAACTCATCCATGCCGAATAAGATCCCCATCTAAGCTAGTCCCATTTCCCCGCATTTGCCCAACATCGCTCTAAACCTCTGATTTCTGATTTAGCTCCATGTCCCCACCTTGGAGCTTGATCTCATGTCAGCCATAAAGTGTGTCTTGCAGTTTGGGAGCCATGAGCAGTGTGCCTTTAAGAGCTAATCTCCCATGACTGCTGCACTGTGGTGTGTTCGCAGCTGTGCTGAGACCAGTCTTGTTGAGTTGAGACTATTCCTGCCCTTTAGTGTTTGATTTCGTGTTTGATTCTGCATGTCCATATCAAGCTGGATTTAGGCCTGTTTTGTGAGTTTGTAGTTTAGTTTAGTTTATTGTCATGTGTACCAAGCTTTTGATGCGTGCTATCCAGGCATTGAAAAGCCTTGACACGATTACAATCAAGTCGTCCACAACGTACAGATACAGGATAAAGGGAATAATATTTGGTGCAAGATAAAGTCCAATTAAAGATAGTCCGAGGGTCTCCAGTGAGGTAAATAGTAGCTTAGGACCGGTCTCTAGTTGGTGAGAGGATGGTTCTGTTGCCTAATAACAGCTGGAAAGAAACTATCCCTGAATCTGGAGGTCGACACAAAAAGCTGGAGTAACTCAACGGAACAGGCAGCATCTCTGAAAAGAAGGAATGGGTGATGTTTCGGGTCGAGACCCTTCTTCAAACCCTCGCCCTGAATCTGGAGGTATGTGTTTTCATACCTCTTGCCAGAGGGGAGAAGAGGGACTGACCGGGACATGACCTTGATTTTGCTGTTGGCTTGATTATGCAGGAGATACACGCCCATGTTCATAAGCTTATGCAAAGCAACTTCCAGTCACACAAGTGGAAATAAGAGAAAATGATATGAGAAAAATAAAAATAATAATCGGGTTAACACACTACACTGGATGGCTTGATTTTAATCACATATAGTCTTTCCGCTGAATAGATAGCACGCAACAAAAAGCTTTTCACTGTACCTCGGTACACGTGACAATAAAGTAAACAAAACTAAAATGAGAAATGCCTTGAATGCACTCACCTCAACAGCCCTGTGCCCTTTTTCTGACCTCTGGGTAGACTTGACATTGCCTGGCGACCTCAGATGCTTCACTTGAATAGGTGCAATTACCCTTTGGCATCCTGCATACCAGGGCCCGAGGAAGTGATGTGCAGATAGTGCTGGTTTGTACGTTAATTGCCTCTGTAAATTGCTTCTAGTAAGGAAGGAGTGGATGTGAAAATGGTATGTAACATAGAACTAGTGTGAACAGGCAATGGATAGTTGGCATGGACTCAATGGGCCGAAGGGCCTGCTTCCATACTGTATCTCTAAACAAGATGAAAGGATTGAGTTTTGATCGGAGAGCAAGGCTGCATTTTGTCTCTCAATTTGTTCAAAATTTTAGGCTAATTAGTTTTGACTTTCAAAGCCGGAGGCTTTTAGGGCAAGATCAATAATACTTAATCTTGTCCTTTTCACCGTTGTCAATATTCATTGATTATGGTCACTGATACCGGGTGATTTTGATCACTAATCATAGTCTTTATACATTATTCCATGTTAAATGATGACTAATATATCCCAGCCTGTGGGCTTTGTGCAACTATTACCAGTTTTTGCTTGAGTTAGTCACTGAATCAATGCTCGGAAGGTTTAATCTGGATTAGATTCAAGATAGAGCTCTGGAACACTGGTGGTTGACCAGATAGAAGTGTTTTATTTAGGGTTACCAACTGTCCCATATTAGCCAGTACATCCTGTATTTTGGGCTAAATTGGTTTGTCCCGTACGAGACCGCCCTTGTCCCGTATTAGTACGGTTGCCAATTTCCTCACTCCCAAAGAAGGAACAAAGGGTGAGGTCACGTGGGGCGCGGGGTGGTGACGTCACCTCATCCCTTCTTTGGGAGTGAGGAAGTTGGCAACCCTAGAAGTGTAAAAAATGATGAGAAATATAGATCAGGTAGACAGTCAGAACCTATTTCCAAGGATGGAAAAGCAAGATACCAGAGGGCATAACCTTAGGGTGAGAGGGGCAAAGTTTAAAGGAGATGTGCCGGCAGGTTCTTTACACAAATGGTGGAGAGTGCCTAGAACATGCTGCCAAGTGGGGTGGTGAGGGATACGGGTGGAAGGGGACGAGGGGAGAGGAAAGAGGGGAATATAGGATTTGGGGATTGGTGATGAGTCTACGGAGGAGGGGAAAGGAGCAGGTTGATGAGGCTGGTGGGAAATTACGTTTATGGTCCCGGTGTGATGTTTTCTTTGAATAAGCAGTTACCAAGAAGATTCCTAGATCCCTAGAAGATTCCCGACTGTTGACACTAGTAGGTTAAAGAAACCACTAGTCTGACAGGGATCGCTGGTCGGTGTGGACTCAGTGGGCCGAAGGACCTGTTTCTGCGCTGTATCTCCCAACTAAATGAACTCTCAACACTGACTGTAGATTTCAGAAAATGTACAAACTCCATACAGACACCACTCGTAGTCAGGAAGAAACCGCTGGAATAGCAAGAGCTGGAACTTTCCACACCACTCAGTAGTATTGTGGGAGTGCATCTCGGAAATGCTGACATTTACTTAGTACTGAGGCTGATGGAGTAAAGGATTCAGTGGAGCAACATCAGACTTGGTTAATAGTTTAGTTTAGAGATTCAGCATGCAAACAGGCCCTTCGGAACATCAAGTCCACGCCGACCAGCGATCACCCCGTACACTAGCACTATTCTACACACTAGGGACAATTTACAATTTTTACCGAAGCCAATTAACCTACAAACCCTGCATGTCTTTGGAGTATGGGAGGAAACAGGAGCACCTGGAAAAAACCCTCAAAGGGAGAATGTGCAAACTCTGTACAGACAGCAATAGTAGTCAGGATCGAACGTGGGTCTCTGGCATTGTGAGACAGCAACTCTACCCACTGCACCACTGTGCAGATGTGTAAGATCATAACAGCAAAAGAGCAAAGAACTGTTTTCTCTGCCACAAAGGGCCGAAGGGCTGAATGGCCTACTCCTGCACCTATTTTCTATGTTTCTAAAGCAGCTAGTACAGGGTTAATGCTCCTCCTTCATGGAGGGTTGTCAATCTTGATGAGAATTGTTCTGTGGTTTGCTTAGAACTTTTGATAGGGTCGATTTGTAATTGAAAGGAATGTTCTAATGGAAATGGTTAACCACAATAGGTTGCTGGCAGATCATTTTGCAATTCTTACAGGAAGAATGAATTGAATAATGGGCAAGTTGGGCTGGTGTCAGAGAAAGGCTTTAAATCAAGAGGAGAACAGAGACAATTTATTTTTGCACCATATTTTATTATGATCAATGTCTTCACAAGGCTAGACCAATTAATAGCCACAGATTGAAGTGGAGCAGAGGGTGAGTGGCCTTGGAGAGACAAGAGCACCATTTTTCATAAAGGAATGAGAAAAAATATAGTGCTTTAAAGATGGATTGTTTTGTGGAAGGCAGGTCTATTTTAAAAGCTAAGTTATCTCGTGGTGTTGAAAGTGTTTGAAGATCATGGAAAATTCTGGGATTTGTTCTCTATGGTAACTTCCATTAGGTACCAATAAAAATGATTCGCAGATGCTGGTTAATACCAAAGAAAGATACAAAGTGCTGGAGTAACTCAGCGGGTCAAGCAGATCTCTGGAGAATGTGGATAGATGACGTTCGGATCGAGAGTCTGAAGCAATGTCCTGACCTGAAATGTCACCTCTCCATGTTCTCCAGAGATGCTGCCTGACCCGTTTAATTACTCCAGCACTTTGTGCCCTTTTGTAGCAGGTAAAAATGCCGATGGTGCATCATAGAAGTATTAACAAATAAAAAAATTAACATTGAAGGGAAATTATCAAGGGAAATTAATAACCTAATTTTAAAGAGCTTCTTAAAGAAGTAACAGTAAAGTTTATGAAAGACACAAACTGCCCGAGTGACTGCGCGGGACGGGCAGCATCCCTGGAGAACATGGATAGGTGACGGTCACGACCTATCACGCTTTGTCCTGCCCCTCCACTCTTTTAGCTGTCTTTCCCCCCCATCTCTGCAGGTTCTATAACAACATTTGAAAGACACTTGGACAAGTTCATGGATGGGTAAGGCTTAGAGCGATAGGGGACAATGCAGGCAAATTGGAATAGCTTAGATAGGGTACTTTGGTCGGCATGGATGAGTTGGGATGAAAGGCATATTTCAGTGCTGTATGACTATAAAGACTAACATTACCAATGAAATAAATTGCTGAACATTACTCCTAACCAATGAATTCTTTAGAAGCCAAGTTTTTCTTCACTTATCAAATCAGTCATGCCTTTTCTAATGATTCAATGTTTATTTTATAGTCAATGATTGATAACTGGAATATTCTATTAAACCGCCTAGTTTTCTCCTTTACACCAGAAACACTTTATTAAATGCAAATCACCTCAAGACACTTTGTGATGAAAGACACCAGAAAAGCACACGGTTGTTCTTTCTTGTCCAAGTGTCTTTTAAATGCTGTTATAGTACCTGCCTCAACAACTTCCTTTGGCAGTTCATTCCATACACCCACCACCCTCTGAGTGGAAAAGGTGCTGCCTCAGGTTTGTATTCAATCTTTTCCCTCTCACCTTAACCTTGATTTTCCCCCATCCTGGGAAAAATACTTCATCCTATCTTCATTTAGAGATACAACATGAATACAGGCCTTTCAGCCCACCATGTCCATGCCAGCCACTGATTACCCGATCACACTAGTTCAATGTTATCCTCCTTTCGCATCGACTCCCTGCACACTAGGGAAAATTTACAGAGACCAATGACCCTAAAACAGTCACATCTTTGGGATGTGGGAGGAAACCAGAGCGCCTGGAAGAAACCCGCTCGTTCACAGGGAGAATGTACAAACTCCACAGGGGCAGCACCTGAGGTCAGGATGGAACCCAGGTCTCTGGCGCTGTGAGGCAGCAGCTCTACCAGGCTGTGAGGCCGCTGTGCTGACTATCTATTCCCCTATGTTGGATACATTTTCATAGCGTGCACAGATTGGATTTGTGTACAGAGTAACAGATATTGCCTCCTCTCAATATTTTAATTCATTTTTAATGGAATGCGTGAAAGAGCTTTATCTATGTTACTATTGTAGCTATTATCAAATGAACCATCCTACCAACGACTAGAGAGCAGTCCTGAGCTTCTATATACCTCATTGGAGACCCATGGACTATCTTTACTGGACTTTATCTTGCATTAAACATTATTCACGTTATTCCCTTTAAAATGTATCTATACACTGTGGACGGCTCGATTGTAATTATGTGTAGACTTTCCACCGACTGGTTAGCACACAACCAAAGCTTTTCACAGTAACTTGGTGCACACGACAATAAACTAAGTAAATTGGATGGAGCTGCCACAGTGGTGAATTTCAGAAAAGAGCTGTATGTATCGAATTCAAGGAATGATTTGCAGCACCATAGAGAGGTAGTTGGGAGGGTGGTGGGGTGGTGGGGAGAGAATCGGGGAAATGAGAGTAATTGGACAGGTCTTTCAAAGAATGACTGGTTTCCTCCCACATTCCAAAGACGTGCAGGCTTGTTGGCCACTTGGCTTCTGTAAATTGGCTTGACTGTGCAGGGAGTGGATGCGAAAGTGGGATAACACAGAACTATGTGTAGCTCAAGAAAAGTAATTTTAGAAAAAAAAATTAAATTGTTGATAACAGAAACCGTTGTTGTGGTCATGTGGTGACGCAGTAGTAGAGCTGCAATCTCACAGCACCAGGGACCCGGTTCGACCCCGATCTTGTGGATTTTGCACGTTCTCCCTGTGACCGCGTGGATTTCCTCCAGGTGTTCCGGTTTCCTCCCACATCCAAAAGACGTACAAGTTTGTAGGCTAATTTGCCTCTGTAAATGACCTCGAGTGTGTAGGGAGTAGATGAGAAAGTACAATGACACAGAACTGGTGCGAACAGGTGATCGATGGTCAGCGTGAACTCAGTGGGCCGACCGGCCTGTTTCCATGCTGCATCTCTGAACTCACTAATAAGCCTGGGCACTTCGCACCAAATGGCTTCTTTCCGTGTGGACCCAGTGGAATGTTTGAACCATTATCGGGAGGAGAAAACTGGACAGAGAAGTGTTAAAGAAGGCACTAAATAAAAGGGAATTGTACTGACAGTGTCAGCTAATGGCTGATTTATCAGGTAATTTTTTTCAGAGAATACAATCCATTCTCTACAAAATAAAATCACCTGGAACTATAAAACAACGTTTCAACATACTGGTGAAAGGACTGCCACTCTAAACAACGAAGCTGCCCTTTAGCACTGACAGCAAGCTGAGAATAATGACTCTACTCTGAATTAAAACATAGCTATATAATGGAAATGGGCACCTGTTTTCCTGTGCTTGAAAAACATATTTATTTTTGTTCCTGTCAGACTTGACGACATTGTAAATAATTTATATCGGATTTTGATGGTTTGACCAATAGAGGGCAGTAGATGTACATCCTAGAATTCCAGTGTGTTCATTTAATTTTGTCGTCGATTCTTGAGCCTCGTAAACAGTTATAATTGAATGTAATTTGTACACAGATATTTTATTGTTAAATTGGGGGGACCTTCACTTTGTCAGATGATATCTCTAACTGTCCCATCTACCTTTAAAACCGTCTGAAGGACCACCTATCCATATTCTCCAGAGGCGCTGCCTGACCCGCTGAGTTACTCCAGCAATTTGGGTCCTTTTGTGTATTAACCAGCATCTGCAGTTCCTTATTTCTACATTCATCCTTAAAACTGAGCTGGTTTCAATGCCAGTCTATGACAGCTCAGTGTGCTTTCCCCCTAAAACTTTACCATAACCCGTTATCCTCACACTCCTACTCCTCTACACTTATCACCCATCCACAAGTTTCCATTTCCCTTATATCCCCTCCCCTGTGTCCCCATCCATTCATATTCCTCCCTCCAGCTTTACATCTCACTCCTCCTCTTCTCTCCTGAACTGACACCCTTTAGTCTCCTTTTCATCTCCGGTGTTGGGCCACTTACTACACCCATTTGCCAATCATCGCAACCCCCCCTCACTCCTCACCTGTATCCACCTATCACTGGCTAGGTGTGTAGGAAGGAACTGCAGATGCTGGTTTAAACCAAAGATAGACACAAATGCTGGAGTAACTCAGTGGGGCAGGCAGCATCTCTGGATAGAAGGAATGGGTGACGTTTCGGGCGAGACCCGTCTTCAGACTAGATAGTCAGGGGAAATGAGAGATATAGACGGTGATATAGAGAGATATAGAATAAATGAATGAAAGATATGCAAAAAAGTAACGATGATAAAGGAAACAGGCCATTGTTAACTGTTTGCTGGGTGAGATCGAGCAGTTCTCATTCCCTTCCTGTTCCCACGTAGACCTTTCTGTCCTAGGCCTCCTCCATTGTCAGAGTGAGGCTAAACGCAAATTGGAGGAACAGCATCTCATATTTCGCTTGGGCAGCTTTCTCTCCAGAGATGCTGCCTGTCCCGCTGAGTTGCTCCGGCTTTTTGTGTCTATCTTCCTCGTACTACAACTGGATATTGAGTTTTGGGTGACATTTTCTCATGATATAACGATATACAGAATGGTGAAGAGCTTGGATGGAGTGGATGTGAAGAGGATGTTTCCACTAGTGGGAGAGTCTAGGACTAGAGGTCACAGCCTCAGAATTAAAGGACATTCTTTTGCGAAAGAGATGAGGAGGAATTTCTTTAGTCAGAGGGGGGTGAATCTGTGGAATTCGTTGCCACAGAAGGTTGTGGAGGCAAAGTCAGTGGATATAATTAAGGCAGAGATAGATAGATACTTGATTAGTACGGATGTCAGAGGTTATGGGGAGAAGGCAGGAGAATGGGGTTAGGAGGGAGAGATAGATCAGCCATGATTGAATGGCAGAGTAGACTTGATAGGCCAAATGGCCTAATTCTACACCTATCACTGATGATCTTATGACCCCAGTGGTATTAATATGGATTTCTCTAACTTCAAGTAACCCCTTGCATTCCCTCTCTCTCTATCCCTCCCCCACCCAAGTTGCACCAGCTTTATCGTTCTCACCAGTGTGCATTGTGATACATGCAGCATTCTAACGCGTGTTATACATTTGTAGACCTGTGACTACCTGAATTATATCCCAATGTTATATACTGACAAATCTCCCCACACTTGGACTGAGCACTAAGGTGACAGGACTGCCAGCTTTAGCAATGTCCCCAGTGCTATACCGTGGTGAGCTGTCACCACAGGCTGAGCACACCATTGTTCTATTATGCCAGACCTGTCCCTCTCAACCACATTGACGCAACAGCCAAGAAGGCCTCTACTTCAATAGGAGACTGAGGATATCTGGCATGTCTCCAATAACACTTTCAGACATCTACAGTTCTTTGCATCTAATAGATTGCCTATCATCTATTGGCATGTGTGAGCAGCCAAATGGCCAGTTTGTGCTGCCTTTACTTGTGGGCAGTGCAGCAGTAGAGTTGCTGCCTTAAGCAACAGGGACCAGGGTTCGATCCTGATCGGGGTTTCTTCCCACTTTCCAAAGACGTGTGTAGGATGCAAAATTGGTCTAACATAGAACTGGTGTATGGGTGATTAATGGTCGGCATGGACTTGGTGGGCCGAAGGGCCTGTTTCTGTGTTGTATTTCTAAAACTAAAAAAAAGTAAAACTACTTGTTCTTTATCTCATGGCTAATGGATTATCAGGTCTCGATAATGACAAATTAATCACCTTAAATTGTTGCAATCGGTTCTCCCATTTTCCCTACTTCAGTGAATGGGAAAATGATAAATATCTAGACTTTGGGAGAGCTCTTTCAAGTGGCAAAGAAAGCGGTTAGATCGGAAGGGATCCAGGGAGAGCTAGCTGTCTGAATACAGAATTGGCTTCATGCAAGGCATCAGAGTGGTTGTGTGAGGAAGGGTGTTTTTTGGACTGGAGATCTGTGACCAGCAGCATGCCTCAGGAATTGGTGTTGAGCCCATTGTTGTTTGTCACCTATATCAGCAATTTAGATGAGAATGTACAAGGCATGGTTAGTAAGTTTGCAGATGACACTAAAATAGGTGATATCGTACTCAGTGAAGATGGTTATGAAGACTTACAGAGGGATTTTGATCAGCTGGGCTACTGGGGCAAGGAATGGCAAATGGAGTTTAATTTGGATAAGTGTGTGATGTTGCAGTTTGAGAAGTCAAAGCAGGACAGGATCTTCACTGAGTGATAGGACCCTGGGAAATGTTGTTGAGCAGAGGGATCGAGGAGTACATGTACATTGGATGAGTTGGGCAGAAGGGCATGTTTCTGTGCTGTATCTAGTTGGAGTTAGGTTTTCATAGTATTGCTGTTTGAAGGATTATACATCCAAACCATGTGATTACAATTGTTCAATGAGTAGAGAAGAGAAACATACTGGTCAGCTGCTTTGTAGCTCACCCTGAAATGATTAACGGGTCACTGGATGAAGAAACCGAAAGTTTGAGGAATCGGAGTAATCTCTATTCCAGTGGATACAAGACCATAAGACATAGGAGCAGAATTAGGCCATTCAGCCCAGCAAGTCTACTCTGCCATTCGGCTGATCTATTTTTCCCTCTCAACCCCATTCTCTTGGCTTCTCCCTGTAGCCTTTGACACCCTTACTAATCAAGAACTCATCAATATCCGCTTTAAAAAGAACTGATGCCTGATGTTTTAGCCTCCATAGCCATCTGCAAATTCCACATATTCACCACCACTGGCTAAAGAAATTCCTCCTCATCTCCATTCTAAACGTACATCCTTTTATTTTGAGGCTGTGCCCTCTGGTTCTAGACTCCCATTACTAGAAACATATTTTTCATGTCCACTCTATCTTGGTCTAGTATGTTCCTTTATCATTTTCTTTATTAACATTAAAGCTAATAGTGTTACCATTACTTGTCAATGCAAATAGGCTTTAGACCATGACACACAACAAGACTACAACATTTCGAACCTTTAAGAACATTTTAATTAATTTTTTACAAAGTTTTATAAAAAAAATGTCTATTGCTCACCTTTGCAAATTATTTTAACTATTTTCAAAATTACTATAAATTACAATAATATCAACTTGCATTTATATAGTGCCTTTAACACAGTTAAAACATTCCAGGATAATTGACAAGAGCATCATCAAAGGTTGACACGGAGGTGTATCAGGTAACATCAGGCTGGTTAACCATAAGCTTGGTTCAAGAGGTAGTTTTTAAGAAGCTTCTTAAAAGTAAAGAGACGTTTTGGAGATAGGAAAGTTTAGAAATTAAATTGTAGATCTTCAGCCTTTCAAAACTGAAGGCATGTTTGCCAGGGATGGAGAAATGCATGTTAGGGATAGGCAAGCAGCTAAAACTGGAGATACCCAGAAGTCATAGGGGGTAGACACAAAATGCTGCAGTAACTCAGTGGGACAGGCAGCATCTCTGGATAGAAGGAATGGGTGATGTTCTGGGTCGAGACCCTTCTTCGCACTCAGGATGCAAGTTACAGATTACAAGTTACACAATCTCAAATCGACACTTTTGCTTAACGTAACACGATTCACTAAAACGGACTTCAGTGAGAACGGACTAAGGTACACTGTACAATCCAATCACGTGAGTGAACACAAGGACAGCCACATTATTTAACATCACACATGAGAAATCTTTGAAACAAATTCTTTTAAACAAAAAATATATTTCTTTAACATTCATTTATTAATGGACATTTACACAAACATATTTATTTAACAAATAAAACTGCTACAAAAATTAATCGTAATGCTGCTCTTGCTTACATTCATGTCTGGAGGGACGGCTTCATGTAAAACTATTTAAAAAAAAACACACTGGGACAGAAAAAAAGTGAGAGAATATTCAGTAGACTGCTTATTGTTCCAATGAGGTGAGTTGAGTCGTTCCTAAAAAGGAGATACAAGCAACTGCAGATGCTGAAATCTTGAGCAAAACACAAAGTGTTGGAGTAACTCAGTGGATCAGGCAGTGTCTGTAGTTACTGCAGAACTTTGTATTTTGCCTCTAACCTTATCATGCTTTAGTATTTTAGTACAACAACATTGCTATGGGCAAAACACAGAGTGTTGGAGGAATCAACAGGTCAGGCAGCATTGGTACAAGGGACTGACAGGTGATGTTTTGGGTCAGGAACCTTCTTCAGACTGATTTTAGAACGGGGGAGAAAGCTGGAAAAGAAATGGGGATGGGGCAAAAGCTTGGCAATTGATAGGTGGATACAGGTGAGGAGGGGGTAATTGGCAGATGGGTGGAGTAAGTGACAAAGCAAGGCCAGGAGTAAAAAGCGGACACAAAGGTGTTGGAGAAGGAAAATAATGACACATGAAAGGTAAAGCCAGAGGGAGGGATATAGGTGGAAGTGGACAGGTGGGCGGAGTAATAAGGGGGATAAAAGATAAATGAGGAAATTGGGGATGGGAGATGCGTGTACAAAGGCTCCTGATTTGAAACATCGTCTCCATGGATGCTGCCTGACCTGCCGTGTTCATCCAGCACATTGTGTTTTGCTCACGATTCCAGCATCTGCAGTTCCTTGCATCTTCAACACTGCTATGACTCTGGAACAGATTAAAGGAGACGATTGGAACCATGGATGTGTGGAGCACGCATGGAATTTTAATGCAGCCATCTCATTTTGTATTTCTGTTTAAAGAAAAAAAACACAAAGGGCAAAAGAATCAAAAGTAACGACTCCTGCCAAGTGTGTGCTTATAAGCTTATTGCTAAAATGTCAGCCCTTATGACCTTCAAAAACTGTCATCGTGCAAGGCACTGCACTGTTCCCACTGAGATGGAATATGACCCATACCCACTGACTAGGGGATGACACTGACTGACAGCGCTGCCCCTGGCAGTTTTGACACACGCTGAAATTACATTCATCTCAAAGCTGTCGCTACATTGGGATTTGCCAAGGAACTGACAACACTCTCAGGCCATTTGTCGTGTTGCGTTACTTACACGCGACACTCAAATGTGGGTATTTTACATCTCACATTTGTAATCATAAAACCCACTGGTACCAAACATGTAAAAACAAAAACAATGCTTTCAATAACGAAAACAATTCCCTGGAGGTTAATATCTGACCACAATCAGTTTTGCGATTACTCTCCTCCGGAACTACTAACCAGCACAGAACTAACACAAAAAAGAATTTGGACTTCTCACGGAGTTGACAGGCAGCACAATGCCTGGCAGTTTACCGCCTAAGAGGGTACCAAAGCCAGGCGACCCTGTGTGCAGGTCCCAGAAGTGGATCTGCAATCACTCATTACATTCGCTCCACAGTTTTAAACCTCTACTCCAACAGCAGCATTTCTACTATAACTATGCAATCTTTAATCGGACTTTGCTGGACTTTATCTTGCACTAACCATTATTCCCTTCATCCTGTATCTGTACACAGTGTGGGTGACTTGATTGTAATCATGTTTAGTCTTTCCGCTGACTGGCTAGCACGCCACCAAAGAGCTCTTCACTGTACCTCGGAACACATGACAATAATAAACTAAACTAAAATAAACACTTGTGCTCAGATTTTGGCACAAAGTGCTGGAGTAAATCAACTGGTCAGGCAGCATCCCCAGAGAACGTGGACAGGAGACATTACAGTCGGGACCCTTCCATCCATGTTCTCCAGAGATGCTGCCTGACCTACCGAGTTACTCCAGCACTTTGTGTCTTTTCTTTGTAAACCAGCATCTGCAGTTCTTTGTATCTACATAACAATCACACACAGACATGACAAAGTACAAAAATATGAAGTAAAAAATGAACACATATTTGCAATAACAACATTTAAAAGGCATTTGGACAGGCACCTGGATTGGAAAGGTTTAGAGGGATATGGGTCAAACGAAGGCAGGTGGAACTAGTGTAGATGGGGCAACTTGGCATGGGTAAGTTGGGCTGAAAGGCCCGTTTCCATGCTATTCGACTCACTAATTAACAAAATATAGAATTAGAAAACCCTGTTGTCATGTTTTTTAGTTACCCATCAGTCTTTTTGTGGCAAAAAGTGGACTTTTCCATATATTTCTGTTGGGTCCAACAAAACATTATGCATTTGTGTATTCAGTTTAAATGGCATCTGTGGAGAAAGGAGTCAACGAAAGTGAAGGCAAGAATAATCTTGTGACCTCATAAGTAAAGGTAGAGTTGTAAAAACAAGGAACTGCAGATGCCAGTTTATAGAAAAAACAAAGTGCTGGAGTAACTCAGCAGGTCAGGCAGCAACTCTGGAGAAAATAGATAGGTGACGTTTCAGGTTGGGATCCTTCTTCAGACTGATTGTTGGGGGGTGGGGAAGAAAGCTGGAAAAGAAGCAGGGCGGGCCAAAGCTGGGCAGGTAATAGGATGTTACAGGTAAAAGGAGGAGGGGGGAATTAGAAAGACTGATGATTGGACAAAAACCAGAGATGAAAAGGCAGAAGGTGTGAGCATGTAACAAAGGTCTTTATTTCACAAAATGCTGGAGTAACTCAGCAGGTCAGGCAGCATCTCAGGAGAGAAGCAATGGGTGACGTTTCGGGTCAAGATGTAACAAAGGTAATGCCACAGTGGTTATGAGAGATTTCAACATGCAGGTAGACTGGAAAAATCAGGTTGGCACTGGACCCCAAGAAAGGAGGTTTGAAGAGTGCCTCCAAGATGGATTCTTAGAGCAGCTTGTACTGGAGCCTACCAGGGAGAAGGCAATTCTGGATTTAGTGTTGTGTAATGAACTGGATTTGATAAGGGAACTCAAGGTAAAGGAACTATTAGGAGGTAGTGACCATAATATGATAAGTTTTAAACTTCAATTTGAGAGGGAGAAGGTAAAATCAGAAGTCAGTATAGCAGTTGAACAAAAGGGACTATGTTGGCATGAGGGAGGAGCTGGCCAAAGTTGACTGGAAAGGGACCGTAGCAGGGTTGACGGTGGAACAGCAATGGCAGGTGTTTCTGGGAATAATCCAGAAGATGCAGGATAATTTCATTCCAAAGAGGAAGAAAGATTCTAAGGGGAGTAAGAGGCGACCGTGGCTGACAAGGGAAGTCATGGGCAGTATAAAAATAAAAGAGAAGACGTATAACATAGAAAAGATGAGCAGGAAGCCAGAGGATTGGGCAACTTTTAAAGATCAACAGTAGGTAACTAAAAAGGCAATATGGGGAGATAAGATGAAGTATGAAGGTAAGCTAGCCAAGAATATAAAGGATGATAGTAAAAGCTTCTTTAGATATGTGAAGAGGAAAAAATAAGTTAAGACAAATGTGGATCCCTTGAAGACAGAAACAGGTGAACTTATTATGGGGAACAAGGAAATGGCAGACGAGTTGAACAAGTATTTTGGTTCTGTCTTCACTAAGGAAGACACAAACAATCTCCCAGATGTACTAGGGAACAGAGGACCTAGGGTGAGGGAGGAAATGAAGGAAATTCACATTAGTCAGTAAATGGTGTTGGGAAGACTGATCGGACTGAAGGCTGATAAATCCCCAGGGCCTGATGGTCTACATCCCAGGATACTCAAAAAGGTGGCTCTAGAAATTGTGGATGCATTGGTGATCATTTTCCAATGTTCTCTTGACTCTGTCCTGTGGATTGGAGGGTAGCTAATGTTATCCCACTTTTCAAGAAAGGAGGGAGAGAGAAAGCAGGGAATTATAGACCAGGCAGCCTGACATCGGTGGTGGGGAAGATGCTGGAGTCGATTATCAAAGATGTAATAGTGGCGCATTTGGATAGCAGTAACAGGATCAGTCCAAGTCAGCATGGATTTATGAAGGGAAATCATGCTTGACTAATCTTCTGTACATTTTTGAGGATGTAACAAGTAAAATGGACAAGGGAGAGCCAGTGGATGTAGTGTACCTGGACTTTCAGAAAGCCTTTGATAAGGTCCCACACAGGATATTAGTAAGCAAAATTAGAGCACTTGGTATTGGGGGCAGGGCATTGACATGGATAGAAAATTGGTTGGCAGACAGGCAACAAAGAGTAGGGATTAACGGGTCCCTTTCAGAATGGCAGGCAGTGGCGAGTGGAGTGCCGCAAGGTTCGGTGCTGGGACTCAACTATTTACAATATACATTAATGATTTAGATGAAGGAATTAAAAGTAACATTGGCAAATTTGCAGATGACACAAAGCTGGGTGGCAGTTTGAACTGTGAAGAGGATGCTATGAGGATGCAGGGTGACTTGGACAGGTTGTGTGAGTGGGCAGATGCAGTATAATGTGGATAAATATGAGGTTATCCACTTTGGAGACAAGAACGGGAAGGCAGATTATTATCTGAATGGTGTCAGGTTAGGAAAAGGGGAAGTACAATGAGATCTGGGTATCCTTGTACATCAGTCACTGAAAGTAAGCATGCAGGTACAGCAGGCAGTGAAGAAAGCTAATGGCATGCTGGCCTTCATAACAAGAGTTGAGTACAGGAGCAAAGAGGTCCTTCTGCAATTGTACAGGGCTTCGGTGAGATCGCACCTGGAGTATTGTGTGTCGTTTTGGTCTCCTAATTTGAGGAAGGACATTGTTGCTATTGAGGCAGTGAGGCGTAGGTTCACTAGGTTAATTCCCAGGATGGCCGGACTGTCATATGATGAAAGAATGGAGCGACTGGGCTTGTATTCACTGGAATTTAGAAGGATGAGAGGGAATCTTATAGAAACATATAAAATTATTAAGGGATTGGACACGCTAGATGCAGAAAACATGTTCCCGATGTTGGAGGAGTCCAGAACCAGGGGCACAGTTTAAGAATAAGGGGTAGGCCATTTTGGACTGAGATGAGGAAAAACTTTTTCACACAGAGTTGGGAATTTGTGGAATTCTCTGCCTCAGAAGGCAGTGGAGGCCGATTCACGGGATGCATTCAAAAGAGAGTTAGATGAGGTCTTAGGATTAGACGAATCGAGGGGTATGGGGAGAAGGCAGGAACGGGGTACTGATTGAGAATGATCAGCCATGATCGCATTGATTGGCGGTGCTGGCTCAAAGGGCCGAATGGCCTACTCCTGCACCTATTGTGTCTATCTAAACATAACACAAAAAGTAAGGAAATTTGTGTTTGGTAGATTATTTCTTTGTTGTAACAATGCTTCTTGGCAATAAATCTTATACTGTTGGAAAACCTGTTTATTTCCCTTTTAAATGGCGCCACATTTGTAAGGAACATGCATTTGTGGGATGAGCAGCAGAGCTGAGTATATGGGTTGCGCCCATGAAAAATTTGCCAAATCTTCTCTGCCAATGCCAAACAGCTTATTCTGCTGTTGCTATTGACTCTTGTTTTGAGCTTCTGGTACCCCCAGGTGCTGACAATCAGGTGCCTGATTGGCAGCATCTGTGAACATGGGCCCTGCTACAGTGGTCAGTAGGTGTCTGCTCCAAGAATCGGCATGCCACGTTTGACTGATCTGGATAGGGCCAGTGCGATAGGGCAACTTCAAACTGGTGTTCCGCAAAACCAAGTTTGGAGTGAGCCCTAGTAACATCTCCAAAGTGAAGGCCAAGTTCCATATAACGGGGGATGTCAGAGGCAGGTCGCAAAGTGGGCGTCCCAAGAAGACGACACCCGAAGAAGACCGTTTCCTCACCCTGTCAGCACTTAGGAACCGTAGGTTGTCTTCTACAGATTTGCAGTCAAGATTTGCAGGACGATATGGCCGACGGCTCTCTGCCCAGACAATTCGGAACAGACTGCACGCAGCCGATCTCCGGTCTCATAGGGCTGCCAGGAGGCCTGCCATGACTGCCCTTCACCGTCAGGCCCGTTTGCGCTGGTGTCGGCAACACGTGCACTGGAACCTGAACATGTGGAGGAACGTTATGTTCAGCGATGAGTCCAGATTCTGCCTACGGCAGTTGGATCATAGGGTCAAAGTGTGGAGAAGACGCAGAGAACGCTATGCTGATTGCTGCACCGATAGAGTAAAATCTTTTGGTGGAGGCAGTGTGATGGTGTGGGGCAGCATCTCCCTGACTGGAAAAACGAGGCTTGTCATCATTGGAGGCAATCTCAATGCAGAGAGATATCGAGATGAGATTCTGCAACCAGTGGCAATCCCATATCTCCACAGTCTGGGACCGAACTCTATCCTCCAAGATGACAATGCTCGCCCCCACAGAGCAGGGTTTCTCAGAGACTACCTCCAGAATTTGGGAGTGGAGAGGATGGAATGGCCTGCCAGCAGTCCTGACCTCAACCCCATTGAACACTTGTGGGATCAGCTTGGGCGTGCTGTTCGTGCCAGAGTGACCAACACAACCACGTTGGCTGACTTGCGACAAATGCTGGTTGAAGAATGGGATGCCATCCCACAACAGTGTGTGACCAGGCTGGTGACCAGCATGAGGAGGAGGTGCCAGGCTGTTGTGGCTGTGTATGGCTCTTCCACACGCTACTGAGGCTCCTGTTTATTAAATGAATAAATTGTTAAATTGCCAATATGTCCTGTTTCTTCAGACTTCAATCATCCAATCCACCAAACAACACCGAACAAGAGTCAATGGCAGAATAAGCTGTTTGGCATTGGCAGAGAAGATTTGGCAGATTTTTCATGGGCGCAACCCACATACTCAGCTCTGCTGCTCATCCCACAAATGCATGTTCCTTACAAATGTGGCACCATTTAAAAGGGAAATAAACAGGCTTTCCAACGGTATAAGATTTATTGTCAAGAAGCATTGTTACAACAAAGAAATAATCTACCAAACACAAATTTCCTTACTTTTTGTGCTATGTTTATGTATCTAAAAGGATTGAAAATGCGAATTGTAAAGCTAGAGGAAGGGATAAAGGGAGAGGGGGGAAATGGGTGTGTCCAGGTGGGGCACGGGGAGGGGAGGAGTACGGGGGGACATGGGTAGTGTTGGGAAGGGGTGGGGTGGAAAGACAAGTGGGGTGGTAGACCACAGATTGGAGAGGTAATGCACAGTGACTAGAGATAATTTTCTTAATTATGAGTCAATACCAGGAAGTGGGATGTGGCAAAAAGTTAAAATGAATCAGAATGGTTTGCCCCAATCGTAAGATTTTTTTTTTTCCATAGTCACCCATTGTAACTCGAGTTAAAAATCACAGTAAATACAATTTACAGTGTGGGATCACACATTAAATAGCAGGAACTTGGGGAATCGGCATGGAAGGCTTACCAAATTTCAATTTCTTGCTTCGTATTTTCTTAATAAAAGAGATTACCTCAAGGAACAGATTAGCGACACGACTTAAGATTGCAAAATGATAAACTTCTTACTTCTAAAGTGAGTGTTTGTGATTTTGCTATGCCAGAGAGCACAGCCTCAGAATAAAAGGATGTGCCTCTAGAAGGGAGATGAGGAGGTATTTCTTTAGCCAGAAGCTAAAGCCAGATGCGGCAAATCTGTGGAATTCATTGCCGCAGACGGTGGTGGAGGCCAAGTCATTAGGTATTTTTAAAACGGAGACTGATAGGTTCCTGATTGGTAAAGATGTCAAAGGTTATGGGGAGAAGGCAGGAGAATGGGGTCGAGAGGGAATAATACATCCACCATGATCGAATGGCGGAGCAGACTCGATGGGACAAATGGCCTAATTCTGCTCTTATGTCTCATGAACCTATGAACTTATGAACTATTAGTGGCAGGTAGATAGACACAAAGTGCTGGAGTAAGTCAGCGGGTTAGGCAGCATCACTGGAGAAAAAGGAAGGGTGACGTTTCTGGTCGGAACCCTTCTTCGGATATGGTTCTTCAAACCTGCATCGGCAGCTCCTTGTTTCTACATATAAGTACCAGGTATGTGGGTAGTAGCAACTGTAGGGCCGACTCCATCTGCTTTCCTTGGCTTTGGGTATAGAAAAAACCCAGAGTAAACTGTAAAAGCATTATAAGCAGTAAGCACACAGCGAGGATTAAACGTAAGACTGTGTGATATTCTTTCTCAGCAAGTCAAGCACAGCCTTGGTTACCGCCATCCACACCGGAATGATAAAGTGTTTTGACTGTGACTTCTTGAAACCTGCAATTTTTAACCGGCATGTATTGCTCTATTGCTCTGGGCATCAGTCCCTGGGTTACATGACCACTGAGATGAGTTAAGCGTTTGTCATGAAGCATCATTCTGTGGTTGGCTGCCCACCCACCACTTCTCCAAGTGTTAATTTGCACCTTGTAAGTCCACGTGGTGTGTGTCCTTCATCACCGGGTCATGTCCTGGAGCTCGCTGTCATGTGGTCATTCTCAAGCTGATTTTGCTCGATCCAAATTGTCTTCTTCTGCTCTTCAGCAATTTTCTCTTTGATGATTTTAATGAGCTCCTTCACGCTACTCCAGCACTCAGACTCCACGATGACGTACAGGCAGGGAAGAGCCTCCAGTTCACTCTCGTTCGAACGGCAGCTTTTCAATAGCTCGTCCTCGCCACTGTCTGATTTTGCCGGCAACCGCCTGAAACAAGAGAGATTCATTCTTGCCTTTAGCTCAGATTAATTTAGAGATACAGCATGGGAAACGAGACCCTTCGGCCCACCGAGTCCATGCTGACCATCCATCACCCATTCATACTAGTTCCATGTTATCCCACTTTCTCATCCACTCCCTGCACACTGGGGGACATTTTACAGAGGGTTGATTTAAACTATGAGATGCCCACATACCGGGGGGGGGGGGGGGGGGGGGAAGAGAGAGAGAGAGGGGGGGGGAGAGAGAGAGAGAGGGGGGGGGGGAGAGAGAGGGGGGGGAGAGAGAGAGAGGGGGGGAGAGAGAGAGAGGGGGGGGAGAGAGAGAGAGAGAGAGAGACAGAGAGACAGACAGACAGACAGACAGACAGACAGACAGACAGACCCCCACCCCCGTTGGGCATCATCTGTGGATAGGAAAAGGGAGGGTTTTGACCCAAAACATCACCTGCCCATGTTCTTCACAGGTGCTGCCTGACCCGCTGAGGTACTCTATTGCACTTTGTGTCCTTCTGAGCATCTATGGAGGGCACAGATTGGTGATGAGTCAGTTCAGGATCAGACTCCAGTCTGAAGAAGGGTCCTGAACCCGGAATGTCACTTGTCCGTTCCTTCCACAGATGCTGGCCAGAGCTACCTGGATCTCTGGGCATTTTCTGCTGAGTGAGTTGCCAGGTGAGTTTCGATCTTAACCCTGCAATCAGCTTTCCAACCCTCTGGATCAATTCAACTCACTGTCCAATTGAAAGTTCAAATTTTAACCTGGTGATGTGAACAATTATTTTCTCAACAAGAACTCAGTGTCGTCAGATCCCTAGGCAACTTTAATTCAGTCACATTGATTTGAGGTGGCAACTTTAACTAATTAAAACCAGCAGCATGAAAAGCATCAGACAATACCTGAAACGTTTGATGTTCTTCTCACAGACTCTAATGACGATTATAATTGGATAGATGTCTTTCTCAATTAAATCTCTCGTGCAGCTCAGGCCGGCTTCCAGTAAACAATGTTTATTCTGTGTGCGGGAAGAGAGAAGAACATTTGAGTGAGCGTCACAGCGAGCTATCGCAACTGTTCCAAAGCAGAAAGTAATGCAAAGTGTTGAGGGGGCGACGGGGCCGAGAGGTCATTGTGGCTGCCGCATTAAAGCCCGCGCTGCTGCGCCTGTCTGATAGTAGACTGAAAGACTGGATTACACTTTGAAGAGATTAAGCATAAAAGGTTCCCTGGGCACTGTGCACATTCTAATTACATTGTTTCATGTCCGCTTCCCCGGTTACTTCCACATAAGTTTCTTCCCCACTCCCTGCACTCCTGAGGATTAGGGGAAATACTTAATTAGACGGCCGTCCAAATGACTTTAACGTGGTCAATCTGGTCAGCAAATGTCACCCGTGTGGCGGATCAGGCCACTCCTTGGGTCAGCCCCCTCGTTACGTGACGGACAGGCGTAAGGGGTTAAAAGCCTGACCAGGGGGAGGCGTGGCTCTTACCCTAGGGGAACTACGCTGTGGGCTGAAGGGCAGCCTAATAAAAGAATCTTACTAAAAACTGCCTGGCGTCTTGCCTTTTCTCTGGCCTCTGCCAGGCCACTACATTGGTGACCTCGACGGACATCACACGTAGTGATGTCGAACGTTGATGTGCAACCCGGTCCTGCCGACCTCGATGCCGTCTCCCTCAAACTCCCGACCCTGTGGACCGAAGAGCCTGAGGTCTGGTTTCAGCAGGCAGAGGCACAGTTTGCTGTGCGAGGGGTAACCGTCGACTTGACGAAGTACTTTTATGTCGTCAGCGCCCTGGACCAGGCGACAGCAAGGCGAGTAAAGCCTTACCTTAATGACCCCCCCGCGGATGACAAATATAAGGGCCTTAAAGAACTCCTTATCAGGAGGTTCGGCCTCAGCGACGCCGAGAGGGCAACTCGAGTTATGAGCCAGGGGGGGCTCGGGGACCGACGGCCGTCGGCCCTTCTGGAGGACATGCTCGCCCTTATGGGCAACCACCCACCCTGTTTCTTATTCAAGCAGGCCTACCTGCGGCAGCTCCCCGTCGACCTCCGTTCTCAGCTCGCTGAGGACCCCTTCACCGACACGCAGTGGCTGGGCGAGCGCGCTGATCAAATATGGATGTCCCATCGGGAGGACCTGGAAGCCCTAGCCGTCTTTTCCGCGGCGTCGGAAGGCCAACAGCAAGCTGGGGCCGCCGTCGACCCCGTTTCAGGGCGACCCCCGCGGCGAAATCCGGCCGCCATCGGGCACCCCGGTGCCGGCACGCCCTTCTCGCACGGCCCGCCAACAGTTCAGCCAGACGCCACCAGAGGTCGCTGGTGGTCGGCCCAAGCAGCACCACCTCCAATACCGCTGGAGACCACCGGAGGTCGCTGGTGGGCATCCCAGTCTGCACCACCACCGGACACCAGCAAAGGGGGCTGGTGTTATTATCACCGTTGCTGGGGACCGAACGCCAAGCAATGTCGCCTACCCTGTGCCTTTCCGGGAAACGCAAGGGCCGGCCGTCAGTGATCCCTTCGGCGGCCGGCCAGATCCATCGCGTGTTCGCTCGGGATCGCCGCACCGGGGGTCGGTTCCTCGTCGACACTGGAGCAGAGGTGAGCGTCCTACCTCCTTCCACCGCCGATATCCATACGGGCAAACGCGGCCCCCTCCTCACTGCGGCGAACGGTAGCCCCATCAACACTTACGGGGCCTGCCAGCTCGCCCTTAACTTCGGCGACAGCTGGTTCACGTGGCGGTTTATTATTGCCGATGTTTCCCAGCCGCTGCTGGGCGCCGACTTCCTGCGGGCGCATTCCATGCTCGTGGATGTCAGGCGGCAGCGCCTGGTGCACTCCAGCACGCTGAGGCCGGTCTCCCCCAACGTCGGACACCTGTCGTCCGTGGATGCGACGTACGCGCACATCCTGGCGGACTTCCCGGACATTGTGGAAACCCACTTCTCCTCCTCCTCCGCTCCCAAGCACGGGGTGCAACATCACATCCCCACCACCGGGCCACCCGTGCACGCCCGAGCGCGGCCTCTCGCTCCAGACAAGCTCCGTCTAGCTCGAGAGGAGTTTCGTCAGATGGAGTCAATGGGCATCGTGCGCCCCTCCGATAGCCCGTGGGCGTCACCACTCCACTTGGTCCCCAAGGCGGACGGGGGTTGGCGACCGTGCGGGGACTATCGGCGCTTAAATGACGCGACCGTTCCCGACAGGTACCCGGTTCCGCACATCCAGTACTTTAATGCCCATCTGGCCGGAGCATCCGTGTTCTCCAAGGTGGACCTTGTGCGCGGATATAATCAAATCCCGGTCCACCCCGATGACATCCCCAAGACTGCCATCATCACCCCGTTCGGCCTATTCGAGTTCCTACGGATGCCGTTCAGATTGAAGAACGCCGCACAGGCCTTCCAGCGGCTTATGGACTGTGTGTGCCGTGGCCTAGAATTCGTCTTTGTGTACTTGGACGACGTACTCGTGGCCAGCCGCTCGAGGCAGGAGCACTGCACCCACCTCCGCCAGCTGTGTAAACGCCTCAGCGAGTACGGTTTGTCAATTAATACTTCCAAGTGCCGTTTTGGGGTGACGGCCATCGATTTCCTCGGCCATCGGGTGACCCCACAAGGGGTGGTACCTCTTCCGGACAGGGTCGAAGCTGTCCGCCGTTTCCCCCGACCGACCACTGTCAAGGGCCTGCAGGAATTCGCCGGGATGGTCTCGTTCTATCACCGCTTCCTGCCGTCGGTAGCCCGAACTATGCGCCCACTCTTCCACCTCATGGCTGGTCGCCGCAAGGAGGTCGAGTGGGACGACGAAGCAGGAGCGGCCTTTGAGCAGGCTAAGGAGGCCCTGGCCAGGGCCACGATGCTCGTCCATCCTAAGGAGGATGCCCCAACCGCCCTGACCGTGGACGCTTCTGAGGTGGCGGTCGGTGCGGTGCTAGAGCAGCACATCGACGGGTGTTGGCGGCCACTCGCCTTCTTTAGCAGGCACCTCAGCGGGGCCCAACGGCATTACAGCGCGTTCGACCGGGAGCTCCTCGCCCTCTACCTCGCGGTACGCCACTTTCGGTACTTCCTAGAGGGGAGACCCTTCACCGCGTTCACAGACCACAAGCCACTCACCTTTGCGTTCGCCAAGGTTTCGGATCCGTGGTCTGCGCGGCAACAGAGACAATTGGCTTATGTGTCGGAATACACCACCTCAATTCGGTTCGTGGAGGGAAAAAACAACAGGGTGGCCGACGCCCTGTCTAGACCCGCGATCCACGCCGTCCTACAAATGGCCGGGGGGATCGACTATTCCGCCCTAGCAGCCGCGCAGCTGGGGGACGAGGAGATGGCCACCTATCGTACAGCCGTGTCCGGCCTGCAGCTGGAGGACATTGTCTGTGGCCCCGGGGATACAACACTGTTGTGCGACACCTCCACTGGCCTGCCGCGGCCCATCGTCCCTGTCGTCTGGCGTCGCAGGGTATTCGAGGTGCTGTCTCACCCCTCCATTCGGGCGACGGTGGCCCTTGTATCCTCCCGTTTCATGTGGCACGGGCTGCGTAAGCAGGTCGCACACTGGGCACGCACCTGCATCCCGTGCCAAACTTCAAAAATCCAGCGACACGTGCGTGCGCCTCTGCAAGAGTTTCGTGTCCCTCGGCAGCGCTTCGACCACATTCATGTGGAATCGTGGGGCCGCTGCCCCCGTCCCGGGGCATGACCCACCTCTTCACTGTGGTAGATCGCTTCACGCGGTGGCCGGAGGCCATTCTGCTGGCAGACACCTCGACGGCCACCTGCGCGCGGGCCTTGGCGGCGCACTGGATCGCCCGGTTCGGGGTGCCACTGGACATTACATCCGACCGGGGGCCACAGTTCACTTCGGAACTGTGGTCGGCCATGGCAAGACTCTTGGGTGTCAGCCTACACCACACTACGGCGTACCATCCACAGTCGAACGGGTTGGTGGAACGCTTTCACCGCCAGCTGAAGGCTGCCCTGAAGGCTCGGCTCACGGGCCCAGACTGGGTGGACGCCCTGCCGTGGGTTTTGCTGGGGATCCGCACCGCACCCAAGGAGGACTTGGCCTCCTCCTCCGCCGAGTTGGTGTACGGGGCCCCCTTGACGGTTCCCGGGGAGTTCATCCCACCAGCGCAGGGTCGAGTGGAGCAGCCTTCTGACGCCCTGCAACGTCTTCGGCAGACGGTGGGCAGGCTGGCACCTGTGCCCACGTCACGTCATGGGACCTTCCAGCCACACGTCCCTGCCGCTCTGGAGGACTGCCAGTTTGTGTTCCTGCGCAGGGACGCACACCGATCACTTCTCCAGCGGCCGTACGAGGGCCCCTTCCGGGTCCTGCAACACGGCTCGGCCACATTCGTTCTGGACATGGGGGGTCGCAGAGAGACTGTTTCGGTCGCACGGCTGAAGCCGGCACACGTGGACATTGATCGGCCGGTGCCGGTTGCGCAGCCCCGCCCGCGCGGTCGCCCCCCGTCCAAGCTACCCCCTCCAGTGTCTGCTACGACCCCTCCACCTGTCGGTCAGTCGCCGGTCCCTGCGCCGGTCATGGTGCGCACCCGGGCTGGTCGCCTCGTGCGCCCTCCTGTCCGTTTTGTACCTCCGGTTCTTGGGGGGGGGGGGGTCCTGTGGCGGATCAGGCCACTCCTTGGGTCAGCCCCCTCGTTACGTGACGGACAGGCGTAAGGGGTTAAAAGCCTGACCAGGGGGAGGCGTGGCTCTTACCCTAGGGGAACTACGCTGTGGGCTGAAGCGCAGCCTAATAAAAGAATCTTACTAAAAACTGCCTGGCGTCTTGCCTTTTCTCTGGCCTCCGCCAGGCCACTACACCCGGGTGTTTCACGAGGGGAGGTTGGGGTGAGGAGGGGCCGAGATGAGGGGGGGCCGGGATGAGGGGGCGGCATGAGGGGGGGGCGGCATGAGGGGAGGGGGCGGGATGAGGGGGGGGGGCGGGATGAGGGGGGGGCGGGATGAGGGGGGTTGGGGGGAGGGTTGGGGTGAGGGATGGTTGGGGTGAGGGAGGGTTGGGATGAGGGGGTGGGATGAGGGGGTGGGTGAGGGGGCATGGGTGAGTGTATTGGGTGAGGGTGGGGGGATGGGGTGAGGGAGTAGGCGGTGGGGGGCAAGGTGTGAATGGGTGGAGGGGCAGGGGTGAGGGATGGGCATGGGTAGGGTGTATTGAGTGAGGAGGCAGGGGGTGGGGGGGATGGGGTGTGTGGGCAGGGGGTAGGTCATGAAGGGATAGAGCATGAGGGATAGGGTGTATGGGGTGAGTGGGCAGATCCCCCACGGGGGGGGGGAGAGAGAGAGTAGCAGTTGTAAAAATCTGTGCAATTTGTATCTTCATCAGAGAGAAATAAAGGGATTGGGGGGAAAATAATTGAGGGGGTGGGGGTGATTTTAATGGCAGCCAGTTTACTACCTGCTCCAATCCCTCTCCGAAACACATAAATGAGGAAATATGAGAATGCTGAAGTTATGAACAGACAGAACATTTGCTGTCAATAGATGACATAAAAGGAGGCAGAATTTACAGTTCAGAAGTGGCCTTTTGGGCCGGGATCTTTGCCAAGTTTAATGTTCTGCAGGTAATTTAATTCGAGGCACCAGGGCTATAAACCGTCATTGTAAAATACCGACACAATATTAAGCCTGACTCTTTTTAAGAGAGCGTTGCTTTGTGAGAGGAGTGCATTTTCTTCTTAATGAACTCTCTCTGATTGCAGATAAACTTACTGAAGCATAATCTTCACTCTATAATTATTCACACATGATTAAAAATGGGATAATTTATAATGGGGAATAAGGAAATGGTGTTGCAACTAAACAAATTTCTTTTTTTTGTTCCTACTATTGGGAAGAAGGTAACAGGAGTCTGTAAAGCATGTCCACCAGGTTGAAGAACAGCTTCTGCAAAACAACATAGTGCTGGAATAACTCAGCGGGACAGGCAACATCTCTGGAGAACATGGATGGGAAACGTTTCGGGTCGGGACCCTTGTTCAGACTGATTTTGGGGGGCATGTATTGGGGGTGGGGGGACAAAAAAGTCCATGTGTGGTTATTTTGGGACTCTGGATTAGTCCAAAAAAATTCTCGGTGTCTTTGATGGCTTTGCAAAGGTTATAAATGGGTAAATATTTTTAAATGGTAAGAAACCGGGAAATATCGATATGTAAGGGATCCAGCGATCCCCACACATTAACACTATCCTACACACACTTGGGACATATTTTTTTACATTTATACCAAGCCAATTAACCTACAAACCTGAACGTCTTTGGAGTGCGAGGAAACCGAAGATCTCAGAGAAAACCCACGCATGTCATGGATAGAACGTACAAACTCCGTACAGACAGCACCCGTAGTCAGGATCGAACCCGGGTCTCTTTGTTCCCGCCCTTTGTTTGGGCTTTTTCTCACCTCCAGTTTATTTCCCCCGCCTCCTCTACTTTCAGACTGAAGGGTTCTGACCCGAAACGTCACCTATTTTTCTCCAGAGATGTCTGGCCTGCTGAGTTACTCCAGCACATTGCGTCTCCCTGAGCAGAGATCAAGTTGGTGAAGCTTCGATTGGCCAGAGTTTAGAATAAAGATCTTACAATGAAACGTGAAAAGAAAATCGTAGAGAGTTTGATAGACAAGGGAACCTCCCTGGTTGAGGGGTCCAGAACGAGGGCTCACAGTCTCAACATTTTACAGTGAAGCCTCAATTTGGAAACAATTTCAGAAAGGAGAGGATAAAACTGATTGGATAGCAGCCACCTTTCACCTGAATTTGTTGATAGAGAGTTGCAGTAATGGCAGCCATTTTGATAGACATCAGATTGATTTGCCAGGAAATTAAGGCTTAAGGCAGATAATGGCTGTTAATTGATTGAACCTGACATCTGATTAATGGGTTAATGCCCCTGGGACTATTTACCTTGCGTGCCTTGGTTTTAGCATTGTGATCAGAATCAGTTGAAATAAATAGACATTGATTAGAGATTAGGACGAGTTTGTCCTGGCGGCTTCCCAAACAGCCCACAGGCATGACATGACAGTGCATAATATCCCCACACTGAACGATAGCAGTTACTGGTGAATTGGTACATCTGCCACTGATCCTCAAAGGGTGAGGAAGAATGAGGTTGTTTCTCTGATGACCCAGGATTCTGATGACCCAGGATTATGTTGAATAATTACCCATGCAGTCTCCATTGTAATGCATAACATTATTACATTCAATATAATTCCTGATTTTCAGCCTATTCTGCTAAAAGAACATGTAGAAAAACACTGAAGGTGTGAAAACGCAGATGCTGGAATCTTGAGCAAACCTCAAAGTGCTGGAGGAACTCAGAGAGTCAGGCAGCATCTGTGGAGGACATGGATAGATGACGTTTCGATTCAGGACCCTTCTTCAGACTGATGGAGTGTGGGGGGGGGGGGGGAAGAGAGAAAACTCGAAAAGAGAGCTGGGGCAGAAAAAGGACTGGCAAGTGATAGGTGGATACAATGATTGGCAGATGGGTGGAGTAAGTGACAAAGGCGAGAGGTGTAAAGGAGACTAAAGAGTGTCTGAATTGGAGAAGTTAAAGAAGAGGTGTGGCAAAAGATTGCTGCATATTATTGTGTCTGAAGGTAGTGTGGTGAGATGCCAAGAAAGACATTTGTGTTATTGTGGACCAATACTACTTAGTCATAGAGTGATACAGCGTGGAAACAGGCCCTTCGACCCAACTTGCCCACAACGGCCAACAATGTCCCAGCTACACTAGTCCCACCTGCCGCATTTGGTCCATATCCCTCCAAACCTGTCCTATCTATGTACCTGTCTGACGCTTTTTTTAAACGTTGGGTTAGTCCCTGCCTCAACTACGTCCTCTGGCAGCTTGTTCCATAGCCCCACCACCCTTTGTGTGAAAAAGCTACCCCTCAGATTCCTATTAAATCTTTTCCCCTTCACCTTAAACCTATGCCCTCTAGTCCTCGATTCACATGCTCTGGGCAAGAGACTGTATTCCTCTCATGATTTTATACACCTCTTATAAGATCCTATTGCGCTCCAAGGAATAGAGTCCCAGCCTACTCAACCTCTCCCTATAGCTCACACCCTCTAATCCTGGCAACATCCTCGTAAATCTTCTCTGTACCCTGTACCCTTTCCAGCTTGCTTTTGCGTTTCTATGAGATTCTCCTTACAATCAATCACACTTTGCCTGCATGGTGGAAATGATTGTACATCAGGTGCTTCAATAATTACATGTTACTGGTACATTAACAGTGTGGTTAAAATACTGCAGTTACAGTGTTGATGCATCGGTAACTAATATGTAATTATTGATGCACATTTTATACAACAATTCCACAACACTGTCGTCATTGTGTCCAACAGGACTTTGCAAGCAGCAGTGATTGAACAAGGTCATCAGGTCATAAGTGATAGGAGTAGAATGAGGCCATTTGGCCCAACAAGTCTACTCCGCCATTCAATCATGGCTGATCTATCTCTCCCTCCTAACCCCATTCTCCCATAACCTCTGACACCTTTGCTAATCTATCTATGCCTTAAAAATATCCACTGACTTGACCTCCACAGCCTTCTGTGGCAATGAATTCCACAGATTCACCACCCTGATCATTTTGGCCAGAATCTAGGATGAATCCTTGCTGTTTAAGGGAACCTCCAATGTGACACAGATATAAGCCTCATACTTTCATTAACTTCCACCTCCCTATTTCTGACATTCAAATCTATCTTCCTCTGTTTGCACCTGTCCATCACCTAACAACATATGCTGTTAGGCCTTAGCTCCATGCTCTAGATTCCCACATTGGCTTCTGTGGAAAAGATGTCATTGAGCTGGAAAGAGTGCAGAGAAGATTTACAAGGATGTTGTCAGGGTGTGGGCTGTAAGGAGAAGTTGAAAGGCTAGGACTGGCCTGATTCTGCCCCTATGTCCTATGACATGCACATTTGAATTCTCCAATTTGAGGTAATTTATCAACATACACGCAGACCCTCCCCATCTTCCCTAAGCCCCACCAGGTGGAGCACCCATTTCTCTCACAATCCTGCCTCCCTTTCCCCTTCTCCTACTCCTTTCCACCTGTATATATCCTTTCATCTGGCTTCACATTTCACACTGCCTTTGTCCAACCACATGCCAATCAAACACCCCCTTCATCTATATCCACCTATCACTCGCCAGGCTTTGTACCACCCCATCCTCTCTTCCAGTTTTCTCCGCTCTCCTACAATTTGTCTCCTGAAGAGTCCCAACTCAAAACACCTATCCATGTTCTTCAGAGATGCTCCCTGACCCGCTGAGTTTCTCCAGCCTTTTGGGTCTTTTTCTGTGGCTAATTATTATATGTACTGATAACAGGACAATGAAATATGTAGGAAGGAACTGCAGGTGCTGGTTTACACCGAAGATAGACACAAAATGCTGGAGTAAGTCAGTGGGTCAGGCAGTCTGAAGAAGTGTCTCGACTGGAAACGTTACCTATTCCTTTTATCCATGGATGCTGTCTGACCCGCTGAGTTACTCCAGCTTTTTGAGTCTAGAACAATGAAATTCCTACATGCAGCAGCATAACAGGCCTGCAAACACAATACACACAGATAACATATCAACAAAAATTCAATAAATTAATAACCCCAATACAAATGCAAAACGTCTGAAGTCCTTACTACAATTAAAGGCAGGCCATAGTTGACAGATGAGGTTAGTGTTGTTTAATGTTCAAGAGCCTGATGGTTGTTGGGAAGAAGCTATTGATGTCCATGTTATTTATCTTGGAAACATGTTCGGAGGTTGTGTCACAGAGCTGAAGCAATTATGTTTTTGTACGCCCCATATTATGAAACAAACAAAACTGAAGAAGAAGAATCTCGCTTACCTTGGCAGTCACAGCTTTGATGTTGGCCGGCATGATGCATTCAAAAGCGTTTAAATGTTTTTCTCGGGAGAAAATAATCGGCTCAGACTTCAGTTTCTGTAAATATTCTTCTTTGTTTAAAATATCTGAAAGGTAAGTACTGAGGTTAATAAACTGATCCAAAGCAGTTTTCTTTAATCATAAGATTTTTGTACGCTACACTTCTCCCACAATGTTTTCATCTTTGTTCTCTCTAGCTAATGTTAAAGACGTTGTCTGTGCCACAAAGTCTTGTGTGTGCATTGAACCTGGACATCACCAGACTATTTAATGAGATATAATAATCTTCCAGGAGATTCAGCGTGGTCTGTATTGTGTTGTACACCTCTCGGGTAAGGAATCGGCAATAGTCATTCCCTGGTGGAGGTTTAGGTTTATTATTATTTCCATGTGTACCAGGACAGCATGTGGTTCAAGACCCTGGAGGCCAGCTGCCAATGCCACGGGAGGGTCTACTTGTCAGGGAGAAGCCTGGTCAGCTACAGCAGGAGATGTTCAGATTCTCCTCTCCAGGCAGCACGTCAAAACCACACCGTCATCTCTCGCAGATGGACGGATGCCAACAACAGTGCTGAGGTACAGTGAAAAGCTTTGTGTTCAGTTTAGTTTATTGTCACGTGTACCGAGTACATGGTTTCCAGTCAGCGGAATGACATTCCATGATTACAATCGAGCCATTTACAGGGTACAGATACACGATAAGGGAACAACGTTTTGTGCAAGGTAAAGCCAGCAAAGTCTGATCAAGGATAGTCCGAGGGTCACCAATGAGGTAGAGAGTAGTTGAGGACTGCTCTCTGGTTGTGGTAGGATGATTCAGTTGCCCGATAACAGCTGGGAAGAAACTGTCCCTGAATCTGGAGGTGTGCGTTTTACTCGTTTTGCATGCTATCCTATCGGATGCGATAATACTACACATAAATACAATCAAGCCAAACTCAAGTACAATAGGTAGGGCAAAGAGGAAAATACAGAGTGCAGGAAATAGTTCTCAGCATTGTAGCGCATCAGTTCCAGAGACAAAGTTGAATGTCCGCAATGGTGTAGAGGTGAATCGGACAGTCCCCTAGCTTATTGAAGGACCTTCTAGAAGCCTGATAACACAGGGGAAGAAGCTGTTCCTGAGTCTGGTGGTGCGCGGTTTCAAGCATCTGTACCTTCTGCCTAATGGGAGTAGGGAGGAGGAGGAATGACCGGGGTGGGACGTGTCTTTGATTATGTCGGCTGCTTTTCTGAGGCAGCATGAAATGTAGCTGGAGTCGATGGTGGGGATTCTAGTCTGTGTTGAACCTAGGCATCACTAGACTATTCAATGAGACACATTAATCTTCCATGAGATTCACTATGGTTCTATATTGTGTAGTACACCTCTCAGGTAAGGTGTGCGGAAAAATAATTTTCTGGTGATTTGACCTATGTTCACACTGACTCAAACATCATTTTAATCACATAAAAAAATACACAGCAGGTACAATTCAGTACAGACTGTTCAGCTCAACTATTCCTGGCACATGTTTATGGTCTCTATATGTTTTTCCAACCCCTTGCCATTATTTTCTTACTCAGGTATTTGGCTTCTCTTTAAAATGCTAAATTCACATCTTTGTGCTGCACCGAAACAAAAGAGGTTTCCTTGTTATAATTTAGTCGCGCAGCACGGAAACGGGCCCTTCGGCCCAGCTTGCCCATGCCGACCAAGATGCCCCATCTACACTAGTTCCACTTGCCTGTGTTTGGCCCATATCCCTCTAAACCTGTCCTATCTATGTACCTGTCCACATGTCTTTTGAATGTTGTTACAGTACCTGCCTCAACTACCTCCACTGGCAGCTCGTTCCATATACCCACCCCACAATGCATTAAAAAAAATTGTCCCTCAGGTTTGTGATAAATCTTTCTTCTCTCACCTTAAACCTACGTCCTCTGGTTCTCTACCCTGGGTAGAGGACTATGTGCATTCATCCTAACTATTCCCCTCATGGATTTATATATCACTGTAAGATCAGCCCTCTCAGCCTCCTGCACTCCCAAGAACAAAACTCCTGACAACATCCTTGTAAATCTTCTTTGCACTATTTCCAGCTTAACAACATCTTTCCTCTGGCATATTAAATCATACATTTATGCCATTTAATTTTGGCCTTTTCCACAAAAAGATACATCTCCTCCATAACTACCATATAAATGAAACCTTTCCCCAAGTTTAGAAAGTCGAAGATCTGCTGTCCAAGGATACTAGAGGAACAAGATGGACCACTCCATTGAAATCGCTTATACTGAAGTGTAGTACGCAAAGGAGCCATTTTAGTAGGCAAAACCCGCCGTTTGCTATGCCTCTCGCAGTGTAATCAGTGGTGTGGGGGAACAGTATGTGTGATGATACCATTAAAATGCAGAATATATCTCATCTATCAATTCACAGATTTTTGTTATTTTTCCTTTAAAATGTTTCTGCAAGTTTCTGCCTACTAAAATGGCGCCATGACATACTAGGGTTTTTAGGATCGAGTGGTCTATCTTGTTCCTCTAGTATCTTTGCTGCTGTCTCTTGTAACCTTAGCGTAGAAAGCTTCCGTTTGTATCACTTCACTCCAGAGAACAAGGTGCAAGCTTGTTCTAATGATAATCACAGGATTATTGTCATGCCATTGCAATGGCATATCTAGCTTCCTGCTGTACTGGGAGAGGAATGCGTCTTCTGTCACATGCCCAACATGTTGCTGTACCTATTTTGAATGTGTACCTTGAGTACATTTTGTGGTTTGAAATTCCGATTCATTCAATACCGTGAAGTAAAGTTCCAGATTTAGGGCATGTCACAGAGGAAGACTTTCTAAACCTATGTGTTTTGTATCGTGAGTATCTTAATCAAACTCTGGAAAGTTGCAGCCACTTTCTCTATGGTCACATTCATTTCTCTTTCACAGAAAGTGAATATATCACTTTTGTTTGTTGGCTGACCTGATCCCAATTGCCTCCAAAATGGATGTAAATTCTATTCTAGACACAAGGAACTGCGGATGCTAGTTTAAACTACAGATAAACACAAAATGCTGGAGTGACTCAGTGGGACAGGCTGCAGCTCTGGAGAGAAGGAATTGGTGACGTTTCGGGCCAAGATCCTTCTTCAGACCCTTCTTCAATCTTACTTCTGCCCTGCTACCATTCTCTTTCCCCTCACACCAACCTCATCTCTTTCATCTGCCTGCACCAAGGGACTGCACTTATAAACCCTAATTTATGATTGGATTGGATTAGAAACACAATATGAAAACAGGCCCTTTGACCCACCAAGTCTACGCCAACCATCGATCACGATTCCACCGGGTGGCGCCAGCAATGGCTGCCTCGCCAACAGTCTGTCTGTCCTTTCCTTCTTTGTTATTTGTTTGTATATGTTAAATGTATGTTTTTAGTGTTCTTTAGGTTGTTTTATGTGGGGGTGGGGGGGGAAGGTTTGGGGGAAACTTTTTTCTAATCTCTTACCTCAACGGAGATGCGATTTTTTTCCGTATCGTATCTCCGTCTGCACTGCGGCCTAACATCGAGGAGTTGGCGGCCTTTGCTGGAGACTGACTTCAAGAGCTCCATCCGTGGGAGCCTGCGGACTTAACATCACGGAGCTCGCGGTCCCTGTCGGGGGTCGACTTTGGGGCTCCAACAGCGGGAGCCTGCGGACTTTAACATCGCAGAGTTCGCGGTCTCTGGTTAGAGACCGACTTTCGGGAGCTCCAAGCTGCAGGAGCTTCGATCGCCCCGATGCGGGAGCTTCGACCGCCCCGACACGTGAGCTTCGACCGCCCCGACACGTGAGCTTCGACCGCCGGCTATGGGAGCTTCGACTGTCCAGACTGTGGATGGTTCGACTGCCCCAACCGCAGGAGAATAAAAAGAGGAAGCAGATTGGACTTTATTGCCTTTATTGCCTTCCATCACAGTGAGGAATGTGGAAACCGCTGTGGTGGATGTTTATGTTCAATTTTATGTAGTTGTGTGTCTTGTTGCTTTTTTTTAGTATGGCTGTATGGTAATTTGAATTTCACTGTACCTTAAAAGGTACACGTGACAATAAACTGACCTTGAAGCCTTGAAATACGTGTTCCACTCCCTACACACTAGGGGCAGGGCCACCTTACAGAGGGACAATTAACCTACAAATCCACACATCTTTGGAACGTGGAAGCAAACCGGACCACCCGGAGAAAACAAACGGGGTCATGGGGAGAACGTGCAAACTCCTTGCAGAGATCAGCCGAGGTCAGGATCAAACCCAGTCTCTGGCGCTGTGAGGCAGCAACTCTACCAGCTGCGCCACCGTGCTACCCAAATATGATTTTTTTTAAATTCAATGAATGACCCGAAACACAAACTCTGTTCCTCATCTTCCAGATGCGGTCTAGCTATTGAATATCTTCCATAATTCTCTGCATTTTAATTCTAGATTTCCACCCTGTGCATTTATTTTTTTGCTTCTGTTGACAGCTGGTGAGATCGGATAAACAGACAGCTTGAGTGGTCATCGGATAAGAAGGAGTTTCAGGCCTGATAGACATCGGGGACTGTACTGTGCTCTGTTCACTGTCCTTCTGAGCGTTGGAGCAGTGATTTATGACGGTCTTTCAGATGGCAAGGAACACTCTGAACAATCAATTAAACAATGCACAAATCAAGTCTCCACGCGATAATCAAAGGGATCAAAGAAATCAGAGTGTGCCCGAGTCCAGAATATACAGAGGTCCAAAAATGCAAAAGGGATGAAAATAGAAGGACAAGTGGGGAAAACGCACGCCTCTCATTGTTTTAGGACAAAACAACTTCTTGTCCTTTCCAAAGGCAGGTAAAGTAGTTAATAATTTATCAAAGGGACAATCGTAAATATGTTTGTCATTTAATCATAACTCACCCAGAGAGTTGTGAATCTGTGAAATTCTCTGCCACAGAAGGCGGTGGAGGCCAATTCACTGGATGGTTTCAAGAGAGAGTTAGATTTAGCTCTTAGGGCTAACGGAATCAAGGGATATGGGGAGAAAGCAGGAACGGGGTACCGGTTTTGGATGATCAGCCATGATCATATTGAATGGCGGTGCTGGCTCGAAGGGCCGAAAGGCCTCCTCCTGCACCTATTTTCTATGTTTCAATGTAATCGCTCCGCAAAAGGAAACAATTCCTCCTCATTCACTTATTTCTGGAAAATAAATGTCAATAATATCATGTAACGGGCAGGTTACAAAGGGTCTCGTCTTGAAACGGCGTCTTGTCCTTTTCTCCAGCGATGTAAACAAGTCCAAAAATGAGAGGTGCAAAATAAGGCCAATTGGGCCCATCAAGTCTACTTCACCATTCAATCATGGCTGATCTATCTTTCCTTCTCAACCCCATTCCCTTGCCTTCTCCCCCTAATCCCTGATACGTCGCTTGATAGCTTAGTTACTCTAGCATTTTGGGTCTATCTTCGGTGTGAACTAGCATCTGCAGTTCCTTCCTACAGATTCTTCACCTTGTTAGCTTGAAAACTGTGTATCCAAGAGGTAACTCACTTTGGAGACACAAGGAACTACAGGCACTGAAATCTTGTGCAGGACACAAAGCGCTGGAGTAAATCAGTGGGCCAGGCAGCATCTGTGGAGGGAAAAAATGGGTGACATTTTGGGTCGGAACCCTTCTTCAGAAGCAGTAGAAGAAGATGATCCTAGCTTTACCTGGTTTGCAGATGTCAAATTCCATTGCTTCTCCAGAATTGAGTAACTTTTGCACGAGCAACTTGGCCAGTGGGGTCGGTGAGAAGAGCACTGGACGTTTTTGTTGGGTGTGGTACGAATGCACCAAGCTGTAGGGGATTAGGCTGAAGGTCTTCTTCATGTCGCTCTCTGGATCTACGTCTTAAAGAACAAAATAGAATTAAAACTAGTGGTGTTCATCTCAGTTTACCAACCTTCTACAGGTAGATAGAAGGAGATCCTTCTTCCATGTGGCTATCAAACTGTACAACTCCTCCCCCTTCTGTCGTGGGCTAGACTGAGACTGAACCCTCCCCCCCCCCAATCTTTGCACCTCCCCAATCCTTTCCACTCGTCACGTTATATTTCATGTTTCATGTATTTTGTGATTTTATGACTGTTGGCAGATCAATTTCCCTCCTGGGATAAATAAATCTATTGTATCACATCATGTTGTTCCCTTTATCATGTATCTGTGCACTGTGAATGGTTCGATTGTAGTCATGTATGGTTTTCCGCTGACTGGTTAGTACACAACCTTTTCACTGCCTCGGTACACGTGACAATAAACTAAACTCAAGTTCTCCCTTTCTCTTACCATCTTGCTTGTCAGCCGAGAGCTTCAGTGTTTCGAAGGAGGCTTTCACTGGGCCGGAGGGGGAGCTGGTGACAATCCGCACTCGCTCACTGCTGTTCAGCCTCTTGTACTTGTTGTCGGCCCTGCTGACAAACTGGAGGGAGGAAAGGATGAATATCATTTACACAGAAGCACAGCATCACAACCGGCCCATTAATGTCAAGGAACACGCCCAAGCTCGGTACTCGCTTCATGCACATTGTGAAGGCATGGTTCAATGTACAGAATCATGGAAAGATCATCCCGTCAAATTGCCTAGAAGTGGATGATGGAGTTTGATCGATTTAAAAAATACAACATGCAAACAGACCCTTCAGCACATCGAGTACGTGCCAACCATCGGTCACCTGTTCACGTTAGTTCTACGTTATCCCACTTTCTCATCCACTTCTTACACACTCGGGGCAATTTACAGACGCCAATTAACCTACAAACCCGTGCGTCTTTGGGTTGTGGGATGGAACCGGAGCACCCTAACCCTAACCCTTCTGTGATACTGCCTGACCGGTAGAGTTCCCTCAGCACTTTGTTTCATGCTTGTTTCTTGGGCTGATGGTCAGGTCTGTGGATAATATTAGAACATATGGGAGAAAATAACATTGTTGAGGGTCCTTGAGGAGCACTTATCCCAGGGAGCAAAATATATCTTGCTGGGTTTCTAGCAAAGCAGACATCCAGCTGTGAATACACAGTGGGGAAGCAGTCAAAATTAATCAATTGCTATAATCACTATTTGCTTCTGAAGTATTTCTATTTGCATCTCTGGAGAGTTGGATTAAATCTCAACAGATCATGGTTCCCTGATGAGCTCTACTCAGATTCAGGATAGAGTTGTGCTGAAAGCTGAGCAACCGTCCATCATGCATGAGATCAAAAATATGGGTTGAATTTCATCTCAAATACAGTAAGAGGAAAGAAAGATTCCCATTTTTAGCATCATTCATAACCCATAGAATATCCTGGTGCAACCTGCAGTCAATGAAGTACATTGTAAAGTGCCAAAGGGCACAAAGTGCTGGAGTAACAGGTTGGGCAGCATCTTTGGAGGAGATGCAACTTCTGAAAAAAGGTCACCTATCCAAGTTCTCCAGAGATGCTGCCTGATCTGATGAATTACTCCAGCACTTTGCAAGCTTTAGGTGTATTAACCAGCATCTGCAGTTCCTTGTTTCTGCAATGTAAAGTGTATTTGCTCATGTAAGGTTGCATACAATGAAGCCAGATTAAACAGAGATCTCCCATAAGCAGCAATGATCAATCTTTTTCTTAAGTGAGCAAGACACAAAGAAGTGGAGGAAGTCAGAACTCAGTGGGTCAGGCAGCATCTGAGGAGCGGATAGGTGATATTATGGGTCAGGACCCTTCAGAGTCTGAAGGGTCCCAATCCAAAACACTGCCTATCCATTCCCTCCATAGACGCTGCTTGACTCACTGCGTTCCTCCAGCACTTTGTGTTTTGCCTAAGATTCCAGTATCTGCTGTTCATTGTATCTACATTTCTCTTTAGTACTGTTAGTTGACAACAAGCCAGGGCACTGGAAATCAAGTGATTTAGTCTAATAAAATGTTCTTTTCAATAATAGTCATACCAGATTGACTAAAGTTAATCCAATAGCGAGATAGTTTGAAGATTGGAGAGATCACGTGTCATTTGCAATAGATTACATAAATTAATGATTTTTTCAGTTCAACCTCTACATTAGTAGATATTAGATCTTGAATGTTTGTGGGAAACTAAGGCTCACTAATAAAACTGTTCTTTCAAATGCACATTGCAAGAAATACGTGACTGAAATCCAAACAAGTAATAACGAATAGCTAAATGTTCCTTTAATCTGCCCCTGCATTGTTGATTCTAATGAAAACATCTTTCAAAAACAAGGGGCACCTTTCCACATAAACTGTTTTATTAAACGTGGAAAAAAAATCTATTTTGAAATTTTCTGTAGGAAGTGACCTTCCTCAAGCAATTACCTGTGATTTAATTTGACCTTTCAAATACAATTTATTGTTCTGCGATAATAATTCTTCAATGTAAATCAGCTGCCACTGAAAGATGTGTGCCATTGATCTCTGTGATACTCTTCAGCTTTGCGTAGGAGTATCGAGCAGGAGTTCAGTAATTGTGTGTGGCTCCAGGACCTACACAAAGATACTGCACTTTGTGGACAAGAAGACGCTGGTACACACGGTTAATAAACACGTGCGTCACATGGCCATAAAGCAAAAGAACGATGGTTAACTTTTTAGTTACTTGTTTGCGTAACTTTAGTTACATGACTTGTTTCCGTCACATGGAAAATGCACTGTGTGAGTATGCAATGTGTCCTACGCCAACACGGGAAAGAAGACAGCTCACCGCCACCTTCTCATGGCCAATTTTCCCCCTCTCACCATCCACATATGTCATCTTGTTTTTGATCCCTTGCCCTGGGTGAAAGACTCCGTGCATTCATCCTATTAATTCCCCTCATGATTTTATGCACCTCTATCAGATCACCCCTCTGCTCCTGCGCTCCAAGGAATAAAGCCCTCACCTGCCCAACCTCTCTCCACAGGTCAGGCCCCCTCAAGTCCTGGCAACATCCTCGCAAGTCGCTGCCTTCTTTGCACTAATATTTTATGTCACTTTGATAACAGCAAGAACAGTAACCAGTTGACGTTGATCGGGTGGGTGAAGGTCATTGTGGAGCTGTGGTGGAACTGAAGGACGTGTAAGTTGTGCTGAACTTTGTGTCCCTCATGCAGTGACCCATCACTGTTGCTTTCCTGCAGTTCAGTCGGAAATAGTCACCTGTAAAATCTGTCCGAGGAAAACACTTGCTCGGGAGAGGCGTGGAGCCTTGGGATCAGTAGGAGGTTGTTCTTCAGGCTGGAAAAGGCTCTGGAAGAGAGAACAATCACACATGTCACCAGCTGGCCTGACTACTGAGCTGCCTAAGTTTCTACACACATGCTGCCTGAGTTACTACAGCACTTTATGTTCCCCATGAGTATCTCATTCAGAGTTTTCATAGAGTTCTACTGTGGCTTAAATAAATTACAGCCTCCCTGCAGTGGGCAGGTTAAACTAATTTTGTTCCAGTGTTTTATGTCATTATTTCAATCCTTCGATTTTGTAAGTGCCTTGTCATTCATTATTCTGAATGCATCGCCATGCGTTTACAGCCGTTGCAGAAACCTATTATAATTTTGAAATTTTGCAAAAATCCAATATCTTATTTAATTGATTACAGCAAAAATGTGTAAATATCTACAGTAGGCATAAATACAGTGTGCAACATAACACCACACAAATGGCCCAGCCCCAATTGAATACATCTCAAGCAAGTGCAAATGTACTTTAAGAAATCAAGTATTGACAATCCAAAATAATATTCTGTCTCTCTCCTACGCCAGTCAGTTCAATGAAGCGATATGTTGGGATTGCAGGTTGTTCTAGCTTCTCAGTGCATTCTTCACTCATGCCTCTGCACGGTCACTTTACCTCGGTTGACAATAATTTTATTTGGATTGCCACCTGCCTCTCTCACTGGTTGACGTCTCCATATTTTGTTCTCAAAATATTTCCACAATTTGGTGCATCGGGTATTTAGAGCCGTAGCCAAATTTGATTTGACTGGGGAAAAATGAGATCAAGGAGAAGTCTGATAAATTGTTCTCCATGGCTGTGGACTGGATGATTAGTTAATAGGTCGTAGAGTCAAACAGGTCCTTTGGCCCAACTTGCCCATGCCAACCAACATGCCACATCTACATTAGTCCCACCTTGGCCCAAAACCCTCTAAACCTATCCTATCCATGTACCTGTCCAAATGTCTCTTAAATGGTATGATAGTACCTGCCTCAGCTACCTCCTCACCAGCACATTCCATATACCTACCACCTTTGTAAAAAAGTTACCTCTCAGATTCTTATTAAATCTCCCCCCCCTCCCACCTTAAACCCATGTCCTCCGATTCTTTTTCCCCTACACTGGGCAAAATACTCTGTGCATTACCCGATCTATTCCTCTTCTGATGCGACATAAAAATAAAAATGTTGGGTGCCCAATACATGCAGTAGGCTTACTGGACCTTCATTAGTTTTTAACATAGAACAGCACAGCACAGGAACAGGCCCCTTCTGCCCACAATGTCTTTGCCAAACACAATGCCAAGAGAAACTAATCTCCCCTTCCTGGATGTGACGCATATCCCCCCATTCCCTGCATATCCATGTGCCGATCCAAAATCATCTTAAGCACCACTATCATATCTGTCTGCACCGCCACCCCTGGCAGCACGATCCAGGCACTCACCAGCCTCTGTGTAAAATAACTTGCCCTGCACATATCCTTTAAACTTTGCCCCTCTCCCCAAAGCTAGAGGGGAAATGGGTGAAGCTACGCCCTCTAATCTTTGACATTTTCACCCTGGAGAAAAAGGGTCTGGTCTGATTGTCCACTCTATCGATGCCTCTCATAACTTTAGGTACCCCTATTTATGTTCTCTTGATGATCCACTGCTAAATAGACAATCTTCACAGTATAAGCATGTCGGTAGTTTATATCCAGGGTTGAACCCTCTTCCAGGAGTGGACTTACTCTCAGACTTCATGTTCAGCACGTGATTATGCACTTAGAGATTTGAAGGGCATTGCCGCAGTGGCATGTTGGACCCAAATAGACACAGATTTCGGTAATTTCAACACTTTAGATAAATAGCAGAGCTTTTGAGGCAAAATAGGTTATTCACTTAATGGAAATTGATTGTACACAACAGTATAAATTATTCAGAGTGATGGGAAGACAGACCCATAATCCGCGGAGTGTACTATATTGATTGTCCGTCTCATCTCTGCTGCCACGGTACATCAGCCTCTGAAGCTTCACCAGGAGCAGCTGCTGAGCTCTGCAACAGAAAGATGAAGGCAGAGGATTACACATACAGGACTCTGGTTGTGCTCTAGTGCTTCCACTTTAATGTTGCTGTTGCTGGTTCGATGCCCGTGACTGAACACTATCCTCTTCATCGGTCTGAAGAAGAGTCCCGACCCAAAACGTCACCTATCCGTGTTCTCCAGAGAGTCTGCCTGACCAGCTGAGTTACTCCAGCAGTTTGTGTATCAACCAGCATCTGCAGTTCCTTATTTCTAAATTCTGCTTTCTCAGCACAGCATGAATGTAACTGGCTCTCTATTAGTTTCCTTCTTTAGATTTGTGAATTCTCTCCCTAAACATACATTTCTCTCCCTTTATAGTTTAGGTTAGTGTATTTCAGAGATACAGCATGGAAACAAGCACTTCGGCCCACCAAGTCCACACCAACCATCGATCACCCGATCACACCAGAAACAAAGAACTGTGGATGCAGGTTAATACACAAAAGGACACAAAGTGCTGGAGTAACTCAGCGGTTTCTGCGGTTCTTTGTTTCACCATCCTCTTCCAATCTGGCTCGATGTGCAAGGCTAGGAACTGGTTGATCACCTCCAGCTGAAAGAGCCACTCAGCAGCATTACCCTCGACATTGTTTCCTTGACCCCACATGAATCAACACACATGCTATAAAGCTCTCCCATTCAGTGTTGGCCGCCGTAAATCCACCCGCTTCTCTACCAGAGAGCAGAGGCTCACGGCTGTGAAGAATTGGATGGATATATTACACATGGGACGAGAGCAGCTGTTTTGCCTTGCTGAGCTTTTCATCATGAACCTGGCAATATTCAGGTTGCAATGAATTTTAATGAAAAATCCATCAGAAGTTGAATGTGCAGTGAACAAGAATGTTAAGATCCAACTCGGCCATGTGCCACGTTTGACTTGACCAGTCCATCATGCAAACCAGCCTCCCTTCCATCTCTGGCTGTGGCTCTGAGTCCAGAACAAGGGGCCACAGTTTGAGAATAAGGGGTAGGCCATTTAGAACGGAGATGAGGAAGAACTTTTTCAGTCAGAGGGTGGTGAAGGTGTGGAATTCTCTGCCTCAGAAGGCAGTGGAGGCCAGTTCGTTGGATGCTTTCAAGAGAGAGCTGGATAGAGCTCTTAAGGATAGCGGAGTGAGGGGGTATGGGGAGAAGGCAGGAACGGGGTACTGATTGATAGTGATCAGCCATGATCGCATTGAATGGCGGTGCTGGCTCGAAGGGCTGAATGGCCTACTCCTGCACCTATTGTCTATTGTCTATTGTCTATTGTCTGGAAGCGCTGTAAGGCTGCAACTCTACCGCTGTGCCACGGTGCCGCCCCTAGTTTATTAGTTTAGTTTTGGAACATTGCATAAAACAGCCTCTACAGCCCACCGAGTCCATGCCAACCTGTTCACACTAGTTTTATGTTAGTTTGTGATACAACAATATGGCATTATAAAATGCAGAATGATGCCAAGGAAACATAGAAACATAGAAAAATAGGTGCAGGAGTAGGCCATTCGGCCCTTCGAGCCAGCACTGCCTTTCAATATGATCATGGCTGATCATCTAAAATCAGTACCCTGTTCCTGATTTTTTTCCCATATCCCTTGATTCCTTTAGCCCTAAGAGCTAAATATAACTCTCTCTTGAAAATATCCAGTGAATTGGCCTCCATTGCCTTCTGGGCAGAGAATTTTACAGATTCACAACTCTCTGGGCGGAAAGGTTTTTCCTCATCTCAGTCCCAAATGGCCGACCCCTTATTCTTAAACTGTAACCCCTGGTTCTGGACTCCCCCAATATCAGGACCATTTTTCCTGCATCTAGCCTGTCCAATCCTTTAAGAATTGTATACGTTTCTATAAGATCTCCTCTCATCCTTCTAAATTCCAGTGAATACAAGCCCAGTCGACCCATTTTGTCAGTCGAGTCAGTCCCGCCACCCCGGGAATTAACCTGGAGGGAGTGCACCTACGCTGCACTCCCTCAATAGCAATAATGTCCTTCCTCAAATTAGGAAACCAAAATTGCACACAATACTCCAGGTGCGGTCTCACCAGGGTGCTGTACAACTGCAGTAGGATTTCCTTGCTCTTAAACTCAAATCCTCTCGCAATGAAGGCCGACATGCCATTAGCTTTCTTCACTGCCTGCTGTACCAGCATGCTTACTTTCTGTGACTGATGTACAAGCACACCCAGGTCTTGTTGCACCTCCCCTTTTCCTAATCTGATACCATTCAAATAATAATCTGCCTTCCTGTTCTTGCCACCAAACTGGATAACCTCACCTTTATCCACATCCATACATCTGCCCACTCACCCAACCTGTCCAAGTCACCCTGCAGCCTCATAGCATCCTCCTCGCAGCTCACACTGCCACCCAGCTTTGTATCATCCGCAAACTTGGAGATGTCACATTTAATTCCGACGTCTAAATCGTTAATATATATTGTAAATAACGGGTCCCAGCACCGAGCCTTGTGGCACCCCACTAGTCACTGCCTGCCATTCTGAAAAGGACCCGTTAATTCCTACTCTTTGCTTCCTGTCTGTCAACCAGTTCTCTATCCATGTCAATACCCCACCCCCAATACCGGGCGGCACGGTAGCGCAGCGATAGAGTTGCTGCTTTACAGCGAATGCAGCGCCGGAGACTCAGGTTCGATCCTGATTATGGGTGCTGCACTGTAAGGAGTTTGTACGTTCTCCCCGTGACCTGCGTGGGTTTTCTCCGAGATCTTCGGTTTCCTCCCACACTCCAAAGACGTACAGGTATGTAGGTTAATTGGCTGGGTAAATGTTTTAAAAAAATTGTCCCTAGTGGGTGTAGGATAGTGTTAATGTATGGGGATCGCTGGGCGGCACGGACTTGGAGGGCCGAAAAGGCCTGTTTCCGGCTGTATATATATGATATGATATGATATGATAATACCATGTGCTCTAATTTTGCACACTAATCCCTTGTGTGGGACCTTGTCAAAGGCTTTTTGAAAGTCCAGATACACCACATCCACTGGCTCTCCCTTATCCATTCTACTTGTTACATCCTCAAAAAATCACAGAAAATTTGTCAAGCATGATTTCCCCTTCATAAATCCATGCTGACTTTGACCGATACCATCACTGCTTTCCAAATGCCCTATAACATTTTTAATAATCGACTCAAGCATCTTTCCCACTACCAATGTAAGGCTAACTGGTCTATAATTTCCCGTTTGCTCTCTCCTTCCTTTCTTAAAAAGTGGAGTTACATTGGCTATCCTCCCGTCCACAGTAACTGATCCAGAGTCGAGAGAACATTGGAAAATGATCACCAATGCATCCACAATTTCTAGGGCCACCTCCTTGAGTACTCTGGGATGCAGACCATCAGGCCCTGGGGATTTATCTGCCTTCAGTCCCAACAGTTTACCTAACACCATTTCCTAACTAATGTGGATTCCCTTCAGATCCTCCCTCCCACTAGATCCTCGGTCCCCTAGTATTTCTGGGAGATTGTTTGTGTCTTCCTTAGTGAAGACAGAACCAAAGTATTTGTTTAACTGTTCTGCCATTTCCTTGTTTACCATTATAAATTCACCTGTCTCTGTCTCTGAGGAAGAAAATGAATAAATGTGGGGACATCCCTAAAACACTAGCAGCATCTGATAGATAGAGTAATGATATTAAAGTTATCAAGTTATAAATATACTTTAATAAGGCAAACAGGAAAGAGTTCTCTGGGTGGCACAGCTGGTAGTGCTGCTGCCTTACAGCGCCAGACACCCGGATTCGATCCTGACCTTGGTTGCTGCCTGTGTAGAGTTTGTGCATTGTCCCTGTGACCACCTAGTTTTCTCCAGGTGCTCCGGATACATCCCACATCCCAAAGACACGCGGGATTTTAGGTTAATTGGCCCTCTGTAAAACTCCCCTAGTGTAGGGCGTTGATGAGAAAGTGGGAAAACATAGAATTAGTGTGAAAGGAGGATTGAAGGTCGGTAGGCCGAAGGTCCAGTTACCATGCTAAATATATCTCAACTCTAAGACAACGTGATCAAATCTAACATCTCTGCACATTTACCTCTGCTTCCTCACTGTTGGAGCCCCAGTTAAAATTGTCCCCGACTCATGTTCACTAAAGTTAATTATCCATTCATTATCACATTGCGACCTGTGGAAAATGTTTCTGAATTTGTTGCAATATTTTCTGCTTTATCCACCCTTGAAAAGTACATAATTAGCTGGAAACCACTTCAAGGTAACTGAGATGACGGAAGACACTCAAATGCAAGTTGCTTTTCAGTTTAGAAAAATTAAAAATGGTATGGCCTTTTTTGTGACTGTTTTCTGCCTGAATCTGCATGTTCATGAAATTATGGGCACGAGTCCCTGACAAAGACACTCCACTGTTTCCATGGAGTGTGCATGAGCATTTCTTGCTTGCCGCACAAACATATATCATTTGTCAATTGTTCACATGAAATTGAATCTGCCAGCTGTTTGCCTAACCTGCCTGTGTTCTGAATTATTTAATAGCAAAACCTCACTGCTTTTGAGTTATCAGCAGGGTTTTGAGGCTCCTTACACGGCTAGGAAAGTTCCCTTTATCTGATAGTAGTACAGTAAACCCTGGCAATTACGGACCTCTATACAGCCGACTTCGGTTATAGCAGACCAAGGCTCCCGTTCATAAGTGATAGGAGTAGAATTAGGCCATTCGGCCCATTAAGTCTACTGTGCCGTTTAATCATGGCTGATCTATCTCCCCTATTCCTGGGATCGTTCTTGTAAACCAGTGGCGTAACCGGTAGAGGTGCTAACTCTCAGCGCCAGGGACCCAGGTTCGATCCTGACCTTGGGTGCTGTCTGTGTGGAGTTTGCACCTTCTCCCTGTGACTGCGTGGGTTTGCCCCACAACCCAAAGACATGCGGGTTTGTAGGTTAATTGGCCCTCTGTAAAACTGACCCTAATGTTTAGCAAAGAACCGCTGAAGCTGGTTTAAATCGAAGGTAGACACAAAATGCTGGAGTAACTCAGAAGGACAGGCAGCGTCTCTGGAGAGAAGGAATGGGTGATGTTTCGGGTCGAGACCCTTCTTCAGACTGATGTCAGGGGAGTGGGCGGGACAGAGATAGAATGTAGTCGGAGACAGTGAGACTAGTGGGAGAACTGGGAAGGGGAGGGGATGGAGAGAGAGGGAAAGCAAGGCTATCTGAAGTTATAAAGCCCTAATGTGTAGCGAGTGTATGAGAAAGTGGGATAACATAGAGCTGGTGCGAATGGTCGGCGTGGACTCGGTGGACTGAAGGGCCCGTGTCTTCCATGCTGTTTCTCTCAGCTATCTCCAACAAGAGGCAGTCTAACCGCCTGTACTTGGCATTCAATGACCTTTGGCTAGCACCACACACTCAACAAGTCAGGAGCCACCACACTCCATGTTTGGATCAGTAAAGTAAGTACTTTAATTCCAAGAACAACTCAGAGGCAGGGCGCCCTGAGGAGAGTGATTGTCTCCAGATTCAGGAACAGTTTCTTCCCAGCTGTTATCAGGCAACTGAACCATCCAACAACCAGCTAGAGAGCTACTATCTACCTCATTGGAGAATCTCAGACTATCTTGATCGGACCTTTCTGGCTTCACCTTGCACTACTCGTTATTCCTTTATCATGTATCTGTACACTGTAAATGGCTCGATTGTAATCATGTATTGTCTTACCGCTCACCGGTTAGCACGCAACTAAAGCTTTTCACTGTACCTCGGTATGCGTGACTGTAAACTAACCTCACACTTGAACATCCCAGAGCCTTGCATCGATCACGGTGCACTAATCAGGACCGTGACGCCATACTCCACGCTACCATGGGTGAGTGTAACTCCGACTCCACGGCACCCAGGACGAACCAACCTTCTTGATTGGTGTCCACTCCACCATCGCTCAACAGCCAGCAGCGTGTCCCATGAACGGACTGTACTGCAGGCACTTGCCTCAGCTACGTCAACAATACCTATCCAAAACCAAATCCACAACATGCCGTCGTATCTCAGCAGGTCTGGAGGACATGGATAGGTAACGTTTCGGGTCGGGACCCTTCATCAGACCAAATCCAAGCCTTTACCACCAAGAAGGATGTGGGCAGCAGAGGCTTAAAGACCCATGTCTGCAGGTTCCCCTCCATCACACACCATCCTTACTTGACAATAGATAGCTGTTCCTTCATGATCATGGGGACCAAACTCGGGCACTCCTTACCCAACACAATTGTGGGCACAACCTCACTGGAGGGACTGCAGCATTTCACCATTCAAGGGCATTTAGGATAGGCAATAGATGCTGCCTTTGCCAACGTCACATCCCAGAAAAGTATAAGGAAAAGTAAAAAACTATATGAATACAAAGAAAACAAAATAATTGGCAGGCCATTGGGTAAGAGGGGTGGGAGTGGAATCAGTCTGATAGCTCATTCAAAGAGTAGCGCAGTTTATGATAGCGTTAACAGATTTCATCTGTGCTGTTTAATTCTCTGATTATGCTCCAAAAATTGTCTGAAAGTGGCGCATGACGAGTTGTGCTCATTAATGCCAGCAGAAATGTTGCCACAAATATAAAACAGATTTCTTCATCTTGCCAGCGGCCAGTTGTGTTGCTAACATTAGCAACTGGAACATAATATTAATCCTTGTCCAGATACCAGTTGCAGATGGGAACTTCGGGGTCTGTTTCCCACTGAATGGCAGATATTGAACCCTCTTTGCTGATAGAAAGGCCTGTGAATGTTTAGAGATATACAGAATGGAAACAGGCCATTCGGCCCAGAGTCCACGCCAACCATTGATCATCCGGTCATACTAGTTCTATGTTATCCCACTTTCTTATCCGCTCCCCAAACACTCGGGGTAATTTTACAGAGGCCAATTAACCTACAAACATGCACGTCTTTGGGATGTGGGAGGAAAGCGGAGCACCCGGAGGAAACCCACGCCCGTGGTCACAGGGAGAACCTACAAACTCCACACAGACAGCACCCGAGGTCAGGATAAAACCGGGGTCTCTGCATCTTCCAGCATCTGCAGTTTCTTGTGTCTCCAAATGTATTGTTAATTTGTGCATCTCTGATCTATCAAAATACCAATTCTCCCCACTACGACCAGTCTGAAGAAGGCTCCCGACCCGAAACATCATTCATCCATGTTCTCCAGAGATGCTGCCAGACCTGCTGAGTTACTACAGCACTTTGCGTCTATTTATAATATTTCCAAAGTTGCCCTCTCCCAATAAGCACAAAGATAACAATAATGAACACACTGTTAAATAGCATCATGATTACTGAACATCCGAGATACTTCCAGGCCAAAAAGTATTTCTTAATATATTTCTAAATATCTCAACATATTTCTAAATGTATTTCTTTGTCCTTAAATGTAGTGTAACCTGAGGAATGTTGCAACTGATTGTACAAGCATGGTGGCGCAGTGGTAGAGTTGTTGCCTTTCAGTGCCTGAGACCCGGGTTCGATCCTGACTGTGGGTGCTGTCCGTAAGGCGTTTGTACGTTCTCCCTGTGACCTGCATAAGTTTCTCCGAGATCTTTGGTGTCCTCCCACACTCCAAAGATGTGCAGGTTTATAGTTTAATTGGCTTGGTATAAATGCAAATTGTCCCCTGTGTATGTAGGATAATGTTAACGTGCAGGGATCGTTGGTCGACGTGGACTCGGTGGGCCGAAGGGCCTGTTTCCGCACTGTATCTCTAAACTAAACTAAAGCAATTAGTTCCACGCACAACATCCCGATAACAAGCAGATAACTTGCTTCCGGAGAGTTCATTGATAAATAATCCAGAACCTGCACATCAGAGATTGCTCTTTCTCTGGCAGGGACAAAGGATCTTTGGTAACAGACATCACCTTGGTCTAACCTTCCATTCAGAGAGCATCTCCAAACGAACAGCTTACCCAACTGTGACGATCAGTGTGGATTCCGTTCTCAACACTCCGGGATGAGACAGACACCCACAACCTTCCAACTTAGAAGTGAAAACGTTACCATTCAGCCAAGGCCGACTCGGATCCAAATGGAAGTAACAACTTATAACTAGTAGGACCTTCCCAACTTACAAGGTTGTCGGTTTAATACCTCATTAAAGATTCTTTCAACTTCCAAATTTTAAAAAAGATGAAAGACTTGCTTTTATAAAGTGCCTCTCAGTTCCCTTTCAAGGCAACCCGAAGCACTCTACAGCCAATTAAGTCCCTTTGAAGTAAAAGCAGAAAATGCTGGAAAAATGCAGAAGTTACATTAAAAAACCAGAACACAGCACAGAAGCAGGCCCTTCGGCCCACCACGTCCATGCTGAACATGATGCCAAGTTGGGCAGCATTTGGGAGGAGAGCATGAGTCGATAGTTCAAGTCAATGGCCTGCCTTTGGAACTGAATTAAATCATTCTGATAAAAGACCATCAATCCTGCTTCTTCCTCAGCGACTGCCTTCTGGACCACTGTGCATTTATAGCCCTCCCTGCTTTTATTTCAGGTTTCCAGCATCTGCAATATTTTGCTTTTGAAATATCTTTGAAATTTAGTAAATGGCGTGTTACAGGAAACGTGGCTACCAACATGGGACACTCTTACTTCCCACAAATAACGACACAATAATGACTCATTAAAGTGTTTTAGTGATGTTGGTTGAGGGATACATATTGATCAGGTATTGTTCTGAACGTCTCTGCTGCCATGGGATCGTTCAGGGCGGTCGGCATAGATCAGGTGGGACTTTGGTCTAATCCAACGCACTGTTCCGCCAACAGGACAACATTCAGATTTAGGTTTATTGTTGTCACGTGTACCGAGGTTTGTTTTGCATGCCATCCAAACAAATCAGATATACTGTACGTAACTTGTAGAAGCAAAGAACTGCAGATGCTGGTTTACACAAAAGGACACAAAGTGCAAAGTAGCATCCCGACCCGAATCACCATCTATCCACGTTCTCCAGAGATGCTGCCTAACCTGCTGAGTTACTCGGGCCCTTTGTGTCCGTTTACTCTTCATAAGTGATGTTCTACAATGCTGAGAACTACATTCTGTGCTCAGACATTCAGTCTGAAGAAGGGTCTTGACCCGAAACGTTGCCCATTCCGTCTCTCCTGAGATGCTGCCTGACCTGCTGAGTTACTCCAGCATTTTGTGAATAAATACCTTCGATTTGTACCAGCATCTGCAGTTATTTTTTTATACATTCTGTGCTCTGTATCTTCCCTTTTATTGTACTTGAATTTGAACTGATTGTATCTATGAATGGTATATCTGATCTGTTTGGACAACATGCCAAACAAAGATTGTCCATGTACCAAAGGTCGACAAACCCTAAACCCACAGCCTACCAACTTAGCAGTGAACATTTTACCATTCAGCCAAGACTGACTGATCCAAATGGATTAAAGCTATTCCCTCTCGACTTTAACATTTCCATCCTGAGAAAGAGGTCCTGACTGTCTAGGAAGGAAATGCAGAAGCTGCTTATACACTGAAGATAGACACAAAATGCTGGAGAGAAGGAATGGGTGATGTTTCAGATCAAGACCCTTCTTCAGACTGAGAGTCAGGGGAGAGGGAGTCTCGAGATATGGAAGGGTAAGGTGTGAAAACGACAGGTCATAAGGAGTAGAGTTAGGCCATTCGGCCCATCAAGTCTACTCCGCCATTCAATCATGGCCGATCTATCTCTCCCTCCCGACCCCATTCTCCTGCCTTTCCCCCATAACCTTTGACACTTGTACTAATCAAGAATCCATATATCCCTGCCTTAAATATATCCACTGACTTGGCCTCCACAGCCTTCTGTGGCAAAGGATTCCACAGATTCACCACTCTCTGACTAAAGATCAAAGCAGACGATGGTAAGGAAAGGTAGAAACATTGTCTCTGCCTCTCCGTACAACACAGTCCATGGGTCCAAGTACCCACAGTCTGCATCCTCAAAGTTAATCGCACCTTCTTGTCAGAAATCCTATTAACTAGTGTATTGATTAATAAAAGCTTTAAGGCTAAATAATCTTTCATACGCTGTGATCCGAGCCATTTGCAGTGAGCACAGACTACTGTGGTTGTACTCCAAGAATACGTAAGATAGATGGGATTGCTTAGGATATATTTGAAACTGCAATAAATTCTCTCAGACCTGAACTGCTGCCCCTCTGTTATCTATCCTCTGGGTGGCACTGCATTCCTTTTTTAATGCCAGATAATAAATATATTCAGCTTCTTCAAAAGATAACTTCATTTGAGTGTAGGTTCCATTTGCTTAATGGATAAATATTCTTTCTTTGCAGTCCCCAATCCTGTGTCCAATATTAAGTTTCAAATAGAATGCTTCTGAAAATGCCGTAGGAAAAGAGACAATGAGTGGTGGAATAAAAAAATAACAGGAAGCTTTTGCAAAGAGCTCGCGCAGTATTAAGGTACAGAAACTTCAACGCTCGCACTACCAGACCCAGGAACAGCTTCTTCCCCTCTGTTGTCAGGCTTCTGAACAGTCCTTCCATAAGCTAGAGTACTGTCCGATTCACCTCTACCCCATTGTGGACATTGTACTGTGTCTATGGAACTGATGCGCTACAATGCTGCACTCTGTATCTTCCCCGTTGCTCCAGGTCCCAACAATTCCTGCCTTATCTACACTCCTCACTAATCCTTTCTACAATCTTTCCTGGTTGCTGAGAATTCAAAGTTCACGGCCTTGTGCAACAAATGCTTTGACAGCCTGGTAACCCACGCCTTCCCACCATCAGCTGTCAAAGCTTAAAAGACTTTCACATTCACGAACATTGAGAATATTTTTTATTAGATAGTGAAAGGGCCGAATAGAGTGGGTGAGGAGAGGATGTTTCCACTGGTGGGGGAGTCTAGAACTAGAGGTTAATAACCTCAGAATGAAAATAAGTTCCTTTCTGGAAGGAGATGAGGAGGAATTTCTTTAGCCAGAGGGTGGTGAATCTTTGCCACAGAAGGCTGTGGAGGCCGTCAATAGATATTTTTAAGGCAGAGTTTTATAGATTCTTGATTAGTACAGGTATCGGAGGTTATGGGGAGAAGGCAGGAGAATGGTGTTAGGAGGGAGAGATAGATCAGCCATGATTGAATGGCAGCGCAGACTTGATGGGCCAAATGGCCTAATTCTGCTCCCATCACTTATGACCTTTATGTTCTTGCCTTTGCTGTGGTTCAAAATTGGAATCCCCTAGTCTGGCAGACTAGGAATGAAATATTCAACCGTTCTTCTCTACAGGCTCACGAATATAATTTGCAAAGCATCTCCCAGCTGCTAGCACCATTAGCAGGCATCCCTGGAACCAAACAGTACCATGCCATTAAACAACACCCATTTCCATTTGCACTTCCATTCCCTTCCCTGCCCAGTTCCATTCCCTCCACAGATGCTGCCTGACCTGCTGAGTTACTCTAGCACTTGAGTTTTTCCCAAGTTTCCAGCATCTTTGTCTCTATTTATACTTGATTGGGTTTTCAACAAGGTATGAACATTGTCGGAGTTAGATTCACACATAAAGACCAAAGATGACTTACTTCTTCACGTACCATTTGGGTAGCTGCATAAACATTTGAACAAGTGACATTGCATTCCTTTAAGACTCTTTGGTGGAGAACTGTGGAGCCTTCTGTCTAAGTCATTGGTTCAAGTAAGAAGCAAGTTGGTTTTAACATGTATTTACTCAGAAGGTGTAATCGTCTTAAACAATCTATCCAAAGTGTAGCCAAATGAATCAGCACTGAATGATTCACCATCTTGCAAGAGAGGGTATTTGGTAGTTTGACCATTCCCATTCCCTGGATTCTTCTCGAGTTTACCCCCACTTTGGCCACCATGTCCTCGGGCTCCACAGTTACAAACAATTATTTGGTCAAGAATATCTGGAGGAGCACGATAGTCAAAATGCAATTGGAAACCCAATGCATTAAATCCCGAGCCCAATTACCTGCAGTAACTCGGAATGGTGCCTTTTTCCAGATCCTTGTCGGTGCACAGGTCGACTCGAGCGCACAGCCATTCACATCTGCCCTGGAACATGGTGTCCAAGACGTGAATGATCTCGTCACACTTCACGCACATGGAGCAGCTGTCCGTCTGCCCGGCGATACTCAGATTGGCTCGAACGTAAAACGAATCCCCCGACATGATGCAGCCATCTTCCAGATCCTTTTGCAGTTTCTTGTAGGCTTGAGAATAAACACAGCGGGGACATGTTACAATTTACAGAAGCCAATTAACCTACAAACCCGCACATCTGTGGAGTGTGGGAGGAAACCGCAGCTCCCGGGGAAAAGCCATGGCGGTCACGGGTAGAATGTGCAAACTCCGTACAGACAACACTTGTAGTCAAAATTGAACCCGGGTCTCTGGCACTGTGAGGCAGCAACTCTACCGCTGTGCCACCATGCTGGGTGCTCCGGTTTCCTCCCACATCCCAAAAGCTGTGCAGTTTTGTAAATGAGTTTGCCTCTTAAATTTCCCCCAGTGTGTGGGAGTGGACACGAAAGTGGAATTATGTAGAACTAGTGTGAACAGGTGATCGATGGTCAGTGTGGACTCGGTAGGCCCAACGGCCTGTTTCCAAACTGTACGTTTGTATCAATTAATCGTGGGTTGACTCTACCAAAAGGGCAGCAGATGTGTCCTACTGATGGGTGTCCATCACAAATAAACCACTAGCCAATACACCTGGCCAGTCTGAAGAATGGTCCCCACCTGAAATGCCATCTGTCCATTCACTCCACAGATGCTGCCTGACCCATTGAGTTCCTAAGTTCACAGGTTTATGTTATAGGAACAGAATTGGGCCATTCAGCTGAAGTCTACTCCGCAATTCAATCATGGCTGATTTATCTTTCCCTCTCAACCCCATTCTCTTACCTACTCCCCATAACCCCCGACACTCGTACTAATCGAGACACTGTGTGTCCTGCTCAAGATTGCAGCATTTGAGCTTCCTCGTGCAGACATTAGAATGCATGCAAAAGAATCCTCGAGTCCGTTCGATATCTGTTCCACTTGGCCAGGCATTTGGCCTCCCTCCCTTAGAGAATGGGCAAAAAATGATTAACATCTTCAGGTGATAAATTGCAAGGGTGATGGGCCAGTGTGTTGTGCTGTTCACCCATCCCAGCTTTATTGCAAATCAATTCGGTAGTAAATTAAATTCAGGAAACAGCTCACCACTTCAGAGCAAGGGACTCCTGCTGAAGATTTCCAAATGGTTATTGTTCTGAATCTAAAATTTAAAATGGTCCATTTTGAGTCTGGTGACGAGGAAGCACAAATAATGCTGTATTTGAAGAATATCCTCTTGCGACACTAACCTGTAATTGGAGATCATATAATTTAACTCTCTCATGAGTGCTATGGACTCAGTTTAGTTTCGAGATGCAGCATGTAAACAGGCCCTTCGGCCCATCGAGTCCATCGATTACCCGTTCACACTAGTTCTAGGTCATCCCACATTCTCTGCACATTAAAGGCAATTTTACAGGGGCCGATTAACCTACAAGCCTGACAAGCTTCTTTGGGATGTGGGAGGAAACGGGAGCACCTGGAGGAAACCCACGTGGTCACAGAGAGAACGTGCAAACTCCGCACAAATAGCACCCGAGGTCAGGATCGAACCTGGGTCACTGACGCTGTGAGGCAGCAGCTCTACCCGCTGCACCACCGTGCCGCACCAGTCTCTGCAGCCGCTCCTGATTTGTAGAGTGCCTGTTTTCTCTACACAAAGCATGACCACAATTCACCTCTGAAAAAGATTTTCATGCTTCAGTGTACATTATCAAATTCAATACACAGACTTTAATAGGCAGCTTCACACCCAGCCTATAACTAAAACTCCATCTATTGTGGCTTGCAGGTTAGATTTAAAATTGTATCCATGCTTGAGTAAACAGCCTCAACTTTCAGTAGCATTTTAGAATCATATTATTTCTTTTGCTTAGGTTTGAAGCATGCCAATAAAGAACTTGTGCTCGACGAAAGGCATGCACAACAAGTCCTTTGTAACTGCATCAAATTGACTATGAATGGAGTAGCAACAGACTGCGAGTATATGCCTGACACGCAGGGGGTCACTGGGCATCCCCCCTCTGGGTGCTTCTTCCTCATACAGACATGTGTACGTGACTGGAGAGAAGGAATGGGTGACGTTTCGGGTTGAGACCGTTCTTCAGACTCACCGACCCAACCCGAAACGTCACCCATTCCTCCTCTCCAGAGATGCTGCCTGTCTTGCTGAGTTACTCCAGTTTCTTGTGTCTATCTTCAGTTTAAACCAGCATCTGCAGTTCCTTCCTAGGCATGACTGTTCCAGACATAGAACATAGCACGGTACAGCACCCCAGGAACGGGCCCTTCGGCCCACGATGTCCGTGCCCAACATGGTGCCAAGTTCACCCCCTTTTCCTGCACGTGATCCATATCCCTCCATTCACTGCATCGCCACACGCCCATCTTAAAGCCACTGAAACGCCACTATCATACCTGCCTCCACCACCACCCCTGGCAGCACGTTCCAGGCACCCACCCCTCTGTGTAAAATAACTTGCCCCACACATCTCTTTTAAACTTTGCCCTTCTCACCTTAAAACTATGCCCTCTAGTCCTTGGCATTTCCACCCTGGGTAAAAGGTTCTGACTGTCCACCCTGTCTATGCCTCTCATAATTATATTTACTTCTAACAGGCCTCCCCTCAACCTCTGGCATTTAAGAGAAACGAGTTTGATTTTTACTCCACCATGTACCAACCCATCAGTCACTTGCTAACTTGGTCCCGTCCCCAACTCTCTTGTCCAGCTTTCTCCTCCCACTCCAAACTGTTTGGAGGAGGTTCCTGATCTGAAACGTTGCTTGTCTATTCCCTCCACAGATGCTGCCTGGCCCGTTGAGTTCCTCCAGCACTTTGTGTTTGCAACCCAAGAATATTCTTGCGAAGGTCTTCTGCCTGACTGCCTCCTGAAGGAAATTACACTTTACTTAGGAAGGAATCTTTTGTGGAACATATTTTAAAGAGGCTGCACCTTCTCTCCATTTTTGGTCCTTAGATTTGCTAACTCCCCCCCAACACCGACAGTCTTGCAACCACCTGCTGTCAGAATCATAGTCATACAGTGTGGAAACAAGCCCTTAGGCCCAACTTGTCCACACCAGCCAATATGTCCCTCCTGCCCACGTTTGGCCCAAATCCCTCTAAACCTGTCCTATCCATGCACCTGTCTAACTGTATCTTAAACATTGGGATAGTCCCAGCCTCAACTACCTCCTCTGACAGCTTGTTACATACACCCACCACCCTTTATGTGAAAAGGTTACCCCTCAGATTCCTATTAAATCTTTTCCCCTTCACCTTAAACCTATGTCCCTCTGGTCCTTGATTCACCTACTAGAAACACAGAAAAATAGGTGGAGGAGGCCATTTGGCCCTTCGAGCCAGCACCGCCATTCAATATGATCATGGCTGATCATCCAGAATCAGTACCCTGTTCCTGCTTTCTCCCCATATCTCTTGATTCCGTTAGTCCTAAGAGCTAAATCTAACTCTCTCTACGATCCATCAGGGCACGAATCCTCTGGGCAAGAGACTCTGTGCATCTATTCCTCTCTTTGCTATTGGCTTACCGTCAAGGTTCGCTCTAAAGTGCAACGTCACTGGTCCAGAGCAACGTTGCAAGGTCCAATGGGCTTCTTCTTTGGTCGCGGTTTCCAAAGGAACCGTTTGAGCTTCTCCCCTGATGCATCCTTCCAGCTTTAAAGAGAAAGATCGCAAATTAAGCCACACACAAAACATTCTTCCAGATCTCACAGTTGCCTGGATGTCAGATTGCACAATTCCACGTTCACGTCTGCTAAATGATACAATTTCTTAAATAAAATATGAAACACTATAGAAAATTAAGGATTTCAACCGAATTACACAAAAGTTGGGAATTCCATTTTAAAAGTCTGTCAAACATGGAGAGTTTCAGAAAGTCACTGCATTATTTATCCCAACCCTATATTCTTCAAAACGTCAAACGTCGCCTTTCCATGTTCTCCGGAGATGCTGCCTGACCTGCTGAGTTACTCCAGCACTTTGTGCCTTTTATGTATCAACCAGCATCTGCAGTTCCTTATTTCTAAATTCTGCTTTCTCAGCACAGCCTGCATGTGACTGGCTCCTTATTCGTTTCCTTCTTTAGACTTGTGCATTCTCTCCCTAATCCTACAATTCTCTCCCTTTACAGTTTGGGTCAGTGTAGTGCAGAGGTACAGCATGCAAACAGGCCCTTCGGCTCACCAAGTCCACACCGACCATCGATCACCCATTCACACTAGTTCCATGTTATCCCATTTTTTCTGCCACTCTACACACTGGCGGCAATTTACAGAGGACCAATTAACCTACAAACCCGCATGTTCTTGGGATGTGGGAGGAAACTGGAGCACCCAGACGAAGAATGTCCAAACTCCACATAGACAACACCAGATGTCAGGATCGAACCTGGGTCTCTGGCATTGTGAGGCAGCAGCGCTACCAGCTGTGCCACTGTGCCGGCCATATTTCAGTAACGTTCTGTTACACCAGCGGGTTCTGTACATCAACACTTTGTAAAGTCTGCATCATTGCAACTCGAAGAGAACCTTCCCGGGCAGGTCCCAGCCCACATTTGTGACCACAGCTTAGGTAGGTCTTATAGACAATAGACAATAGGTGCAGGAGGAGGCCATTCGGCCCTTCGAGCCAGCACCGCCATTCAATGTGATCATGGCTGATCATTCTCAATCAGTACCCCGTTCCTGCCTTCTCCCCATACCCCCTGACTCCGCTATCCTTAAGAGCTCTATCCAGCTCTCTCTTGAATGCATTCAGAGAATTGGCCTCCACTGCCTTCTGAGGCAGAAAATTCCACAGATTCACAACTCTCTGACTGAAAAAGTTTTTCCTCATCTCCGTTCTAAATGGCCTACCCCTTATTCTTAAACTGTGGCCCCTTGTTCTGGACTCCCCCAACATTGGGAACATGTTTCCTGCCTCTAACGTGTCCAACCCCTTAATAATCTTATACGTTTCGATAAGATTCCCTCTCATCCTTCTAAATTCCAGTCTTCCACTTACCTTCCACTTCCTCAAGTCTCCCGCGTGTTCCTTGCTATCATCACCCTTTCCCTCATATACTGCACGTCCAGTCCCTGCTATAACCCAACCCTGGTCTGCTGCAATTGACCTTCGTTCTAGAGCCTCTAAAGGCCACTAGAGGCTTTCCAATCTAGAGCAGTTCTAGAGCCGATGTTGGGAGAGTCCAGAACCAGAGGTCACAGTTTAAGAATAAGGGATAGGCCATTTAGGACTGAGATGAGGAAAAACGTTTTCAGCCAGAGAGTTCGGAATCTGTGGAATCTCTGCTACAGAAGGCAGTGGAAGCCAATTCACTGGATGTTTTCAAGAGAGAGTTAGATACAGCTCTTAGGGCTAACGGAATCAAGGCATATGGGGGAGAAAGCAGGAACGCGGTACAGTTTTGGATGATCAGCCATGATCATATTAAATGGCGGTGCTGGCTCGAAGGGCCGAATGGCACTTATTTTCTATGTTTCTAAATCAAAATGTTGGAAATACTCAGCAAGTTATTCACTAGTCACCGATCCACAAACTTCCCCAGGTCTCTCTCCAAACCAAGGCCAGACCACTGTGACCAACTCAGCAGCTCCTGAATTTACACGCAAAGTTCCACAAACAAAACCCACTGGCTTCCCACTCAATAACCGCTTCATTCTGCTTTTGCAATTATATCTCCATGGATACCTCATTGAGTCATTTTAATGTTTTAAGCACCTCTACCAGATAACCTCTTAATCCTCTGCACTGTAATGCATGCAAATTTACACAAGCTGTTTTCATAACTAAACATTCTGGAGCATGTTCCTCAGTTTATTACTGTGGCAAGACAGAGTAAATGAAACAAACTAATTATGATTTTAGAAAATAATTGTATCCAAAAAGTCAAAAATTTCGGTCACACTTAAGCCAGACGAGGACTATAATTATTTGTCTATTATACCTCATTATAATTCATTTATATAGCCTACATAAATATTTCATTAAAGTCTATTTATATAGTCAACATAATCAAAGACTTGGCCCATCCTGGTCATTCCTTCTTCCCCCCGCTCCCGCTCGGCTAAAGGTACAGAAGCTTGAAAGCGCGCACCACCAGACTCAGGAACAGCTTCTTCCCCTCTGTTATCAGGCTACTGAATGGCCCTTCCATAAGCTAGGGTACTGTCCGATTCACCTCTACCCCATTACGGACATTGGACTTTGTCTCTGGACCTGGTGCGCTACGGTGCTGAGAACTATATTCTGCACTCTGCATCTTCCTCTTTGCTCTACTAGTTGCACTTGAATTTGATTGTATTTATGTGTAGCATTACCGGATTGGATTGGATAAGATATCACGCAAACAAAAGCTTTTGACGTGGACTTGGTGGGCCGATGGACCAGTTTCCATGCTGTATCTATCAATCAATCAATCTAGATGGTTAGTCTGGGCAATTGGAGTCCTAATCCACAATTTAACTGCTGTACCCCCTCTATAACAAATGGCCTACAAGTGAAAGCTGCAACAATGGTAACAAGAGGGCCTTTATTTACACTTAAGTCACAGAGCATTTATACGGATGTTGGGCCTGGGCCAGGGGGAGAGGTTGGGCAGGCTTGGACTTTATCCCTTGGAGTGCAGTAGTCTGAGGGGTGATCTTATGGAGGTGTATAAAATCAAAATCATTATCATAAAATAGTTAAGGGTGAATGCACAGACTTTTACCTGGAGTCGGGAAATCAAGAACTAGAGGACATAGGTGAGAGGAACAAGATTTATTAGGAGCCTGAGGGGCAGCTTTTCCCACACAGAGACTGGTGGGTATATGGAATGAGCTGCTAGAGGAGGCAATTGAAGCAGGTACTATAACAGTATTTAAAATACATTTGGACAGGTACATGGATGGGAAAGGTTTAGAATGATGGGGCTAAACGTGGGCAAATGGGACTAGCTTAGATGTGGGGATGATGGTCAGCATGGGCAAGTTAGTATTCTTGATTAGTACGGGTGTCAGAGGTTATGGGGAGGAGGCGGGAGAATGGGGTTAGGAGGGAGAGATAGATCAGCCAGTTAGGAGGGAGAGATAGATCAGCCATGATTGAATGGTGGAGTAGAATGGCCCAATTCTACTATCCCTTATGACCTTATGAGTTGGGCTGAATGTTTCTGTGTTGAATGACTGTGACTATTTAATGCACTCATCTAATATTTTTCCTCCTAAGCTTCTGAGCATTAAACTTGCAGTGGCCTGTGGACAATCATTCTTCTCAGTCTCCACAAAGCCCAATCCCTGGGGAAAGATGTTTTGGTGGAACTGACACAGTCAGCTTCCATCCTTATGTTTAAGAAAATCTACAGGCAGCCTGATCTATTGTTGCTATGGCAATAAATAATAAGGTACAGTTGCTTTAATTTCTCAAGGGGGCTTTCCCCCCAGACTAGCGAGTTGTACAGATAGATTGGCTGCAAACTTAGTTTTAATTCCATAGATAAGACTCTCAGCCTTGTTAAGAAAACCGAAAAGTTTCACCTGCACTATCTTGAAACCTGCCATTCAAGATTAATTAAGGCCTCGTTGCCATTTCCCGAGCAAAACAGGTACCTTTGCTAAAAGTTAATTCCCACCTAATTAATAATTTTGAAGTGAGCTTGAGATAAAATATTTATACTATTAACATTCTTTCTGAAATATAAATGTGCACTCCAAAGGAAAAAACATCAGAAATCTAATTGGAATGCACAGAATTATAAGTGTACAGATGAACACAACGCATCAAATCCTAAACTCTACAACAACTGAGCCTCAAACTCAATCTTAGAAGGGGGAAAGTGAGAAGGAAGGATGCAGTTATCGATTAATGCAGAGAGAGAGCAAGGACCAATAATCAGGGGCCTTAGCTAAAAGGCAATGATTCCCAATTCCAAGTGGAATTTTGGGGGAAATGTCTTTACTTTCAGACGCTCAGAACAATGGTGCTGATGGCTTATTCATGGGGGAACCAAGTGAACAAGCCAAACCACTTCTGAGATCTGTGTCATATGAAGTCAGAAGCCCCATCTTCCCTGAGAGAGCCTCAGCATCAGTACCCCCTGACTCTGGAATTCTCACTGAGTTCAGTAACGGTGCAGATTTTGACACAAAGTGCCTGAGTAACTCAGTGGGTCAGGCCACATCTCTAGAAAACATGGATAAGTGACGATTCGGGTCCGTAACCTTCTGCACGGTGGCGCAGCGGTAGAGTTACTGCCTTACAGCGAATGCAATGCCGGAGACTCAGGTTCGATCCTGACTCGGGCGCCATCTGTACGGAGTTTGTACGTTCTCCCCGTGACCTGCATGGGTTTTCTCCGAGATCTTCGGTTTCCTCCCACACTCCAAAGACGTACAGGTTTGTAGGTTAATTGACTGGGTAAATGTAAAAATTGTCCCTAGTGTGTGTAGGATAGTGTTAAAGTGCGGGGATCGATGGGTGGCGCGGACTTGGTGGGCCGAAGGGCCTGTTTCCGCGCTGTATCTCTAAATCTAAAAAAAAAAAAAAGTTCTGAAGAAGGGTCCCAACATGAAACGTCACACATTCATGTTCGCCAGAAATGCTGCCTGACCCGCTGAGTTACTCCAGCACTACATTTTGGTCTCCTAATTTGAGGAAGGACATCCTTGTAATTGAGGCAGTGCAGCGTAGGTTCACGGGATTGATCCCTGGGATGGCAGGACTGTCATATGAGGAAAGATTGAAAAGACTAGGTTTGTATTCACTGGTGTTTAGAAGGATGAGAGGGGATCTTATAAAATTATAAAAGGACTGGACAAGCTAGATGCAGGAAAAATGTTACCAATGTTGGGGGAGTCCAGAACCAGGGGCCACAGTCTTAGAATAAAGGGGAGGCCATTTAAAACTGAGGTGAGAAGGAACTTTTTCACCCAGAGAATTGTGAATTTGTGGAATTCTCTGCCACAGAGGGCAGTGGAAGCCAAATCACAGGATGGATTTGAGAGTTAGATAGAGCTAGAGGGGATAGTGGAATCAAGGGAAATGGGGAGAAGGCATGCACGGGTTATTGATTGTGGACGATCAGCCATGATCACAGTGAATGGCGGTGCTGGCTCAAAGGGCCAAATGGCCTCCTGCACCTATTTTCTATGTTTCTATGTCTTTTTCTGTGAACCAGCATCTGCAGATCCTTGTGTGCTCAGATTTTGCCAATTTAATGTAGGCCAGGTTGCACCAGATGCTCGGAGGCACAGGGAACTGCAGATCCTGGAATCTTGAGCAAAACACAAAGTACTGGAGGAACTCAGCAGGTCAGGCAGCACCTGCGGAGTGAATGGACAGGTAACGTTTTGGGTCGGGTCCCTTCGTCAGACTGAAGCGTCCCAATCTGAAATGTGGCTTGTCAATCTCCCTTCTCAGGTGCTGCCTGTCCTGCTGAGTTCCTCCAGCACCATGTGTACAGACTGGTTGCATGGTCTGTGACTCCATTTGGGCACTGCTCTGAGGGAGAAGGGTAAACTTGAAGCATTTTACATTTGGAAATTAATTCATCTATTTAAATGTTTTTAATTATTTACAGTTTATAGTTTTATCTTTCAATTTACATTTTTAATATTGTAGTATGATAGATTTTAATTTTCATAAATTCATAAGTCCCAGGAGCCGAATTAGGCCATTTGGCCCATCAAATCCACTCTGCCATTCAATCATGGGTGATATATCTTTCCCACTCAACCCCATTCTCCTGCTTTTTCCCCCCAACACCCGTCCCAATCAAGAATCTGTCAATCTCTGCCTTAAAAATACTCATTGACTTGGCCTCCACAGCCGTCTGTGGCAATGAATTTCCACAGATTCACCACCCTCTGACTGAAGAAATTCCTCCTCATCTCGTTTCTAAAGGTACGTCCTTTTATTCTGAGGCTGTGCCCTCTGGTCCTAGACTCTCCCAGCAGTGGAAACATCGTCTCCACATCCACTCTATCCAGGCCTTTCACTACTTTAAAAATATTTTTTCAATGTTTGTGAATGTGAAAGTCTTTTAAGCTTTGACAGCTGATTTTTTTTAGATTTAGAGATACAGTGCGGAAACAGGCCCTTCGGCCCACCGAGTCCGCGCCGCCCAGCGATCCCCGCACACTAACACTATCCTACACACACGAGGGACAATTTTTACATTCGCCCAGCGATCCCCGCACACTAACACTATCCTACACACACGAGGGACAATTTTTACATTCGCCCAGCCAATTAACCAACATACCATATCATATATATACAGCCGGAAACAGGCCTTTTCGGCCCTCCAAGTCCGTGCCGCCCAGTGATCCCCATACATTAACACTATCCTACACCCACTAGGGACAATTTTTACATTTACCCAGCCAATTAACCTACATACCTGTACGTCTTTGGAGTGTGGGAGGAAACCGAAGATCTCGGAGAAAACCCACGCAGGTCACAGGGAGAACGTACAAAATCCGTACAGACAGCACCCGTAGTCAGGATCGAACCTGAGTCTCCGGTGCTGCATTCACTGTAAGGCAGCAACTCTACTGCTGCACCACCGTGCCGCCCAGCTGTCAAAGCATTTGTTGCATAAGGCCGTGAACTTAATATTCTCGCAAAACCAGGAAAGATTTTGTTGAAAGGATTAGTGAGGAGTGTGGATGAGGCAGGAATTGTTGGTACGTTAATGGCAGCAGCATCCCAGTGGAAGTATTGCAGGACTAAAATAATGTTGTCATCTTTCAACTTACTTGGCACCTCGTGTCATCAGTATATCCGAGTGCACTTCACCTGTAACTAATTGCTTCAGAAACATGGGGGAACCATATTTCCCACTTTGAATTATTTTTAGAAACATGGTCACTATTCTGAGGTGGGTGAATGCAATTGTGAAGCTTGTAAACAGCAAGATAAATGGAGCAAAGAGACAGTGTGTGTTGGGGGATGAATAGTGACCATACATTTCTGTTGTTCTGTAGAAGTATATCAGCAGGCAAGTAGATTAACCTCAAAAGGCCGCACGTCTTGTGTTGTAGAACGCCTTCAGTACCTCGCTGAAACTTTGGTCCAGATTAGCTATCCAATTACCTCATCGATACTCGGACTTGTATGAAAAATGTGCAAAGCACTGAGCCAAGCTGAGACCTCAAAGTTCCCGAACATGGGCCGAGTTTGGATTCGTTTTGGATAAAGAATGATTCCAGCTCGTTTCAATGTCTGAAATGCTTTCTCAATGAACGAGCTCCGGCCTTCATTATGCAAATCTCAGCTTTGTTAGTTGGCTCGTAAAATATAAACAGTGTGTTTGGCTATTTACACATGCTTGTAAAACCAACTTGTATCTATTAATGGACTATGTGGAATCAATTTCACGTCGTAATACACCTGTCAGCTCCGGTGCAAGTGCATTGGACAAAGCATTTCCATATTGCTCCAGAGGAGTCTGCTAAATCTAGTCATCTGTATAGTTTTCAAAATGCACTCATATTTCCCATTTCTAAAGCAATCCTTGTTCTAAATGGAGATAAAGGTGTGAATTAGCATTTAATTCAATCAGTTCCTTCTTTTCTCCATATCAGCCACCAGAATAAGTAGGAAGGAACTGCAGATGTTGGTTTAAATTGAAGATAGACACAAAATGCTGGAGTAACTCAGCAGGACAGGCAGCATCTCTGGAGGGAAGGAATGGGTGACATTTCGAGTTGAGATCTTTCAACATGGTGAACAATCCCTGTTCCAAGCGTACACTGGCCCTAGCCCCAAATTTTAACTCCGCTGAAGGGTCTCGACCCGAAATGTCACCCATTCCTTCACTGGAGCGACTGGGCTTGTAGACTCTGGAATTTAGAAGGATGAGAGGGGATCTTAGTGAAACAATTAAGATTATTAAGGGATTGGACACGCTAGAGGCAGGAAACATGTTCCCGAAGTTGGGGGAGTCCCGAACCAGGGCCCACAGTTTAAAAATAAGGGGTAGGCCATTTAGAACGGAGACGAGGAAAACTTTTTCACTCAGAGAGTTGTGAAGCTGTGGAACGCTCTGCCTCAGAAAGCAGTGGAGGTCAATTCCCTGGATGCTTTCAAGAGAGAGTTAGATGGAGCTCTTAATGATAGCGGAGTCAACGGATATGGGGAGAAGGCAGGAATGGGGTATTGATTGTGGATGATCACGGTGAATGGTGGTGCTGGCTCGAAGGGCCGAATGGCCTCCTCCTGCACCTATTGTCTATTGTCCATAGTTGCTGCCTGTCCCGCTGAGTTACTCCAACATTTTGCGTCTATCTTCACAAGTTCACAAGTTGTAGGAGTAGAATTAGGGCATTCGGCCCATCGAGTCTACTCCGTCATTCTCTGCCTCCTCATCCCATTTTCCTGCATTCTCCCCATAACCCTTGACACCCGTTCTAATCAAGAACTTGTCTATCTCTGCCTTAAAAAATATCCACTGACTTGGCCTCCACAGCCGCCTGTGGCAACGAGTTCCACAGATTAACTACTCTCTGACTTATCTTCAGTCATGAGAATACAATTGGATTGTATTACAACTGATTCGGGTTAAAGGTTTCCCCCGTTTCCAGTTGCTCAGCATAATAATTCCTACCAGAATCATCTGGTGTCCTTCTCTCAGCCCTGCCTTCTCAGCGGCAGAGGCTGGCTGTACTGACTGGATGAAAAGTCCCCTCTCGTTTCCGCCAACATAGGAGAGTTCAGCCACCAGGTTGTTGCCGTCCAGGGTTGCGTGCAGCATTTGCTTCACAGGGTTACTGATCTGGGAGGCAGAGGTCACAGATGGACGGAAAGGTCTGCAAAGATACATTAAAAACAAGAAAATGATCATCGCTGGCACTTACCAGTGCCGTTCAAACGCAGATCAAAGATCAGATATTTCTCAGATTCTCGCATCTGGGAACATGTAAACCAAGTGTAGGCATAAAGTGCTGGAGTAACTCAGCGGGTCGGGCAGATAGATCTCTGGAGAAAAAGGATGGGTGACATTTTGGGTCCAGACCCTTCTTCAAACATCACCCATTCTTTTTCCCCAGAGATGCTGCTTGACCATCAGAGTTACTCCAACACTTTGTGTCTATCTTCAGTATAAACCAGCATCTGTGGTTCCTTGCTACACATATAAACTAAGAAGTTTGACCGATTGAAAGAAACAGCGTGAAAACAGGCCCTTCGGCCCACTGACTCCATGCCGACCATCGATCGCCTGTTCACACTAGTTCTGTTTTATCCCACTCCCTACACAAGGGCAATTTACAGAGGACATTTAACCTACAATCCCGCATAGCATTGGGACTTGGGGGAAGCTGAAGCCCCCAGAGACAACCCCACGTGGCCACAGGGAGAACATGCAAACTCCACACAGGCAGCACCCGAGGTCAGGATCGAACCCGGGTCTCCAGCGCTGTGTGGCAGCATCTCTACCAGCTGTGCCACTGTGCAGTGGGTGATCTATTCTACAATCTCTTCTATTGATCTTCATAGTTGTGATGGCAGGAACTGTAAATTTCTCACGAGGCCAGTAACGGGTGGGAAGAACTGGCAGCCCATTGAACACTTCATCTGATGGTTTCCTTGCTCCTCAGCAGCTGACCAACTAGTAAGTTTATTATCTCACTGAAATAATGCTTTATATTAATAATAATTTCAGACGATGCACTAACCCTTTAATGACGTTTTTAAATAGACAAAGCAGTGCTGGTAGATACGATTGATAAACTTTTGTGTCACTTGGTTGGAAAATGAAATAATGACATTTAACTTTGTAGAGGTGCTGCCACGCCGTACGGTCATAAAGAACGCATTGGTCCTAATCGTTTTGAGATGGTGAAAGTAAGACCCTTGTCACCACAGCCTGACTTGTTGCATTACAGTGGCAGCTCTCATGTGTTTTCAGATGTGATGGAGTCAATCTTGACAGTGGATGAAAGGTATTTGGTTCACATCTCCCCCTTCATATTTATAGTCAGTTCATTGGAAGTTAATGTTGGGAGAAATGTCAGAGGGTTTCGAAATTGCTGATTTGCGATCACATATTATCATCATCATTGTACAAATTCCAAATTATTTCCGGTGAATTTAATCAGTTTCCAACCAAGTCACGCGGGACATCTGAATTACTGAACCAGATCTTGTTGAAGAGATAATTATGAACAACTGCCAATTAACCTCTCTGGTTTGGAAGGTGAACAAATTGAACTGTGTATGTTTTTGTCATTCAGGTAATAAATTATGATTGGATATTTTTTAACATGTTAACATTTTAATTTTTTTAGATTCTGTCTTACCTCTGTCCCTCTCATAGAGTCATAGAGTCACAGAGCGTGGAAACAGGCCCTTTGGCCCAACTTGCCCACACCAGCCAACATATCCCAGCTACACTAGTCCCACCTGCCTGCGTTTGGCCCATATCCCTGCAAACCTGTCCTATCCATGTACCTGTCTAACTGTATCTTAAACATTGGGATAATCCCTGCCTCAACTATGTCCTCTGGCAGCTTGTTCCATACACCCAGCACCCCTTGTGTGAAAAGGTTACCCCTCGGGTTCCAATTAACTCTTTTCCCCTTCACCTTAAAACTATGCCCTCTGGTCTTCGATTCACCTACTCTGGGCAAGAGACTGTGCATCTACCTGATCTATTCCTCTTATGATTTTATACATCTCTATAAGATCACCCCTTATCCTCCTGCGCTCCAAGGAATAGAAACCCAGCCCCCTCACCGTTGCCCCTTCATCAGCTTACAATTCCAGCAAACCGTGGAAGAAAGTTTTTTCCACTGCGAGATATGTAGAAACATTTCTAACTAATGATGCATGCTGCAAGATGCACCACACTAGCAAAATATGGCTTGGAATATATTATTCTATTAAAGATGGAACAATAATAGGGAAGTATTGCCATCAACTGCACAGTATGAACAATTTTGCTGTTCTTGCTAAACCGGCAAAAATAATGGGTAAAATGAAAATAAAAAAAGCAATGATGTTTCTAGCCAAAGTAGAATGTCGTGTAGCTATGCTCAGAATACTCATGAAGAGTCCATTATTGTTTTTTTTATCCTTACCTTTCCAAGGAGAATTTTCTGAATATGGAGTCGACATGCTCGAATTCACATGAATCCAATGCTTCGGATTGATAGGATGATGAAGATGAATAGACCGAGAGGGGCCCGTGCGAGATTCTCTCCTGATATTCATCTGGTTCACAACATTAGACAGATTAGTTGATTTTGTAAAAAAATGAGTTGACATTGTGGGGAAAAAAAAAATCATAGTGCCGGAGAAACTCAGCGGGTCAAGCAGCGTCTGTGGAGGGAACGGACAGACGATGTTTCGGTCTGGGACTGAGTGGACTCAATCCGAAGAAGAGTCCTCCCAACCCAAAATGTCGTCTGTCTATGTCTCTCCACAGATGCTGCCTGACCCGTTGAGTTCCTCCTTAGTTCAACTTAGTTGATCTCGTGTCTGACATTATTGTAGTGTGGGAAATGGATGATGTTAATTAGCCTCCAAGACCATGTTCCACATTAAGTTATAGAATGGTTGCTCTATTCTTTAAGAATGCATATTCTTGACTGATTAAGATCTATAAAGCCAACCGTATGAAAGTTGAATTTTCCATTTGTAAGTAATACCCCTCCTACACACCCTCACTTTCCCCACCCTCACCTCAGTCCACACATTTCTCCCACTATTCTGCTCCAGTCACCCTGCTCCTCTCCCCCTCCTTTGTACACACATCCGAGTTCTTCATTCAGTTGTTCAGTTTAGTTAGTTTAGAGATACAGGGCGGAAACAGGCCCTTCGGCCCACTGAGTCCACACCGACCAGTGATCCTCGCACATTAGCACTATCCTATACACTAAGGACAATTTGCAATTTACAGAAACAAATTAACCTACAAATCTGCACGTCTTTGGCGCGTTGGAGGAAACCGGAGCACCCAGGATCGAACCTGGGTCTCTGGCACCAAAAGGCAGCAACTCTACTGCTGCGCCATCGTGCCGCCTGGACTCTTTTATTCCTGCTCTTTCCCCCACCATCTTCAATTGATATCCCTCCCTCTGGCTCTACTTTTCACTCCCCTTCTCCGGCACCCTCTTCACCTCGAGCCTTTATCACTTACTCCACCCATCTGCCAATCAAAACCTCCCTCACCTGTATCCACCTATCACTCGGCAAGCTTTGTCACACCCCCACCTCTCATTTCCTTCATTCTCCCCCCCCCCACTCTACAATCAGTCTGAAGAAGGGTGCCGACCCGAAATGTTACCTGACCATTCCCTCCACAGATGCTGCCCAACCCATTGAGTTCCTCTAACACTGTTTTGCTGAAGATTCCAGCACCCACAGTTCCTTGTGTCTCTATCACTCCCAGTTTTAACCTCCCTTCAACAGCTTTTGAGGGAGAGGGTTCCACATCCATCCATAATCCTTTCCAATGAAGAAGTGCTTTCTCACTGAACCATCCTACTAACAGCTAGAGATCGTTCCTGTGCTACTATCTACCTCATAGGAGACTCTTGAACTATCTTTAATCGGACTTTACTGGACTGCACTAAATGTTATTCCCTTTATCCTGCATCTTTACACTGTGGATGGCTCAATTGAAATCATGTCTAGTCTTTCTGCTTCACTGTACTTCAGTGCTCCTGGTATTAAACGAAACTAAACAATATCACAGCACCCCGGCACTGATTTTGAGGCTGCTCCTGGCCTCACTACGAAAGAAAATTAATTTCTGCATCTATATTATCTTTCTTGAATATACTAAGTTACTACGTTATATCAGTCTTCTGCATGTGAGGAAATGCAAAGTTAGTCTGTGGTATCAGTCTGGTAAAAGCTTCAAAGGCTAAGATATCATTCCAGCTGCCTGTCATATCCAGCAGTAGGACATTCTATCCAGAGCTATCTACAAGGGTGGCGCGGTGGTAGAGTTGCTGCCTTACAACGCCAGAGACCCGGGTTTGATCCCGACTACGGGTGCTGTCTGTACAGAGTTTATACGTTCTCCCCGTGACCTGCATGAGTTATCTCTGAGATCTGTGGTTCCCTCTCACACTCCAAAGGCGTACAGGTTTGTAGGTTAATTGGCTCGGTATAAAAGTAAAACTGTCCCCAGTGTGTGCAGGATAGCGTTAATGTGCGGGTATCGCTGGTCAGTGCAGACGGTGGGCAGAAGGACCTGTTTCCGAACTGCATCCCTAAACTAAACTAAGCTGAACCGCTGTGCAGCCTCTGTTTTAACGGACTCCCCAAGCATGTAGATCTTGCACGCCCTCCTCACTTCGAATCCATTACCAATGTTTGACGCTAATACTCGCACCTCACTGATCGGGATATTTGGCATCAAACACAACTCACCATCTGTCTCTGTTTGGTTGGTATCAAAGTTATAGCAGCAGATGCTGTCGATGTCCTCATCCGTTATACTGTCAGAAAACAGAGCAGTAAGTGATGTGTGAGACACTATCAGAAAACATACATCAGCTGTACCAAGCCCATGATCACTGTTAATATCATGTTGACAACAATACGGCCAAGGCGGTCATTACCACCGAGGTCAAAGTTGGCGGTTTTTGAGGAATTTGCCAGCAGGAAACGTTCCCTCATGACCCCCCCATCTGAGCCGCACTCCTTCCCTGATTACAGGCCAGATGTTTAGTTTATTGTCACGTGCACTGAGACACAGTAAAAAGCTTTTGTTGCGTGCTAATTAATCAGCGGTAAGAAAAATCAATCAAGTCATTCACAGTGTACATGATACATGATAAGGGAATAACGATAGTGCAAGATAAAGCCAGTAAAGCCAGTAAAGGCCGATCAAAGATAGTCCAAGGGTCACCAAATGTTCAGGACTGCTCTCTGGTTGTGGTAGGATGGTCCAGTTGCCTGGTAACAGCTGTGAAGAAACTGTCCCTGAATCTGGAGGTGTACATTTTCACACTTCTGTATCTTTTGCCCGATGGGAGAGGGGAGAAGAGGGAGTGGCCATGGTGAGACTGGTCCTCGATTATGCTGCTGGCCTTGCCGAGGCAACATGATCAAATTAATGATCCCTCTCACAGAAGCTCAGCAGGTCAGGCAGCATCTTGGGAGAGAAGGAATGGGTGACGTTTCGGGTCAAGACCCTTCTTCAGTCTGAAGAAGGGTCTCGACCCGAAACGTCACCCATTCCTTCTCTCCCGAGATGCTACCTGACCTGCTGAATTACTCCAGCATTTTGTGAATAAATACCTTCGATTTGTACCAGCATCTGCAGTTATTTTCTTATACCTCTCACAGAAGCTGATCAATCACATGTGGTGAATCTGTGGTATTCTTTGCCACAGAAGGCTGTGGAGGCCAAGTCAGTGGATGTATTTAAGGCAGAGATAGATAGATTCTTGATTAGGATGGGTGTCAGGGGTTACGTGTAGAAGGCAGGAGAATGGGGTTAGAAGGCAGAGATAGATCAGCCATGGTTGAATGAGTAGACTTGATGGGCCGAATGGCCTAATTCTGTTCCTATCATTGATGATCTTATGATGTCTAGACTGGAGAGACAATCAAAAAACTAAAGGAAAGAGATTACACTGGATGAATCCGAGATTTCCTTTGGGGTAAAATATAACAGAGATATTGCTTAATCATCCGAATTGAATTGAATTGAATAAATTTTATCAGCCAAGTATGTATACATACAAGGAATTTGCCTTGGTGCTCCGATCGCAAGTAAGAACACGACATACAGTGGACAATTAAAAATAAAGCATGGAAATTTAAACATGTGAAGGATGAAATAAAATATCAGAGCACAAGGATGCTACAGACTTTTGGCTGTTGAGTAGAGCTCCTGCTCGTGGAACAAAAGCTGCTTTTATGTCTGCCTGTGGCGGCTTTGACAGTCCAGAGTCGCCTTCCATTCCCATAATTTAATCCAAAAAAGCAAGGTTCCAAATACAAATTGATTTCCTATTTTACTAATTAGACTCAGAGTCACACAGAAAAGAAACAGGTCCTTTGGCCCAACGTCCATGCCTGATCTACTCATCCCACCTGCCTGCATTTGGCCCATATCCCTCCAAACATTTCCTCTCCCTGTACCTGTCTAAATGTCTTTTAAATGGTATTATAGTACTTGCAACAACTACCTCCTCTGGCAGCTTATAAGGGGTAGGCCATTTAGAACTGAGATGAGGAAAAACATTTTCAGTCAGAGAGTTGTGAATCTGTGGAATTCTCTGCCTCAGAAGGCAGTGGAGGCCAATTCTCTGAATGCATTCAAGAGAGAGCTGGATAGAGCTCTTAAGGATAGCAGAGTCAGGGGGTATGGGGAGAGGGCAGGAACGGGGTACTGATTGAGAATGATCAGCCATGATCACATTGAATGGCGGTGCTGGCTCGAAGGGCCGAAGGGCCTCCTCCTGCACCTATTGTCTATTATTCCATGTACCTATCGATCTCTGAGTGAAAAAGTTGCCCCTCGAGTTCCTATTAAATCTTTCCATCTCCACCTTAAACCTATGCCCTCTGGTTCTTGAGTTCCCTCCCCCGGGTGAAAGACTCGGTATTTACCCTATCTATTCTCCTCATTGTTTTATACACCTGCATAAGATCAAGCCTCAGCGTGCTGCTCCCAAAGAGTAAAGTCCTAGCCTGCTCAACCTCTCCCTGCGACCTTGAGTTATGGAACAAATCAGTGTAAATCTTCTCTGCACTTTTTCCAGCTTAATTGGCAATTTTTTTTTAAAGTGGAAGGCACAGCCACTTTGATCAGACGACAAACGTTGTACAGATCTGGGAGAGGCTGTCTTCCTTAGAAGACTGAGGAAGTTTGGCATATCCCCAACATCTCTCACCAACTTCTGTAGACGACGTAACCTGGACCATCATGCTAACCAATCTCCCTTACATTGACTCCATCTACACTTCACGCTGCCTCGGCAAGGCCACCAGCATAACCAAGGACCAGTCTCACCCCAGTCACCCCCTCTTCTACCCTCTCCCATCAGGCAAGAGGTTCAGAAGCGTGAAAACTGCACACCACGGATTCAAGGACAGTTTCTTCCCAGCTGTTATCAGGCAACTGAACCATCCGACCACCAACTCGAGTCCAGTCCTGTCCACCTATCTATCTCATTGGAGACCCTCTTTAGTCTATAATAAAGGACTATCATTATTCAGACTTCACTGGACTTGACCTTGCACTAAACATTACACCCTTTTGTCCTGTGGACAACTTGATTGTAATCATGTAAAGTCTTTTGGCTGACTGGATAACACGCCACAAAAAAACCTTTTCACTGTACCTCAGTACACTTGACAATAATAAAGTAGACTAAAACAGAGGGAGCTTTGCTGACCACTCGAGTTTTGCTTTCCTGCTACGAGAGGTCAGTGCAGAATCTCAGCTGGGTCACTGCCTTACATTTGACAACCGTCTAGGACTGCATTTACATTTGCAGCAGCCCAGGCAACCCATTCACGTTTCCCTGAGACAGCAACATTTCAAAGCAGAGCAGTCAGCAAATGCCGACAATGTCGTTTGACAGCTGATTAAATTAAGTCATCACAGTACATTGCCAAGTGCCACTTATGGGGGAGACGCAAAGGAAACATAGCATAATAAACAAATTTATTTTCAAATGACAGTGGTCCTTGATGGAGTGACGGGAAGACCATCAATCAGACTACCTCTGGTCAGAAGATGTGACATTTCCAATTATTGTGTTAATTAATGGTTTGGGGACCAAGAAAGTCGAAGGAATATCCAGCTGCCACTCACTGTCAAGGTTAACACATTACTCATTCTCCAGTATCTCTCGGTGTTCATTAGTAATGTCCATTAGATTAAACCTCAGAAAGGAGGCAAGGCAGAGAGGGAAATGCTGTTTAACAAACATTGAACCAAAACTATTTTCGACATTTTTAACTGTAATTAAACCATCTTAAAGATAGCACTTGTCGAAAATTTGCAGCCACAAAGCCCAGAACACACATTGTTCCCGTTAAGCAAAAATATGTCCATTGCTAATTAACAATATGGATCAGTAAAAATAAATGCTTTCTGCCATAATTCCGAGTCGTGCTCTCTCAGACAGCATGGAAGCAAATGTATAACCATTAATAATGGAGACAGTACAACAAATTACTTCTCACATTGCGGATTAGTGGAACCAGAGTGGGGAAATTGAATCAGGACCTCAGCAATCACCTTGGTGCCATGGTTTTGAAGGTCAGTCTCAATTTAGCTTCCAATCTCGGCCACACATATTTGGTGTCCAGTTCAGTTGCAACCTGCCATTGTGATCGGTGGTCAGCTTGGCATTCAGAGCAGTGTTTCTGTGTCTCCCATCTCAGATCTCCTCCTGCCTTTGTTATCAAATCTCACTTTGTGACCTCGATTTAAGAACAGCTCGTTCCCAGCAACAATCAGGCTCTTGAGCATTGCGCAACACTAACCTCAACTACTGTCTTGAACTACTATATACCTCTTTGGCGACCCTCGGACTAACCTTGATTGGACTTAGCTGGCTTTACCTTGCACTAAATGTTATTTCCTTATCATGTACGGTGGGGCGGCCCGGTGGCGCAGCGGTAGAGTTGCTGCCTTACAGCGAATGCAGCCCCGGAGACTCAGGTTCGATCCCGACTACGGGCGCCGTCTGTACGGAGTTTGTACGTTCTCCCCGTGACCTGCGTGGGTTTTCTCCGAGATCTTCAGTTTCCTCCCACACTCAAAAGACGTACAGGTATGTAGGCTAATTGGCTGGGCAAATGTAAAAATTGTCCCTAGTGTGTGTAGGATAGTGTTAATGTGCGGGGATGGCTGGGCGGCGCGGACCCGGTGGGCCGAAGGGCCTGTTTCCGCGCTGTATCTCTAAATCTAAAAAAAAAACTCAAAATGTATCATACACTGTAAACGGCTTGATTGTAATCATGTTTTGTCTTTCAGCTGATTGGTCATAGAGTCATAGAGTGATACAGAATGGAAACAGGCCCCTCGGCCCAACTTGCCCACACCGGCCAACATGTCCCAGCTACACCAGTCCCACCTGCCTGCGCTTGGTCCATATCCCTCCAAACCGGTCCTATCCATGTATCTGTCTAACTGTTTTTTTAAATGTTGGGACAGTCCCTGCCTCAACTACCTTCTCTGGCAGTTTGTTCCATACACCCACCTAGTGTGAAAAAGTTAACCCTCAGATTCCTATTAAATCTTTTCCCCTTCACCTTGAACCTATGTCCTCTGGTCTTCGATTCACCTACTCTGGGCAAGAGACTCTGTGCATCTACCCAATTTATTCCTCTCATGATTTTATACATGTTAGCACGCAACAAAAGCTTTTCACTGTACCTCAGTACACGTGACAATAGAATAAACTGAACTAAACCTCAGCAACTACGATCTACTGTGAACTTTGTTTTGGTTGCATTGCTTCAGTTTTTGCACTATTATGGTCTGCTTAACTCGTATTATTGATAATTGAGGGGAGGTAGTTGAGGAGAGGAGGTATTATAGACAATAGACAATAGGTGCAGGAGGAGGCCATTCGGCCCTTCGAGCCAGCACCGCCATTCAATGTGATCATGGCTGATCTTTCTCAATCAGTACCCCGTTCCTGCCTTCTCCCCATAACCCCTGACTCCGCTATCCTTAAGAGCTCTATCCAGCTCTCTCTTGAATGCATTGAGAGAATTGGCCTCCACTGCCTTTTGAGGCAGAGAATTCCACAGATTCACAACTCTCTGACTGAAAAAGTTTTTCCTCATCTCAGTTCTAAAAAAAGTTTTTCCTCATCTCAGTTCTAATAAGAACTGTTCTATTATAAATGTTCTATTATAACAACATTTAAAAGACACTTGGACAGGTACATGGATAGGAAAGGTTTAGAAGGATATGAGCCAAACGTGGGCAAATGGAACAAGCTCAGATGGGGCATCTTGGTTGGCATGGATGGCTACCTGTGGTGGCAGGCCTGGTTCGCTGCTGTGAGAAGACTGTACAAACAACTTCTGAAACTTTGTTGGGCAGAAGCATGGCGACTCTTTGTGTCCTGCCTGGGTGAAGTATATTCTTATACTATACAGCTGTTGCACTTTTGTACTTGTTTATGATTGTGCTTATGTATAGTTTGATTTTACTGAATTGAATGCAAAACAAAGAATTGCACTCCTTTAAACTTTGCCCCTCATAAGTTCATGTCACAGAAACAGAATTAGGCCATTTGGCCCATCGAGTCTACCCCGCCATTCAATCTTTGATTGGCTGATCTATCTTTTTCTCTCAACCCCATTCTCCTGCCTTCTCCCCATAACCCCTGACACCCGTACTAATCAAGAATCCATCAATCTCCGCCTTAAAAAGACTTAATGACATTCTCCACAGCTGTCTGTGGCAATGAATTCCACAGATTCACCACCCTCTGACTAAAGAAATTCCTCCTTATCTCCTTTGTAAAGGTACTTCGTTTCATTCTGAGGCTCTGTCCTCTGGTCCTAGACTGTCCCAATAGTGGAAACATCATCTCCACATCCACTCTATCTAGGCCTTTCACCTCTCACCTTAAATCTGTGTATGCCCTCTAGTATTAGATTTGATTTGTAATATACATCATGAGAGGGCAGAAATTAATGCAAAATCTAATTATCGTTTTAATATTATAGAGTGAGCAATGAAATAGGAAGCCACGGTTTAGTGGCAGGAACAAATAAAGATGTAGTAATACGAATAAACACAGCGTTTCAGCAGCAAGTATATTCTAATCTTACAGTGAAATTTACTTTGCTACCAAGCTCCATGGAATTTTAAACTGCCTGCAGTTCACAGGCATTTAACAATAAGTGAAAAGGTCAATTAAAATATACTTTCGAGTGATAAATCTCAGGGCAGAGGTTGCTATTCCTTCTACGGCTTTTAGTTCTGCCACTTTGTTAATGAGAGTGTGTTACTGAGCCAGAATGAAGCCATGCCAATGCTTCTCTGAAGAGCAGTCTTTTGGCAATAACTGCCCGTTAAATCCACTTAGACACTGCTCCGAGCTTCAGGGGAAAGATTCTGTGCTGCAGGCCAATGTTTGCACATTGACTAATGCCGTCCAGCCATTTGGAAAATAATAATTGAACGCGCTTGGATGAAGGATCTTGATGAACAATGCATAGCACAGCCAGAGTATTAGAAAAAATCAGAGGGCATAGGTTTAAGTCAAGTCAAGTCAAGTCAAGTCAATTTTATTTGTGTAGCACATTTAAAAACAGCCCACGTTGACCAAAGTGCTGTACATCAGTTCAGGTACTAAGAACGAACATACAATGGCACACAAACATAATAGCACATACATAAACAGTTCACAGCGCCCCCTCAGAGGGCCTCAAACGCTAGGGAGTAGAAATAGGTTTTGAGCCTGGACTTAAAGGAATCGATGGAGGGGGCAGTTCTGATGGGGAGAGGGATGCTGTTCCACAGTCTAGGAGCTGCAACCGCAAAAGCGCGGTCACCCCTGAGCTTAAGCCTAGACCGCGGGATAGTCAGTAGCCCCAAGTCGGCCGACCTGAGGGACCTGGAGATAGAGTGGTGGGTTAGAAGATTTTTGACATGGGGGGGTGGGGGGCAAGCCCGTTTAGGGGCTTCGTATGTGAATAGGAGGAGCTTGAAGTTGATTCTGTACTGTACTGGGAGCCAGTGGAGAGAGGCCAGTTTAAGGTGAGAGGGCAAAGATTTAATAGGAACCTGAGGAGCAACCTTTTCCTCACAGAGGGTGGTGGGTGTATGGAACGAGCTGCCAGAGGAGGTAGTTGAGGCAGGTACCATAGCAACATTTAAAAGACATTGGGACAGGTACACAGGTAGGACAGGTTTAGACGGTTATGGCCCAAAGCTAGGCAGGTGGGACTAGTGTAGATGGGGAACCTTAGTTGGCAAGTTGGGACGGATTGGCTGAAGAATTGAAAACTTCTACGCACAAAATCATTCCCTTAAGATTCGACACCCTCTACACTAGGTGATAGTGTCAGACTTGTGTCAATCCAAGTTGATGTAATGTTGTTGTGTCTACATGTGTTAGATCCGTAACAAAAAGGTTTTGGTGCGTACTCCATTGTTCCTGGCAAAGGTGTGTAGAGTCTGCCTTCATTGTAGTTAAACAGCTCTACGTGGTCATAGAGTTATACAGCATGGAAACAGGCCCTTCTTTCCAACTGGCCCACATGGACAAAGATGCCCCATCCACACAAGACCCACCTACTCACTTTCAAAACCTTTCCTATCCATATCCCTGTCCAAATGTCTTTTAAACATTGTTATACTACTTGCCTCGGCTATCTCCTCCAGCAGCTCGTTCCATATACCCACCACTCTCTGTGTGGAAAAAGTTGGCCTTCAAGTTCCTATAAAATATTTCCCCTTTCACTCTAAACCTCTGTCCCCTGGTTCTTGATTCCCCTACTCTGGGTAAAAGACTCGGTGCATCCACCCTATCTATTCCCCTCACGATTTTATACACCTCTATAAGATCACCCCAAATCCTCCTGCATTCCAAAGAGTAAAGTCCTAGCCTGCCCAACCTCTCCCTATACCTCATGCCCTCAAATCCTGTCAACATCCTCGTAACCTTCTGAAAATAAATGAAGAATTAAATGTTGCTCTGTAATAAACTAGCTGTGGAATAGATATGCAGTTAACAGGGTCAATTAATACATTGAACTATCTATATATATACCAGACCCCACTCTTGCCATTGAGGGAGTGCAGCGTAGGTTCTCTAGGTTAATTCCCAGGGTGGCGGGACTGATGACATATGATGAAAGAATGGGTCGACCGGGCTTGTATTCACTGGAATTTAGGATAAGAGGGGATCTTATATAGAAACATATAAAATTCTTAAGGGGGGAGTCCAGAACCAAGGGTCACAGTTTAAGAATAAGGGGAAGTAGGCCATTTAGGACTGAGATGAGAAAAACATTTTCACCCAGAGAGTTGTGAAACTGTGGAATTCTCTGCCACAGAAGGCAGTGGAGGCCAATTCACAGGATGTATTGAAGGGAGAGTTAGATATAGCTCTTAGGGCTAACGGAATCAAGGGATATGGGGAGAAAGCAGGAACCGGGTACTGATTTAGGATGATCAGCAATGATTATATGATAGACAATAGACAATAGGTGCAGGAGTAGGCCATTTGGCCATTCAAGCCAGCACCGCCATTCACTGTGATCATGGCTGATCATCCACAATCAGTACCCAGTTTCTGCCCTCTCCCCATATCCCTTGACGCCGCGATCATTAAGAGCACTATCTAACTCTCTCTTGAAAGCATCCAAGGAATTGGCCTCCACTGCCTTCTGAGACAGTGAGTTCCACAGCTTCATAACTCTCTGAGTGAAAAAGTTATGCTCATATCCGTTCTAAATGGCCTACCTCTTATTTTTAAACTGTGGCCCCTGGTTCTGGACTCCCCCAACATCGGGAACATGATTCCTGCCTCTAGCGTGTCCAATCCCTTAATAATCTTATATGTTTCAATAAGATCCCCTCTCATCCTTCTAAATTCCAGAGTATACAAGCCCAGTCGCTCCAGTCTTTCAACATACGACAGTCCCGCCATCCCGGGAATTAACCTGGTGAACCTACGCTGCACTCCCTCAACTGTAAGAACGTCCTTCCTCAAATTTGGAGACCAAAACTGCACACAGTACCCCAGGTGCGGTCTCACTAGGGCCCTGTACAGTGAATGGCGGTGCTGTCTCGAAGGGCCGAATGGCTTACTCCTGCACCTATTTATTTCCAATGTATCTAAAAGCATCACGTCGCTTACTTTCTGTACGGCATGTCCCCCTCTTCCTCTCTGGTCCTCCGTAGGATGGAGTCATTGCAGGGTGGTTCAGGGGTAGTTGACATGACACTGGGAAATCGAGGTCTCAATGTCTGCTGGAACACAAAGAACACAGTCTTGAAACTCTCAGAAATATATAATATTCAATTATAATAAGGACTGCTTCTAGAAAGTTATACTGCACTTTTTAATAATAGAATCGGACGCAAAGTGCTGGAGGAGGGTTAGGCAGGGTCTCTGGAGAACACGGATAGGTGACATATTAGCTTAGTTTAGTTTCGAGATACAGCATGGAAACAGGCCATTCGGCCCACTGGGTCCACACTGAGCGTAGAAGGCCATCTGGGGCAGTCCAAGAGGAGGGGGACTGGTGGAGACGGGAGAGGGGGTCATCACTGGGCAGTGAGGACTCCATCCCATAGAAAAAGGCACAGAGGCAGAGGCTGAGGAAGGGTCTCGACCTGAAACGTCACCTGTTCCTTTTCTCCAGAGATGCTGCCTTACTCCAGCAATTTGTGTCGACCTTCTAGCTGCGATTTAAATTTATACATTCCCTGTTCCTTTGGGTAAATAAAATTGCACTATTTGCTTTGCATAACGGCACCACATACACAAAATAGATCATTGGATCGGTTGCCAAGTGATTGGTGAAGTCGGCAACATTTAGTTTTGGTAACCATGACAACAGAGAGAGTAGCATGTTGCTGCTTTTGTACCGAGGTGCCTCTCTAGGCTTTGTACCGAGCTGCCTCTCTCCTGACTTACTCTAACCTCTCCCCTCCTGAAAGTGCAGTCCTCCGCTCACTCTGCAACAACCCCGACTTGATAATCGAACCCGCCCAACAAGGTGCCTTGGTAGTCTGGCGCTCTGACCTCTGAGGTCAGGCTGAGGCTAGGCGACAACTCTCAGACACCTCCTCCTGCTTATCCTTGGACCATGACCCCCACAGACGAGCACCAGACCTTAACATCACACACCATTTCTGATTTCATCACTTCCGGCTCTCTGCCCTCTAATGCCTCCAACCTTATCATTCCCCAGCCCCGCACTGCCCGATGTTATCTTCTCCCCAAAATCCACAAACAGAACTGTCCTGGCAAACCCTGTCTGAAGAAGGGTCTCGACCCGAAACGTCACCCATTCCTTCTCTCCTGAGATGCTGCCTGACCTGCTGAGTTACTCCAGCATTTTGTGAATAAATGCCTTCGATTTGTACCAGCATCTGCAGTTATTTTCTTACACATTGTTTCTGCTTGTTCATGTCCCACTGAATTAATTTCCACCTACCTCAACTCCATCCTATCCCCCCCTGGTCCAATCCCTCCCTGCCTACGTCCAAGACAGCTCACACGCTCTTCATCTCTTCAATGACTTCCGTTTTCCAGGCCCCCACTCCCTCATCTTTATTATGGATGTCCAGTCACTCTACACCTCCATCCCTCACTTGGAAGGTTTCAAAGCCCTCCGTTTCTTCCTCGACCGCAGAACCAGCCAATTTCCGTCTACTGATACTCTCCGCCGCCTAGCAGAGCTGGTCCCTACCCTCAACAACTTCTCCTTCGACTCCTCACTTGCTCCAAATCAAAGGCGTGGCCATGGGCACTCGCATGGGCCCCAGCTATGCCTGCCTCTTTGTAGGGTACGTTCACTGTTCCAGGCGTACATTGGCCCTATCCCCGAACTCTACCTCCGCTACATTGACGACTGCATTGGTGCTACCTCCTGCACCCATGCAGAACTCACTGACTTCATCAACTTCACCACCAATTTCCATCCTGCACAAATTCACTTGGACCATCTCCGACATCTCCTTACCGTTTCTAGATCTCACCGTCTCCATCACAGGAGACAGATTATTGGCCGACATCTACTACAAGCCCACTGACTCCCATAGCTATCTAGACCACACTTCTTCCCACCCTACTTCCTGTAAAGACTCTATCCCCTGCTCCCAATTCCTCCGTCTACGCTGCATCTGTGCCCAGGATGAGGTGTTCCATACCAGGGCTTTGGAGATGTCCTCATTCTTTAGGAAACGGGGGTTCCCCTCTTCCATTATAGATGAGGCTCTCACCAGGGTCTCCTCGATATGCCGCAGCTCCGCTCTTGCTCCCCCTCCCCCCATTCATAACAAAGACAGAGTCCCCCTTGTCCTCACCTTCCACCCCATCAGCCGTCGCATACAGAATATAATCCTCCAACATTTTCATCACCTCCAATGGGATCCCACTACTGGCCACATCTTCCCATCTCCACCCCTTCCTGCTTTCCCCAGAGACCGTTCCCTCAGCAACTCCCTGGTCAAGCTGTCCCGACCCACCCAAACCACCTCCTCCCCAGGTACTTTCCCCTGCAACCGCAAGAGATGCACACCTGCCCTTTACCTCCCCCTTAGACTCCATCCAAGGATCCAAACAGTCTTTTCAGGGGAGGCAGAGGTTCACTTGCACCTCCTGCAACCTCATCTACTGTATCTGCTGTTCACGGTGTTGACTCCTGTACATCGGCGAGACCAAGCGCAGGCTCGGCGATCGCTTCACTGAACACCTCCGCTCAGTTCACCTTAACCAAGCTGATCTCCCAGTTGCTCAGCACTTTAATTCCCCCTCCCATTCCCAATCTGACCTTTCTGTCCTGGGCCTCCTCCATTGTCAGAGTGAGGCCCAGTGCAAATTGGAGGAACAGCACCTCATATTTTGCTTGGGTAGCTTACACCCAAGCGATATGAACATTGACTTCTCTAACTTCAAATAGACCTTACTTTCCCTCTCTCTCCATCCCCTCCCCCTTCCCAGTTCTCCCACCAGTCTCACTGTCTCCGACTACATTCTATCTCTGGCCCGCCCACTCTCTTGACATCAGTCTGAAGAAGGGTCTCGACCCGAAATGCCACCTATTCCTTCTCTCCGGAGATGCTGCCAGTCTCGCTGAGTTGCTCCAGCATTTTGTGTCTACCTTAGGTCAAAGTAGAGATGGAACCAAAATCTAGAGCACATAAATGAAACATCACTGTGTGTGAATTGCTTGACAGGTTCATTGTTGTTCATTTTCATGGATTTCAAAGGCAGTGAATGCTTTCTGCTAACCTACATAAACTGGAACAGCAAACATTAGGAAAGTAACAATGAAAAAAGTTTAGTTTAGTTTAGAGATACAGCGCAGAAACAGGCCATTCTGCCCACCGAGTCCGCACCGACTAGCAATCCCCACACACTAAGACTATCCTACACACACACGGGACAATTTACAATTATACCAAGCCAATTAACCTGCAAACCTGTACTTCTTGAGAGTGCGGGAAGAAACCGAAGATCCCGGAGAAAACCCACGCAGGTCATGAAGAGAACGTACAAACTCAGTACAGACAGTAGTTTGGAACGAACCTGGGTCTCTGGTGCTGTAAGGTAGCAACTCTATCGCTACGCCACCATGCCGCCTCTGAGTCCTGAGATCACTCTCTATTCCTTTAAGCCATAGCTATTGATAAACTAGCACATTCTCTTTCAAATATTACATAAAACAAAACATGAGTTAATAAAGCACCTTTCATGTGCTCATGAAACTCCCAAAGCTTTTGTTTACAGCCAGTGATGTAACTTCTTGAAGTTATTGCTGCAAGGTAAAACTATCAGGATGCCTCACAAAATGCTGGAGTAACTCAGATGGTCTTCTTCAGAGGGTCTCGACCCGAAATGTCCCCATTCCTTCTCTCCAGACATGCTGCCTGACCCGCTGAGTTACTCCAGCATTTTGTGTCTACCTTCGATTTAAACCAGCGTCTGCAGTTCCTTCCTACACAGGATGCATCACAGCTTGGTTTGGGAACAGCTCTGCCCAAGACGGCAAGAAATGGAATAATTGTGGCTGTATCCCGGTCGGTCACAGGAAGCAGGCTCCCCGCCATCCACTCCATCCACAATTCACGCTGCCTCGGCAAAGCAGCCATCACAACATGATTTTCACCCCGTTCATTCCCTCTTCTTCCCTCTGCCATGGGCAGAAGATACGAAAGTTTGAAAGTGCACACCACCATTCTCAGGAACAGCTTCACTGTTATCAGACTACAATGGACAATCGGTGCAGGAGGCCATTCGGCCCTTCGAGCCAGCACCGCCATTCAATGTGATCATGGCTGATCATTCTCAATCAGTACCCCATTCCTGCCTTCTCCCCATACCCCCTGACTCCGCTATCCTTAAGAGCTCTATCTAGCTCTCTCTTGAATGCATTCAGAGAATTGGCCTCCACTGCCTTCTGAGGCAGAGAATTCCACAGATTCACAACTCTCTGACTGAAAAAGTTTTTCCTCATCTCAGTTCTAAATGGCCTACCCCTTATTCTTAAACTGTGGCCCCTGGTTCTGGACTCCCCCAACATTGGGAACATGTTTCCTGCTGAATGGTCCTCCAGTAAGCTGGAATGTAGACCTTCCAATCTACCTGATTTTCCTCTGTAAATGTAACGCTATAATATTGTACCACTCGACCTGGTGATTTTCGCTTTATACTACCCATTGTACTTTGTGTAGGAAGGAACTGCAGATGCTGGTTTGTAATCGAAGATAGACACAAAATGCTGGAGTAAGTAACTCAGTGGGACAGGCGGCAACTCTGGAGATGCTGGAGATCTTCCCGCCTGTCCCGCTGAGTTACTCCAGCATTTTGTGTCTATCTTTCATAGTATTTTGTGTCTGGTTTGAGTGTACTCGTGTATGATTTGATTTGACCGTATCGCACGCGAGAATTACCCTGCAAATGATTTTCTGGTGAACGAATTCTCTCTGTACCTTAGATGAAGCTATTGCAGAGTCTGATGGTACACGCTTTCAAACTTTTGTATCTTCCACCCAACGGGAGAGAGGAGAAGGGGGAATGACAGGGGGGGGAGAAAGCTCTTTGATTATGATGGCTACTTTCCCGAGGCAGCGTGAAGTGTAGATGGAGTCGATGGTGGGGAGTCTGGTCTGTGCGATGGACTGGGCTACCTCCATAACTCTCTGCAATTTCTTGCGGTATTGGACAGAGCTGGTCCCAAACCAAGCTGTGATGTATCCTGATTTAATGTGTTGTTTTCAGGCAACCTCGACACATCTGATTGACTCTGAACAGCCCATGAGACACAAGACCCAGTGACCCGGACATTGTGAAGGGCAGCAAGCTGAACAGAAGTCGCTGATGACCTTGGTAAAAATGTGCATCCACCCTGATCTGCCCATCCCATATGAAGGCAAGAAGACAGTGCGAGGGCTTTGCTCACTGCTGCCCCTGCAGGCAAAGAAGGGGACATCATGTAGGAAGAACAAAATTAGCCCAGCCAATGCAAACAGGAAAAAAAAAAAAACACAACTGGACTGCCTTCCCTATAGATTGAGCAAGAAATGTAACGTGCATTAATTTCTCATTAATTTCTCAGAAGCATTCAGCAGCATTCAAGAACTCATACAAACTTAAAGATGAAAAATGAAAACTCTTTTATGGCATAACAATCTTTAAAATGTCTTAAATGGTTTTAATCATTAAAAAAAAATTAAATTAACAAGGCGTTAGAAATTTTAAAAATTCTTGGGGGTACATTTACAAGTCATAAATTAATAAAGACAAAGGAGAGTTTTAAAAAAATCAGCAAACTATTACTCAAATCTTGTGTAACTGTTTCCTTCCATTAAAATCAATGGGGATTGTTAGACGGAATCCCAGCTCCTGGATTATTAACTCAATTCTTCACTCCCCCATCTAACACCATGTTGAATTCAATATTGTATCACAACCCACAGACTTAGTTTAGTTCAGTTTTTTGTTTAGAGATACAACCCCTTCTGCCCACCGAGTCTGCACCAACCAACGATCCTCGCACATTAACACTGTCCCACACACACTAGGGACAATTTACATTTATACCAAACCAATTAACCTACAAACCTGTACATCTTTGGAGTGTGGGAGGAAACTGGAGCACCCGGAGAAAACCCACGCAGTTCATGGGGAGAATGCACAAACTCCGTACCGACAGCACCCGTGGTCAGGATCGAACCCTGGTCTCTGGAGCTGTGAGGCAGCAGCTCTACCGCGCCGCCCTGGTGAATTGCAATGGTTCAATAATTCTTTATTGTCACGTGTGCCTAAGTAGTGAAATTCGTTTTTTGCAAACAGTCCAGTGACAATCCCACTATACATTAGGCACAATCATACGAGGTAGAAGAATGCAAGATAGTAGTCTACACTGAGTCAGTAGAGCAGAGTCGCCACACTTTAGGCATCACTTTGTACCCATCAAGTCCTGATTCTTTTAAGTCTTTATAGCCAAGACTTAACTTGGAGTTAAGCTTCAGGATTTCTGCATTTGTACACTCTTGCAAACAACTCCTGAATCTGAAGAAGGGTCCCGACCCGAACAGTTGCCTTCCATTCCCTCCACAGATGCTGCCCGTCCCACTGAATTCCTCCAGCATTTTGTGTTTTGCTTGAGATTCCAGCATTTGCTGTTCCTCGTGTCTCCTGAACCTGGTGTCAGGTTCACTGAGTGATAATGGCAAATACCAATAGTTACACCATCATTAGTCCTGCAAAATCCGACCCACCATTTCCCACTCGATTCTTTTGACCAGTCCAGTTGGACCATTTCTCAATTCATTGTTGCAACACCAGAATATTTATGAATGTATGAACACACCAGATAATAATTAATTAAAATACATCCAGAGAGGGCAATAAATAGTTGAGAGTGTAACTTACCATATAATTAAGAGGATCGCTGCCATTAATGGAATTAGGAGTTTCCATCTTGGTACTGCTAACATCCGACATATCTTCATCTAAAAATATTGGAAGATGGGGAGGGGGTTTAGTTCAAATATCATTCACGTAAATCAATAGGTACAAAATCATGAGAGGAATAGATTGGGTAGATGCACAGAGTCTCTTGTCCAGACCAGGTGAATCAAGGACCAGAGCACATAGGTTTAAGATGAAGGGGAAAAGATTTAATAGGAATCCGAGGGGTAACCTTTTCACACAAAGGGTGGTGGGTGTATGGAAAAAGCTGCCAGAGGAGGTAGTTGAGGCTGGGACTATCCCAACGTATAAGAAACAGTTAGACAGGTACATCGATAGGACAGGTTTGGAGGGATATGGACCAAACATGGGCAGGTGGGGACTAGTGTAGCTGGGACAAGTTGGCCGATGTTGGCCAGTTGGGCCGAAGGGCCTGTTTCCACGATGTAACACTCAATTACTAAAAACTATCAGTGAATTTGCAGAGAGCAGAGCATGTAAAATGCCACCTTCCATTGCAAGGCATTATATCATCCATCTGCTCACAGCGCTAGATACAACATAAAAATAAATCATGAGTGGCGTAATAAAGTGAGGGAAGATCTCTTGCAAGTAATGGGATGATTTTCATCTCTGTGGGCAGTAAGGCTTGCAGAAATGGAACCATCGCCCTCAGGTTATGAAGTAAAGCTCATCAACTTTCTATCTTCTGCTAATAAGAACATCAAGCTAAATAGTTTCCTGGAACAAATACTACACATGTTCCAATGGTACTATCCTGATATTTGAAATCAATTACAGCCAGCTCAGCAAGCTAAAGTATAGCCATAACATAATGTTTTTCAATCTTTGTCACAGAGGTTTTGACGTCTCAAAAATAACTTCAGGAAATTACGCTCCTCAAGTACATTTTGAAACAGGGAAGGGTGAAAAGGGCAGAATCTTTGAAGCTTTAAGAGGCTTTTGGTGAAAGGATTTTTCAAATACCTTTCTTGGTGGCATTAATGCATGCTGTAGTATGTCAAGCATACAAATGCTAAAGATGTTCCCTTTTCTTCTCTCCTAAGCTGGTGCCCTTTTAAAACAGCCTGCTCCATAATTAAAATTACCAGCAACAGCCTTTTGATGCAGGGAAAGATACAAAGTGCTGGAGTGGCTCAGTGGGTCAGGCAAGATTTCTGGAGAACATTGGTAGATGACGTTTTAGGTCGGGACCCTTCATCAGACCTGAAAAGTCACCTATTCATGTTCCCCAGAGATGCTGCCTGACTCAATGTTTAACTCCAGCACTGAGTTTATTTTTTTGTAAACCAGCATCTGCAGTTCCTTATATCTATATCCTTTACATTTGATGCAGGAACCTGAACAATCTGCGCATATTTACTTTCCACTGTCCTCGAGGTTCTTTGTAAAATAATCATTTATGTGGAAGCTAATCTCTGGCAAGCACGAGGCACAAGAAACAGCAGGCACTGGAATCTTGAGCTTAAAAGCAAAGTGCTGGAGGAACTCAGCGGGTCAAGCAGCACCTCTGGAGAATATGGATAGGTGACGTTTCGGGTTGGGACCCTTCTTCAGACTGATTGTGTGAGGGGGGAGAAAGTTGGGAGGAGAGGAGAGGCAGGACAAAGTGTGGCAGGTAATAGGTGAACACAGGTGAGGGAGAGGTTTTGATAGGCAGATGGTTGGAACAAAGGCCAGAGATTAAAGCGAAAGACAATAGACAGGAGGCCATTCGGCCCTTCGAGCCAGCACCGCCATTCAATGTGATCATGGCTGATCATTCTCAATCAGTACCCCGTTCCTGCCTTCTCCCCATACCCCCCTGACTCCGCTATCCTTAAGAGCTCTATCTAGCTCTCTCTTGAATGCATTCAGAGAATTGGCCTCCACTGCCTTCTGAGGCAGAGAATTCCACAGATTCACAACTCTGACTGAAAAAGTTTTTCCTCATCTCAGTTCTAAATGGCCTACCCCTTATTCTTAAACTGTGGCCCCTGGTTCTGGACTCCCCCAACATTGGGAACATGTTTCCTGCCTCTAACGTATCCAATCCCTTAATAATCTTATACGTTTCGATAAGATCCCCTCTCATCCTTCTAAATTCCAGTGTATACAAGCCTAGTCGCTCCAGTCTTTCAACATATGACAGTCCCGCCATTCCGGGAAGGTGTGAGACAGAAGGATTGAAGAGTTGCAAATTGTGAAGGCAGAGGAAGGAATGTAGGAGGGGGAAAGGGAGGGTGCTGCCTGTGCGGAGTTTACATGTTCTCCCTGTGACCACATGGGTTTCCTCCGGGTGCTCCGGTTTCCACCCACATCCCAAAGACTGTACGGGTTTGTAGGTTAATTGGCTTCCGTAAATTGCCCCTAGTGTGTGTAGGATGTGAAAGTGGGATAACATAGAACTCATGATAGTTGGTCAACATGGACTCGGTGAGCCATAGGGGCTGTTTCTACGCTGTGTCTTGAAACTAAACTCCTGCCTCACATTATCGTTAGCAGCAGCATTATAATTAAACTCCACCGACAAGCAATTTTCCAGGCGGCAAGAAGAAAGTCCCAATTAAAAAGACAGGAATTAATACTCTGGGAAAATCCCTTTCCCCAAAGTCTCAGGCAATTGAATCTAATCCAGGAGAGTACAGGGACCAGGTTTTTAATTTGATTCCTAAATGCCAGGATTTAGAGGGTCAATTTTATTAGAGGCAGCAGATTTACTCATGTTAATAGAACCCTCTCTCATTAAGAATTGTAAAGGCTAATCGGTTCACAATAGTTTTTTACTGGGAACCCATAAAAGATATTAGTAAGAAGACAAGCTTTTCTTAGTTGATTCAACATACCTTGGTAATCGTGATGCCTGGAAAGCATGCACGGAGACTTGGGTCGTCCCTGAAGTTGGTGCAAAGTAAGAGAAAGATGAACACATCAAATATTAATATATAAAACCGATTAGTGCGGGTGTCAGGGGTTAGGGGGAGAAGGCAGGAGAATGGTGTTAAGAGGGGAAGACAGATCAGCCATGATTGAATGAATGACGAATCAAAAATCTATCTGCCTTCAAAATATCCACTGACGTGGCCTCCACCGCCTTAAGTTCAGTGTATATAGTGTATTAAGTGTATATGGAAGCCATGGATAATAATTTCTGCAACAATCTCAAAACGAAGTAATATGCTGGGATAGTTTCCCATTGTGTCAAGATAGAGCATGGAGAAGCAGGGACCGCCCTTGTCCCGTATTAGGCCCGGGGAGCGCTGTAGGCCCGGACGCTGCAGGTCCGGACAGTGTAGGTCCGGACGGTGTAGTCGGAAAAAAACTGCAGATGTTGGTTAAAATCTGTGTCTACCTTCCGGACAGCGTAGGTCCGGAGGCCCCGCTGCCGCCTAACGGAGGTTGGGTAGCAACCCGCCTCCCGGCCCGGGCGGCCGCCATTGGTGGAGCGGGAGCACGTGGCCGCTGGCTGGGTGAGGTCACGTGGGGTGCGGGGCGGTGACGTCAACTTGTCCCGTCTTTGGGAGTGAGATAGTTGGCACCCCTAATGTCCGGGGATCACTGGCCGGTGCAGACTCGGTGGGCCGAAGGGCATGTTACCACGCTGTATCTCTAAACTAAACTACTGCCACACTAATATTGATGATAACCCAGAAGTTACCATCTAAAAGATATCACCCCCCCCCCCCCCCCCATATAACGTGTAGTTCTGGAAATTTAGAAAAAAATAAAATTGTTGAGAACAAACAATTCTTAAACTCTCCAACAGTGGTGCAGCTGGTAGAGCTGCTGCCTCACAACACCAGAGACCCGGTCCGAACCTGGCCTCGGGTACTGTCTGTGTGGAGTTGCACATTCTCACTGTGACCGCATGGGTTTCCTCCGGGTGCTTCGGTTTCCTCCCATATTCCAAAGGCGTGTGGGTATGTAGGTTAGTTTGTCCTCTGTAAAATTGCCCCTAGTGTCGAGGGACTGGATGCGAAAGTGGGATAACATGGAATGAGTGTGAATGGGTTGGCGTAGGCTCGGTGGGCCGAAAGGCCTGTTTCTGTGATGTACCTGTCATCTAATCTAAAAAAAAGTAACAGGCACGTGGCTTAGATTACTCCATTGCATCAGTCAAACTGCCTCTGTAAATTAACAGGAGACGTTAAGCACTGTATCATAGACAAGTGTAGATTGTAACTCACTCTTAATTTTTTTGCTTACAGTATGACTTGGAGCCAAGGTTTTCTCTTTGATGGATCACTAATCAATGCACGTTAGGGTCAGTGTTGTGCTGTGTGGCCACAATCAGTTACAATTGATTTGAATTTCCTTGGACTTCTTTCAAATCATCCATAGATGAAAGGTACAAGTCAGAAATGATAACATGCCGTTTATCGCTGACAAATGTGTCGCCTGTAATAATGTAGTGAGATCTTTGAAACCGAAAGATACAGCGTGGAAACAGGCCCTTCGGCCCACCGAGCCCATGCTGACCATCGATCAACGTTCACACTTGTTGGGTGTTATTCAACTCTCGCATCCACTCCCTACACACTTGAAGGAACTTACGGAAGGGGCAATCAACCTGCAGACCAGCACGTCTTTGGGATGTGGGAAAAACAGGAGCACCCGGACGAAATGCAGGCAGTCACAGGTAGAACGTGCGAACTCTACACAGCACCTGAGGTCAGGATTGAACCTGGCTCTGCCTCTGTGAGGCAGCAGCTCTGCCCGCTGCGCCAATTGCTGCTGAACACTGCGATATTGGGGAGGCATTCTGAGTGCATCGCAAAGGACGACTTGATCTCTCTGGCAATAGACACAAAATGTTGGAGTAACTCAGTGGGAGCATCTCTGGGACACAAGCCGCAGACCGTCCAGAAGGCCCTGCAGCAGTCTGGGGCCCGGCTGGACCGGGGAGTGGGCCGCTGGAGGTGTTGCAGCAGCCTGGGGCCCAGCTGGACCGGGGGAGTGGGAAGCTGGAGGCCCTGCAACAGCCTGGGGCCCGGCTGGACCCGGGGAGTGGGCCGCTGGAGGCCCTGCAGCAGCTTGGGGCTTGGCTGGACCGGCGGAGTGGGCCGCTGGAGGCCCTGCAGGAGCCTGGGGCCCGGCTGAATGGGGGAGTGGGCCTCTGGAGGCCCTGCAGCAGCCTGGGGCCCGGATGGATCGGGGAGTGGGCCGCTGGAGGCCCTGCAGCAGCCTGGGGCCCGGCTGGACTGGGGAGTGGGCCGTTGGAGGCCCTGCAGGAGCCTGGGGCCCGGCTGGACCGGGGGAGTGGGCCACTGGAGGCCCTGCAGCAGTCTGGGGCCCGGCTGGACTGGGGAGTGGGCCTCTGGAGGCCCTGCAGCAGCCTGGGGCCCGGATGGACCGGGGAGTGGGCCGCTGGAGGCCCTGCAGCAGCCTGGGGCCCGGCTGGACTGGGGAGTGGGCCGCTGGAGGCCCTGCAGGAGCCTGGGGCCCGGCTGGACCGGGGGAGTGGGCCACTGGAGGCCCTGCAGCAGTCTGGGGCCCGGCTGGACTGGGGAGTGGGCCTCTGGAGGCCCTGCAGCAGCCTGGGGCCCGGCTGGACCGGGGGAGTGGGCCACTGGAGGTCCTGCAGCAGCCTGGGGCCCGGCTGGACCGGGGGAGTGGGAAGCTGGAGGCCCTGCAGCAGCCTGAGGCCCGGCTGGACGGGGGGGGGGGAGTGGGCCGCTGGAGGCCCTGCAGCAGCCTGGAGCCCAGCTGGACCAGAGGAGTGGGCCGCTGGAGGAGTTGCAGCAGCCAAAAATGGCACTGCCGGCATTATATGCAAAATGAATTTCACTACGTAGTTTAATTGCATATGTGACAATAAATATCCCAAAAGGAATTATCAGAAAGAAATTCTGTAAACCACATCAATTAATGATTACTTACGATTCCAAAAACCTTAAGGTTGGGTCTACGTCTCAATCGGGGCTCATGCACAAAGAACTCGCTGTCCTCAGGAGATTCCTCTGAGGTAGAGGAGCTCTCCGGCTCCTGGCCATTCCTCTTCTGGTAGGAATGGCAGTAGTTCTGGGAGATGATGGTGACCGGAATATTCCGCGGCAGACTCTGCACGAGGAGATAGAAATAATTAACTTCACCATTGATCTGTTCCCTTGCAAAGATCCTTTCCTTTTGAGAGTTTCCCCTCCCAGTTTTCTCTCATCCTTTCCTCCCGACACAATTCCGTGGTCACCTGTTTCTCTCTCTTGATGCGTCACACGCACGGAGGAAGCAGAATTGCAACTTCAACATTCGCATTGTTAGCACGACTAACATTTTAGGCAGTAGGGGAAAAAAAAACTGCAGATGCTGGTTTAAATCAAAGGTAGACACAGAATGGTGGAGTAACTCAGCGGGTCAGGCAGCATCTCTGGAGAACATGGATAGGTGACGTTTCAGGTCAAGACCCTTCCTCAGACTGATGTCACGATGTTGGGGATGGGCCCCCTCCCCTGACATCAGTCTGAAGAAGGGTCTCGACCCAAAACGTCACCCATTCCTTCGCTCCAGAGATGCTGCCTGACCCGCTGAGTTATTCCAGCATTTTGTGTCTACCTTACATTCTAGCCGTAGGATTTCTGGTGAGCTTCCGTCCTACTTAAGCACGAGACTGTGGAAAGAAGTTTCCGGACCTCTACTATAACTTCCCCTTGGTGTACACCAATTCAAAGCACTCGTCTTGTATCTCACCAACTTCCTCTGGCTCCGTTTACAAACTCCCATCTTTGTCCCCGAGTGATCCTACCCTCTCTCAAGTTCCCTCTTGTTTTCCACGTACGTTTTAAAACACTCGGCATTCTCTTTAATCTGGAGAGGGGCAAAGTTTAAAGGAGATGTACGGGGCGAGTATTTGTTTACACAGAGGGTGGCGCATGCCTGAAATGCATTGCCAGGGGTGGTGGTGGAGCCAGATACCATTCTACATTTTCCTCGATTCTCGTCCCCTTTGACCTCTCGTTTTCACACCTAACCCTTCCATATCACTATGCCTCCCTCTCCCCTGACTCTCAGTTTTAAAAAGGGTCTCGACCCGAAACGTCACCCATTCCTTCTCTCCAGAGATGCTGCCTGTCCCGCTGAGTTACTCCAGCATTTTGTGTCTAACCCCTGCTAAAAGTTCTTTCCAGCTTCCTGTATATTCCTCAATTCCTGATACATTTAGAGACACTGAATCTAAAACAACATAATAATGTTTTATGCATTTCTAAATTTGCAGCTTTTGCTTCATCAATTAAATATATTTGACTACAGGATGTACATCTGGAGAATTAATACCAATATATTATCCTGTACTGGATATGTGCAAATAAACGGTACATATAGTAAACTAATCTTTTTATTCACAAAATGCTGGAGTAACTCAGCAGGTCAGGCAGCATCTCGGGAGAGAAGGAATGGGTGACGTTTCGGGTCGAGGCCCTTCAAGAACTAATCTTCCTTGTTGCTGACTTTACAGATATTTAATATTCAACTCCGTATGTGAAATATGTTATGTTCTGTTCCGATCACTAATGACCTTATGAACCAAAACATCGCTTGTCCATGTTCTCCACAGATGCTGCCTGACCCGCTGAGTTACTCCAGCACTCTGTGAAACGTCACCTATCCATGTTCTCCAGAGATGCTGCCTGACCCGCTGAGTTACTCCAGCACTCTGTGAAAAAGTCAGCTATCCATGCTATGCAGAGATGCTGCCTGACCCGCTGAGTTACTCCAGCACTCTGTGTCTCTTTTTGTAAACCAACATCTGCATTTCCTTGTGTTTACATATAAAAACATAGCACAAAAAGTAAGGAAATTTGTGTTTGGTAGATTATTTCTTTGTTGTAACAATGCTTCTTGGCAATAAATCTTATACCGTTGGAAAGCCTGTTTATTTCCCTTTTAAATGGTGCCACATTTGTAAGGAACATGCATTTGTGGGATGAGCAGCAGAGCTGAGTATGTGGGTTGCGCCCATGAAAAATCTGCCAAATCTTCTCTGCCAATGCCAAACAGCTTATTCTGCCATTGACTTGTTCGGTGTTGTTTGGTGGATTGGATGATTGAAGTCTGAAGAAACAAGACATATTGGCCTCCTGGCAGCCCTATGAGACCGGAGATCGGCTGCGTGCAGTCTGTTCCGAATTGTCTGGGCAGAGAGCCGTCGGCCATATCGTCCTGCAAACCTTGACTGCAAATCTGTAGAAGACGTCTTCTTGGGACGCCCACTTCGCGGCCTGTCTCTGACATCCCCCGTTATATGGAACTTGGCCTTCACTTTGGAGATGGTACTAGGGCTCACTCCAAATAATGCCGCAACTTGGTTTTGCGGAACACCAGCTTGAAGTTGCCCTATCGCACGGGCCCTATCCAGATCAGTCAAACATGGCATGCCAATTCTTGGAGCAGACACCTACTGACCACTGTAGCAGGGCCCATGCTCACAGATGCTGCCAATCAGGTGCCAATCAGGCACCTGATTGTCAGCACCTGGGGGTACCAGAAGCTCAAAACAAGAGTCAATAGCAACAGCAGAATAAACTGTTTGGCATTGGCAGAGAAGATTTGGCAAATTTTTTCATGGGCGCAACCCACTTACTCAGCTCTGCTGCTCATCCCACAAATTAAAAGGGAAATAAACAGGCTTTCCAACGGTATAAGATTTATTGCCAAGAAGCATTGTTACAACAAATAAATAATCTACCAAACACAAATTTCCTTACTTTTTGTGCTATGTTTATGTTGCTGTTAACAGCTGTAGCAATTCTGAGGAATTTACCATTTGTTTGTAAAGCAAAATAAGAGAGAGAGAAAGAGAGAGAGATGAATGAAAATACCAGCTGCAACATTTATTTATTTTCATAATATAAAGGACCAGGCCATTAAACTCTTTGAGGGCAGCAAAGACAGTTTGATGAATGACCCATTTTCAGTAATTGCTGTCTGTTTTTTAAAATCAAGTGGGAACAACTCAAGATGCAACACAAACATATTTTCTCCATCTGATTTGCGGTTTGTGGCTGTTTGAATTTCTTGCTTCCCTTTCAAACTCATTGAAGTAAATGAACCAATTTGAATGCAGTTCTATTATTAACGGATTATGAACTGAAAGAAAAGTAAGAACAAAACAGGTTGTGGAGATTAAAGGATGAGCATGCTTGCTTGAAAGGGATGAAAGATGTTGCCAGGACTCAAGGGCAGGGCCTGAGCTGCAGGGAGAGGTTGGGGCAGGTTATGATTGTGTTCCAAGGAGCGCAGGAGGCTAAGGGGTGACCTTAACGAGGTGTATAAATCACAAGGGTAACAGACTGTGTGAATGCATAGTCTTTTACCATGAGTAGGGGAATCAAGAACTAGAAGACATTGTTTAAAGTGAGAGGGGAAAGATTGTAATCGGAACCCAAGGAGCAACTTTTCAAATGCAGAGGCAGTTATTTTCCTACACAACTTGTCACTCCACTGCAATTTCTCCATTAGGTAGGTGATGTATCGGGTCGGACCCTTCTTCAGACGGACTTTACCTTAAATTGCTAAACTGACCACTCCCGAAAAGATAGATTGCATTTCTAAAAGTAGAACGGAGGGAATTTTAATTTGTCAGATGGGAACCCATGCAGTTGGGTGGAAGGCTGCGGGTACATCCCATCTAATGTTACTACTCCCTCTTGTATGTGGACTTGGTGGGTTGCTCTGTGCATACTGTACTAACTGTGGTGATTGTGTTTATGTGTAGGGATGGCCGTGCAGATCTGTATGCAAAACACGCATTTCACTGTACCTGGTACACGTAACAATAAAGAAACCATTGACCACTGAACACCACCCCATCACATCAGGACCACGTGGGAGGGATATCAGTCAGTTCACAGCTGCCAACCATTCTTTGTAAATTGGACTGTTGCCGTCTCATAATTTAGTTCTACTTTTACTACAACACAGATTGGGCAATAGCCTATTTTTAGAGAGGTGACCATTTTGTGACAATGTTATACAGTGCTTTGATCAGCCTAGTTACAGACGTGTGAAGATGGACTGATATACCTTGCACCTTGCCTCAGCCAGCGTATCACACCAACAGCTGCCTCCAGCAAGTTTCTTACACAGAAGGTCTTTTGTTGCAACTCATCTTTTTTTTAACGCTGTAACTAAAGATTCCTCTTGTAAAAGACAGGGCTTTCTCCCATTTCAATCTGGCTCGATAGTAATCTTTGAAAAGGGATCGTCAAACCAAGGAGCCTTTTGCTGCACTGGCATGTCACGACAAGTTGCCAATCCCCATAATCTCCAAGCAGCTGAATGCAACGACGTTGATTGATTGAAAGATACAGCGGATAAACAGGCCCTTCAGCCCACCGAGTCCATGCTGACCATTGATCACCCATTCACGCTGTTTCAATGTTGTCCCCCTTTCGTATCGATTCCCTACACACAAGGAGCAACTTACTGTGGCATTTAGCCAACAAACCCGCGCGTCTTTGGGATGTGGGAGGAAGCCGGAGCACGCGGAGGGAAGTCACACAGTCAGAAGGAGAACGTGAAAACTCCACACGGACAGCACCAGAGGTCAGGACTGAAACTGGATCTCTGGTGCAGTGAGGCAGCAGCTCTATCAGCTGTGCCACCTTAACATGTCCCACCTGTTAGTCTAAAATACCTGGCCTGAACAAGGACTTCTAGAAATGGGGACAAAACTAACGACCCTTCATGTATTGAGCTGTGCACTTATGAAGGGCAGTGCACTTATGAAGGGCAGTGCACTTATGCTGGGCAGTGCACAGCAGGTAGTGCTGTTGCTGCACAGATCCAGCACGCGAGGTTCGATCCTGGCCTGGGAAATGTACGTGCGTGTGCATGTTCCTTCTGTAGGAACCAGGTCCACCGGTTTCCTCCCACATCCCAAAGGTGTGCTGATGGATCGGTTCATTCACTTTTGGCAAATTACCCCTGGGGCAGCAGGAGTTCAGAGAAGGATTGGGTAGCATGGTAGCACAGCGGTAGAGCTACTGCCTTACAGCGCCAGAAACATGGGTTCGATCCTGACTACCGGTGCTGTCTGTACAGAGTTTGTACGTTCTCCCAGTGACCTGCGTGGGTTTTCTCCGAGATCTTCGGTTTCCTCCCACATTCCAAAGACGTGCAGGTTTGTAGGTTAATTAGCTTGGTATAAATGTAAAATAATTCCTCTGGTGTGTGCAGGATAGTGTTAATGTGCGAGGATCGCTGGTGGGTGGGGACTCGGTGTGCCAAGGGGCCTGTTTCCGTACTGTATCTCTAAACTAAACTAAATTAATTGATGAGTAGGAAAATAACTGCAGATGCTGGTTCAAATCGAAGGTAGACACAAAATGCTCGAGTAATTCAGCGGGTCAGGCAGCAACTCAGGAGAGAAGGAATGGGTGACATTTCGGGTCGAGACCCTTCTGCAGACTGATGTCAGGGGAGGGGGCGGGACAAAGATGGGATGAAGTAGGAGACAGGCAGACAGTGGGAGAACTGGGGAGGGGAAACAGAGGGACAGAGGAACTATCTGAAGTTAGAGAAGTCAATGTTCATACCGCTGGGGTGTAAACTGCCCAAGCGAAATATGAGATGCTGTTCCTCCAATTTGCGCTGGGCCTAATTGATAAACTAATTGATAAACTAAATAATAAACTGATTGATGGGTGTGTGAGAGAGAATAGGTTACAGGTGCGTAAGTAGGAGCAAAGGCACTGACGGGAATGCTTTGAGAGCTGGCATGGACTCGATGGGCTGAACATCCACCTTCTGTGCTGAAGTAAACATGTGAAAGGAAGCGAAAAGCTGAAAACTGCTGTACTCCTGGTGGGACGTGCACTCTGACCATCTTCTCACAACCTGCACAGGTCTGGATTTGTGACGTAGATCATTTCTAATCACTCATCATGATCCAAACGATATTTTTATTCCATGTAAATAACTAAATAATGCAAAATACTGCAGCAGCTGCCATAATGGAATGAACATACAAAATGTTGGAAGTAGTAAACAGGCTAGAAACAGAGTTCATATTTCCACTTGGTCTGCATTCTGAAAGACTTACTCTTTTTTATTTCTTCACAGATGCCTTCTGACTTAGCATTTTTTGCTTTAATTACTGTAAAAGGCAAAGCAATTTGTTTGATTGGGACAAATCAATTGTCTTAAATGAGCTCACCTTGCACCTTCTCCACTGTATTTTCTAAACAGTGCTGTAACTACAGAATGCCACACAATTATTCACTAAGGCTTCTGTGGCAATCATTTTTAAACTCCATGACCTCTAGCATGTAGAAACACAGAGGTAGTCACTGCATGAGAAACCTATTATCTCCAAGTCACACACAATCGTAGTGTTGGAAATACAAAGCCAAATGGAGTGGCGCAGTGGCGCAGCAGGTAGAGCTGCTGCCTTACTGTGCCAGAGACTGCTCCCAACCTCGGGTGCTGTCTGTGGGGAGTTTGCACGTTCTCCCTGTGAGTGCATGAGTTTCCTCTGGGTGCTCCGGTTTCCACTCATATCCCAAAGATGTCCGGGTTTGTAGGTTAATTGGCCCTCTGTAAAATTGCCTCCTGTGTGTAGGGTGTGTGTGTGTGAAAGTGGGATAACTTTGAGCTCATGTGAACGGGGGATCAAGGGTTGGCGTGGACTTGGTGGACCAAAGGGCCTGTTTACATCCTGTTTCTTTCAATCAATCAGTGTGTGAGGTTATCCACTTTGGTGGTAAGAATAAGAATGCAGATTATTATCTGAATGGTGTCAAGTTAGGAAAAGGGGACGTACAACGAGATCTGGGTGTCCTAGTGCATCAGTCACTGAAAGGAAGCATGCAGGTACAGCAGGCAGTGAAGAAAGCCAATGGAATGTTGGCCTTCATAACAAGAGGAGTTGAGTATAGGAGCAAAGAGGTCCTTCTGCAGTTGTACAGGGCCCTAGTGAGACCGCACCTGGAGTACTGTATGCAGTTTTGGTCCCCAAATGTGAGGAAGGATATTCTTGTTATTGAGGGCGTGCAACGTAGGTTTACTAGGTTAATTCCCGGAATGGCGGGACTGTCGTATGTTGAAAGACTGGAGCGACTAGGCTTGTATACACTTGAATTTAGAAGGATGAGAGAGGATCTTATCGAAACATACAAGATTGTTAAGAGGTTGGACACGTTAGAGGCAGGAAACATGTTCCCAATGTTGGGGGAGTCCAGAACAAGGGGCCACAGTTTAAGAATAAGGGGTCGGCCATTTAGAACGGAGATGAGGAAAAACCTTTTCAGTCAGAGTTGTAAATCTGTGGAATTCACTGCCTCAGAAGTCAGTGGAGGCCAGTTCTCTGAATGCATTCAAGAGAGAGCTAGATAGATCTCTTAAGGATAGCAGAGTCAGGGGGTATGGGGAGAAGGCAGGAACGGGGTACTGATTGAGAATGATCAGCCATGATCACATTGAATGGCGGTGCTGGCTCGAAGGGCCGAATGGCCTACTCCTGCACCTATTGTCTATTGCTGATGGTTGTTGGAGTGACGCCCTGGAAATCTCTGCCTGACTGCATTCATGGCTTGGCTCAAACAAAGCACGACCTTAAGAAAAGGTTAGCCCAGGGATGATGAAGAAATATCACACTTCCCAACTCACCCTTGTCAGAATAATATATAAAAAAGGTGTAAATTGAATGAAAACACAAGGGAAAATATTTAATAAGAACTTAAAGGGCAGTTTGTTTTCACACAGAGGATGGTGGGCAAATGGAACAAGTTGCCAGAGGAAGTGGTTGACGCGGGTACAATAGCAACATTTAGAAGATATTTGGACAGGTTTGGAGGGGAAAAGTTTAGGGGGATTATAGATCAAATGTGGGCAAAAGGGACTAGCATCTTGGTTGGCTTGGAGAAGTTGGGCCGAAGGGCCTGTTTCCGTACTGTCGGACTCTATAACTGGCTAAACCACTGATTGGTGTTTCCTCTTGCTTATTTCCACTTGCATTGCATCCGACGAGAGAGTTGAACATTTCAAGGTCAGGTAATGTGTGAATTACACGCCCTGGATCACTTGAATTAACCTGCCATTGCTTCTGTGCCAAAACAACACGTTTAGAAAGTTATCAGCTGGTTGATGAACAAGACCTTTGTTGAACTCGCCTAGATTAAGTTTTCACTTGCCAAAAATGATTACTTGAACTGCAGGCAGAGAGAACAAATTATCCAAAGGGAATAAACGTGGCTGTGTTAGAAGATAAGGAAATTACCCAGTGAGTGAAGGAAAAGCAATATCAAAGCAAACGCTAAGCCCGGTATATGGTAAAGTAAAAGGTGGCATAGAAGGTTACAATAAAGGAGCAGTGTGCAGTGATAGGCAAGGCAGGATGTAATGCTTCCAATTTTCAGTTCAACTTGATTATGTTATCTTGTATCTGGCTGTGGAGATATGCCAGAAGGGATATCCATAGCTGTCCCTTGCAACCCAACATGTCTCCTGTTGTTGAATACTCTCTCTTCATGTTATTGAAGAACTTGGACGCCTGTAGCTTCTTGCATGAAATCACTTCAGATGTAACAAACAGATCTATCTTTTCAAGATGTGTAGGAAGGAACTGCAGATGCTGGTTTAAACCGAAGAAAGACACAATAAGCTGGAGTAACTCAGTAGGTCTGACTGCATCTCTGGAGAAAAAGAATAGGTGACCTTTCGGATCTGAAGAAGGGTCCCGACCCGAAACGTCACTGTTCCTTTTCGCCAGAGATGCTGTCTGACCCGCTGAGTTGCTCCAGCTTTTTGTGTCTATTTTTTAAAGAACCAGAGGACATAAGTTTAAAGTGAGAGGGGAAAGATTTAATAGGAACCCGAGGGGGGTGTATGGAACGAGCTTCCAGAGGAGGTAGTAAAGGCAGGTACTATAACAACATTTTAAAGATAATTGGACAGGTACTATGGGAGATAATACGATATTATTTTATGCATGATATTATTTTATACATTAGACATTGTTACGGTATTATTTTATACATTGTTGTTTAAGGTTTGTAACTACTTAGGCATTAGGCGCCTCTCTGTAACTAATTAAGGCGCTCTAGACATTCCTTACCCTTGACACGTCTCTGTAACAACACTCCTTTGCTTTAGCCTGTACCTTTGCTTTAGCTTAGACGATAAGGGTGGCAGAATGTGAAGAGATGCAGACATTCATCAATGAGTAGGATTTAATGGTGGCAAGAGAAGAGATAAGGAAAGACATAGGCCTTGGGGTGATGGATGGATGTGAGGGATGGACTAGCAGGAAATAAGGGAGGCGAAATATGAAGGGATGTGAGCATTGAGATAAGGATATATTACTAAATGGGATTTAATGGTGGCGGGACAAACGGGTACTACAAAGAAATGAAGGACTGAAGAAAGGAATGTGGGTATGAGGTAATGCAAAGGAGATAAGGGTTAGAATAATCCTATAAAAATAGGCTGCCTGGTGTACTAAGTGGGCAGTCAGATGGTTGACATCCTGATTGTTCCAGCCGTTGTTTGCAAATAAAGGCTTTTAACTTCTTGAAGAATTCTCCGTGTCATCTGCTTGATTTTGAACACCGGTAACCACGACAGTATATGGATAGGGGACGGGCGAGAGGGAATGGTGGGCAGGTGGGATTAGTGTAGTGAGGCACCCTGGTCAGCATGAGGAAGGTGGACTGAGGAGAGTGTCTGACTCTTTGACTCTAATTAGTGAAATTAGAAAATCGATTTTTACTTGATAAAATCAATAAATTGACAGGCATTATTGCAGTGTAGAAACAGTAACTAGTTTCTATAGCAGCAAAGTCGACAAACGATAAGATTTAAACAAATAATGGAATAATCTGTTTTCGAATGATACTGGTTCATATTGTCTTGGAAAATTTTCCTTTTCTTCTTCAACAGATTACCATGAAATGTTTAAAATCTCTCCAAGCCTGAAGCATCCTTGGTTTAATGTCTTATCTAAAAGGCAACACCTTGAACACTGGAACAGTCTCGACGTTGCACTGTGCCGTTAGAATATAAGAGTCTCCAATGTTTCCAGAGTACAGTGTGTTACAAAAACGTTCTGGACTCAAAGACAAGCATTCTTGCCATTGAATCAAGGCTGAGAACTAATTAAGAAATTCACAGAATTGGCTTAAATGTCTCAAGCTGGAACTAAATTGTTTTCCTTAAACAGTAACATACTTCCTGCTGCACTTCACTGACTAAATATTGGAAGAGTGCAGAAAAGAGTTTTGTTATAAACAAAAACTATTTGTCATTCCCTCGGTTGAAATATTTGGCGTATTTACCATTCTGCCTGTGAACAAGCAAAATTATTCTGAGGCATTATTAAGAATGTGACATTTTCTTCCACCTTACTTCAATTTAATGCCACGTCCTTGCATTCTACTGTGAATGAAATGTACGTTGCAAGATATGGGCCAGGAAATATTTACATTAAATATTCAACTACAATAAAGATTAAGATGAAAGGTCCACCTGTCAGTATGGAAGGGTCAGGGTTGAGTTACGTACTGACACATGGAGACACAAGGACCTGCAGACGCTGGCTTGCAGCAAAAGACTCAGCCGGCCAGACTGAAGGAGGATCTGAAACGCACTACCCATGTTCTCCAGAGGGGCTGCCTGACCTGCTGAGTTACTACAGCATTTTGTGTCCTTTTATGTGCTGACGTGCTGTTGACGTGCTTTACGGGAGCTTCTTCACACCACATTCAGTCGGATGCCGTCTCCTTCTTGACGGCAGCAAGTCTCATTCCAGCGAAGCTGTAGGCGTCCTCCACCGCTGCGTGCCGTTACTGTTGACGTCCATCCCACACACTCGGTCTTCTGGAGCGCCGTCCGAATCCGCGAGCCCCAGGCTGCTGCAGGGCCTCCAGCCATCGCCTCCGCCTGGATCGTCCAGCGAACCATCGTCCCTCTCCTCGCCCAGCTGCCTTGGGCCTTTATGCCCTCGGGATGTGCCTCCCACAGCCGACCTTGAGGGCGCGGAAGGCAAGACCCCAGTTCCTCTTGCTGGCCCTTCCTCTTGCCGACTCCCACCACACTACTCTCCCGTTCTCCGGACCTTTGGGAATGAGCAGGGGCTGGGCTCATAAGGTCATGAGGGGTAGGAGTAGAATTAGGCCATCCGGCCTATCAAGTCTACTCCGCCATTCAAGCATCTCTCCCTCCTCACCCCATTCTCCTGCCTTCTCCCCATAATCTCTGACACCCATAATAATCAAGAATCTATCCATCCCTGCCTACAATATATCCACAGACTTGGCCTCCACAGCCGTCTGTGGCAAAGAATCCCACAGATTCACCACCCTCGGCGGATTCCCTCTTCAGGCCGGTTTCCCAGTTCCACGCCAGGACCGTTGCTGAGGGCCTTCTGCCGCGCGGTCCGACGGACAGTCGAAACAACAATCACTCTTGATGTTTTCTGAAGTAGCACCCTGACTCGGAACAACGTCCGTCCATTCCCTCATCAGATGCTGCCTGACGTGCTGAGTTCCTCCAGCGCTTCGTGTTTTGCTCAAGATTCCAGCATCTGCAGCTCCTCGTGTCTGCATCACCATTTATTGAATAGCATGGTGGCACGGTGGCGCAGCGGTAGAGTTGCTGCCTTACAGCGAATGCAGCGCCGGAGACGCAGGTAAGATCCTGACTACGGGCGCCGTCTGTACAGAGTTTGTACGTTCTCTCCCCGTGACCTGCGTGGGTTTTCTCCGAGATCTTCGGTTTCCTCCCACACTCCAAAGACGTACAGGTATGTAGGTTAATTGGCTGGGCAAATGTAAAAATTGTCCCTAGTGGGTGTAGGATAGTAGTGTGCGGGGATCGCTGGGCGGCGCGGACCCGGTGGGCCGAAGGGCCTGTATCTCTAAATCTAAATCTAAAGCATTTTCCAAACGCACCACCTCCATCAGCGAGATGGAATATGCACGGCAGGGAACGCCAGGCTCCCCTGCGAGTCACAAATCACTGAAAGCTAAAACACTTCTAGCTATTTCTTCACTGTTGTGGAGTCAGCACCCTGGAGTCAACTCCCATTTAAAAACGGTTGTGGCAGTAATTTCACCACATGGCTACAAAGCTACCAGCAACGAGGAGTGCAATATGTGCCACTTCTGTCAGCAGCACCCAAGGCAAAGAATAAATCCTTTGTCACTGGGTAGAACATAGAACTGTACAGCACAGGAACAGGCCCTTCGGCCCTCCTCAGTCTGTGCCGAATATAATGCCAACTAAACCAATCTCCTCTGCCTGCCCGTGATCCATATTCCTCCATATCCATGCACCCATCTTAAGCGCCACTATCGTACCCGCCTCCACCCTTGGCAGCACTTTGCAGGCACAGGGTGGCACGGCGGTAGAGTTACTGCCTTACAGTGCAGAGATTCAGGTTTGGCGCTGTCTGTACGGAGTTTGTAATGTACGTTCTCCCAGTAACCTGCGTGGGTTTTCTCCAGTTGCTCCGTTTTCTCCCACACTCCAAAGACGTACAGGTTTGCGAGATCAATTGGCTTCGGTATAATTGCAAGTTGTCCCTAGTGTGCGTAGGATAGTGTAAGTGTACTGGGATCGCTGGTCGGCGTGGACTCGGTGGGCCAAAGTGGCTGTTTCCACGCTGGATCTCTAAGTTAAAAGGTCTAAACTAAACTAGTCACCTCTGCCTGCATGTGATCCACATTCCTCCATTTCCATGTGCCCATCCAAAACCTTCTTCAACGCCACTCTGGTATATTCCCCCAGCACCACCCTTGGCCGCACATTACGGGCACCCCTGTAAACAAAAAAGACTTGCCCCACACATCTCCAATTAAACTTTGCCCCGCTCACCCTTAGAATGTGCCGGCCAAACTTTGTCCTCTTTCCACACTGCATGAATTGAACCACGGAATACTTTGAAAGCAGGATGGGATGGCGAGAGGAGGGAAGTTATTTAATAAAAAGGTAAAATGAAAGGAGTCAAACTCCTCACCTGATCGGCGGAGATGGTATCCTTGGACAGGCGTCGGAGCTTCGACTCCAAGGCTACGATCTTCCCCTCCTTCCTGACGATCTGAATCTGAAGGTCGTCGTTCTTTTCTTCCAGTTCCCGGATTTGTTTCCGATATTTATCTTTGTCAATGAGACACTGGGAGAATTGTGTCTGGGCTTCATCTCGCGATCGGAATGCCTGCAAGCAGGGCGAATGATTAGACTGAGTGAAATATATATATTTATCTGCACGTACACTAAAGCCACACAATACATTTACTGACTTTTGATGCTGAGCAGAGCTTTCGGGAAAGGTAATAAAATACTCTTTATGAAAGGGCTATGATACGTGAAAAGGAATGCAGGTTTAATCTGTTGGTAATTATTATCTTCAAACCTGCAGTACGTATGTGGATGAGGAAGGTGACAGGGAATTGAAAGGGGAACAGAATATTCTGTCATACCTTTGGTATAAAAAGATACCCATTAGTTTGGAATAAAATTGAATAGATATGGGGCCCCTTAGTGTTTTTTTATCTTCTTTTCAATTGCAAGGACATTATCAGCTCTTTCATTGTATCCAAATAGCTATATTTCCGTGAGTCTAGATGGAAGGCAAGTCATCAAAGGTAGTCATCCGAGCTAATGCTCATTATCTTCCTGTTCTTCTACTTGTAGACATCCAGCAACGGTCTTTCGATACCCTGACTCATTGTTTTAGAGCTGTATAGCATGGAAGCAGGCCCTTCGGCCCATCTGATCCATGCTGACCAAGTTGGCATATTGGGTTTGGCCCATAACCCTCCAAACCCTTCCTATCTCTATATTTTTTGTTTAGTTTTATTGAGTTTAGTTTAGAGATACAACACGGAAACAGCCCCTTCGGCCCACCGAGTCCGCACCGACCGGCAATACCCGCACATTAACACAAGTCTACGCAATTTACACTTATACCAATTATACAAACCCAAGCCAATTAACCTATAATCATGTAGGTCTTTGGAGTGTGGGGGGAAACCGAATATCTTGGAGAAAACCCACGCGGTCACGGGGAGAACGGACAAACTCCGTATAGACAGCACCCATAGTGGGGATCGAACCTGGGTCTCTGGCGCAGCAAGCGCTGTAAGGCAACAACTCTACCGCTGCGCCAATGTGCCGTCCTAACTCAACAGCTAAAAGTTTATAAAGTCATGTGAAACCTGGTGTACTTGTAGAGAGCAGGAGAAAGATCTGACCACAAAAAGGGGTCAGAGGCATTGTGCTCTGCAGCGAGGTATCTACTGACAGGGAAAGCTGGAAGAGAGGTGGGGCGGGACAAAGTCTAGCAAGTGATAGGTGGATACAGGTGATGGGCTCTTTCTGCTTTTACCCCCACCCCTCACTATAATTAGTCTGAAGAAGGGTCCCGAACTAAAAACATCACCTATCCATGTTCTCCATTGATGCTGCTGGACCTGCCGAGTTACTCCAGCACTTTGTGTCTTTTTTTGTAAAGCACTCATACATTCAAGTAAATTGAAGCAGCCAGTGGTGCCAGAGTGTTCTTTGAACTGGAACGTTGAACAAGCAAGGCAGGAGCGAGGGGCACCCTTCCATGAATGTTGCCGCAAAAGGAGGCTTCAACCAAAGATTGCGCAGCTTAGTCGTAAGCTGTGGAGGCCAAGTCAGCGAATATATTTAAGGCAGAGATAGATAGATTCTTGATTAGTACAGGTGTTAGAGGTTATGGGGAGAAGGCAGGAGAATGGGGTTAGAAGGGAGAGATAAATAGATCAGTGGTGATTGAATGCCGCAGTAGACTTGATGGGCTGAATGGCCTAATTCTGCTCCTATCACTTATGATACAGCGCAGAAATAGGCTCTTCAGTCCAACTCGCCCATGTTCTGCAAGATGCCCCATCTACACTCGTCCCACCTGTATGTGTTTGACACACGTCCCTCTAAAGCTTTCTATCGATGTATCACCATGTACATGGATGTACATCCACGCATCCATCACTGCAAGAGTTGGTCACTTTATATACGAGTCGAGATTGGAAATGTTGTCTCAAGCCAGCGAGCATGGGGATTTATGGCATTGATGTAACTTGCTTGTTGAAATCAGCTGCATAAGTATGTTCTAACCTTGCAGGTGATCACTTCACAGTGATTATACTTTGGCATGTGTTGCCATTCACTCTAGTGACTGTAGGCTGTGCAGAACCAGCTGTACCTCCCTGGCACGCTGTCCGCAGTCAGTATTAGCTTCCACAGACCCACTGGCCTCTGGTTCAGTAACTACACTCATCTGAAGCAGCAGCTCCGACTAAATCAATGGAAGCATTCACAGCTGAGACGCAAGTTATGTAATCGAAGCATTTCTCAGCGCAAGAGAAGATCATTAATGACAGCTCCCTTTAGGGATGAAATTACTCCTGGTACAATTAAAGAAAACTCCTCTTGTCAGACGAGTTCACTCGAGTATCTGTATGTATTCCAGCCGCACTGAAACCGGGCTGGGTGGCCTTTGCATGGCGGAGTTCCTATATTTCAACAATGGTCACAGTTCAAACATGTTTCATTGCTATGAAGTGCTTTGAAAAGTCACGAGGGCTTCTTTCGTGAATGAAAGTACTTTTTCCTTTTATTCTTTTGAAGGCCGGTAATGAATGTGGTTGGACACCAACAGTGGAAAACATCAACTAAAAAAAATGTAAGATTAAAGAAAAAATATCATTACTTTTACATATACCAGCCTATTTTATAGGAAGTTTGAGAGAAAGGCTGAAGAATGGTCCCAACCCGAATCGTCATCTGTCAAAGCCCTCATTAGATGCTGTCTTACCCGCTGTTCTACATGGAACAGTGCTGCATAAGAACAGACCCTTTAGCCCACAATGTACCCAACATGATGCCAAGACCATCACTTATCTACCTGCACATAATCCACCATTCCCTGCATATCCATATGGGTAACCAAAAGACTTTTAAATGCCACTATCGTATCTGCTTCAACCACCTCCCCTGGCAACGTGTCCCAGGCACCCACTGCCATCTGTGTAAAAAAACCTGCCCCTCACATCTCCTTTAAACTTTGCCCCTCTCACCTTAAAGCTCTGCCCTCTGGTTCCTCCAGTACTTGGTGTTTTGATATAATTCAAAGTTGGCATGGGGTAGAAAATGGGCGGCGATGGACTGGTGTTGCTCATTGGACATGGAGCCAAATTCTCCTTCTGTTAAATGACTACCACCTGTTTTGTTGTGTTCAACAAGATTCCCAAGGTGTTTGACACGATGAGCTAAATGCAGGCCAAACATTTATGCCACCCAGTGTGAAGCATTCTATGCATATACTGTCCCCCCCTTATTAATAAAGGGCAATATTGAACAGGAGGCACAGAGATGGGAGGATGTTTGGCACACCAAAATTATCACCTTTGGCTGGGAATGTGGGAATCGCAAGACCAATTGTACTCATTGAACCTTTAAAGAACACTTTGAAAATACTGATGAGGAGAACATCGATGTACGAATGCATTGATTTATGTGTTAGATGGAAACTGGAGCAATAACTGTAAACTTCACAAATGACATAAACTAACAGCAGTCAGTAGTAAACAATACTTCTTACATGAAGTATAAATCTCATTAGATATCGGAGAACAAAGGGGGGGGGGTGTCGAGGGATGAGTAGTTTTTGTAACTTTGTCGGCGCCTTTAAGGTGACATGTTCCCGATGTTGGGGGAGTCCAGAACCAGGGGGCACAGTTTAAGAATAAGGGGTAGGCCATTTAGAACAGAGATGAGGAAAAACCTTTTCAGTCAGAGAGTTGTAAATCTGTGGAATTCTCTGCCTCAGAAGGCAGTGGAGGCCAATTCTCTGAATGCATTCAAGAGAGAGCTAGATAGAGCTCTTAAGGATAGTGGAGTCAGCGGGTAAGGGGAGAAGGCAGGAACGGGGTACTGATTGAGAATGATCAGCCATGATCACATTGAATGGCGGTGCTGGCTCGAAGGGCCGAATGGCCTCCTCTTGCACCTATTGTCTATTGTCTCTCCGAGTGAAAAAGTTGCCCCTCAAGTTCCTATTAACTCTTTCCCCTTTCAGCTTAAACCTATGCCCTCTAGTGCTGATTCCCCTACTTTGGGTGAAAGTGTACATTCATCCCATCTATTTGCTTCATGATTTTATGCACCATGAAAAGATCACCCATTAGCCTCCTGCACTCCAAGGAATGAAGTCCTAGCCTGCCCAATCTCTCTCACTTTCGCTCAAGCCCATGAGTCGATTGTGTCTATTAATAAGCTTGTAAATCCTCTTTGCACCCTTTCCAGCTTAATGGCATCCTTTTGATAGCAGGGCGACCAAAACTGAACCAAAATACTGTCACACCATTACAAGCAACAGATTCTTCCGAAGTGCAATCAAATAAACAATTTACATTGAAAAGGGCTCGATTCATGTTGAGAACACTTCACGTTCTTGAAAAGGAAAACAAATCGAATCAGACCTGATCTCGTTCTTTCTCCACTTCCTCCAATTGAAGCATGATCGTGTTCATCCGGTGCTTGTACATCTCACAGTCTTTAACCAGCGTCGAGCATTTCAACTCCAAATCCTCTTTCTCCTCCAGATACTGCAACAGTTCACACATCACGGGTGATAATTCAGTTTTGAGCATTGAGGGGGCTACAATGTGACATTGAAAGCACGCTAATGCTTATTACAGAGAATTATGGTATGCTGCAGTCAGAAATAATAATTAACATAATCAATTGCAATTAGTAGGGTGATCAATTTCAATTATCTGCTGGATAAGAAAGATTTGCTAAGAAACAAAACCACTGTCTAGAACAATGCACAGTTACAAGAAACTATTGAAGCTAACAGGGTGGTTCTGATAACTAGAGTAACTTGCAATTATTCTGTTATTTGTCACCCAAAGAATGCAAATCTCTAACTGGCATGAAAATTGCCATCAGATAGTGTCCTGTCTGTGCAAGTAGAAGCTGATTTGGACATGTGCAACGTTGGCCTGGTGTCCAATCATCCATCTTCCAATTATATTTTATCGTGTCTTTGCTGTGTGTCAGCGCGTTACTCTCCGAGTCCCTGCAGGTACGTTTTACCTTGTCCCGCAGCTCCTCTGCTTGCCGGTTCTCCTCCTGCAGGTTGTAAATCTTGTTAACAAGGTCCTGCCTGTCTTCCAGAGCCTCCTTGCGATCATGCTCCAAGATGTCGAGGATCGCCTTCTCAGAGTTGGGTAAACTACGCTTCCCAGCCTGTGTCAGAGAGATGCACAATTCACACATACAGCTTTGGAACGGAAAAGAAACAGTGAGGCGGGTACATGGATAGGACGGGTTTGGAGGGATGTGGGCCAAACGCAGGCAGGTGGGACTAATGTACAAAAACGAGTTTCACTGTACCTCAGTACATGTGGCAAATACAGTACCATACCATACCATAGCATAGCTGGGACATGTTGGCCGGTGTGGGCAAGTTGGGCCGAAGGGCCTGTTTCCACTCTGTATCACTCTATACTGATTCAAAGAGGTAAGAATTCCAGCAGAGAAAAAGTGATGGGCATCATTTATGGAAACCCCCGTATAACTGCAGATTACTGAAGCGCATGGTTGGATAACAAATTCTGTAGTATTTCATCCTTGCCATTGACTGGTGCGCAATTTAAAATTTGCTCTTGAAATGAAGTGTTACTTAATTGTTACATGATGGTGTGCACAATGTTTCTTCAGTTCTGCACATGGACTTTTTTAAGCATCCGATATCTCAATTACATACGAAACATAGAAAATAGGTGCAGGAGGAGGCCATTTGGCCCTTCGAGCCAGCACCACATTTTCATTGTGATCATGGCTGATCATCCACAATCAGTAACCTGTGCCTGCCTTCTCCCCATATCCCTTGATTCCACTAGCCCCTAGAGCTCTATCTAACTCTCTTATATGGAACTAATTTAGTGTAGAATCCAGGGAAATAAGCAATAATTGCATATTTGCAATGCATATTAGAATGTGGAACAATACAGCACAAGAACTGGCCCTTTGGATGACAATGCCGAACATGATACCAAGACCAATTGATATTTGAACGGCAATTCTCTTCACCCCACCTGTCACTCTCCCTCCCCTTCCCCCCGTATGCTTCTCTCACAACCCCTGGCCCCCATATTTCCATTTTATCCTCTCTTTCCCCTTCCCTCCGTCACCTTCCATCCAGTAGTCTATTAAACACTTAAGAGTTGGAATCCTATGTCCTACTGATAATGCAGTGGTTCCCTGGGCAAGACTCTTGGGCTTCAGTGTAAATCAATGACAAAATATGGTGTTCTAACACCTGATAGAAGTATATCAAATTATGAGAGGCAAAGATAGGGTAGATAGTCAGAACCTTTTTCCCCAGGGTGATAAAAAGGTCAAATACTAGAGGTCATAACTTTCTGGTGAGAGGGCAAGGTTTAAAGGGGATGTACAGGATTCCTTTTTGTCTTTACACAGAGGTTAGTCTACATGGTTACCAACGTATGATGACTGAAGATTATCAAAACATAGGCAAATAATTCCATGTAAATCTGCATTCATTTGTGAAATATGCAGGAAAATCACCCTGCAAATGGTTGGGTTTTCAAGTTGACTGTCAAACATATCGTCCTTCAGTAGGTTATTACAGTTCAGGTGGTCAACAGAATAGAAACCACTGCTTAGTTTTTAGGTCATAAGGTCATAAGTGATAGGAACAGAATTAGGCCGTTTGGCCCATCAAGTCTACTCTGCCATTTAATCATGGTTGATCAAACTGCGGAGCATCCTGGACAATACAGCTCACCCCCTCCGTGACACACTGGTCAACCTGAGGAGCACCTTCAGCAACAGGCTGGTCCCACCAAGATGCAGCACAGAACGCCACAGGAGATCCTTCTTCCCTGTGGCTATCAAACTGTACAACTCCTCCCCCTACTGTCGTGGGGTAGACTGACTGACTCCCCCCCCCCTCAATCTTTGCACAACCCCAATCCTTTCCACTCATCATTTTAATTTCATGTTTCATGTATCTTGTGTTTTTATCACAGCTGGCAGATTAATTTCTCTCCTGGGAGAAATAAAGTTCTATCGTATTGTATCATATCTCTCCCTCCTAACCCCATTCTCCTGCCTTCTCCCCATAACCCTGACACCCGTACTAATCAGGAATCTATCTATCTTTGCCTTAAAAATACCCATTGATTGGGAACAGTTCAATATCCAGGGTTATCTGAGGCTCTGGAACACAATCAGCTTCAGCTCTCCCAGCCAGGGAGCTGTGGGAGGGGGAAATTACACAGCCATTATTTTGTTGTTGGACATGGGAGGGTGATCTATTTTTTTGTGGAGACTGCTTTTTACAGTGCGTGGTTTTCAATTTAATTGCAATTGATATGAAATTTATTTGAATTGTGCGTGTATCTAAAGAAGAGATTCTTCCACTGACTTGGTAAATTAATTCAAATATATTCATACAAGGCAGTGATGTAGCAGAAGAACTCTTATAAAGCCATTTTATCGTGATCAGTTATAGCTGAATTCATTCATTCTGATACGATTTTGATGTCATAATATTCCAATGATTTCATACATTAGAAACATGGTTTGCAGTTTCAATGGAGCAAACCTGAAAAATGTCTCAAGAGACACCTCTAAGTTTAGTTTAGAGATATAGTGCAGAAACGGGCCCTTCGGCCCACCGAGTCCACACCGACCAGCGATCCCCGCACATTAACACTATCGTACACACACTATGGACAATTTACAATTGATACCAAGCCAATCAACCATCAACCTATAAACCTGTACATCTTTGGAGTGTGGGAGGAAACTGAAGATCTCGGAGAAAACCCAGGCGGTCAAGAGGAGAACGTGCAAACTCCGTACAGACAGCGCCGTTAGTCGGGATCGAACCCGCATCTCTGGTGCTCTAAGCACTGTAAAGCCGCCGCTGAACCCAATGCATTCATATCAATTACAGAATAGTAAATAAACAAAGAAATGTCAAGATTTTCCCAAAGATTGTTACAGATGTTGTGTATTCAATGCATTGAAAATAATTTCTTGAGATGATGCAGACAGATCAATGAGCAAACATAATTAATTTATATTGTTTATATTTAGCTCTGCAGCAGCCATGGTCATAGTAACGTAACCAAATGATATTTCAAATCTATTATCATCCTCAGAAGTGACACTGACCTTTCTCAGCTTTGTACTTTAACTCGAGAATTGTGACTACATGCCCTGCCAAAGCCTCTCTCACTGATTTTATGTAATTGAAACACAGACTGTTCTGGGTGGTTCGCTAAAATAAGCATAGGCACATCAAAAATAAATCCTCAAAGAATATCCATCACGATTATTATTCTCCACAGATTTTCCAATCACTAGCCCATGGGGTTCCTGCATGGAATCATCCACTGGAGAGGCAGGGAACACGAGAGTATTGTGAGCAATTCTGGGCCCCATATCGGAGGAAGGATGTGCAGAGAGTCGAGAGGAGGTTTACAAGAATGATCCCAGGAATGAGTGGGTTAACATATGATGAGCGTTTGACGGCACTGGGCCTGTACTCGCTGGAGTTTAGAAGCATGAGGGGGGACCTCATTGAAACTTACAGAACAGTGAAAGGCCTGGATAGAGTGGATGTGGAGAGGATGTTTCCACTGGTGGGAGAGTCGAGAACCAGAGGTCACAGCCTCAGAATTAAAGGACGTTCCTTTAGGAAGATGATGAGGAGGAATTTCTTACCACACAAGGTTGTGGAGGCCAAATCAATGGATATTTTAAGGCAGAGATAGATAGAGCAAAGTCAAGTCCAGGGTCACTTGTGCAACCTAAGCAGTTTGTAGTTTAGTTGGAGTTCATAATGTTCGCTAGCCTGATGGTCCATATATATATATATCCCTCTAAGACTTTCCTGTCCATTATAATAAAACCGAAAATTCTGGATAAATTACTACAGTCAGGAAGTCAATGTGTATTCAAATAATAAAGAGACTGATGGTTTGAGTTTCAACCTTCCTATTTTTGCAGTATGTTTCCACAGAGATGCTTGCCGAAAGATGTTTACATTTTGTGCAAGCTATTTGGGATTTTAGTTCAGACCACAGCAATGATTGGAGCTAAACAATAACGTGGATTTACCCAAAGGCTAATAATCTGGGTAAAGTGGTGGAGCAATGAAGTCTGGAGTTCTACAACCTTGGAGACCACATCCTGAATCTTCAATGAATTGCCTGGATATGTCCTAATTATAGATTCCAGTAGATTTATTGACAACATATTATAGCTAACCTCTTTCTTTCTCTCTTTCTTTCTCTCTTTCTTTCTCTCTTTCTTTCTCTCTTTCTTTCTCTCTTTCTTTCTCTCTTTCTTTCTCTCTTTCTTTCTCTCTCTTTTTCTCTCTTCTCTCTCTCTCTCTCTCTCTCTCTCTCTCTCTCTCTCTCTCTCTCTCTCTCTCTCTCTCTCTCTCTCTCTCTCTCTCTCTCTCTCTCTCTCTCTCTCTCAAACTTTTAGATAATGGAATGACTTGTTCAATTTGTAACTTTTTCCAAATTGAGACAAACGTTAGAACAAATGAGGAGACGACACGCCATGTTTATTAATGGAGTCATGTTCTGTATCAGTTGATTATTCTGAATACATGAAAAGATGCATTAATGTGTCTCTCGGGATATAGATATTAAATACAAGCTGATAGTTGTGGTGCAGTATGAAGGAAGCAATACATGGTCTTAGCAATCACTGCACCATCTGAAGGACTGAGGTAGAAATTTGATCAACATTTTAGACCGTAAGACACAGGAGCAGAATTAGGCCATTCAGTCCATCAAGTCTGCTCTGCCATTCGATCATGTCTGATCTATTTTTCCCCATTTTCCTGCCTTCTCCCTGTAACCTTTGATGGTCTGAAAATTGATTGCAAAGGACTCTAGCTTGCAAAGTGATGCAAAGTAACATTGCTACCCTCTGGCCTAAGGTACCCTTACCCTTGGTGGAGACTGTTAGTGTTGTTGTGAGCGTTCGCATTGCTGTTAACATTGTTGTGAGGACAAACACCATGCAATGCACACTTGACATCACTGTGACAATCCTGTACTGTGGTTGTTCACTTCACCAATAAGGAGACACAGGCAAGGGAGGGGGGGGGGGCATGTTATTGATGAAACTAAAGGCTGAAGGGTGACTTGATTCCGACTGTACAAGTCACAATGTCATTCTTTGGCGAGAACATTTTTGGACAGAGACCCTGGTTCGATCCTGACCTCGGGTGTTGCCTGCGTGGAGTTTGCATGTTCTCCCTGTGACCACATAGGTTTCTGCCGGGTGCTCGGGTTTCCTCCTGCAAGCCGAAGACATGTGGGGTAGTGGGTACATTTCTCCTTGTGTGTCGGTGGCTGGTAGAATACAGGGGGGACGAACTGATGACAATATGGAGAGTATAAAGTTGGATTAGATTAGTGTAAGATTAGTTGGTTGACGCTCATTGTGGGGCCTGTTTCCATGCTCTATCTCTCTGTGTGTATATATCCCTCGATTAGACACCGGGGAGCAATCTTATCTGGTTTTACCGAATCATTGTCTGCCCATCTCCCTCCACAGATGCTGCCTGATCTGCAGAGTTCCTCCTTTTGGAGTTTGTCTTTTGCTCAAGTGGAATTTCAAAGTGATGTTAAGCAGCATGGGTGGATGGTGCTTTGTTTAAACTAAGCTGGGCAGTTCTGAATGGAGTTTTAGATACGCCACCCTAAAAAAACCCATCATTTAACTTCAGAAAGGTCAGAGAGAATTCCATGCTGTACAGATAAGGAGAAATTTTGTTTCCGTAATGCAAATATAGTTCACTCAGAATAATATAGAACGTACAGAACAGCAAGAAGCTATTCATCACATCTGATGTCTGACCGTATATTTCTGTTCCACATGACCTCCTCCCCTCTCTCTCCATCTGACACTATCTGCCTAACCTGGGCTACCCACATCTACTTAATGGCGGCAAAATGGCGGCACTGCCCTAGCAGCTGCCGCTCACCTGCGGTCCATTTGTCTTTGTGTTTTTGTTGTTTTTTTTTTGTCTTAGTTGTAGTTGTGATGTGGTGTTTTGTGTTTGTGTACTATGTGTGTATGTGGGGGGGAGGGGGAAACTAACACTGTAAATATGTGTCCCTTCCGAACGGAGACCCGACCTTTGTTTTCTGGGCCGTGTCTCCGTTCCTGCTGCGGCCTACCATCGGCCCAACTCCTGGAGCTGTCAGCCTCCATCGGACTTACCATCCAAGTCCGTGGATCGGACTTACCATCACCGGAGCCGGCCGACTTCGGAGGCTGCGGGAGCGGCTGCGACTTGCCTTAGGTTCGGGCCGCGTGGATTCCGACATCGGGAGCTCCGGCAGCGGCAGCGTGTTCGCCCACCCCGGATCGCGGGGCTTGGGGCGCGGACATTTCACCGTCCGGCGCGGCCTAAGATGGCCGCGGGATATTTCTCTGCTGGGCGGGGGTTTCAATGTCGGGTGCCACGACCGCCCCGACGTGCAGCAACAGCAGCAGCGTGTTCGCCCGCCCCGGATCGGACTTATCATCAGCGGAGCCGGCCGTCTTCGGAGGCTGCGGGAGCGGCTGCGACGCGACGCGCCTTGGGCTTGGCCCGCTGTGGACCGTCCGGTGCGGCCTGCAACCACAACAACCTGACCGCGGGCGAGGACAGCAGGAGAAGGGAAAGACATTGTGGCCTTCCATCACAGTGAGGAGAGAGAGGACTGGAGGAGACTCACTGTGATGGATGTTTCTTTGATGGATGTTTCTTTTTTGTGTGTTTTTGGGGTTGGGTGGTTTGAGTGCCTGTTTGATGCTTTTATTGTTGGACTGTGTTTTTGGGGGTTTTGGGGTGTGTGATTTGAATGCCTATTTAATGCTTCTATTGTTGGACTGTGTTTTGGGGGGTTTTTGGGTTTGGGTAATTTGGGTGCCTGTTTAGTGCTTTTATTGTTGGACTGTGGGTGATTGAATTAACATTTTGTTCAAGATGGCCGCGCCGTTGTGTTTGGCTGCCAGCCACTGTATGTTTCTTTTTTTCCTAGTCAGATGTGCAGCACTTTGGTCAACGTGGGTTGTTTTTAAATGTGCTATACAAATAAATTGACTTGACTTGACTTGACTTAACATCTCCTTCAATGCGACTTTACAATTTGCCTCAAGCACTCCTTGTTGTTGAAGATTTCATATCATTCGACGGCAAAGCTTCTTCTAAACTACCTGCTAAGACCATAAAACAAAGGAGCAGAATAATGCCATATGGCCTCAGGAAAAACTTTTTCAGTCAGAGAGTTGTGAATCTGTGGAATTCCCTGCCTCAGAAGGCAGTGGGGGCCAATTCTCTGAATGCATTCAAGAGAGAGCTAGATAGAGCTCTTAAGGATAGCGGAGTCAGGGGGTATGGGGAGAAGGCAGGAACGGGGTACTGATTGAGAATGATCAGCCATGATCACATTGAATGGCGGTGCTGGCTCGAAGGGCCGAATGGCCTCCTCCTGCACCTATTGTCTATTGGCCCATCGAGTCTGCTCCACCATTCGATCATGGCTGATCTATTTTTCCCTCTCAACCCAATTCCCCTGCTTTCTTCCCATAACCTTTGAATGATCAAGAACCTATCAATCTCCGCTTAAAAAATACGCAATGACTTGGCCTCCACAACCGACTGAGGCAATGAATTCCACAGAAATTCCTCTTCATCTCCATTCTAAAGGTACATCCTTTTATCCTGAGGCAGTGCCCTCTGGTCCTTGATTCTCACACTGATGGAAACATCTGCCCCCCACCCTCCCCACATCCATGCTTTATATTGATTGGTGATCAACATATTTAAGACTTCTAGCTTCGTAAGCAGGAAAAAAAAGATGTCGCAAGAAGTCTTTCGCTGTCTGGTAACTGAAATAAGGGTAGTCAGCAGATATTTGGAAAATATCCAATAAGAATCTGTTATGCTCTTTCCTTGGCTGCTGCTCAATGTCAATTTCTCCTCATCCAGGAGAAATGTCATTAAAGTAGATGTGAAGTTAAATTTTAAATTAAAATGTAAAAATTACCTTTTTGTACGTGGTTCCTAAAATAAAAATCATTCTCATGCTGGTGTAATACAGTATTCAGCAATAAACCCCAGCAATATGTGCTATGGATGGTTGTGATTCTGCCAACTAGCACAAAACTATTACGTTTAACGTCATTGTCAATGACTATAAAATCTTTCTTAAGAGGTCCTTACCAGCGAAGAAATCTGAACCATACACCATTAGTGGAGAATGTGTGGGGGGGGGGGGGGGGGAGATAATTTTTTGTGATGTGCTATCAAGGAGAAGTTGACAAAAGTATGAAAGTGTTCCAGGGAATACTGACAGAAGGGTTGTAACACAGATATGACTGTTTTGTTTACCATCAAAAAAAATCAAGTCAAGAGTGTTAAACAGAATAATGAAATTCATGCTAACAGCAGTTTAAAAGTCCTGTCAACAAAACACACAGATAACACAAGAAAAGATCAATAAATTAACAAAAAAATCATATTAGTGCAAAATAAAAGCCTGAAGTCCCTTAGTGCAACTAAGAGTTTGTAGATCTGTGGATATCAATAATCAATACTTCTTGATTAGCGAGGGTGTCATGGGTAATGGGGTAATGGGTAGAAGGCAGGAGAATGGGGAAGGAGGGAGAGATAGATCAGCTATGATTGAATGATAGAGTAGACTTGATGGGCCGAATGGCCTAATTCTGCTCCCATCACATGAATATCTGGATATCGCGGGCATTAGAGAGGGAACAAGCTGGAGAAGGAATATTTAAATGCTACCATGCTTACTTAAAAATGGATGCCCTGTGGTTTAACAAGCCAGTGATAATGTTCGTCATCTGCAACAAGTTGCAAATGGAATTGATAATTTGTTCATTTTGTAACCCTTTACATGCAGTAGAAATCTTTCGTGTTAATGTTGAGTGTGGTTACCTGGATGACCGATTGTAGTTCCTGGACTGTCGTCTTTAACATTTCATTCTCTCGTTCCAATTCCAGCATCTGCTCTTTCCTTGGCCGCTGCTCAATGTCATTCTTCAGTTTGAGGGATTGGTTACGTTCCAATTTGCATTCTTCCTCCACCTTGTTTAATCTGTGTTTTAACTGATCGATCTGTAGCAATTTAATGCAAGAAAGACAAAAAAAATGGTCACGATTCTTCGTAAACTTTAAATGGAATCCAAGCACAAATCATCCGACATCAATCCACGTCCACTCTAATTTCTAATACTGCAAAGCTGGTTGTTCAAGTACTTAAGACACTTTCAAATGATACAGTATTTTCAGTTTTGGCCTTTTGTGGTAAAATGATTTTTTGATTCATTGAACATTCAATGGATGTTATTTTCAAGACGAGCATTTATTGTTCGTCGCTAAATGCCCCATGGAAGTTCACGCTGAATCGTTGCCTTGAAATATTTCAGTCCCTCTGTTGAAAGTACTTTCACTGTGGCACTGAATAATAAACTCACAGACTATGACCCAGTGATAATGAAGCCAGCGTACTACGCGATAACACATTGAAATGGTGGTGCAGTGACACAGCTGGTAGAGCAGCTGCCACACAGCGCCAGAGACCCGGGTTCAAACCTGACCTCAGCTGCTGTCTGTGTGGAGTTTGCACGTTCGCCCTGTCATCACTTGGGTTTCCAGAGAGTTCTCCGCTTTCCTCCCACATTCCAAAGACGTGTGGGTTTGTAAGTTAATTGGCCCTCTGTAAATTGCCCCTAGTGCGTAGGGAGTGGATGCGAAGGTGGGATAACATAGAACGCGTGTGAACGGGCGATCGATGGTCGGCGTGGACTCAGTGGGCTGAAGTGCTTGTTTCCATGCTCTGGAAGTAAGCAGACCTATTGATGAAAGGCTTGGAGTGTTTCTTCCATTTAGCGGCTACATAATAGAATTTTTAACCAGCATCACAGGAAGGAAGATTTGAGCAGGTTATGTTAGTCAGCCGTTGACCTTATACAATGACCTGACGGGTGAATTAACTCAATCAATTCAACTTAATTCAACATGCTTGAGCAACCTGGCCTAATAACAATCTATCAACGTTAAGTGTAAAAATTTCAGCTGAATCCTCATCTCCAAATCTGTTTGCAGATAAAATAAAAGTACTCCCTCACATCATCGCTGAACAGCTTTGATTTAATTTTTAGTTTATGCCCTCGAGATCTGTGCTCCCAGTAGCAGTAAACCCTTCATAAACTCACCCCCACCATCTCTCCCACCCCCTCCCCACTTCTCTCACTCCTCTTTCCCTCCTCCCTCTTTCTCATAGAAACCTGAGGGACAACTTTTTTTAATACAAAGGGTGGTAGGTACATGGAACAAGCTGCTGGAGGAGGTAGTTGAGGTGGGTAATTTCACAATGTTTAAGAAACAATTAGACAGGAACAAGAATAGGATGTTTAGAGGGATATGGGCCAAACGCAGGCAGGTGGGACTAGTGTAGATGGGGCATGTTGGCTGGTGTGGGCAATTTGAGCCAAAGGGCCTGTTTCAACGCTGTATGACTGACTACCCTGTTGCCCTGCAATTTAGTTTCTCTTGCATTCCGGTCCACTCACGTTTAACAGAGGCTGCGAGGTTATTTACAGTGGTCGCCAGTATATCTTTAGGATATGGAAAGAACTCTAAGCACCCAATGGAGACTCATGTCTCAGAAATGATGTTCAAACTGCACGTAGGCAGTCTCAGTGCTTTTTTTGTGATAGTACGCAAGGCAAGTTTATTTATATAGCACATTCCATACAGCAATGGCAATTCAAAGTGCTTTACACAGAGCATAAAAATACAGAACAAGGAGAAAAGGTAGGAAAATACAAATAATAAGAGTAATAAGATAAATAAATAATAGTTATAAGTAAGATTAATAGAGTAATGGGGGATCATGACAGAAGCCTCCTCATGGCGATGCCCCGGAATAGGCGACACGTTGCACTCTGTGACGCGTTGGGCGCCCATTTCTGTCAACATGCTGGACGATGACAGAAGCCAACAGCGAACTAGCGTCGTCTGGCACACGAGCGTACAATAAGAGTAATAAAATTAGATAAAAAGTAATAAAATATAAAAAGTAATAAGAATAGACCAAAAATAAGATATATAGAGTAGCAAGAATCAAGACACTGCAGGACATGTAGGTTTCAAGCCTAGATTTAAATATATTTAGAGTTTGGGCCTGTTTGAGTTCTTCGGGAGGTTTATTCCAGATGCACGCTGCAGAGTGACTAAAGGCTGATTTACCGTGATTTGTTTTTACTCTTGGAGTGTTTAATAGACTGGTCCCAGCTGACATAAGGGGCCTAGCTGGAATGTAAGGTGAGAGAAGGTCTGATATGTATTTTGGTCCAAGACCATTTAGTGCTTTGTGGACAATTAGGAGCACTTTGAATTCGATTCTCTGACTGACTGGGAGCCAATGTAGAGATCTGAGAATTGGTGTAATGTGCTCAAATGTTTTAGCTTTTGTTAAGACTTCAGCAGCAGCGTTTTGGACAAAGCTGCAACTTGCGAACAGCCCCTTTAGATGGGCCCGTCAGAAGACCATTACAATAATCAAGCTGATTCTAAATAAATGCATGGATGAGCTTTTCAAGGTCTTGTTTACACATGAAACCTCTAACTCTTGCAATGTTTGTCAGGTGATAGTAGGCTGATTTAGTTATTGAGTTTATGTGGCTGTTGAAGTTTAGATCAGAGTCTAGAATTACACCAAGATTTCTGACCTGGTTTTTAGTCTGAAGAGAGAGAGAATCAATGTGGGCACTGACTATCCATCTTTTGTCATGTGCACCAAAGACAATTATCTTGGTTTTATCTTTGTTTAGCTGGAGAAAATTGTGTCTCATCCAGCTGTTTATCTGTTCAATGCATCGATGGAGACTATCGGTGGGACTATAGTCATTTGGAGAGAGGGCTATGTAAATTTGAGTGTCATCTGCATAGTTATGGTAGGTAATTTTGTTGTTTTTTTAAGATGTGGCCTAATGGAAGCATGTAGAGATTGAATAAAAGAGGGCCAAGGGTTGATCCTTGGGGAACTCCACATGTCATTTTAACTTGATCAGATACAAAGTTGTCAATGGAGACATAATAGTTTCTGGCCTGTAGGAAGGATCTAAACCAATTTAAGACAGTACCCGAAAGTCCAAACCAATTTTCTAGTCTGTTTACTAAAATGTTGTGGTCTACAGGGTCAAAGGAAGCACTAAGATCAAGAAGTACTAAAACTGAAAATTTTCCGGAGTCATTTAAACGGATGCCATTTAAGACCTCGATCAAGGCCGTTTCAGTGCAAAAGGGGCAAAAGCCTGATTGAAAGTTGTCAAAGAGGTCATTTAAGGTCAAATAGTTGCTAAGTTGTTGGTGGACAGCTTTTTCAATTATTTGACCTATAAAGGGTAAGTTTGATATGGGTCTGTAATTGTTGAGTAATAATGGGTCTAGGCTACTCTTTTTTATTAGAGGCTTAATAACTGCAGTTTTTAGAGTTTCTAGGAAATTTCCTGAAAGAAGGGAATTGTTGATTATTTGTATTAATTCACTCGCCAAGCAGCTGAAAATGTTTTAAAAAAAGCTCGTGGGTAGAACATCAAGGGAACAGGTAGATGGTTTAAGATGAGACATGATTTCATCTAGAGTCTTGTAGTCAATGGTGTTAAATTGAGTCACAGTTGTTATCTTATCCTTATCTGGGAGTACAGGTGACATGTTTTTTGAGCCTGACAGAGGAGCTAATGCCTTCTATTTTATTATTAAAGAAGGATGCAAACTCATTGCATTTGCTGGTAGAGAGGAGTTCCTGGTGGATCTGTTAGCTTATCAAAGGTGTTAAAGAGGATGCGTGCGTTATTGCTGTTATCTATATACTAAAACTCTCGTTTGGTATCTTGTTTGTGACTGAACTTCAGCCAAAACGGTACACGATAGCGCAACAATTTTAGGCCCACCTTATTCACCATTGTCACTTTAGTGATAATGCAAGTAGTTTCTTTGAAATCAGTGTTATATTTTTTAAGTTATTCACGTTTTAAAGTTTAAAAGGAGGGGAGGGGGAGGGAAGGAGGACTGTCTGGTGCTTCTTATTTCTGTATTATAGATTTGACTGTAGATTGATGTACAAAAGCATTGCATGAACTGATATCTGCATATTGTCGTGTTTTTGTCTGCAAATAAACCACTAGGTAACAGCCAAAGTCAGGATTGAACCAAGGTCTCTGAAATTGTGATGCTCAGTCTGAGGAAGGGTCCCGACCTGAAATGTCACCTGTCCATGTTCTCCAGGGATGCTGCCTGAGCCGTTGAGTTACTCCAGCATTTTTGTGCCTTTCTCTGTCTGTTAATGTGTCTGAGAGGCTAATTTGGTTCCGTTTCTGATCACTGGAACACTGTCAGGCAATTACTGAGCGAGACAGGCCTCCGTTTAACTGAAAGGTTGGGCAACACACATTGCCAAGCCTTGCATTTGAAGAATGATCTTGTGCAAGATTCTAATGGCTACGTGGTTTCAAGAAATTACATCGGAAATTAATTGCCATTTCATAACTTAGCTTTAAGATGAGAGGGGCAACATTTAAAGGAAATCCGCCGGGACAAATATTTTTTTATGCAGAGGCTGGTGGCAGGGGTGGTGGAGGAGGCAGATACGATAGTGGCATTTAAGACACTTTTGGATAGTAACAAGGAGATGCAGGGAATGGAGGATATGGATCATGTGCAGGCAGATAAAAGTTGGTGTTGGTATCATATTCGGCACAGACATTGCAGGCCAAAGGACTGGTACACAAATTATTTTGTACAAAATAAAATTATACAAAGTTATTATGTATGTTTTTTTGTACGCAAATTGGCTGCCATATCCTCCGTTATATGGCAGTGATTGCACCTCAAAAATATTTCATTGGCTGTAAGTAGTTTAGGGTTAGAGTCGACAAAAGTAGTGCTCTTTCGTTTCACACACGAGCATGGAAAGAAAATTTGAAGTACATGCCCAGTATTAGCTGTGAGAAATTTCATGTCTGAGACCTTTTTGGCCTCATGGGTCTATTAACAAAATGACATTTGCCTGGATTTAGAGGGATAAATTGAAAATCCATTGTCTGCGTTAATGATTAGTGGTGAGGAATCTCAGTCCATATTATTCATGAGTGACAGTGGAAGACATTTGCTGGTAATGTAAGCCACCATGTCCTGGGGGGGGGGGTCCAGGTCAAGTGATGGGCAAAGGAATGACAGGTGAATTGTAGACTGAGATGTGCAAGCTAACTCGCACTTTAATGGGAGATATGATAACACGAGAGTCATGCTCCATTTTGCAATGAGTGATTTGAAACAACACTGGCTCGAGAACCTGCAAGAGGAGGACAGCTTCAAAATGCAGCATTGCCTGTTTAAGAAGATGAAGAGCTTCTTCACCCAGAGGCCATGGCTGTTTGAATCTTCTGCCCAGAAAAGAGGCTGCTCTTCGAATATCTTTAAGACCAAGAGAGACGATCTTTGGAAATCAAGGGCAGGAACTGGACCTGCGGTCAAAGTCTGAAGTCCGATGATCTTATTGAATGGCAGCGCAGTCTGAAGTGGTTGTTTTAGGCTTCCTGCTGCTCCTATTTCCAGAGTTGTTAGGATTAGGTGTATTATTGTCACACGTACCAAGGGACAGTGAAATCATAGTAGCTGAGGTTAACGTTGTGCACCGTTGAAGAGCCTGATGGTCGCTGGGAAGAAGCTACTCTTAAACCTGGAGGTTACTGTTTTCAGGCTCCTGTACCTCCTTCTTCCCAAAGATAGGAGTCAGATGACAGCGTGGCCTGGGTTGTGTGGGTGTTTGATGGTAATGGTTTCCCTTTTGAGGCAGCGCTTCCCATAGATTGGGGTTTATTATTGGATTATAGTCTCGCCTTGGACTAAATGCAGTTGGAACAATAAAGGTGGGCACAGGGCACAGACAAGTATAGTCTTGGTATGGGGGTGAATAGATTGCAGCCGCTCCCATTATACATTTTTTGAGTTCCTCCAATACATTAGTAAAATACAACGACAAATTGAAAAGGAAAGAGCGGAGGTTTGTTCACCAGATATCATACTCCGATCTCACCGGCCAAAGTGAAGACCACATTGGACATCACAGATGCTGGTTTAAACCGCAGATAGACACAAAAAACTGGAGTAACTCAGCGGGACAGGCAGGCGACAAAACGTCGCCCATTCCTTATCTCCAGAGATACTGAGTTACTCCAGCTTTTTGTGTCCAGCTGCGGTTTAAACTAGCATCTGCAGTTCCTTCTTACACAACTCATTCGATGTGTAACATTCACAAAGCAATATGGAGGAAATGCTTTATAAGTGAATCCCTACCCTTCTCTGAAAGGATCCAATTAAGGCAAAGCTCTTATCAAGCAGGCTAATCAAGCACTAAGAGGCTTTTGTAAATTATTTGATGATAAAATGAAACCTATTATTTTAACCCTGTGCTCAGTCTTATGTGGAACAAAGTGTGAAGTTTTGAGTGCCCTCATTTAAAAAAAAAATTGCCATGATCATTAAATTATAAAGAGATACTTAATTCATACAGATTCTACCTAATTCATTGAAGAAAAGAAAACCGATTGGTATGTTATTCAGATCTTTACAATGCTGAGAGAAATGAATAATGAAAATACAAGCAATTTAGTTTAAACAGCGGGTGCAGAACTCCAGGGCACCAGTTCAAAATCAACATGCCCCAGCATTTCCAATTATTAGATTTTTAAAAATCTTTATTTTTTTCCATGGAGAGTGTAAATATTTGCAAGCAAGCCCCATCAGAAGTTGATTAGTTCTTTGAAAAATAACTGCATGAATACCTGACTGGAAATAGGATCAAAAGGTTGCAAGCATCCAGGTAGACACAGTCAATCAAATAACTTGCAGAACAGATTGGATTCCTTGAAGTTGGAATCATGAAACTTTCATTTCTGAAATGCCACTGTTCATGACTTGAATAATGTGATGCTAATGTTAGATTCATATTCTGAATGGTTGACTTCATGGACATTTTGTATGCCGCCGACATCGAACAGTGAGGTGCTCCTTCCCTGTAGGATCTTGATCAATTAGTTATCATAATGAGTCTTCTTATTAGACCTGATTATCTTAATTATTCCAACAAAACACGAGGCTCTGAATATAATTCTGTGTTTTTTTCCCCTGGTACTTGTACACTGGAGAAAAAAAATAGGCTATCTGTGGTGGTGGCTGTACAACATGTACCAAAAGATCAATGAGGCAGTGTTTGATATATTAATGTGAATGATTAATTGGTGAATATTAACAGTTGACAGATCAGCCTTGGTGGTTAATGGATCAGAGTCAACGATTAATGTATTAATCTTAGTAGTTCACGGACCAGTGTTAACAGTTAATAAATCAGTGTTGGCAGCAGCTCATGGATGAACGTTAGAAGTTAATAAATCAATGTTTTGGTTAACAGATCAGTGTTAGCATCGCGGGATCAATATTAGTATCAATGTAAGTGGCTGATGGATCACACCAGTGAAGATATATATGTTAATGACGAATGCTGGCAATCAATGGATTAATATTAGCTATTAACAGATGCATGTTATCAGTTAATGGATTAATTTTAACCACGGATTAATTTAGCTACTGATGGGTTAACCATGGTGACAGATGTATCACTGTCGACAGTTGATAGAATGGTATTGGCTGTTAATAGATCAATGTCAGTGGTTGATGAATCGGTATTAGTAACAAAGTGATTAAAGTTAGCATTAACAGATTTGTGTCAGTGGTTAATGCGTTACAGCTAGTGGCTACTAGATTAATGTGAGCATTTCATCGGAAAGAGTTAGCAGTCGACAGATCAGTGTCCGTCCACTGTTGGTAAAAAATTGTTGGTACAATGGCTGAAGGTTTAGTGCCACTGATGGAGTCTTTCTCTCAGCAAGTTGTAACAAACTCAGTAAGATGGAGACACGAGTAACTACAGAAGCGGGAACCATGAACGTGGATGAACAGCAGCAGGAATCACCGAGGGGAAACAGAGAGGGAGCGTCTCACAGAACCCCCGTTGAAGAGGGGAAGAGAACTGCCTCACTTAATGGATGCCAGTGGGCCAAGACAATGGTGGGCCGATGGGCCTGTTCCTGTACCTTCACATGCAGGACTGCAGCAATTCAAAACGATGACTCAATATGACCTTCTCAAGGGTGGCAATTAAGGGAGGCAATTTACAGAAGCTGATTAACCTACAAACCCATGCGTCTTTGGGATGTGGGGGGAAAACCGGAGCACCCGAAGGAAACCCACAAGATCACAGGGAGAAGGTGCAAACTCCATGCAGACATCGCCGAAGGTGAGGATCGAACCCACGTCTCTGCCGCTGTGAGACAGGAGGCTCTACCAGCTGCATCATTGTGCCGGCCCATTGGTGGAGGTCTAATGATTTCTATCAGTCAGGGTAAAGAGACACAGTGGGTCGAGTCAGACAATGGGTTAAAGCAGACATTGGGCAGGTTGTAAAATGGTCCAAGGGGCCACACCAGGGGTGCCAACTTCCTCACTCCCAATTACGGGACAAAGGGTGACATCACCGCCCCGCGCCCCACGTGACCTCACCCAGCCAGCAGCCACGCGCTCCCGCTCCATCAATGGCGGCCGCCATTGGTGGAGCGGGAGCACGTGGCCGCTGGCTGGGTGAGGTCACGTGGGGCGCGGGGCGGAGACGTCACCCTTTGAGGTCACGTGGGGCGCGGGGCGATGACGTCACCCTTTGAGGTCACGTGGGGCGCGGGGCGGTGACATCACCCTTTGAGGTCACGTGGGGCGTGGGGCGGTGACGTCACCCTTTGAGTTCACGTGGGGCGGTGACGTCACCCTTTGAGGTCACGTGGGGCGCGGGGTGGCGACGTCACCCTTTGTCCCTTATTTGGGAGTGAGGAAGTTGGCAACCCTACTAATACAGGACAAAGGCGGTCCCGTACGAGACAAACTAATTTAGCCCAAAATACGGGATGTCCGGGCTAATACGGAACAGTTGGCAACTCTGGGCCACACTGAAAGTTGGCTGAGATCGGATTATACTACTCTCAGTGACCAGTTACAAGTAAACGTGACCTTAAGTGAGCCCATGTCTCAGTGCTGCCGAGCAACCACTCCACAGACTCCAGGAAATGTAATGAAGGGATAGTATAAAAGTAATGTTCGCTTTGCGTCTGAATATCTGCCGAGGACAGAGCATCCACCCTTGCACACAAGACTCCCAAGTGGGCCAATTCGTAACAAAGAGTTTGTTCTGGAAGCAAACTCTGGGCGCCAAGTGAATTTTTCCCGTCGACAATCAGTGACTGGAGGGGTTAATTTTTACAGAGAGTTTCATTCAGAGGATAGAAATAAGGAACTGCAGATGCTGGTTTACACAAAAGAACACAAAGTGCTGGAGTAACTCAGCAGGTCAGGCAGCATCTCTGGAGAACATGGATCGGTGACGTTTCGGGTCAGAACCCATCCTTGTCCTCCAGAGATGCTACATGAACCGCTGAATTACTCCAGCATTTTGTGTCCATTAACTCAGCGAATGGTGGGTAAAAAGATCGTGCTGCCAGAGGAGGTAGTGGAGGCTGGTAGAATAACAACCTGTAAAAAACATTGGACAGGTACATGGATAGGAAAGGTTTAGGGAGATGTTGGCCAAACACGGGTAAAAGGGACTAGCTTACAAGGGGCATCTTGCTCAGCATGGATGAGTTGTGCTGAAGGGCCCGTTTCCATGCTGTGTGAATCTACGCCCAAACTCTTTCACTCGGGGTAGTGGAAATCGAGAACCAGAGGACATGGGTTTAAGGGAAGAGGGGAAAGATTTAATAGGAACCTGAGGGGCAACTTTTATTTTTACTCAAAGTGTGGGAGGTATATGGAACGAGCTGCCGGAGTGGGTAGTTGAGGCAGGTACTATCACAATGTTTAAGAAACATTTCCCATCAACAGTGAATAACTGGAGGGGTTGAACTTTCCACCCAGAGTGTAGTGTTACCTGGAGTTGCAGGTCTCGGCTTCTCATCACCGCCATGTTCTTCTCTTCACTCAGCTGGGCATACCTCATGGCCAAATTATAATTGTCATCTTTGACTTTCATAAGCTCGTCGTTGTAGTTGTTCCTCTCTTCTTTCATCTTGTTGTAACGTTCTTGGAACGTGTGAAGCTCCTGGTTCACCAGCTTCAGCTGTTTCTTCTCATCCTCCAGTTGTTTCATCTTAACCTGCAGGTCACAGCGCGACACCTCCTTTGCCTTGGTCTGCTGCTGCAGTTTGATCACTTCATTCATCAGGAACTGCGTCAGACCCTCGTGACCTTCCTCCACTGGAACAAAAGGTGCACTTGTCAATGCCGGCAGGTAAGAATGAATGAATTAATTAATGAATAAGTTTATTGGCCAAGTATGTGCATATACAAGGAATGTGCCTGGGTGCTCCGCTCACAAATAAAAACACAAACATACTGTTAACAATTAAGAATAAAGCATAACCACATCAAAACAATAAGGATACAACATTACGGTCTAAACGTGTGGGTGAAAATAAACCAGAGCAAAAAAGAGACTACAGACTTTGGTTGTTGAGTGGAACTATCACTCGTGGAAAAAAAGCTGTTTTTATGTCTGGCTGTGGCTGCTTTGACAGTCCGGAGTCGACTTCCAGAGGGAAGTGCTTCAAAGAGATTGTGGTCAGGGTGAGAGGGGTCAGAGATGATCTTGCCCGCTCGCTTCCTGGCCCTTGCAGTGTAATGTTCGTAAGAAGAGGACACACAAAACCCACACTTGTGCCACGCTCCCTTCAAGTTTAAACCTTTTACCCCCCACCCCCCCCCCACGAAAATGTCAAAGATGATGGTGAGAGACGCAAAGTTTAAAAGGAGGCACAAGGAACAAAATGCTGGAGTAACTCAGCAGGTCAGGCAGCATCTCGGGAGAGAAGGTATGGGCGACGTTTCGGGTCGAGACCCTTCTTCAGACTATTGTATGTTTTGTGTTTAACATGAAAAACAATATGAATTTATGGAGTTCCCTCGGGTGCTGGAATTTTGAGCAAAACAAAAAGTGCTGGAGAAATTCAGCAGATCAGGCAGCATCTGTGGAGGGAAATGGACCTTTGAGGTTTTGGGTCGGGACCCTTCCCCAGACTGTACATTAGATGTTCAGTCCCAATCTGAAAGTATTGGATTGGTGACTGAAATCTCAGTGACAGCATAGGATTTCTAGAAACAGCTCATGAGAGGAGAGTTGGTGCAATTCAGACATTTGGAAACTGAACTCCAAATTTTAGGCCCGATTAATTTTAGTGGGGTGGCGACATAAGGCAGGAGTCATCTCAGACTAAAATTCAATTACTTGAATCTAAGAATCAGGTGCAGCTCTTAACCAATGCAAAATAATAGTCATTCAGCAGCGAAACAGGCCCATCAGTTCAACTTGCCCACACCGACCAAGGTGCCCAATCTATACTAGTCCCACATACATCCCTCTAAACCTTTCCTACCAGGTACCTTGTTGAAATGTCTCTTAAATGCTGTTATTGTATCTGCCCCAACTACCTCCTCTGGCAGCTTGTTCTATACACCCACCACCCTCTGTGTGGAAAAAGTTGTCCCTCAGGTTTGTATTAAATCCTTCCCCTCTCACCTTGAACCCATGTCCTCTAGTTCCTGATTCCCCTACTCTGGGTAAAGCATTGTGCATCCACTCTATCTGTTCCCATCATGTGGGCAATAGATTTAATAATGGCTGCAATATGAAGGACAAAATATTCACACGATTTTGTACAATGTACAACTTAGTTTTAATGTGTGTTTAATAGCTCCTTGTTCACCAGAGTGATTCTCATTGTAAGGCCCCTCAGAATTCAACAGGAGAAAGGGAATGATCACTAATCGCATCTATTTCCTCCCAATTCTGCTGATTTTAGTTTTTTGCCCATTTTCTTTTTTAACAGATATAGTTTATGGGGAAGTAGCTTTGAGGAATTGCTAAGCCTGACTAAAGAAAGATGGTTTAACATTGGTGAAAACATAAAATACACCGATTAGCCAAAATATTATGACCTGATGAGCCAAAACATTATGACCTTATGCCTAATATGCTGTTGGTCCTCTGTGTGCAGCCCCATACGCAGCAGGGTGCGATGCACTGTGTACTGTGACACATTCCTCCCGTGACCAGCATTAACATTTTCTGTGACTTGTGCCACAGTCGACCTTCTGTCGGTTTGGACCAGACGGGATAGCCTTCGTTGCCCTCGCGCATCGATGAGCCTTGGGCGCCCCTCTGTCGCCGGTTTGTGGTTTGTCCCTCCTCGGACCACTGTCGGTAGGTACTCACCACTGCTGACCGGGAGCACCCCACAAGCTTTGCCGTTTCAGAGATGCTCTGACCCAGTCGTTTGGCTATAACAATTTGCCCCTTGTCAAAGTCGCTCAGGTCTTTACTCCTGCCCATTTCTCCTGCATCCAACACATCAACTTCATGAACTGCCTGTTCACTTGCTGCCTAATATATCCCACCCCTTGACAGGTGCCATTGTAACAAGATAACCAATGTTATTCACTTCGCCTGCAGTGGTCATAATGTTTTGTTATGTTATAATTCTGTGTATGTTATAATTCTGAAGAATAAAATTATTTTAATAACCGTAACACTAGTGCAAAAACTAAAGTCCTTCGTTTATCCAAAGACAGTCATAGAATTAAATTGAAAAACAATAATATTTTGTTTTAAAAGATACGGTTGCTCCATTTTGTGGGTTATGAAATGAAAAGTTATTCCTTTACCAACGATCGTAGAGAATCGCCGTGTGGGCTCCTTGCCAGTGACCAACTTGTATAGTTCTGGATAATAGAACTCAAGACTCTCCAGAAAAACAACATATCCTCTCTGGCCCCTTGTTTGGAGGATATCCAACAGACGACCTTTAGAAAGAGAAAAGTTAAATGCGTTTTGAGTTTAACTATTTTTTCACACATGCAGTTTATCTTTCTTCGGCGACAAGAGGTGGTAATTTTCATAGCTACAGTAAGACTCTAACAGGAGGTACAGATCATGTAGAAAAAGAAAGACACAAAGTGCTGGAGTAACTCAGCGGGTCAGACAGCATCTTTGGAGAACATGTCCAGAGATGCTGCCTAACCTGCTGAGTTACTCCTGCACTTTGTAAACCAGCATCTGCAGTCCCTTGTGTCTACTGATCATATAGGGTGGCTTATACTAGTTTACTTTCCAGAGTAAGCATTCCTTGCATGTCATAGAATATAATGTAAAGAAAATTGTCTCCTTCGACTACATAGGCTTCACCTAGGTACTTCAGTTTCCTCCCTCATGTTGAAAATGTGACCAAGAATAAGAGAATTAAGAGCCACAAGTCTGAATAAGGGTCTCGACCTGAAACGCCACCCATTCCTTCTCTCCAGAGATGCTGCCTGTCCCACTGAGTTACTCCAGCTTTTTGTGTCTATAATTAGTGTCATGGTCATGGAGTCATGCAGCATAGGCCCTTCAACCCAACTTGCCCAAGTTGACCAGGATGCCCCATCTATGCTAGTCCCACCTGCCTTGTACTGGAGCCTACCAGGGAGAAGGCAATTCTGGATTTAGTGTTGTGTAATGATCCTGATCTGATAAGGGGACTAGAGGTAAAAGAGCCATTAGGAGGCAGTGATCACAACATGATAAGTTTTACTCTGCAAATGGAAAGGCAGAAGGGAAAATCGGAAGTGTCAGTATTACAGTATAGCAAAGGGGATTACAGAGGCATGAGGCAGGAGCTGGCCAAAATTGACTGGAAGGAGGCCCTAGCAGGGAAGACGGTAGAACAGCAATGGCAGGTATTCCTGGGAATAATGCAGAGGTTGCAGGATCAATTTATTCCAAAGAGGTGGAAAGACTCTAAGGAGAGTAAGAGACACCTGTGGCTGACAAGGGAAGTCAGGGACAGCATAAAAATTAAGGAGAGGAAGTATAACATAGCAAAGAAGGGCGGCACGGTAGCGCAGCGGTAGAGTTGCTGCTTTACAGCGAATGCAGCGCCGGAGACTCAGGTTCGATCCTGACTACGGGTGCTGCACTGTAAGGAGTTTGTACGTTCTCCCCGTGACCTGCGTGGGTTTTCTCCGAGATCTTCGGTTTCCTCCCACACTCCAAAGACGTACAGGTTTGTAGGTTAATTGGCTGGGTAAATGTAAAAATTGTCCCTAGTGGGTGTAGGATAGTGTTAATGTACGGGGATCGCTGGGCGGCACGGACTTGGAGGGCCGAAAAGGCCTGTTTCCAGTTGTATATATATGATATGATATGATATGATATGATAGGATTGGGACTCTTTTAAAGAGCAACAAAAGTTAACTAAAAAGGCAATACGGGGAGAAAAGATGAGGTACGAGGGTAAACTAGCCAATAATATAAAGGAGGATAGCAAAAGTTTTTTTAGGTACGTGAAGAGGAAAAAAATAGTCAAGGCAAATGTGGGTCCCTGAAGACAGAAGCAGGGGAATTTATTATGGGGAACAAAGAAATGGCAGACGAGTTAAACCGTTATTTTGGATCTGTCTTCACTGAGGAAGATACACACAATCTCCCAAATGTTCTAGGGGCCGGAGAACCTAGGGTGATGGAGGAACTGAAGGAAATCCACATTAGGCAGGAAATGGTTTTGGGTAGACTGATGGGACTGAAGGCTGATAAATCCCCAGGGCCTGATGGTCTGCATCCCAGGGTACTTAAGGAGGTGGCTCTAGAAATAGTGGAAGCATTGGAGATCATTTTTCAATGTTCTATAGATTCAGGATCAGTTCCTGTGGATTGGAGGATAGCAAATGTTATCCCACTTTTTAAGAAAGGAGGGAGAGAGAAAACGGGTAATTATAGACCAGTTAGTCTGACATCAGTGGTGGGGAAGATGCTGGAGTCAATTATAAAAGACGAAATTGCTGAGCATTTGGATAGCAGCAACAGGATCATTCTGAGTCAGCATGGATTTACGAAGGGGAAATCATGCTTGACAAATCTACTGGAATTTTTTGAGGATGTAACTAGGAAAATTGACAGGGGAGAGTCTGTGGATGTGGTGTACCTTGACTTTCAGAAAGCCTTCGACAAGGTCCCACATAGGAGATTGGTGGGCAAAATTAGGGCACATGGTATTGGGGGTAGGGTACTGACATGGATAGAAAATTGGTTGACAGACAGAAAGCAAAGAGTGGGGATAAATGGGTCCCTTTCGGAATGGCAGGCAGTGACCAGTGGGGTACCGCAAGGTTCGGTGCTGGGACCCCAGCTATTTACGATATACATTAATGACTTAGACGAAGGGATTAAAAGTACCATTAGCAAATTTGCAGATGATACTAAGCTGGGGGGTAGTGTGAATTGTGAGGAAGATGCAATAAGGCTGCAGGGTGACTTGGACAGGTTGTGTGAGTGGGCGGATACATGGCAGATGCAGTTTAATGTAGATAAGTGTGAGGTTATTCACTTTGGAAGTAAGAATAGAAAGGCAGATTATTATCTGAATGGTGTCAAGTTAGGAGGAGGGGGAGTTCAACGAGATCTGGGTGTCCTAGTGCATCAGTCAATGAAAGGAAGCATGCAGGTACAGCAGGCAGTGAAGAAAGCCAATGGAATGTTGGCCTTCGTAACAAGAGGAGTTGAGTATAGGAGCAAAGAGGTCCTTCTACAGTTGTACCGGGCCCTGGTGAGACTGCACCTGGAGTACTGTGTGCAGTTTTGGTCTCCAAATTTGAGGAAGGATATTCTTGCTATGGAGGGCATGCAGCGTAGGTTCACTAGGTTAATTCCCGGAATGGCGGGACTGTCGTATGTTGAAAGGCTGGAGCGATTGGGCTTGTATACACTGGAATTTAGAAGGATGAGGGGGGGATCTTATTGAAACATATAAGATAATTAGGGGATTGGACACATTAGAGGCAGGAAACATGTTCCCAATGTTGGGGGAGTCCAGAACAAGGGGCCACAGTTTAAGAATAAGGGGTAGGCCATTTAGAACGGAGATGAGGAAGAACTTTTTCAGTCAGAGAGTGGTGAAGGTGTGGAATTCTCTGCCTCAGAAGGCAGTGGAGGCCAGTTCGTTGGATGCTTTCAAGAGAGAGCTGGATAGAGCTTTTAAGGATAGCGGAGTGAGGGGGTATGGGGAGAAGGCAGGAACGGGGTACTGATTGAGAGTGATCAGCCATGATCGCATTGAATGGCGGTGCTGGCTCGAAGGACTGAATGGCCTACTCCTGCACCTATTGTCTATTGTCTATTGTCTATTGCCTGCATTTGCCCCAAATCCCTCTAAACTTACCTATCCAGGTACCTGCCCAAATGTCTTTTCAACATAGCTGTAGTAACCTGCCTCAACCACCTCCCCTGGCAGCTCATTCCATACACCCACCACCCTCTGTGTGACAAGGTTATACCTTGGGTTCCTATTAAATGTTTCCTCTCTCATCTTAAACCTATGCTTTGTAGTTGAAGATAGACACAAAAATCTGGAGTAACTCAGCGGGACAGGCAGCATCTCTGGAGAGAAGGAATGGGTGGCGTTTCAGGTCGAGACCCTTCTTCAGACTTGTGGCTCTTAATTTTCTTACCCTTGGTCAAAGACTCTGTAACTCAACCTGCATCCTAATAAGAAGAATGGAGTAGATGAATGCTCAATAGATTGTGACTGGACTTTTGTGGGATGGGATTATCCTGATTAATATAGGGATGAATGGTTTCCTTTCTGTTGGATTCCAGTAGTCACAAGGGACGAGGAACTGACGCGTGCGGAGGAAGTGAGGCCTTTATGGCCAGCTACAGCCTGAAAATAGTGCCAAACCTGGCGACTCTTGCATATGGGCTCGGTGGGCTGTTTCTAAGCATTTGGGGATTGTCCTTGTGTACAGCAATAATCTTACTGACATGTATGCCAAAAAAATGTATTTCACTGCATCTTGATACAAATGATAATAAAAGAACCATTGAACCACTGAACCTGAGGGAGCAATTTAATCTACCTTGGCATATCATGGACAATGTGGAACAGAGTTTGGGAATGACGGTTAATGCAACTCCTCCTGAGGATTTGTTTCCTCAGTACAATCCCTCGTGAATGCAGGACAAGTCCTACTGTGTGTTCCTTCATTTAGGCCAGTGCGGAACTTTGTAGAACCAGCTCGACTCCCCTCTGTGCCATTCTTCACTGTTTCTTTGGTAGGAGCGTAACTGCCGGGATCTGCTCCAGCACTGGACCCTTCCCCTTTACGAGATGAGCAGGATGCCCATATCAATAGCATGGGTAGTGTTGCTAATGTACTGAAATCATGACGAACACACACAAGAGTAACTGGTGTCCTGCCTGCGATCGTGTCAATGGAACCATTAAACATGCGCAACAATCGCCGCTTATTTTCAAGGGCTATTCGAATTTAGCACCAAGAGTTATTTTACAGCAGGTATACAGTAATCTGCTTTCAAAGCAAACAGAAACCATTATCTATTTAAACAGCCGCTGAAAACTCCAGTGAGCAGGACTTGAGACTGAAGCCACTGCAGGCTGCCAATAAAAACAAAATTAATATCTCCAGCAAATTGATGCAGGTGAAAATATGTGCATTATCTCAATCCCAGTCACTTACAGCTCGAGACGATTGATTGGGGATACTCCCCGTCACCTCAGTACTTGCCCCGACTTGCGTCATTATATGCAGTCATTTCTATATGTGCACTTGCACTTTTTGTTTGCTAGCCAAAATAGACTTATTTGGAAGCATTCATTTTTCTTTGAATCGAGTGATATAAAAGGATCGATCAGAAGGTCGGCTCTTTAAGTCTTCAGAAGCTGGGATAACCATAATGGATCTCTAAAGATAACTCATTCAACAAGTCTGCCAACAACCATTAGTGAAGGAAAAACCATTTACCCAGAAATTTTCAGTTGCATTAAGAGCAATGGTTCTTTAGAAAGTCTAATTTTCCTTGTTAAAGTACACTGAAGACAGAGAGGAATATATGGGATAAAAATACATAGGTGGCTGTGCACTGAAGGGAAATATCACCATACGAACACAGGGAAAATACTTAATCTGAAACAAAGAAGATATTATAAACGCAGGCATACCTTGGGTAGATTTTGTGATTCGAGGGAGAACGTGGCGAGGCCTCAGCAAGGCCAGCAGCATAATCAAGGATGAGTCACACCTTGGCCACTCCCTCTTCTCCCCTCTCCCATCAGGCAAAAGGTACAGAAGTGTGAAAATGCACACCTCCAGATTCAGGGACAGTTTCTTCCCAGCTGTTAGCAGGCAACTGAATCATCCTATCACAACCAAAGAGCAGTGCTGAACTATTATCTACCTCTTTGATGACCCTCGGGCTATCCTTGATCGGACTTTGCTGGCTTTACCTTGCACTAAACGTTATTCCCTTATCATGTACCGATATACTGTAAATGGATCGATTGCAATCATGTATTGTCTTTCCGCTGACTGGTTAGCATGCAGCAAAACGTTTTCACTGTATCTCGGTACACGTGACAATAAACTAAACTGAATTGAACCAGAGGCCCTGAAGACCTTCTTGGTGGGGAGGGAGGTGTAGAGGGACTGGACGTCCATGGTACAGATGAGGCAAAAGGAGGGCCTAAAATTGCAAGTTATCCTCTCAAATCTCCACAAGATATTATAACTTTTCTTCAACAGCACTTTGCAAACCTACAATCTCAAGAACAAGGGAGCGGGGAGCACATAAATGGGAATGCCACCGCTCCAAAGTTCTGCTCTAAAATTACCCACAATATCCTTCCTATCATTTTGACCTAATAGCATTGTGAAAGGACTTTTACCAATGAGCCTGCAGTGGTGAAGGGCATTTCATCACCAGCTTCCGACAAGCAATAAATGTTGGAGTTTGCCAGATGCACCAAACCTCAAGAATAAGTAAAAGAAAGCAATACAATTTCTCCCGTGAAAATACACTTTTGCTATTTTTTTTAAAAACAAAGTGCTGGAGGAACTCAACGGGTCAGGCAGCATCTTAGGGGGGAATGGACAGGTGGCGTTTCAGATCAGGACTCAAAGTCCACTCCCTCCACAGATGCTGCCTGGCCCGTTGAGTCCTCCAGCACTTTGTGTTTTACTGTGGAACATCATTATTTATTGAACAATACATTTAAGATGACTTAAACATTTAAAACATTAAAGCGACACCATTTTTAAAAGATGATTGCATGTAATTACTTGATCGGTTAATTCTGGAAGTCAGCATGGGTGAATGAAGCACCTCATCTTCATCCTGCTCGTCGATGACTTTGCACTGGCGGAGGTAGGGTGTGAGCTTGGCTGAGTTAATGTATCGGCTGAGGACATGCCGATTAGACTCCACATTCTCCCACACCGTTTCCTCATCATCCTTCCCACTGCTGAGGTTCTCCACCTCCGAAACACATGTGTTCATCTCTCGACCTGCAGAACAAGTCAAGTCGAGTTTATTGTCACATGCTCAAGAACAGAGAGACACAATGAAAATCTTTAATTGCCGACCCATAGACTCAGACTACACACAGAAATCACAGTGTAATTCGACATGACACTGATGTTTAAAACTACTGAGCATTTGCCAAATTGGCAAAGTATTAGCTTTGGTCTATTTACACTAGATTGGGATCATCTCTTCAAGGGATGAACTGTCAGGGATTCGAAATTGAAGATAGACACAAAAAGCTGGAGTAACTCAGCAGGTCAAACAGCATATCTGGAGAAAAGGAATAGGCGACGTTTCGAGTCGAGACCCATCTTCAGACTGAGAATCAGGGAAAAGGGAAATGAGAAATATAGACAGTGATGTAGAGAGATATAGAACATTTGAGACAAGACTGTCTTCTCCGTCAGCAATTTTCTCCATCCTCACTCAGTCTTGTTTCCAAGCTGATGTTACAGAAGGACTGAGACCCTTCTTCAGTGTCCCGACCTGAAACGTCACCTATCCGTGTTCTCCAGAGATGCTGCCTGACCTGCTGCATTACTCAGAACTTTGTGCCTTTTTTGTTATACAGCTTTGTTTAAGGAATTAAATTGCATCAAAAAATCCTTGCATGGAGTCTGTTCCGTAACTCAGCCACATTGCAGAAATGAAACACATTCTAACCGTGATTCTTGAAAACAATTTATTCATGCTTTATTGGATCACTCTCATTTTGTGAGTCAACAAGCTTCTAGTTATATTTATGGTGACAGAATCATTGAACATTACAAAAACGCCGCCCATTGTATCTATGGTGGATTTTTATTTGAGCAATCTAAATTTAACTATATTCCCCATCTCTATCCTCTACATTTCTTCATACCATCAACTACGTTTCACAGCTCCTAGACTGTGGAACAGCATCCCTCTCCCCATCAGAACTGCCCCCTCCATCGACTCCTTTAAGTCCAGGCTCAAAACCTATTTCTACTCCCTAGCGTTTGAGGCCCTCTGAGGGGGCGCTGTGAACTGTTTATGTATGTGCTGTTATGCTTGTGTGCCATTGTATGTTCGTTCTTAGTACCTGAACTGATGTACCGCACTTTGGTCAACGTGGGTTGTTTTTAAATGTGCTATACAAATAAAATTGACTTGACTTGACTTGATTTCTTGGTCAGATTATTACACAAAACCACTGCTGCCAATGCAAAGTTATAGCATGAACTACAGTGGAAAAGGTAAACTTCATCGCTGACTCCCATTGTAGGTTATTTTAAAGATCTCGATTGTGTTCGTAGAATTCTTAGGAAATTTGATTATTTTTATATATTCCATTGTCACCTTGATTGCAAAGGTTTGAATAGTCACTGATGCAATAAAATACTTCCTTTAAAACTTCAGAGAAAACTTGATTACTTTTATTTATTACACTGTCACAATGAATAGTCACTGATTACCCAATCATGGATCCACCCAATGGTTGAACGTCGATGAAACACATTTTCAAAATACCTCCTATGCGCTTATACGCTTATGGTTCTTTTACCCAAATACATACACATATTTTTCATATTTTCTTTTTCAAAAACGTCTCCTTGTAGCTCAGGCCCTCAAGTCCGTACACTTCTCTGCATTCTTACAACCAATTTCTTACAACCATTTCTGCTGGCAGGCTGGTGTCATCCTAAATATCATCCAGCTCTCACCATGCGCAGCTGCAGTGTCAGTCTACTGTGTATGTCAAATTTCGGGGTAGTGTTTGAATCAATGGTCTTCTGACTCAGACTGCATCACTAGCTGAGACAGGTTGACACAAAATAAGTGAACTACTTCTTTTATGAGACGTACTTCTTTCTACTTTTACCGCTCATTTCTTTCTCTCTCAACAATTGATGTCGGCAAGACTGCAAGACTAAAATAGGAAACACTGCAAATACTCAACTAACAGTGAAGATAGAAAGTGATCGTCAAATTTGGAAAATACAAGGTAGTTACTGATGGATCCATCAGCGAGAGTTCAGGTGAAATGTGAAGATCTAAAGGCAAAAATTGCCATAAAAATTCAGCAGTACTAATGATAACGGTGCTTTGCATCTTATCCAGATTGTTTATCGTGTGAAGTACCATTTGATGCTGCCTGCATTGCTGATTATTTCCAGCATTTTCATTTTGTTTTAGTGTAAATGATAAAGGTGCTGTCAGGATTCCGATAATAATGCTGTGCGCTGCCCACCACTAGCTGTCTAAACTTAGCCCAGGTCCCTATTATTTCACGAAATGCTTTGGCTGCAAAGTATTTTGAACTATTCTGAGGTCGCGACTTTTTGTCTTTTCCTTTTTAATCTTTCTTTTCAGTCCTCCTCCATACGCCTGGCTCTTCGCAGAGAAGGGGAGATGATGTACCACATCCAACTGCATCCACACAGTGTCACAACCTATTGGATCCACCTCAGCAACGAGTCCATGAAGAGATGAATTCTGGTCAACAAATACAAAGCTGTTGTGCGAAGATAACCTGTTGTGCGAAGATAACAAGGATCTGTGTTGGGTCCACTGTTGTTTGTCATTTACATTAATGATCTGGATGATGGTGTGGCAAATTGGATTAGTAAATATGCAGATGATACTAAGATAGGTGGTGTAGTTAATAATGAAGTAGAGTTTCAAAGTCTACAGAGAGACTTGGGCCTTTTGGAAGGGTGGGCTGAAAGATGGCAGATGGAGTTTAATGCTGATAAGTGTGAGATGCTGCATTTTGGTAGGACAAATCAAAATAGGACGTACAGGGTAAATGGTAGGGAATTGAGGAATGCAGTGGAACAGAGGGATCTGGGAATAACTGTGCATTGTTCCCTGAAGGTGGAATCTCATGTGGATAGGGTGATGAAGAAGGCGTTTGGTATGCTTGCCTTTATAAATCAGAGCATCGAATATAGAAGTTGGGATGTAATGTTAAAATTGTACAGGGCATTGGTGAAGCCGAATCTGGAGTATGGTGTGCAGTTTTGGTCGCCAAATTATAGGAAAGATGTCGACAAAATGGAGAGGGTACAGAGGAGATTTACTAGAATGTTGCCTGGGTTTCAGCACTTAAGCTACAGAGAGAGGTTGAACAGGTTGGGTCTTTATTCTTTGGAGCGTAGAAGGTTGAGGGGGGACTTGATAGAGGTTTTTTAAATTTTAAGAGGGACAGACAGAGTTGACGTGGGTAGGCTTTTCCCCTTGAGAGTGGGGAAGATTCCAACAAGGGGACATAACTTTAGAATTGAGGGACAAAAGTTTAGGGGTAACATGAGGGGTCATTTCTTTACTCAGAGGGTGGTGGCTGTATGGAATGGGTTTCCGGTGGAAGTGGTGGAGGCAGGCTCGATTTTATTATTTAAGAGTAAATTGGATAGGTATATGGATGAGAGGGGATTGGAGGGTTATGGTCTGAGAGCAGGTAGATGAGACTAGGTCAGAGAGAGTGGTCGGCGTGGACTGGTAGGGCCGAACGGGCCTGTTTCCGTGCTGTAGTTGTTATATGGTTATATGGTTATATGTAACTACATCAAACGATTGCAAATTGCACAGCCCTCATTATGTACCAAAGTTGCCAATCCATTGTTTATATGGTCATAAGGTCATCAGCGAGGAGAGCCGAATGAGGCCATTCGACCCATCAAGTCTACTCCGCCATTCAATCATGACTGATCTATCTCTCCCTCCTAACCCCATTCTTCTGCCTTCTCCCCAAAACCCCTAACACCCGTACCTCAAACCAAATTCACACCAATTCCATTGGTTCCCTGGCTTTTCTTCAGACATCCAACCTCAAACAGTCTGAAGAAGTGTCTTGAGCCAAAACGTCACCCATTCCTTCTCTCCAGAGGTCCTGCCTGTCCCGCTGAGTTACTCCAGCATTTTGGGTCTCTCTTCGGTGTAAACCAGCACCTGCAGTTCCTTCCGACTCAAGCTTTTGGATAATCTGACAGCGTTCTACAGACAAACCCACATTTTATTCCCCGATTCTTATTTATAACCAAACTCAAATTTTGCAAGTCGAATTGTGGGATTTGAACTTGGAGGTACTTCTGTAAAGATAGGATAGACAGTCAGAGCATTTTTCCCAGGGTAGAAATGTCTAAGAGCTGAAGGCATAGCCTTAGGGTGAGAGTGGTTAACCTTAAAGAAAATGTGCGTAGCAATTTTATTTTAGACAACAAAGAGTGGTGGGAATCCAGAACGCACTGCCAGGGGTGGTGGTGGAGGCAGATACGATACTGGTATTTAAGCTTTTGGATAGGCACTTCAATATGCTGGGACAGGAGGAATATGGATCATGTGCAGGCAAAGGGGTGAGTTCAAGTTGGCAACATGTTCGCCACAGACATTGTGGGCAAAATGGCCTGTTCATGTGCTGTACTGTTTTATGATTCATAAATAAATCCAAATCTAGCATTAGAATGAGTGTACACTACAGTGTGCACATTTTTCAGAAGATGGTTCATATTGTAAGAGGGCGACGTAACTTTAATGGCATTACATAACAACCATCGCAGGCTGCAAATGGGAGTGTCAGAATCCTTTTTTTTTTTTTTTTTAATTCTGTGCAGTTCAGAGATTAATGGATCATTTAATTCGGTGGTTTCAGAAACTGTGGGAGATGAGATGAACTACAGAAGGTGTCAGCAGCTGGCTGCTTCAGGAGAAAGAGTGAAATGAATGAAGGAGCGTGAAACGGAGGTTGTGCAGTCAGAAGGAAAGAGCACCTTCACTTTCATTGCTCACCGAATATACGTGTGTGCTGCACTGTGGCCCCCACCCCCTTAGTTAAGAGTCATGAGGCTGGAGATGAAGGAGCCTTTGATGCAGCAACAAAACGTGACTGCCTTGAGAACAAATGGTCCTGCGGGGAGATTTACTTGAGGTTTATAAAATGATTATCCAAGCTTGGGGCACAGGACCAATGCCTTCACCCCATCAGGAAAGTCAGGAACCAGAGGGGGCATGGATTGAGTCAAAGAGGTAGAAAGGGAATTCAGGAAAAAAGGGTCTTCACCCAAGAAACGAATGATTCTAGAACTCGCCTCCAGAAAGGATGAAGGCAGTGAGGTGAGCAATCAATATGGTACAACCCTCTCGTCCCTCAGCAATAGGATTAGTCTCAAAAGCTCTTTCTTTGTCCAGTGGAAGGTACAGAAGTGCGCACCACCAGACTCAGGAGCAGCTTCTTCCCCTCTATTACCAGGCTTGTGAACAGTTCTTCCATTAGCCAGGCTACCGTCCAATTCACCTCTACCCCACCAAGAACATTGTACTTGATCTATGGGACTGATGCGCTAATGCGGAGATATTAGTTTTAGTTTTAGAGATGCAGCGTGGAAACAGGCCCTTCGGCCAATCGAGTCCGCGTCGACCGACGATCGCCCGTACACTAGTTCTATCCGACACACTGGGGACAACTTACAGAAGCCAATTAACCTACAAACCTGTGCGTCTTTGGAATGTGGGAGGAAACCGGAGCACCCAGAGAAAACTTACCCGGTCACAGGGCGGACGTACAAACTCTGTACAGACAGCACCTGTAGTCAGGATCAAACCCGTGTCTCTGGTGCTGTTAGGCAGCAGCTCTACTGCTGCGCCACTGTGCCACACCTGCGGTGTGTCTTCCCCTTTGTTCTATCTATACAGCAGAGACTGACACCTCAGTCGCCTTAGACCTCCTTGCTGCTGGAGTGGGAATCACATTATTAAGCCCACATAGTAGCTGGTGTACAAAGGTCAACACAGGTTTAAAGTATTCACAGACAGACATCATAAGCTCTGGAAGGTAATCAGCCTTGACCCAAAATACATAAAGTGGAAGACAGCATGAACGCATCTGATGGCTGGATAGTTTCTTTTGGTTCTCAGCAGCAGAGATTGGCAACATTATACAGTGCCCTCCATAATGTTTGGGACAAAGACCCATCATTTATTTATTTGCCTCTCTACTCCACAATTTGAGATTTGTAATAGAAAAAAAATCACATGTGCACATTGTCAGATTTTAATAAAGGCCATTTTTATACATTTTGGTTTCACCATGTAGAAATTACAGCAGTGTTTATACATAGTCCCCCTATTTCAGGGCACCATAATGTTTGGGACACAGCAATGTCATGTAAATGAAAGTAGTCATGTTTAGTATTTTGTTGCATATCCTTTGCATGCAATGACTGCTTGAAGTCTGCGATTCATGGACATCACCAGTTGCTGGGTGTCTTCTCTGGTGATGCTCTGCCAGGCCTGTATTGCCCCCCATCTTTAGCTTATGCTTGTTTTGGGGGCTAATCCCCTTCAGTTTTAGACAATAGACAATAGGTGCAGGAGTAGGCCATTTGGCCCTTCGAGCCAGCACCACCATTCAATGTGTTCATAGCTGATCATTCTCAATCAGTACCCCGTTCCTGCCTTCTCCCCATACCCCCTGACTCCGCTATCCTTAAGAGGTCTATCTAGCTCTCTCCTGAATGCATTCAGAGAACTGGCCTCCACTGCCTTCTGAGGCAGAGAATTCCACAGATTGACAACTCTCTGACTGAAAAAGCTTTTCCTCATCTCTGTTCTAAATGGCCTACCCCTTATTCTTAAAATGTGGCCCCTGGTTCTGGATTTCCCCAACATTGGGAACACGTTTCCTGCCTCTAACGTGTCCAACCCCTTAATAATCTTATATGTTTCAATAGGATCCCTTCTCATCCTTCTAAATTCCAGTGCACATAAGCCTAGTTGCTCCAATCTTTCAACATACGACAGTCCCGCCATTCCGGGAATTAACCTAGTAAATCTACGCTGCACGCCCTCAATAGCAAGAATATCCTTCCTCAAATTTCTCTTCAGCATATAAAAGTCATGCTCAATTGGGTTCAGATCGGGTGATAGACTTGGCCACTCAAGAATTGACCATTTTTTAAGCTTTGAAAAACTCTGTTGCTTTAGCAGTATGTTTGGGATCATTATCTTGCTGCAGAATGAACCGCCGGCCAATGAGTATAGAGGCATTTGTTTGAACTTGAGCAGATAGGATGTGTCTATACCCTTCAGAATTCATTATGCTACTACCATCAGCAGTTGTATCATCAATGAAGATAAGTGAGCCAGTACCTTCAGCAGCCATACATGCCCAGGCCATAACACCCCCAGCTCCATGTTTCACAGATGAGGTGGTATGCTTTGGATCTTGGGCAGATCCTTCTCTTCTCCATACTTTGCTCTTGCCATCACTCTGATATAAGTTAATCTTCGTCTTATCTGTCCACAAAACCTTTTTCCAGAACTGTGGTTGCTGTTTTAAGTACTTCTTAGCAAACTGTAATCTGGCCATCCTATTTTTGCAGCTAACCAGTGGTTTGCATCTTGCAGTGTAGCCTCTGTATTTCTGTTCATGAAGTCTTCTGCGGACAGTGGTCAAATCCACACCCGACTCCTGAGGAATGTTTCTGATCTGTCGGACAGGTGTTTGGGGATTTTTAATTATTCTAGAGAGAATTCTTCTGTCATCAGCTGTGGAGGTTTTCCTTGCCTTGCCAGTCCCTTTGTGATTAGTAAGCTCACCAGTGCTTTCTTTCTTCTTAATGATGTTCCAAACATCATGATTTTGGCAAGCCTGAGGTTTGGCTGATGTCTCTAACAGTTTTATTCTTGTTTCTCAGTCTCTTAATGGCTTCTCTGACTTTCATTGGCACAACTTTGGTCCTCATGTTGATAAACAGCAATAAAAGTTTCCAAAGGCGATGGAAAGACTGGAGGAAAGACTAGGAGCTAGGAGCTCTCTTATACCTGCATTAAGGACGCATTTAAACACACCTGAGCAATTACAAACACCCGTAAAGCCATGTGCCCCAAACATTATGGTGGCCTGAAATGGGGGGACTATGTATAAACACTGCTGTAATTTCTACATGGTGAAACCAAAATGTATAAAAATGGCCTTTATTAAAATCTGACAATGTGCACTTTAACCACATGTGATTTTTTTCTATTACAAATCTCAAATTGTGGAGTACAGAGGCAAATAAATAAATGATGGGTCTTTGTCCCAAACTTCATGGAGGGCACTGTAACAATGATTACACTTCCGAGGTATATAATTGGCTGCAGTGAAGGTTTGGATGCCCGAGGCAAGGAATGAGTATTATTATAAATAGGACTTCTATCTTTCATTTGTTTGTTTTTTTCAGTGCTTTCAGCTTGTGCATTATGATTAAGTTGTCAAAATATTCATTTAATTGCCGAGCCACATGTAAATAATTGTTAATGTAAGGGCGGCACGGTAGCGCAGCGGTAGAGTTGCTGCTTTACAGCGAATGCAGCGCCGGAGACTCAGGTTCGATCCTGACTACGGGTGCTGCACTGTAAGGAGTTTGTACGTTCTCCCCGTGACCTGCGTGGGTTTTCTCCGAGATCTTCGGTTTCCTCCCACACTCCAAAGACGTACAGGTATGTAGGTTAATTGGCTGGGTAAATGTAAAAATTGTCCCTAGTGGGTGTAGGATAGTGTTAATGTACGGGGATCGCTGGGCGGCACGGACTTGGAGGGCCGAAAAGGCCTGTTTCCGGCTGTATATATATGATATGATATGATATGATATGTATGCTGACATAATACTTGCTTGAAGTAGTTAGTAGGCTGGAGGCACAGTGAAAGTCTGCAGGAATTATGAAGAGAGATTAGTAGAGGGAAGGGGAGGGAGGGAGGGGCGTGGCTGTGTTCTGGAGCTGCGGCTCACCAGCAGTCTCTCTGTCTTTTTTTTGTTTTTTGTCTATTGTCATCGTTTAATGTACGTTTTGTTCTATTTTTAACTTTGTGTATGTGGAGGGTGGTGGGGGGGTTGGGGGAAACCTTTTTTTCTAATCTCTTCCTCAACGGAGATGCGACCTTTACCGTGTCGTATCTCCGTTCGCGCTACGGCCTAACATCGTGGAGTCGGCGGCCTCCAGCTGGGATCGACCTTGAAGACTCCGGTCGCAGGGCCTGGACTTACCATCTCGGAGGCTTCGGCCGTGGGCCCTGCAGACCGCAACATCGGGAGTTCGCAGGTCCCTGGCTGGCGACCGGTTTTTGGGAGCTCCAGCCGTAGCAGCTTCGACCGCCCCGAAGCGCGAGGTACGATCGACCCGCTCGCAGGCCCTTCATCACCCTGCGTGGCTCGGCCGCAGCACTTTCCATCGCCCGGTGGGGGCTCAGGACTTTCATCGGCCTCCTCGGCTCGGCCCTGGGACTTTCCATCGCCCGGTGGGGGCTCAGGACTTTCATCGGCCTACTCGGCTCGGCCCTGGGACTTTCCATCGCCCGGTGGGGGCTTCAAAAAGTTGGGAGCCTCGATCACCTCGTGGCACCACGGGAGAAGAATGAGGAGGAGATAAGACTTTGCCTTCCATCACAGTGAGGGTGTGCCTAGAGCAATCACTGTGATGGCTGTTTGTGTAAAAAATTGTATCTGTGTGTCCTGTGCTTTTTGTTGTCTACTGCCGGACCCTGACGTGAGAGGACGCTGGCGTTGTTTATTCGCCGCTTTTCCGTCAGGATAGTTTGTCTGTTTGTTTTTATGTTGATTGTTTTTGTAAAGCGCTTTGAGCACCGTATAAGGCGCTATATAAAATAAATGAATTATTATTATTATTATTATTAGTAATTCAGTTAATGTACACTTACACCACAGAACAGGGAGGACTGTTGTTAGTAATTGTCAATAACCATACATAACCTGGAAACCATGCCTAGTTTGCTACTTGGGTCTAGTAACTTCTGTTTATGTAACATTGGAAGCTATACTATATTATTCCAAATGCTCTAAAAATAATGCAGCATTCATAGCTTCCCCAAACATAGAAACATAGAAACATAGAAAATATGTGCAGGCGTAGGCCATTCGGCCCTTCGAGCCTGCTCCGCCATTCAATATGATCATGGCTGATCATCCAGCTTAGTAACCTGTACCTGCCTTCTCTCCATACCCCCTGATCCCTTTAGCCACAAGGGCCACATCTAACTCCCTCTTAAATCTAGCCAATGAACTGGCCTCAACTACCTTCTGTGGCAGAGAATTCCACAGACTCACCACTCTCTGTGTGAAGAAATGTTTTCTCATCTCGGTCCTAAAAGACTTCCCCCTTATCCTTAAGCTGTGACCCCTGGTTCTGGACTTCCCCAACATCGGGAACAATCTTCCCGCATCTAGCCTCTCCAACCCCTTAAGAATTTTATATGTTTCAATAAGATCCTCCCTCAGTCTTCTAAATTCCAGCGAGTATATGCCTAGTCTATCCAGTCTTTCTTCATATGAAAGTCCTGCCATCCCAGGGATCAATCTGGTGAACCTTCTCTGTACTCCCTCTAAGGCTAGAATGTATTTCCTCAGATTAGGAGACCAAAACTGTACACAATACTCCAGGTGCAGTCTCACCAAGGCTCTGTACAACTGCAGCAGAACCTCCCTGCTCCTATACTCAAATCCTCTTGCTATGAATGCTAACATACCATTCGCTTTCTTCACTGCCTGCTGCACCTGCACGCTTGCTTTCAATGACTGGTGCACCATGACACCCAGGTCACGTTACATCTCCCCTTTTTCTAATTGGCCACCATTCAGGTAATACTCTGCTTTCCTGTTCTTGCCGCCAAAGTGGATAACCTCACATTTATCCACATTATATTGCATCTGCCATGCATTTGCCCACTCTCCTAATCTATCCAAGTCACTCTGCAGCCTCCTAGCATCCTCCTCGCAGCTAACACTGCCACCCAGCTTCGTGTCATCCGCAAACTTAGAGATGTTGCATTCAATTCCCTCGTCCAAATCATTAATATATATTGTAAATAACTGGGGTCCCAGCACTGAGCCTTGCGGTACCCCACTAGTCACTGCCTGCCATTCCGAAAAGGACCCGTTTATTTCTACTCTTTGCTTCCTGTCCGCCAACCAATTCTCTATCCACCTCAACACTGAACCCTCAATACCGTGTGCTTTAAGTTTGTACCCTAATCTCCTACGTGGGACCTTGTTGAAGGCCTTCTGAAAGTCCAGATATCACACATCGACTGGTTCTCCCTTATCCACTCTACTAGTTACATCCTCGAAAAATTCTATAAGATTCGTCAGGCATGATTTGCCTTTCATAAATCCATGCTGACTTCGTCCGATGATTTCACCACTTTCCAAATGTGATGCTATCACATCTTTAATAACTGACTCTAGCATTTTCCCCACTACCGATGTTAGGCTAACTGGTCTATAATTCCCCGTTTTCTCTCTCCCTCCCTTTTTAAAAAGTGGGGTTACATTAGCTACCCTCCAATCCTCAGGAACTACTCCAGAATCTAAAGAGTTTTGAAAAATTATCACTAATGCATCCACTATTTCTGAGGCTACTTCCTTAAGCACTCTGGGATGCAGCCTATCTGGCCCTGGGGATTTATCGGCCTTTAATCCATTTAATTTACCTAACACCACTTCCCGACTAACCTGGATTACCCTCAGTTCCTCCATCTCGTTAGACCCCCGGTCCCCTGCTATTTCCGGCAGATTGTTTATGTCTTCCCCAGTGAAGACAGAACCAAAGTAGTTGTTCAATTGGTCTGCCATCTCCTTGTTCCCTATGATCAATTCACCTGTTTCCGACTGCAAGGGACCTATATTTGTCTTAACTAATCTTTTTCTCTTCACATATCTATAAAAGCTTTTGCAGTCAGTTTTTATGTTCCCTGCCAGTTTTCCCTCATAATCTATTTTTCCTTTCCTAATTAAGCCCTTTGTCCTCCTCTGCTGGACTCTGAATTTCTCCCAGTCCTCTGGTATGATACTTTTTCTGGCTAATTTATATGCTTCATCTTTTGTTTTAATACTATCCTTGATTTCCCTTGTTAGCCACGGATGCACTACCGTGTTATGATCTGCTATGTATGTGTATCCATCCATATCCATATCTATCTATCTATATATCCATCTAAAATATATATATTGTGTGTGTGCATATGTGGGTATGTGTACATATACACACACTGAACTTTTTTTTCATTTATTATATTGTTTACACTATGTTTACATATTCTGTTGTGCTGCTGCAAGTAAGAATTTTATTGTTCTATCTGGGACAATAAAAGTATGACAATAAAACACTCTTAACTTATGCCGTTCAGGAAGCTTTTAGTTTAGCGTCTGGTGTTTAAAATTGACGTTAAAAGGTCTCGACCTGAAACGTCACCCATCCATGTTCTTCAGAGATGCTGCCTGATCTGTTGAGTTACTCCAGCACTTTCTGCCCTTTTGTGTATTAACCAGCGTCTGCAGTTCCTTGTTTCTACTCTTATAGATAGAGCATCTTGGTTAGCATGGACAAGATGGACTGACGGGCCTGTTTCCGTGCTGTATGACTGTGATTCCATCTAACAGCAGCCACAAGAAAACACTGGGGAAATAATGAAGGCTTTTGCAAATGGCATTGTGTTAATAAGGGGCTATTTGAATCTTCACATAGATTGGATAAATTAAATTGCTGAAGGTAGTGTTCCAGACACGATATCGAGTGTCTTCAGGCTAAATTAACATGACGCGAAATCAAATAGAAAAAAAAATACTTTCGATCCATTCACATGCAATGAGTAACCATTGATCAGATATTAGGAAATATTTGGGGAAGAAGGATCATAGCATTGATGGAATTTCATGTCAGTTTGATTGCGTGAGATTTAATCCTGAAACTTGTTTCTTAAACTTGGAAAAAAAGCTATTACAAAATTCTGAAGGCAGAGTTGGCGAAAGTCAACTTGGACAACAGATTAACGGTAAGGCAGTATATAACCAGGAAATATTTCACACTTTTGACAAAGATATATTCCATTGACAAATAAAAGTTCTAAAGGAAGGATGACCCATACATACATAACTAAGAAAGTTAGGGGTCATGTCAAAGTGAAAGATGCAATGTTGTGAAGATTAATGGTTGATTGGAAGATTGGAAAATATTAGAAAGCACCAAAAGAATGACCCATAAAAGAGAGAGAGAGAAAGAGAGGGTGGAAGATGAGACTAAACTAGCAGGAAATATTGATAAAAGGTTGAAAATATTATATAAAAGAGGAAGAATGTAGCTAAAGTAAACTTTGCTCGTCTTTGAGAATGAGATTAGGAAATTAATAATGGAAAATAAGGAAAAGGCAGAAACCTTGAACAAATCTTTTGAACTTTCCTGGAAAGCCACAGGATATACAGAGACTGGAGGGATGTGGATCATGTGCAGGCAGAGGAGATTAGTTTAACTTGGCATTGTGTTCGGCATGTACATTATGGACCGAAGGGACTGTTCCTGTGCTGTACTGTTTGTTCTATGTTAAACTAAAGCGAAATTAAGTCACCATTTGTTCTCTGTTCTCAGCAGTCCAAGACTGCATAAAACAGCAATATAATGGTTATATCCAGGGGCTATAAATTGAAGATAAATTGGCTAAACTCTCTAAGCAGGTGTGAGGAGCACAATGTGTGACGAATGCATATTCATTCATAGCACGTTAAATGAGCAGAGCTGCCTCCAGGCACTGCATCCCCACATTGGATGCCAAGCTCCTGGTATCTAAACTCCTGGCACCAACCTCTGTAACTGTTGCTTCCCATTGCCTTGTGAATGTGAATTCTGTATGTAGGCATCATGACCTGCACTCCAGATGTGGCACTACACCAAGAGCGACTAACACCATCCAGAAGCAACGTAGACTTCTTAAAAGGAGAGGAAGCAGTGGCTTTAAGAAGGGTTGGGGCTTTTTGTACAAGGCAATGGACTGGAAGTTTTGGGAGAAGAGAGGTAGAAGTAGTAGAGGGAAAAAAGGAGAAACGTATTGCAGAGATAGAAAAGGGATAGGGAAGCAAAAGTAGCAGAGGTTTTGACACGAGAAGTTTGGCATCTGATCTAGGGATGCAGTCCTAGGTTTATTGATCTGATCCAAGTTGAGTTAGTCTACCTTCAAATGACATTCTCTACTAACAGCAGCATCAGCGAAATCAATTGCTCAATTCACTACATTTGAGACACTCGTCAACCAAGTTCTCAGTCAATAAATATTCATCCCTAAACCCATGCTCTTTGTGTCACCTTGATACACCGAGGTGGAAAGCTCAGACTTGCAATTCACATCTCGTACACACCAGGGCAGCCTCAGCATGCAAATCTCATTGACATACTCCCATTTCTCCTTCAGGTAGGCGGAGGATAATAGGAGACAGCCTGGAAAGTAGGGTTGCCAAACTTCTCGCTCCCAAATAAGGGACAAAAGGTGATGTCACCGCCCCGAGTCCCACGTGACCTCACCCAGCCAGCGACCACGTGTTCCCGCTCCACCAATGGTGGCCGCCCGGGCCGGTAGGTGGGTTGCTACGCAACCTCCATTAGGTGGCACCCGGGCCTCCACTGTCAGGGCCTATAACGGCCCCCGTGCCTACAGTGTCCGGGTCTACAGCGCCCCCCCCAAAAACAGACCAAGGGCGGTCCCGTACAGGACAAACCAATTTAGCCCAATGTACGGGATGTCCCAACTAATACGGAACAGTTGGCAACCCTACTGGAAAGGGATGGGTATTAATGGGCACCCTCATGGCTCAGCTGGCAGACCCGATGCCTCAGAGCAACAGTCCTGGGTTCGCATGTTCAGAAAACAAAGCTTTTCACTGCACCTCGGTACACGCGACAATAATAAACCTAAACATGTTGGATAAGCTCATTCTCCTTTCCTCTCTGATCTATATCTTCTGCCTAATTATTTCCAGGGCAGTTGAAATTCCCACATGATTACTTGCCTGTTAGTTCAAGATTGATAGTGCCTGGCCAGCTGTAATTCGGTTCAATTGAAAATCCTCCATGATTATTAATGTGTCATTTCCCCAGTGCTTGTGTACGTCTTCCTCCACATCCCCGTCACTAAAGGATAAACTGACCTTTTATTTTGCCTTATCTTTTCCCACATGGATTCTATTTCTGTCTTACAGAAAAATCTGCGTCATTTTCTCTAATGTCATTATATTGCTAATAAGTACATTATTCCACTTGCCTTATCGTTTCTAAATATACCCTGCAATGTGTTCATATTAGACTCGTGCTCTAATCTAGCACATTGTGATGATATGTTCCAACAAATTAACAGGTTAAAATTCAATAGCGCCAGAAGTGTTGCCGAGAGCCTCGTGGTGTAATCTTTGGACACCAAAATAGATTGAATGGAGTTGAACGAGCTCTGCATTTTGCTGGGCTAGCGCTGAGCCAAAGCTCATCGCTTCAAACAAAAAATGAACAGCGAGTTCCCAGCTTGGATCAGATTGTCATCTCATTATCAGCGAGGTGTGGGGAAAGCAGCACACTGAACAACAGCGATGACTTAGAGGGATATGCAGGGCTGGGAGATGTATGAACCTCAGAGTGCAGGGGGGGGGGGGGGGGAGATCAGGAGATATTTGGGCAGGGGTTTATATCACTTTTTTTTTTAAACACACAACTACAAGTATCTGTCAGGCTTGCATGAGAATTTTAATGCCGTTTTAAAAAACCTGAAGATAAAAAGCAGTTATCAGTTATATTAACCACAAAAATGTTGGATTATTGTAAATACCCAAGAGGTTTATTTAGATAGACACAAAAAGTTGCAGTAACTCAGCGAGTCAGGCAGCATCTCTGGAGAGAAGGAATGGGTGACTTTTCGGGTCGAAACCCTTCTTCAGAGGTTTACTTATCTCCTTCAAGGCAAACCTGGCCAATGTTAGACTGCATGGTCTGAGCATGCTGAATAGAAAATGCAAGAAATAGACAGCGTTTTACCTTCTTTTACACATTTCTTTAAAACAAACAGATGCTGGTAACTATACACTGACAGGTTGGCAGATAGATAGGGAGAAGACAGAGAGAGCAGGCACAGATAATTAGATAAAGGCAGGTAACAGGAAACCATCATAAACAGAAATCATAGTTAGACACAGAAATAGGCAGAAATAGATTAGATATTGACATAAACAGGTAGGCTGGCACTACCAACAAGATACAGATACACATGAGCAAATAAACACAGATTAAATAGCCAGACTAAAACTCTAAAGTCTAGCAGACTCTTTTAAAATCTGAAGAAGGGTCTCGACCCGAAACGTCACCCATTCCTTTTCTCTCGAGAGGATGTCTGACCCGCTGAGTTACTCCAGCTTTTTGTGTCTATCTTTAGATTAAAACTCAGACGGGTTACAGCAGCCAGCCACAGATGGACAAAAGCAATCAGACATCGATGATCAAACATAGGGAGAGATAAAGAGAAAACAACAGGCTATCAGACAACAGCAATTAGACTAACAGGTAGGTAGACACAGGCATCCAAGTACAAATGGAAACTGGGAAAGAAAGCCTTGTGGCCCAGGAAGTGGCAGGAGACCCACGTTGAGGTGCCTGTGTTCTGCCACATACACCCTCCCTAAACAAACTTGACATGCACATCTCCATTAAACTTTCCCCCTCTCACTTTATAGCTATGCCCTCTAGTGGTGGATACTTCCACACTGGGGAAAAAGGTTCTGACTATCTACCTTATCTATGCCTCACATAATTTTATATACTTCTATCAAGTCTCCTTTCAACCGACATTCCAGAGAAAACAATGCAAGTCTGCCTAACCTCTCCCTGTAGCTGAAACTCTTTCATCTCGGCAGTATTCTGGTAAACCTCCTCTGCACCCTCATCTTTCCTGCAATTGGGCGACCAGAACTGTCCACACTATGTGGCTCCAGCATTTTGTGTCTACCCGTTCACCCTAGTTCTATGTTATCCCACCTTTGCATTCACTACTTGCACATAAGAGGCAATTAGACAGAGGCCACTGAACCTACAAACCCACGTGTCTTTGGGACAGCAGAGGAAAACGGAGCACGTGCATGGAAAACGTGCAAATCCCTCACAGACTGTGCCCGAGCTCAGGATCGAACCCGGGTCTCTGGTGCCAGCGGGCAGCAGCCCCACTAGCTGCGCCACTGTGCTGAGATTTCTAATGCCCAGCGTTCAAAGAAATAACGCATAAAGTGCAAAACAAAAGTCGCTAAAACCCAAAAGGAAAAGTGATTCATCCGTGTATGACAAGAGAAATTAAAGATAGAATCAAATCCATGGAAACAGCTTATGAAGTTGCCAGAAATAGCAGGAGACCAGAGGATTGGGAGCATTTTGGAACTCAGCAAAGGACCACCATGAAATTGATAAAGAAAGGCAATATTGTAGCGACCATGGAGAATGGTCTAGGTCGTCGAACCCTCGGATTGGCCAGTGAGGTCACGTGGGAACGCGACCATGGGGATTGGTCCAGGGAAGGACATCGCTGATTGGTCAGCGATGTCATGGGTGCGTTTGGCGCCCGATTGAGTTAGTTCGTTTGAGTCTTCAAGGAAGACAGTAAGTTTATATTGGTTGTCCTGCGACTTGTTGTTTTGATTCTGTATTCGTGTATTGCGGTTGCAATAAACTTCATCTACAACTACAAGTCTCGGACTCGCCATATTGGTGACCCCGAACGTGATCTGGACGATCACCGACTGAGAAAAACCCGACGCCTCGTTGACGATGACTGAGCAGGGCACACCGGAGTCAAGCGCGGCGGACGTTCATCTTCCGTTATTTTGGACGTACGCACCGCAAGCTTGGTTTATCCACGCCGAGGCCCAATTCCATATAAAGAAGGTGTCGGATGATTCCACGAAGTACTTCTACCTCGTCAGCGCGCTATCGCCGGACACAACCAAGCGCGTGATGCGGTTCATAATAAATTCACCTGCGGAAGACAAGTATGAAACCATGAAGAAGGTATTACTGCGGACCTTCGGGTTAAAAAAGCATGGTGGTGCGGCAAAACTTCTGCACCTACCGGAGCTTGGAGACAAACTGCCTTCCGTCCTCATGGCCGAAATGATGGTGCTAGCCGGTGAGCATACGGATTGCCCGATGTTTGAGCAGGCATTCCGCGAAAAACTCCCCGAGGATGTCCGATTGCTGCTTACGGATTGTTCTTTTAAGGACCCCGAAGCATATGCAGCGAAAGCGGACGCGCTCATAGCGGGAAAAAACAAGGCAGGGGATTCCATCAACAAAGTCTCGAACTCGGTGACCACGCCACAGCGACGGCAAGATGGCGCCACGTCTCCCGCCAATTCTCCGAAAGCCCGCCAAAAAGATCCGCACAAGCGCGGCTGGTGCTATTATCACCTACGATGGGGTAACGAATCCCGCAACTGCCGCTTGCCTTGTACCTTCGCGGGAAATGCCTCGGCCGATCGTACATAGGGGCAGTTACGATTGGCCAGAACCGGCGCCTCTATGTCCATGATCGATTCACGGACACAGAATTTTTGGTAGACACGGGAGCCATCGTCAGCATAGTGCCGCCGACCGACCTCGAAACCAGATCGGGTAAGACAGGTCCCACCCTCATCGCGGTGAACGGCAGCCCAATTCGCACGTTCGGTACACGGAAAATGTCCCTGGGTTTAGGCCTCCGCACGTACGAATGGCTATTCATCATAGCCGACGTCAAACAAGCGATCCTGGGCGCAGATTTTCTCTGGGCTTTTTCACTGGTTCCTGATGTCCGCGGTAACGACCTCCGACCTTCCGCCGAAGACGAGCACGTCGCTCCGACAATCGCCTCCTCGCTCAGCCCTACTGTCCAGGCCGTCGTCGCGGCCCCCGACTCATATGCTGCGATTCTGGCCGAGTTCCCAGAGCTGCTCGTTCAACGTTTCGACGCACCTTCGGCTAAACACGGTGTGGTCCATCACATCCACACCGAAGGCCCTCCCGTTTTCGCTCGGGCCAGGAGACTGCCGCCAGACAAACTGGTGGTGGCAAAGGAGGAGTTCAGGAAGATGGAGGAAATGGGAATTGTCCATCAGTCTGACAGCCCGTGGGCCTCGCCGTTACACATGGTCTCCAAGGCATCTGGGGGGTGGAGGCCATGTGGCGATTATCGGCGTCTCAATGCTGTCACCACGGCTGATCGCTACCCCATACCGCACCTACAGGACTTTTCATCTGGGCTGGAAGGTGCGGTAGTGTTTTCCAAAATCGATTTGGTGCGAGGATATCATCAGATTCCGGTGCGACCGGAGGACATACAAAAAACTGCAACTATAACTCCGTTCGGGTTGTTTGAATGGTTGCGTATGCCTTTCGGTTTAAAGAACGCGGCACAGGCTTTCCAGCGACTGATGGACCGCGTGGGCCGGGGTTTACCCTTTTTGTTTATCTATCTAGACGACATCCTGGTAGCTAGCCCCTCAGTGCAGGAACACCAGGCCCATTTGCGGACCGTGTTCCAGCGGCTCCAAGACCACGGGCTCATTATTCAACCCTCCAAATGTCAATTCGGCCTCCCTGCTCTCGATTTTCTAGGGCACAGAATTACCCCTGCCGGCGCTGCCCCTTTGCCAGAGAAGGTGGAGGCTATTCGGGCTTTCCCCAGGCCCACCACAGTAAAAGGGCTGCAGGAGTTCGTTGGCATGGTTAATTTCTACCATAGATTCGTTCCGGCAGCGGCGCGAGTCCTGCGCCCGCTTTTCCAATGCCTTGCAGGTAATCCAGTAGAATTGTTGTGGTCCCCGGCCGCAGAGTCGGCTTTTACAGCAGCTAAGGCAGCCTTGGCAGACGCCACCATGTTGGTCCATCCGAGCCCCTCAGCCCCCACGGCCCTGACGGTCGACGCCTCTGACGTGGCGGTGGGTGGAGTTCTGGAGCAGCAGGTTGGTGGCCGTTGGCAGCCTTTAGCGTTTTTCAGCCGGCAACTAAATTCGGCCGAGCTGAAATATAGCGCATTTGACCGAGAGCTTCTAGCTCTCCATTTAGCTGTCCGTCATTTCAGGTATTTCCTCGAGGGCCGCCCATTTGTGGCATTTACGGACCACAAGCCATTAACATTCGCTTTTTTGAAATTGTCTGACCCATGGTCGGCCCGCCAGCAGCGGCACCTCACGGCTATCTCAGAATTTACCACAGATGTCCGTCATATCGCGGGTAAGCTGAATGCCGTTGCTGACGCCCTGTCTAGACCTGCTTTTCCCCCTATTTCGGCGGTGGACTGCGAAGTGGATCCCCAGGAGCTTGCGGAGGCACAGCTCCTGGCGGATACCGTTTCGACGTACCAGTCCACCACTTCGGGATTGAAGTTGGCCCAGGTAGCTTGTGGTTCGGAGGGCACGAAAGTCTGGTGCGATGTTTCTCTTCCTCGCCCCAGGCCGGTAGTACCGCCCTCCCTTCAGCGCCGGGTTTTCGATGCCATTCACGGGCTGGCGCACCCGTCCATCCGCTCCACCTCTGCCTTGGTAGCAGCGAGGTTTGTCTGGCATGGCCTGAGAAAACAGGTAGCGGGGTGGGCACGTTCCTGCGTGCCCTGTCAGACCGCTAAAGTCCAGCGCCACGTCCAGCCCCCCGTACAGGATTTCGAGGTCCCGCCCTTTCGTTTTTTTCACATCCACGTGGATTTGGTCGGACCTTTGCCTTCCTCCCGGGGCTACACCCACCTCCTCACGGTGGTGGATCGGTTCACCCGGTGGCCAGAGGCTTTCCCATTGTTTGATATCTCGTCAGCGTCTTGTGCTAGGACTTTGGCCCTCCATTGGGTAGCTCGTTTTGGGGTCCCGGCAGTCATTACCACTGACAGAGGGCCACAGTTCACTTCGTCCCTCTGGGCCGCGCTGGCGGAACTGTACGGGTCCAAGTTACAACCCACAACTGCATATCACCCCCAGGCAAATGGACTCGTAGAAAGGTTCCACCGCCAACTTAAGGCGTCCCTCAGTGCAAGGCTTGAAGGCCCGGACTGGGTGGACCAACTCCCTTGGGTTCTTTTGGGCATCCGGACTGCTCCTAAGCCAGATCTCGGTGCGTCGTCTGCAGAGCTAGTATATGGCTCGACACTTCGAGTACCCGGAGACCTTTTTTCGGACCCTTCAGCCCTGCTCCCTTCGGTCCCATCAGCGTTAGCATCTCTCCGGGAACGGGTGGGCTCCCTGGCTCCAGTGCCGACTTCACGCCATGGGTGTTCCATGGTGCATGAACCGGCTGCCCTGAAAGACTGTGAGTTTGTTTTTCTGCGTAAGGATGCCCATCGCGCCCCGTTGCAGAGGGTCTATCAAGGGCCGTTCCGGGTGTTACGTAAGGGAACGGCTACTTTCACCTTAGACATGGGCGGCAAGAGCGAACTCGTCTCGGTGGCCCGGCTTAAACCTGCCCATTTGGACCCGGATCAACCAGTTTTGGTCGGTCAAACCCCTCGGAGAGGCCGACCTCCGTTAGTTCCGCCCAGTCCAGAAACCCCCGTTCTGACAGTTCCTTCAGGACCTCCCGTTTCGGCAGTTCCTCCAGAGCCCCCCGTGCCGGTAGTTCCTCCAGAACCTCTCGTCCCGGCTGTTCCACCAAGTCCGGAACCTCCGGCTCCTGTGGTTCAGGCTGTCCCTCTCCGTACTCGTTGTGGTCGCGAAATCAGGCTCCCAGCTAGGTTCCGCACCTCGGGTTCTGGGGGGGGTCATGTAGCGACCATGGAGAATGGTCTAGGTCGTCGAACCCTCGGATTGGCCAGTGAGGTCACGTGGGAACGCGACCATGGGGATTGGTCCAGGGAAGGACATCGCTGATTGGTCAGCGATGTCATGGGTGCGTTTGGCGCCCGATTGAGTTAGTTCGTTTGAGTCTTCAAGGAAGACAGTAAGTTTATATTGGTTGTCCTGCGACTTGTTGTTTTGATTCTGTATTCGTGTATTGCGGTTGCAATAAACTTCATCTACAACTACAAGTCTCGGACTCGCCATAATATAAAATATAAGAGTAGATTGTTAAGAAATATAAACCTAGACTGTAAAAGGGTTCATGTGTAGGAAAAAAACTGCAGATGCAGGTTTAAATCGAAGGTAACCTCAAAATGCTGGAGTACTCAGCAGGTCAGGCAGCATCTCGGGAGAGAAGGAATGGGTGACTTTTTGGGTCGAGACCTAAGGGTCTTGACCCGAAAAGTCACCCATTCCTTCTCTCCCGAGATGATGCCTGACCCGCTGAGTTACTCCAGCATTTTGAGTCTACCTGTAAAAAGGTTCAACATAAGAAAAAAAACACCTAGCAAAGACAAGTGTGGGTCCTTACAGAGATGAGAATAATGTATAATTTATAAAGGAAATTGCAGAGGAATTAAACAACTAACTGGTATCTGACTTGATGAAAGCAGCCACTAAAAATCTGCCAGAAATATTAAAAATCAAGGCTCTGTCAGGAATGAAGAACTGAAGGTAAAGAATTAGTCAAAACAAAATCACGAGAAATTGGTGAGCTTGAAACCTGATAATCCCAAGGCCCAATGAGTTGTACATGAGGCAGCTGCAGAGATAGTGAGCATTCTGGTTACTATCTTCTAAAACTCTGGAGTTTCGGGAATGGTTCCTATGGATTGAAAGGTAGAAAACGTGACCCCATTATTCAAGAAAAGAGGGAATCGGAAAATCAATATTCCTCTAAACCTAAACTATCTATGTTGATTTATACGGGGGTCAAGGATTATGGGGAGAAGACAGGAGAATGGGGTTAGGAGAGAGAAATAGATAGAAACATAGAAACATAGAAAATAGGTGCAGGAGTAGGCCATTCGGCCCTTCGAGCCTGCAACGCCATTCAATATGATCATGGCTGATCATCCAGCTCAGTAGCCTGTACCTGCCTTCTCTCCATACCCCCTGATCCCTTTAGCAAAAAGGGCCACATCTAACTCCCTCTTAAATATAGCCAATGAACTGGCCTCAACTACCTTCTGTGGCAGAGAATTCCACCGACTCACCACTCTCTGTGTGAAGAAATGTTTTCTCATCTCGGTCCCTTATCCTTAAGCTGTGACCCCTGGTTCAGGACTCCCCCAACATCGGGAACAATCTTCCCGCATCTAGCCTCTCCAACCCCTTAAGAATTTTATATGTTTCTATAAGATCCCCCCCTCAGTCTTCTAAATTCCAGCGAGTACAAGCCTAGTCTATCCAATCTCTCTTCATATGAAAATCCCGCCATCCCAGGGATCAATCTGGTGAACCTTCTCTGTACTCCCTCTAAGGCAAGAACGTCTTTCCTCAGGTTAGGAGACCAAAACTGCACACAATACCCCAGGTGCGGTCTCACCAAGGCCCTGTACAACTGCAGCAGAACCTCCCTGCTCCTAAACTCAAATCCTCTTGCTATGAATGCCAACATACCATTCGCTTTCTTCACTGCCTGCTGCACCTGCATGCTTGCTTTCAATGACTGGTGCACCATGACACCCAGGTCACGTTGCATCTCCCCTTCTCCCAATCGGTCACCATTCAGGTAATACTCTGCTTTCCTGTTCTTGCCGCCAAAGTGGATAACCTCACATTTATCCACATTATATTGCATCTGCCATGCATTTGCCCACTCGCCTAATCTATCCAAGTCACTCTGCAGCCTCCTAGCATCCTCCTCGCAGCTAACACTGCCACCCAGCTTCGTGTCATCCGCAAACTTAGAGATGTTGCATTCAATTCCCTCGTCCAAATCATTAATATACACTGTAAATAACTGGGGTCCCAGCACTGAGCCTTGCGGTACCCCACTAGTCACTGCCTGCCATTCCAAAAAGGACCCGTTTATTCCTACTCTTTGCTTCCTGTCCGCCAACCAATTTTCTATCCACCTCAACACTGAACCCTCAATACCGTGTGCTTTAAGTTTGTACACCAATCTCCTATGTGGGACCTTGTCGAAGGCCTTCTGAAAGTCCAGATATAACACATCGACTGGTTCTCCCTTATCCACTCTACTAGTTACATCCTCGAAAAATTCTATAAGATTCGTCAGACATGATTTGCCTTTGGTAAATCCATGCTGACTTTGTCCGATGATTTCACCACTTTCCATATGTGATGCTATCACATCTTTAATAACTGACTCTAGCATTTTTCCCACTACCGATGTTAGGCTAACTGGTCTATAATTCCCCGTTTTCTCTCTCCCTCCCTTTTTAAAAAGTGGGGTTACATTAGCTACTCTCCAGTCCTCAGGAACTACTCCAGAATCTAAAGAGTTTTGAAAAATTATCACTAATGCATCCACTATTTCTGAGGCTACTTCCTTAAGCACTCTGGGATGCAGCCTATCTGGCCCTGGGGATTTATCTGCCTTTAATCCATTTAATTTACCTAACACCACTTCCTGACTGACCTGGATTTCCCTCAGTTCCTCCATCTCATTAGACCCCCGGTCCCCCGCTATTTCCGGCAGACGGTTTATGTCTTCCTTAGTGAAGACAGAACCAAAGTATTTGTTCAATTGGTCTGCCATCTCCTTGTTCCCTATGATCAATTCACCTGTTTCCGACTGGAAGGGACCTACATTTGTCTTAACTAATCTTTTTCTCTTGACATATCTATAAAAGCTTTTGCAGTCAGTTTTTATGTTCCTTGCCAGTTTTCCCTCATAATCTATTTTCCCTTTCCTAATTAAGCCCTTTGTCCTCCTCTGCTGGACTCTGAATTTCTCCCAGTGCTCTGGTATGCTACTTTTTCTGGCTAATCTGATTGAATGGTGGAGTAGACTTGATGGGCCAAATGACCTAATTCTGCTCCTATCATTTATGACCTTGTGTATCTGTCTAAATGCTTCTTAAACGTTGTGATAGTACCTGCCTCAATGACCTCATTCAGCAGCTCATTCCATCTATCTACCACCTTCTCTTTGTGTAAAAAAGTTGCCCCTCAGGTTCCTGTTAACTCTTTCCCCCCTCACCTTAAACATGTATGTTCAAACAGTAAGAGATTGGGTAGTGTTGCTTAAAGTACGTAGTTGAAAGCCAGCATCGAAGTACAAAAGCGTTTTGGGATACAAATGTTATGTTAGCCTTTACTAAGAGTAAATTTGAATACAGGGTAAGATGGTACTATTACAGCTTTGTAGGGCCTTAGCTAAACTGAAGCGTTGAGTACAGTTCTGATCTCCTTACTTCAGGATGCACGTACTCGCCATAGAAGTAGTGAAGCAAAGATTCACTCGACTGGAACCAGGGTTGGCAGGTTTGCAGTATGAAGGCAGATTAACTGGACTCTGCCCGTTCTCTAGAGTTTAAGGTTGTGAGCATTTTATCGTGAAATTCTTATCGGGCTTGATAGGCTGCAGGCAAGGCAGATGTGCTTCTTACCTGAGGGGTCCAGAACCACGGATCCCAGTCTCAGAATAAGGTGTAGTCCGTTTAGTATTTTGCATGAGGAGGAATCTCTTCACTCAGCGAATGGTGAATCCTTCAAATTCTTTATCCCACAGGCCTGCAGAGGCTCAGACAGAGATTGATAGGTATCTGGATATTAAAGGAATCAAGACATGGGGTTAGTGGAGAGATGAAGATTGACCAACAGTCCTGATCTTGATGAACTTTAAGGGATGAATCACCCATTTCTGATTCTTATGTTCTTATATCTGAAGAATTTTTCCATTATAGTAAATGTTTGATTGACTGAAAGATACAGCACGGAAACAGGCCCTTCGGCCCACAGAGTCCACGCCGACCATCTGTCGCGTTAGTTCTATGTCATTCCACTTTTTCATCCACTCCCTACACACCAAGGGTAATTTTACACAGGTCCATTAACCTACAGACCCACACATCTTTGGGCTGTGGGAGGAAACCAAAGCACCCAAAAGAAACCCATGTGGTCACAGGATGCTCACTCAACACAGCCACCACCCAAGGTCAGGATCGAACCCTGTTCTCGGGCACCGAGATAGCAGCTCTATCAGTTGCCGGCCCTATGGAACAGAATGCACCATCTGGAAGGGCATTCCGCTGAAACTTTCACAAGAAAATGCGCTTCGTGCTGAAGAGGAAGAATTTGCTGAGTTACATGGAGAGAAGGTGGAGAACATGGTACTGACCCAAAACATTGCCTATCCATGTTCTCCTGAAATGCTGTCTGACCTGCTGAGTTACCCCAGCACTCTTTGTCTTCTCTTTTAAAATCGAGGCATTGCCAGTGTAGGAAGCAACATGGATTCAATGATTGTACAGGCTTTGGGTGTGGAACATTGACATGGGTTAGTATAATGGCAGTCAAGTTGGCTTGAGTTCAAGTCTAGGGAAACGTAGGTACAAGAGAGAGGTAGAAGCAAATGGTCATGGCAAATACATTTGTTTGAAGTTAGAAAGTTTGAAGAATCAAAGATAGCCCCAAGGTTATCAACCTGTGCCAAGGTTTGGGATGGAGTTCAGGGAGAGTAATCTGGATTTGTACCATGCCTGAATACAAGGCAAGGAGCGAGTGAGTGGAAAGAAATATTTTTCATCCATTTCTGGATGTTAGCCAACGGACCGACAACACGAGACCAAAACAAGTCACACTAGAGCTTAGTTGGAAGGTTTTTTTAAAACATGCTCCACTATTCAATAGGATAATAACTAATCTTCTATGTCAAGAAAATGCTTCTGCCTGAGGGTCATGCAAACATCTCGAGTTCAGCCTTTGAGTTACTCAATGACTGAGAATGGCCAGCTGTAGACTCATCTGCCTCTTGGCCACTACCCGAGAAATCCCGCACGCAACCACCAACGTTTTTGTGGAGTGACCTCTGCTTTTTCTGGGCTCTGATAATCAGAGACTCATTCCACACAATCTCTCAAACACAGCGAGTGGCTTATACAAATATTTGGCCGGGACTAAGTGGGCTGGAGAAGGCAAGGCTGCGAGGTGCAATTACAATTCCGAGATAAACTAAGATAAATGGTTCAGATTTCCTGCTACATTATTTTTGCTTTACTAAGTACTTTCTTTATTATCGCTGCATGCAGAGGCAACAGTAAACACAGATTAAATAAAAGCAGCTGTCACACATTATTAATACCCTAAGGCAGTGTAGGAGGCTCGAACCAGGTTGAGAGCTGTTCATGTATATTGCACTCATTACTGTCACGTTATTGACTCTGAAGAAATATTTGGAGGCAAGAATATGAACTCAATTAGCTTCTTCAGTGTTGACACATATTTGTCCTGTAATTCTTCGTCTTCGGTGAAGTAACATGCACAGTGTCCAAACAAACTCGGGGGTAAATATAAAGAATACTCAAAGGTGTAGGAAGGAACTGCAGATGCTGGTTTACACCGAAGATAGACACAAAATGCTGGAGTAACTTAGTGGGACAGGCAGCATCGCTGGATAGAAGGAATGGGTGACGTTTCGGGTCAAAACCCTTAAAAGGCGTATTTGGCTTATTAGAGATTCTTCCCACACCATGTGTCAATACACAAGACATACGTGATCAAATGCATCATCTGGAAACATCAGGCCTATTTAAATATACAACAAATGCAGTAAATGAACCAACACACTGCAGTGGGAGAAGTTGGTATTGAGCAGTTGCACTTCCATTTTGCTTCCCACACAGATATAATATTTCCAATCCTGCCTCCCCACAATCCCATAGAGGAACAGACCAAAGAAAGGAATTCAGTCTGATCAAAGATAAACAAAGACGAGGGCATCTTTAAACAATCTTCACTTGAGGATTGTTAGAATGTGAAATTCTTCATCAGAAATCACAGTTGAAATTTTTTTTAAAGAAGGGATTTAAGAAGGGATTATTTCAGTAAGCTGAAATAAGTTGAAGGTTTTGGGCCGTGAGCAAGAGACTAAGCCAAGTAGTTGTGTATTGCTTGTAAACAAATACTTCCATCTACCTCTCTTGGTTTGATAACAACATTTATTTTTACTGACCCTAATTTTCAGATTTGCAATTGATCCCCTATCCTTTCAGCATCTTTGGGCCATAAACTACGCAGACATCAACAGTGGTTTGAGTGCAGTGACACAGCGGAAGAATAGCAGTCGAAACATTTGCCTTTTGTTGAGAAGTCTTGTAACAAACTACAATAACTCACTGACAATATGAAGCATATCAGAGAATATGTAACGGTGGGGCTCAATTTAACAGGAAAACAAACCCTCAAAATAAAAATCCTGTTTAGTTTAGCGATACAGGGCGGAAACAGGCCCTTCGGCCCACCGACTCTATGCCGACCAGTGATCCCCGCACACTAATGCTACCCTACTACACACACTAGAAACATAGAAAAGTAGGTGCAACTGTAGGCCATTCAGCCCTTCGAGCCAGAACCGACATTTAATATGATAATGGCTGATCATCTAAAATCAGTACCCCGTATCTCCGTAAATCAGTACCCCTATATCTCTTGATTCCTTTAGCCCCAAGAGCCAAATCTACCTCTCTCTTGAAAATATCCAGTGAATTGGCCTCCACTGCCTTCTGTGGCAGATAATTCCACGGATTCACAACTCTCTGGGTGAAAATGTTTTTCCTCGTTTCAGTCCTAAATGGCCAACCCCTTATTCTTAAACTGTGACCTCTAGTTCTGGACTCCCCCAACATCGGGAACTTTTTTCCTGCATCTGGCCTGTCCAATCCTTTAAGATTTTTGTATGTTTCCATAAGATCCCCTCACATCCTTTGAGGGACAGTTTACAATTATACCAAGCCAATTAACCTACAAACCTGCACGTCTTTGAAATGCCTCTTCTATGCTTAAGTACAACATTGTGCGTCGCTCTGATAGGATTTACTGAGCTCAATATCAGTGGTATGGCATTTTTTGAATTTTGATGTGAATTTAAAAAAATGCAAGAAAACACACACACACACACAAACAGCAAAGTTCAATGCATGAAGACACAAGCAACTCCAGGTGCTGGTTTACCAAAAAAAAGACACAATGTGCTGGAGTAACTCAGCTGGTGAGGCAGAATCTCTGGAGAACATGGATAGGTGGCATTTGGGTCGGGACCCTTCTTCAGATCGATTGTGGTCGGGGGGGGGGGGTGGGGGGAAAGGAAGTTAGAAGAGAAGTGGGGGGGAGGGAGGACAAAGTCTGACAAATGATAGGCGGGGGTAGACAAAATGCTGGAGTAACTCAGCGGGACAGGCAGCATCTCTGGAGAGACGGAATGGGTGACGTTTTGGGTCGAGGCCCTTCTTCAGACTGGCAGATACAGGTGAGGGGGGGTTGATTGGCAGACAGTTGTCTACTCCGTCATTCAATCATGACTGATCCCCTCTGAACCCCATTCTCCTGCCTTCTCCCAATATCCCCGACACCCTTACTAATCAAGAATCTGTCAATCTCCGCTTTAAAAATACCCAAATGACTTGGCCTCCACAGCCGTCTGGGGCATTGGATTCCACACATTCATCACCCTCTGACGAAATAAATTCCTCCTCATCTCCTTCCTAAAAAGGTACCTTCTGCTCAACTTCTCCGTCTGATCAATCCCTAGTAATTGGCCCTTAAGTTGAGTAGGAGTCCCAGAAGCAAAATGAACTTTGCCTGACAGATTCTGACTAAGTTCTATAGGAAAATAACTGCAGATGCTGGTTCAAATCGAAGGTATCGCAAAATGCTGGAGTAACTCAGTGGGTCAGGCAGCATCCCAGGAGAGTGAATGGGTGACGCTTCAGTCTGAAGAAGGTTGTTGACCCGAAATGTCACCCATTCCTTCTCTCCTGGGATGCTGCCTAACCCGCTGAGTTACTCCAGCATTTTGTGATACTGACTAAGTTCAAAATACTTAAAGATTGGGAAAGGAACGGTGGACCCAATAGTCTAGACAGTTGAAGAAATGGCCAGCAATGGTGGAGTAAATTCAGTGAGGACAGAATTGGACAAACCAGATATCACAGGCGATGATAGATTTAGAAATTATCACCTGGCAGGACCTATCAGATTTTCTTTTTTTAGTGAAGGAAGCCCACCCAACATTTCATGCATATTTATGCTTTAAATTTTTTTAAAGGGTAATACACACATCACAAGTTTGTTAGTGGTACAGGATCTTCTGGTCCTAATTTAGAATCGTGAGACGCATTATAGGTGAGAAAGTCGCCAACTTTAGGCAAGTTTACCGGAATAAGCTGTGCGTGAACAAGGGACAGATGCTCTGGGGAAATGTAACTACAATGAATCAGCAGGAAACGAAACATCCACATCAGAGCCAAATTCTCAGAATTTCTCAAAGCATTGTTTCTGATTAAAGACCATGTACTATTAATCTAAGGCGCCCTAATGTAGCTGGCAAAAGCAATTGTTTCAAACTGTGTGGGGAACCGATTGCCTTCACACTTTATTTCGATCAAAGGCGACTGGAGTTCTATATTTCATTGGTTTCCCCTCTGCTCTCTACCCTATGACAAAGAGGTGAAGGCACAATATGCAACCAGCGAGGGGCTAAGAGGAAGAGATAACGATAATGTCAAGGCATGGTATACTGTTACAATCTTGATGATAGCTAGTATGTCTGAGGAATAATCCATGATTCTCCAAAGAAGATGAAAGTAAATAAAATCACCACCAAAAATCCCCTCACTCCTACACGCATACATCAATTTCTATAAAGATTTTAATCATACGAGAACAGCAATGTTAATTTAATGAAAGTTAATCGCATGGAAACAGGCCTTTCGATCCACCAAGTCCGTGCCGACCATCGATCATTTGTTCATACTGGTTGTATGTTATCCCACTTTCACATCCATTCCCTACTCTAGTGGCAGTTTAAAACGGCCAATCAACCCACAAACCTGCACGGATTTGGACGCCAGAGGAAATGCAGCAGCCAGAGAAAACCCACATGATCACAGGGAGAACATGCCAATGTGACACAGACAGCACCAGAGGTCAGGATTGAACCCGGGTCTCCGGCACTGTGAGGCAGCAGCTCTACCACCTGCTCCACTGTGCTGATAAAAGTTTGGTTTTGGCATCGTCTCAGAGTCATCCAGCATAGAAACTCATCCATGCTGACCAAGATGCCCCATCTAAACTAGTCCCATTTGGCCCATATCCCTCTAAATCTTTCCTAGCCATGTGCAGGGAACTGCAGATGCAGGTTTACACCGAAGATAGACACAAAATGCTGGAGCCATATTGGTTTCACTAGGTTCATGCATTATGCCAAATTTGCCTGTAATTAAGGCATATCCTTTGAAAAGCAGCCATTGAATGGTTATCTTCATATAGTACCAACAATTACATCTTGTTAGATATAATCACTGGTTGTCACCGAATTCATTTCTGCATCCATCTCGCTGGTCAACAAGGTTGGTAAGAAGCCTTGTTTAAAAGCCTTCCTGCCCACTATTTGTAAAGTGTGTGGACTGCCAAGGGATCCACGTTGACATGGCAACATCACCAATGAACATTAACAGCAGTTTAAGGACTTTTTCTGTTGAGCCGTGCTGAATTAATCAAACCACCGCCTTTGGGAATTTATTATTAGTTTTGGGGCGGACTATCGGTAGTTATCAGAGCTGAGCTGGAGGTCTGCATTGAATAGCACTTTATCATCGGATGTCAACATCGGTTTACCTCTGCTACCCTCTGCTACCCTCCAGAAGGCTCTGGAGGCCGTCAATGGATATATTTAAGGCAGTGATCGATAGATTCTTGATTAGTAGGAGTGTCAGGGGTTATGGGAAGAAGGTAGGAGAATGAGGTTAGGAGGGAAGGATGGATCAGCTATGCTTGAATGGCAGAGTAGACCAAATGGGCCGAATGGCCTAATTCTGCTACTATCACTTATGAAGTTTAGTTCCAGTACAATTGGTAAGAGAAGGAAACTGAGAGTGGAAAGATACTCAGCACATCAAACTCAACATTTTGTTGCTTTTCAAAGCACATCTTGTACTTCTCTATTAAGTATGATTTCAGTACATTACCTTCAAAATTACTGCAAATCTTACCTAACCGTTTAAATACAAATTTAACTACGATTTTTGTTCCGAGGCTTGATACAATATCAGTGCACAACTACGTAAGTTCGGAGGACATTCCTACATCTATTACGAGACGTATCTATTCAACATACAGGGGCTAAAATGGATGATTTGTGTAAACGTGGAAGTCAAAGGGGTTGGACACGTTAGAGGCAGGAAACATGTTCCCAATGTTGGGGGAGTCCAGAACAAGGGGCCACAGTTTAAGAATAAGGGGTAGGCCATTTAGAACTGAGATGAGGAAAAACCTTTTCAGTCAGAGAGTTGTGAATCTGTGGAATTCTCTGCCTCAGAAGGCAGTGGAGGCCAATTCTCTGAATGCATTCAAGAGAGAGCTAGATAGAGCTCTTAAGGATAGCGGAGTCAGGGGGTATGGGGAGAAGGCAGGAACGGGGTACTGATTGAGAATGATCAGCCACGATCACATTGAATGGCGGTGCTGGCTCAAAGGGCCGAATGGCCTCCTCCTGCACCTATTGTCTATTGTCATTCGAAATACTCCTGCGATGTCCTAATTCACACATCAACGCTGTACTAGCTGATCTACATGTAATGCAAAGGTTAGAACAGGCTTTTATCTAAACTAGTTTCACACTCATTCAGCAGAGGAGCACACTCAGAAAAACAATGCAGTGCTCACTTGGGTGAACGAGAAAATCATGAGGCCTCAGATCCTGCAATATAGTTGTGAGACAAGACAAACATTTCTTCCCACCAACATCACTTGCAAGCAGAGGAGATTCGTTTAACTTTGCATCATGTTCGGCACCACATTGTGGGCCGAATAGCCTGTCCCTGTGCTGCACAGTTCTATGTTCTACATATACATTACTAAAAGCACCGTAAGTTATTTGCATACCTTGGGTATGCAAGCAAAGAATTTCAAAGCGCCTCGTCGCATGTGGCAATAAAGTATTCCATTCCATCAGTTATTGTTCCAGCCTACCCTCGTTATTGTGGAGCTCTTTATAACGGATTTTGGTTTCAACAGACCGAGGCGTCCTTTCGTGGTGGCATTTGGCGGGAGACACACTGCACAGGGCAGCGCAGGGGAGAGAGCGAGCAGCTTGAAGGTGGCGTGAGGAGCAGATCTGTCCCTGTGCACCGCGTGTGGGCCTGGGAGCTCTGCAACTTCTGCAACTTCCCCATCACCGCATTCTTCCCACCCAGCCTGGAGATTGACTAGTCAGTATTTATCCTCCTTACTCTGTTATAACGGACAATCGTCCATAACAGACACCATCCTATGGTCCGCTGTAACGAGGGTTATCTGTATTAGTTTAGTTCAGTTTAGAGATACAGTGCAGAGACTGGCCCTTCGGCCATCGAGTCCGCACTGACCAGCGATCCCCACCATTAACACTAGTCCGACACAGATACTAGGGACAATTTACGTTTACACCAAGCCACTTAACCTGCAATCTTACGTAGGAAAGAACTGCAGATGCTGCTTTAAATCTGAAGAAGGGTCTCAATCCAAAACATCACCTATTCCTTTTCTCCTAGAGATGCTGCCTGACCCACCGAGTTACTCCAGCATTTTGTGTCAACCTACAATACCGTACGTCTTTGGAGGATGGGAGGAAACCGAAGATCTTAGAGAAAACCCACGCAGGTCACGAAGAGAATGTACAAACTCCGTACAGTCAGCACCCTGCGTCAGGATTGAACCCGGGTCTCTGGCGCTGTAAGGTGGTAGCTCTACCACTGCGCCACCGTGCCGCAATGTTGAAACTAACTCCATTAAACAGCAGGGGAATGACATAAAATAGTATTCAATTGGCTTTAAAATTCCTCTACAAAGTGCTTTCAGCTTTGTAAATGTGAGCAGGCCGAGTACAATCGAGTGCGATAGAAAAAGGGAGACAAGCAAGTTAAGGTGATTTACTTTAAAAAAATATAATTGGGTTAATTTAAATCCATTTAATTGTGTTAAGTGCTTTCCAGTGCTTTTAAAAGTTTTATATAAATTTATTTTTAATTTTTTTAATAGTCTGCCTATTTTTTTCTAATCCTAATTCTGTCTGATAGTTTTAACTATTTCTGAATGATTGTGAATGTCAGAGAGTGCCTTGACAGTTTTTGCTATCAGTTCGGACTGGATTTAGAATAACCTGGTGCAAGATTATTGTTTGTGGGATTAATAATCGCTAAAGGTTGGGATATCACTGATGAGCTCAAAGGTGGCTTCTTTACATCAGAGACTCATTCCAAATAAGAGTAGATTTAGTGGCAAGCAACTTTGGGCAGCACAGTGGTGCAGCTGGTAGAGCTGCTGCCTCACAACTCAAGAGACCCAGATTCGATCCTGACCTCTTTTTTTTCTTCTTTTTTTTAATATAAAAGTTTTATTCCAAAGAAAAACATACAAACATACTAAGCAAAACGTGATCAAACAAAAGCCGCCTGTATCGGCAGTTTACAAAATAAACAATTATCACATTAAAATCCCGCCATCTCTGTCAATAATACATTCGACCCCCCGTGGCGACCAGCGTTCACGGAAGGCCTCCAGAGTCCCCGTGGACACCGCATGTTTCCTCTCCAGGGACACGCGGGCACGTCGATCGATCCTGACCTCGGGTGCTGTCTGTGTGGAGTTTGCACATTCTCCCTGTGACCGCGTGGGTTTCCTCTGGGTGCACCGGTTTCCTCCCACATCCTAAAGACATGCGGGTTTGTAGGTTGATTGGCCTCCTTAACTGCAGGGAGTGGATGAGAAAGTGGGATAACGTAGAAGTACCATGGATGGGTGATCGATGGTAGGCATGGACTTGGTGGGCCAAAGAGTCTATTCCCATGCTGTATCTCTGAATTAAACTACTACTCCACTCACAATGGAGAAGGACTTAACCAAATGATTGAGGCCAGCATTACTTTTCAATTGTGAACGACACAACTCAGCTTTTTATATGTAGGAAAAAAACTGCAGATGCTGGTTAAAATCAAAGGTAGACACAAAATGCTGGAGTAACTCAGCGGGTGAGGCAGCATCTCTGGAGAGAAGGAACGGGTGACGTTTCGGGTCGAGACCCTTCTTCAGACTGATGTCAGGGCAATGCCTTGAAGAAGGGTCTCGACCCGAAACGTCACCCATTCCTTCTCTCCAGAGATGCTGCCTGACCCATTGAGTTACTCCAGCATTTTGTGTCTACCTTCAGCTTTCTAGATTAATCCTCTATCATATCCTTCAATGCAGAGAGTTGTTATTTCCTAAGGATGTTCAGTACATTGTAAGAATGCCTTTTTAAAGACATGTCAAATTTAAAAGTCCTTCAGGAAAAAAAACCTCTCGGAAGAACGTAGCGGAGCTAATGTAGGGTCTTGACCTGAACTGTTGGTTTTCACGGAGGCTGCTGGACCCATTGAGTTCTTCCGGCAGTTTAAAAACAAATGTTACCCTAGATTCTGCATCTGTAATCTCTTAGGCTTGCATAAATTCATTCCCTCAAAAGTAAATTTACCGTCTCAACAAAAGTTCCAAAGACAAGACATATTGGAATATAAAATTAAGATTCGAACTTGGCAAATGCAAGGTTAACAAAGCTAAATGCAAGATAGGTTCCAAACTTTTCCACACTTCTGCCCAACCTTCGCTCTCAAGAATATTAGGCTGGTTCTTGGTGCAGTTTGTCATCCTGACATTTTTGCAGTCAAAGCATTAAAATTCTGTTGACTGTAGTATGCCTGGGAGTGAGGGATTAAGGTCCTTTGCAAAAGGTATTAGAAGGGATTCAATATAGTGCTCTCACCTCTTAGTCAAAAGGTCAGGAACACAGGTCTCACTTCGGAGACTTGAACACAGGGTCTGTGCTGTTACCGCAGTGTAGTTCTGTACTGAAGGAGTGCAGTACTTTTGGCGGTGATGTTTTGCGATGTCGTTGCAGTGCAGGTGAGGATTACGTTCCTCAGCCCAAGTTTGAAGATAACTGCATCCGCGCTGTTGCAGCCAGCTTCATTCGTGCCCCAAATGCAATGGTGCTTTTCAGTTTAGTTTAGAGATACAGCGCAGAAACAAGCTCTTCGGCCCACCGAGTCCGGCTGACCAGCAATCTCCGTACACTAACACTATCCTACAAGCTTTACAATTTAACCAAGTCAATTAGCCCACAAACCTGCACGTCTTCGGAGTGTGGTAGGAAATCGGAGCACCCGGAGAAAACTCACGCGGGTCACAGGGAGAATGTACAAGCTCCGTACAGACAGCGCCCATAGTCAGGATCGAACCTGGGTCTCTGGCGCTGTAAAGCAGCGACTCTACCGCTGTGCCGCCCGTAGGCGTAGGTGCAGATTTGTGGTGATTCTCGGACGTATCTATTCAACATACAGGGGCTAAAATGGATGATTTGTGTAAACGTGGAAGTCAAAGGGGTTGGACATGTTAGAGGCAGGAAACATGTTCCCAATGTTGGGGAAGTCCAGAACCAGGGGCCAAAGTTTAAGAATAAGGGGTAGGCCATTTAGAACAGAGATGAGGAAATACTTTTTTAGTCAGAGAGTTGTGAATCTGTGGAATTCTCTGCCTCAGAGGGCAGTGGAGGCCAATTCTCTGAATACATTCAAGAGAGAGCTAGATAGAGCTCTTAAGGATAGCAGAGTCAGGGGGTATGGGGAGAAGGCAGGAACGGGGTACTGATTGAGAATAATCAGCCATGATCACATTGAATGGCGGTGCTGGCTCGAAGGGCCGAATGGCCTACTCCTGCACCTATTGTCTATTGACTATTAAGTGCGACTCCACACATCGTACTGCCCCATGAGGCATCAGGAGAGGACCATGAAAGGGAAGGGTCAGGGGAAGGCTAATGGGAACGCACAAGTTGTAATGTTGCACATTAACGAGTAGCATTGAGAATGTCACAGGAGCCAGTGTGGAACCAGGCAAGCATGAATCCGATTCTGGAACTGATAAGCTTTTCTGTATCTGCACAGAGTCTGATGGATCGGGTTTCTTGCTTTCATGGAGGCACAGGTTAAGACTCTTCCAAATCAGTACCACTGTGGATTTAAAAGCAGATCCCTTTCAAAGTCAAACAATTATGACTTTTAAAAGATTGTTGTTCGGATATATGGATTTATATTCCAAGTGATGTAATGCTGCAAAAAGAATTGCAGCTTCAACTGGAGAAATCTGTTTTCTGGACCGATAGCACAACGGTGCTTAAGTACATCAACAACGAAACCAAACGCTTTCAAACGTTTGTAGCAAACAGAATATCCTTTGTAAGGGATGTTACTGACATATCACAATGGAGATATGTTAGCACAAAGGAAAATCCTGCAGATGAAGCATCAAGTGGACCAACTGCAGACCGTTTTTTAAGCCGCGAATGATGGACCAAAGGACTGGAATGTCTCTGTCGATCAGACAGGGAATGGCCAAGACATCACTTGGAATCTGCAATTCCTGCGGACGATCCAGAAATTAAGCCAGACATTACTGTGAATGTTATTGTCAGGGATCCATCGAACCCCACGAATTCTCTGATGACTTATTTCATCGTGGTGGAAATTGAAGATTGCAGTAGCTTGGTTTCTTGAGGTAAAGACAATACTCTTGCAGCGGACTCGGAAGGGAAAGGAAATTCAGGCTGCTGTGAGTAGCCTTGAAAAGGATCCTGACAAGCTGAAAGGAAAGGTTGAAAAGGAGATGCGAGCATTTGAAGCATCACTCCGAGGACAATGCTTATGTCCAGAAGATCTTTCTCAGTCAGAAAACGCAATCATCTCTTTCAGTCAAAGACAAAGATTTGAGCCAGAACTGTCAGCACTAGAAACGTCAAAAGAGGCAGTCATTTATACAAACTGGATCCAAGGCTACAGGATGGACTTCTGGGAGTAGGAGGCTGCCTGAATAGGCTAGCGATGCCTGAAGCAGCTAAATATCCTAATTATTCTCTCAAAGGACCTCCACATATCCACGTTACTGTTACGACATATCCATGAACAAATCAGTGATGGAGGAAGAAATCATATGTTGGCTCATCTTCGTAAAAGGTACTGGATTATCAAGGCTAACTCCGCTGCAAGGAAAGTTATAACGGACTGCGTTGTGTGTAAATGACAGTGGGGAAGAGTTGGGGAGCAAAAGATGGCAGATTTGCCTTTAGTGAGAATTCGACATGACGAACCTCCATTTACATGCTGCCTGACCCGTTAAGTTACTCCAGATTTTTGTGTCTATCTTTGGTTTAAACCAACATCTGCAGTTCCTTCCTGCAAAATTCATCACCTGATGACATACGATGAAAGAATGGGTCAATTGGTCTTGTATTCACTGGAATTTAGAAGGATGAGAGGGGATCTTATAGAAACATATAAAATTCTTAAGGGATTGGACAGGCTAGATGCAGGAAAAATATTCCCCATGTTGGGGGAGTCCAGAACCAGGGGTCACAGATTAAGAATAAGGTTTAGGCCATTTTGGACTGAGATGAGGAAAAACCTTTTCACCCAGAGAGTTGTGAATCTGTGGAATTCTCTGCCACAGAAGGCAGTGGAGGCCAATTCACTGGATGTTTTCAAGGGAGACTTAGATTTAGCTCTTAGGGCTAACAGAATCGAGGTATATGGGGGAAAAAGCAGGAAAGGGGTACTGATTTTGGATGATCAACCATGATCATATTGAATGGCGGTGCTGGCTCGAAGGGCCGAATCGCCTACTCCTGCACCTATTTTCTACGTTTCTATGTTCCTGCTGTTTATTGTTTATTCCGGGGAGTTATTGAACCCACAGGGTGACAGGTTGTGATGCTGCTGCGCTCTGCTGAAAATACTGAAGCCTACATTTTTGCATTTTAATGAATTAATGAACTGTTTGCAGCATCAGCATGCTGCGGTGATCTATAGGACAGTAGTCGGCAGCCTGTTGTCAGCTAGTAACACACTGAAGAACAAAGCCAACGTCACAGAACACTGCTGCTAAATTCCACTGTTTTATCCGTGTCATCTCAACCTCAAAACGTCAGACTGCTTTGTAGCACTTTACCGTCCCTGTCACTCTTTGCCAAGTCTTTGTGACTTTCACTTATTGACGATCGAGTCAAAAATAATTCAGAACAAAGCGAAGGTTTTTCTGACATACTGACTCACTTCAACGTCAAGGTTACTCTTTAGATAGTTGATAATAATCCTGCTGTAATTCCATATTGCATCACATTCAGAGTTTAGAGTCACGCATCACAGAAACAGGCCCAACTTGACCATGACAACCAAGATGTCCCATCTACTCGAGTCCCCCTCTGCCTGCGTTTGGTCCACATCCCTCTACTCCTTTCCTATCTATGTACCTGCCATTTAAATGGTGTTATAGTATCTCCCTCAACAACTCTCTGGCAGCTCGTTCCATACATCCACCACCCTTTGTGGAAAAACCCACTCTAGCTTAAGTTCCTATTAAATCTTTCCCTTCTCATCTTAAACCTACATCTCCTTGTTCACGATACTCCTACTCTGGCTGAAAGACTACCAAAGTTAATCGAAGTTCACTTATGAGAGAAAGGCACATAGTGCTGGAGCAACTCAGCGGGTCTGGCAGCATCCCTAGAGGGCATGAATAAATGACGTTTCGGGTCGCATTTGGTCACTTACAAATGCCTGAGCAGGGAAAATGTAAAGTCGGAAGCGTGACCAATTATTTCATAAACGAGGCAGAAATACTCTGCATCTCTGGGGAAAGGCAGGTGACAGGATAATTGGATGGTTCTCTCAAGGGGCAGGCATCAGTGTAATAGGACAAATTGCCTCCTCTATTGCCTTATTCCATGATACAAAGAAAGGGTTATATCATGGAGAAAGAATCTCATTTTTACATAGAAACATAGAAACATAGAAACAAGGTGCTGGAGGAGGACATTCGGCCCTTCGAGCCAGCACCGCCATTCATTGTGATCATGGCTGATTGTCCCCAATCAATAACCCATGCCTGCCTTCTCCCCAAATCCCTTGATTCCACTAGCCCCTAGAGCTCTATCTAACTCTCTCTTAAATCCATCCAGTGATTTGGCCTCCACTGCCCTCTGTGGCAGAGAATTCCACAAATTCACAACTCTCTGGGTGAAAAAGTTCCTTCTCACCTTAGTTTTAAATGCCCCCTCCCCCCCATTATTCTAAGACTGTGGCCCCTGGTTTTGGACTCGCCCAGCATTGGGAACATTTTTCCTGCATCTAACTTGTCCAGTCCTTTATAATTTAATATCTTTCTATAAGATCCCCTCTCATCCTTCTAAACTCCAGTGAATACAAGCCCAGTCTTTTCAATCTTTCCTCATATGTCAGTCCCGCCATCCCAGGGATTAATCTTGTGAACCTCTGCTACACTGCCTCAATTACAAGGATGTCCTTCCTCAAGTTAAGAGACCAAAACTGTACACAATACTCCAGATGTGGTCTTATCAGGGCCCTATACAACTGCAGAAGAACCTCTTTACTCCTATACTGAAATCTTCTTGTTATGAAGGCCAACATGCCACTAGCTTTCTTCACTGCCTGCTGTACCTGCACGCCAACTTTCAGTGACTGGTGTACAAGGACACCCAGGTCTCGCTGCACCTCCCCCTTACCTAACCTAACTCCATTGAGATAATAATCTGTCTCCTTGTTTTTACCGCCAAAGTGGACAACCTCACATTTATCTATATTATACTGCATCTGCCACGCATCTGCCCACTCACTCAACCTGTCCAGGTCACCCTGCAACCTCCTAACATCCTCCTCACAGTTTACCCTGCTTCCATCAAGCACAACTGTTAATGTGCACATGAAAGGTTTTTACAGCAAAAACGACCATTTGTTCAAAAATAAGATTGTTATTGAATTGGTTTCTCTGAAGCATCGGAGACCGAGGGGAGAACTGATAGAAGTGTATAAAATTGTGAGAGGCATAGATAGGGTAGACAGTCAGAACCTTTTTATCCAGGGTGGAAATGTCCAACACTAGAGGGCATAACTTTAATGAGATAGAGGCATAAAGTTTAAAAGGAGGTGTGCAGGGCAAGTTTGATTGTTTTAAATTTGTTTTAAAGACAGAGTGGTGGGTGCCTGGAACACACTGCCAGGGTGGTCGTGGAGGCAGATATGTTAGCTGTATGTTAAAAGAGACTTTAGATAGCAACATGGATTTGCAGGGAATGGAGGGGTATGGATCATGTGCAGGCAAAGGAGAGGAGTTTAACAACATCATGTTTGGGATGGACATAGTGGGTTCGTTCCTTTGCTAAAAATGACACTGAAGTTATTGTTGCAAAAAAGATAGACCACGAAAATGTGTGGAAACAAAAAAGCTAGATTCTGTTTGTGTGAAAGTGTATCTGAATGTTTGCCTAGGCATTTGAAAGTGTTTCTAAAAAACATCTGCTATTTATGTCTGACATTTGCTGTGCATCAGAATGGAAGGCTGTTTATTCACAAAATGCTGGAGTAACTCAGCAGGTCAGGCAGCATCTCAAGAGAGAAGGAATGGGTGACGTTTTGGGTCAAGACCCTATATCCTTTGGAATTTTTGTTGTTGAATGTGTTTTTTTTAAAAAGATCCTTGTGCTTGGAAGTGATTCAAACAGAAAACGGGCTATTGTTGCTATCTTTTCAGAGACAAGATATAGCCTCAAGGTCTTAGTTACACCGTATGGCTTTAAAACAAATAAGTGGCAGTTGTTTTTGGTACATTTTTCATTGACTTGAAATAATGTGAAAACAAAGAAATGCAGATGCCGGTTAATACACAAAAGGACATCAAGTTCTGGAGTGACTCAGCAGTCCAGGCAGAATCTCTGGAGAATATGGACAGGTGACATTTCGGGTGGAGACTGTGAAGAAGGATCTTGACCCAAAATGTCACCAGTGAATGTTCTCCAGAAATGCTGCTTGACCTACTGAGTTACTCCAGCACTTTGTGTCCCTTTGTGAAATAATGTGAAGGTGTCTGGAGAAGAAATAGAGGGCACAACACACTGGATCTCATTGCTGGACAGACATTCCTTTCTTCCTTTGCATTCTCCCACCCCTCTCCTGTTTCTTTTCTTTCATTGCATGCAAGTCAGTAAAATATTGACCCAGAATTAAATTAGGAAATTATCCACCTATGGGTCACAATACCAGGAATGGCCATGTGAAATCCTCATTAATTTTGTAAATTAATTGAAGGTCCTTGGTTCACATATCACGTATCAAAAACAGATATTTTAAAACTTGAACATTTGAAATTGGGTATTTTAGGACATTTAAAGTAGTGTTTACGATTCTACAACATACTACTGTTCTAACAAAGGGCTTAATCTGAATGTGGTGTGAAAAATAACAAAGAATTAAAATGGTTGACCCTTTTAGCTTTTCAGCAGAGCCACAGTCACAAGAAGTATCGGCACGGCAAACAGTAGCTTTATGAATGTATGAATTTACCTGCAGACACCCAATGGCTTAGGATGATAATGATTTGAACTTAAGACTTTGTTTCTCAGTTGCTCAGACTTAACTCATTCACTTTCCCCAAGAAACAAATTGCAAGAGAAAGAAATGTATTTGAGGTCTTAGAAATTGCAGATTCTTGATTGACGATGTTATTGCATTTGGGGAGTTTGCGATGTATCAAGGAATTAATTTTAAATCCAGGAAATAATACTGCACCTTCATCAAAGCCGTCACTCCAACAATGGAACATCTCCAGGATTTAAGTTAATCAATCATGAATGCCCTGCTACATGGCACTAGGTGGGAATCAATGATTAATGCTTTATACTGTAGCTGGTATAGAAATATATGGAGAAATAACGGTTTTCCAGAACTCCTGAATAAGATGAAATCGTAATTTTATCATACTAATCACCTACAGAAAAGGTCACAACCAAAAGGGAAAGTCTCAGGAAGAACTCTCTGCAGCTACCTTTCTCAATATTTCTCAAAAGTTATCAGATTATTGAATGGTCCTCGCATAAACTACAGGTGTGGTCCCAATCTCCCAAACTACCCCGTTGAAAAATGTGCACTTGTTTAGATTAGAAACACAGCACGGAACCTGGCCCTTCGGCCCACCAGGTCCGTGCCGACCAGCGATCCCCACACATTAACGCTATCCTGCACCCACTAGGGACAATTTTTACATTTACCAAGCCAATTAACCTACACACCAGTACTTCTTTGCAGTGCACAAGTTTATTTGTAAATGGTCTAAAATTATATACTGTACTTTGGGATTTTTCTCTTTGCACTACCTTGTACTCGTGGAAAGTACACTGTCAGGTTGCATCACAGCTTGGTTTGGGAACAGCTCTGCACAAGACTGCAAGAAATTGCAGAGAGTTGTAGATGTGGCCCGACCAATCACACAGACCACACTCCCTGCCACTAGCTCCATTTACACATGCAGATGGAGTCAATAGGGTAGAGGTGAATCAGAAAAGCAGCCAACATAATTAAAGGCTTGTCTTACCCCAGTCATTCCTTCTTCTCCCTGCCCCCATCCAGCAGAAGGTAAAGAAGCTTGAATGCACACACCACCAGTCTTAGGAACAGCTTCTTCAGTAGCTTCGTCTGCAGTAAGATGCTGCAGATGTTCTACCAACCAGTGGTAGCCAGTGCCACCTTCTTTGCTGCCGTGTGCTGGGGCGGCAGGGCAAAGGCCGCAGACGCCAATAGGATCAACAAACTCATCAGGAAGGCTGGCTCCATCCAGGGAGCGGAGGTGGATTCATGGGAGGGGGTCTTGGAGGGGAGGATGCTCATCAAACTGCAGAGCATCTTGGACAATACAGCTCGCCTCCTCCATGACACACTGGTCAACCTGAGGAGTACCTTCAGCAACAGTGTCTTGTGTTTTATGACTGTTAGCAAATCAATTTCCCTCCTGGGATAAATAAAGTTATATCGTATTGTATTGTTCTCCTCTTAGCAGGCTTCAGAATGGTCTTCTATAAACTAGGGTACTGTTCAATTCACCTTTACCCTACTGTTGAGATTGGACTATATCCTGCACTCTGTATGTTCCCTTTTGCTCCATCTATTGTACTCGAGTTTGACTTGATCGTATTTATATATGGTATCTCTGATCTTTTTACTGTACCTCATTGATGTGACAATAATAAAAAGCTAAATGTATAACAGTGGGGCACACAATACAAAAGCAGAAGTTAATGTTTGAGATCAATTGATCACAAAATGTTTAATATTAGACCCAAGGAAACTCAGATGTAGCAATCTTGAGCAAAAAAAAAACCCACCAAGTACTGAAGTAATTCAGTGGGCCAGGCAGCACTTCTGGAAAACATGGATAGGCGACATTTTGGTTTGGGACCCTTCTTTAGACATTGAAGTAGGGGGTAGAAAGCTTGAAAGGAGATAGTGGTGGGACAAAGCCATGCAAGTGGTAGGTGGATGCAGATGAAGGGGAACCAGAAAGAAACGCACATAGTCCAGTTTAAAAATCTACCAGCAACAAATTTTTAAAAAGCCATGAGTCATTTCAAAAATGCTATAACTATTAACAGAAAACTCAAACTGCAAGAGGCTGGAAATGGACAGAAACATGAATCTCTGGGTTAGAAACATATAAAATAGGTGCAGGAGGAGGCCATTTGGCCCTTCGAGCCAGCACCGCCATTCATTGTGATCATGGCTGATCATCCACAATCAGAAAAAAAAACGTGCCTGCCTTCTCCCCATATCCCTTGATTCCACTAGCCCCTAGAGCTCTATCTAACTCTCTCTTAAATTCATCCAGTGAATTGGCCTCCACTGCCTTCTGTGGCAGAGAATTCCACAAATTCACAACTCTCTGGGTGAAAAAGTTTCTTCTCACATCAGTTTTAATAGATGGAGCCCCACATTTCAAGCAGGTCAATGACTGTTTACAATTACATGTGGCACGGATGCAGGCCACATTCTTGATTAGTACGGGTGTCAGGGGTTATGGGGAGAAGGCAGGAGAAATAAAGATATCTTAATCTTGATCTTGAATGGGGTTAGGAGGGAGAGATAAATCAGCCATATTTGAATGATGGAGTAAACTTGCTGGGCTGAATGGCCAAATTCCTTATGACATAATGTCGGATAGTCAGGAACTTGAAAGATTCTTCTCTGGAACAATCGTTGTAGTCTGACAATGCCTTTGACTGTTTGCCAGAACTGGTTCATGCATATTTAACAAAGGAAGCCACAACAGGCACATTCCAGGCCAATTATAAATATGTATTAAACCAAGTGGACCCGTTAGGCCCAAACCTCTCCTGCATTGGTGCAGCACCCTCTCCTACCTCCCCTCCCCTTCAACCCCCCCTTATCCAACCTCCTCCCCCCCCCCTCCCTCACTCCCTAGGAGATAGATTTACACTTTAAAATGTGAATAACTTTAAAAATATAACACCGATTTCAATAAAACTACTTGCTTTATCATTAAAGCGACGACGGTGAGTAAGGTGGGCCTAACATTGTCAAGCTATCGTGTACCGTTTTGGCTGTAGTTCGATCACAAATAAACAAACAAACGAGAGTTTTAGTATATAGATGATGTAGTGTTGTATTTCATACAACCAACTAAATGGAAACAAGATGTAAAGTTATTTTTAAACTAATTTCTTATTATTAAATGACACATAAAGAAGCCAATCAGCCCATCAGGACAATGGAAGTAATTCTATCAGTCAAGCGGGACACGAGTGTCAAGTCAAGCAAAGCCAATGAAGTGGGACACATGTCAAGCTTCATTGGTGACCCAGACAGTCCAAAATAGGTATTTTGGATCTTAATAATGGACGCCGCCAGCGGTTCGCACCACGCATGGCTCACCACCAGGGGCCGCCACATCGGTCCCATATCCCCTCTCCACTTTCCCCTGTATTTCTGCATCTTACTCTCTCTCACACATGCCTATGAATGTCTTTTTGATGCGTTTTGCCATTAACCGAACACAAAATAGTCATTTACAGATGCCATGAACATAGACTACACCTTTGGGATGAGGAAAGTGCCCCAAAAAAACAGGTAGTATAAGAAAATAACTGCAGATGCTGGTACAAATCGAAGGTATTTATTCACAAAATGCTGGAGTCTGAAGAAGGGTCTCGACCCGAAACGTCACCCATTTCCTCTCTCCTGAGATGCTGCCTGACCTGCTGAGTTACTCCAGCATTTTGTGAATAAATACCCCAAAAAACAGGAATAAACCCACATAATCATCGGGGAATGTGTCAAATCCTTTTTTCTTAAAGTTATGTCGAGCATACCAATGTTTCTTTCTGATTTGCACTTGTCAAATACAATGACCCTAAGGTCTTTATACTCAAGGCCATGTGATAAAACCATTAGCAAAAACAAGCATGAATGAGATAAATGGAGTAATTGTGCTAATTAAATATGTAATTAAGTACATGATTAACTGAGATTAGAAAATTTAATTGCAAAATGAATCATGAGTTGTTTTTTAATCATTTAGCAGCCAGAAGGTTCATTTTTTTAATTCAATTTTTTGAGCACAGGTTCCTTTGGAGGAGATGGTGAGCTCAGTAATATGGTGTCACAATAGCCACCTCTCCCTCAATGTTAGCAAAATCGAGAAGCTAATTGTTTGCTTCAGGAAGTGGGGTGGAGTGCATGCTCCAGTCTGTATCAATGGTGCTGCAATGAAGAACTTCAATCTCCCAGATATAAATATCACCAACAATTTGTCCTGGTCCAACCACAATGGTGCTACAGCCAAAAGAAAACCGCACCAACAACTCTACTTCCTCAAAAGACTAGGGAAATGCGGCCTGTCTCAATGACTTACACATGCAGCAGAAGGATCTCGACCCGAAATGTCTCGCCATTCCTTCTCTCCAGAGATGCTGCCTGTCCCGCTGTGTTACTCCAGTATTTTGTGTTTATCTTCTGTGTAAACCAGCATCTACAGTTCCATCCTATACAAAGCATTCGATTCAGCTGGTTTTGGCAACTGCTCTGCCTAAGACCACGAGCACTAGCAGAGACTTATGTATCTAGCCCAGTCCAACACACAAACCAGTCTCCTCCCCATCGACTCCATCTACACTTCACGTTGCCTTGGGAAAGCAGTCAACATAATCAATGACCATCACCATCATTCTCTGCAGCTTTACCGAGAATGAAACTTATCCTGAGCAGTCTTTATTTTGACAAAAACTTTGATTTTAGCAGAAATGCATTACTGTCCTTAATTTGAGCATAATTTCAAAATGCCAAAGAGACAATAATCGTATGTTTCCATAATTTGATAATGGTCAACTTTGAACAGTCTTCACATTATAAAACATTATCAAAGTAGTTCTATTCCACTGCAACACACGACATGACTAAAATATGTGGGAAGGAACTGCAGATGCTAGTTTACACTGAAGATAGGCACAAAATGCTAGAGTAACTCAGCAGGTCAGGCAGCATCTATGGAGAAAAGGAATAGGTGATGTTTTGATTTCTCTAACATCAAGTAACCCTTGCATTCCTTATCACTCAGTCCCTCCCCATCCTAGTCCTCTTGCTAATTTCACCATTTGTATCCCTTCGCTATCAACTCGTCTCCAGCCAACAATGAACCATTGTGGGTTCCACCTTTCCCGTGCCATCAATACAGGCTCTGCTTTGTTTTATACAATAGACAATAAACATAGGTGCAGGAGGAGGCCATTCGGCCCTTCGAGCCAGCACCACCATTCAATGTGATCATGGCTGATCATTCTCAATCAGTACCCCGTTCCTGCCTTCTCCCCATACCTCCTGACTCCGCTATCCTTAAGAGTTCTATCTAGCTCTCATAAAGTAGATTCCCTCACCCTGACTCTCAGTCTGATGAAGGATCTCGATCCGAAACATCACCTAATCCTTACCTCCAGGGATGCTGTCTGACCCGCTGAGTTACTCCAGCATTTTGTGTCTATCTTCCATGGCTAAAATGATACAAGCTGAAATTGAACAATTGACAGTTTGGTCTCTTGGGTTCTGATTCTAAGTAGAAAGTGAGCTCTATCCATGATTTATATTTGGGGTTTTGTTTCTTATGTAATGTTAGGATGGGATAAATAGTATAAAAACATATCCCTTTAATGCACTTGCAGATTGGTCAGAACAGTGTCTGTGAAGAGGTTACATGGAGACACAAGAAACTGCAGACACTGGAATCGCAGGGGAAAACAAAGTGCTGGGGGACCTCAGCGGATCAGGCAGCATCTGCGGAGAGAATGGACAGATGACATTTTGGGTCGGGACCCTTCTTCAATTTTCTCGAGTCTGAAGAAGGGTCCCAACCCCAAACATTGTCTGTCTATTCCCACCGCAAATGCTGCCTGACCCACTTAGCTCCTTCAGCAATTTGTTTTTGGCTCAAGATGTCAGGTTGCTGGATTCTTGTGCCAACAGCCAAGGATTCGACAGAAGGGAGGGAGTGCACTTGTATTAAAGAATATTGCATCCATTATGTAGGCCTCAGAAGGCAGTGGAGACCAATTATCTGGATGCTTTCAAGAGAGAGTTAGATAGTGCTCTTAAAGACAGCAGTCAAGGGATATGGGGAGAAGGCAGGAAGGGGGTACTGATTGTGGATGATCAGTTATGATCACAGTGAATGACGGTGCTGGCTCAAAGGGCCGAATGGCCTACTCCTGCACCTATCATCTATTGTCTATATGGCCCTAACACCAATCTCCATTAACAGCAATGGTGGAGGAGACAATCATCCCTGACATTCAAATTGTCCGATGGATAATGCAGACAGAAGATGAGTAGGAGTTTCAAATGCTGTTATGATATGTATGCGGTGTGGACAAAAACCAAACAATTGAATTCTTTACTGCTTGTCACACAACGGAATTCACTAATTCATTGCAGCTTGCTGTCTCTCCAGCAACAGAGAATTCATATCCAAGACTGTCTGGTGCATACCTCAGTCACAAGGAGAGGCATGGCAACAAAGTTATGTAAACTGAGTTGGTGCACTGCTCTAATAATACTTGTTAATCTGTCATTAAGTCATAATAATGTTAACATTTAACATTGATTCATTTGGTGGTGAAGTATAATTCCTCACTAGAACAATGCAGCGCAAGAACAGGCCCTTCGGCCCACAATGTTTGTGCCAAGCATGATGCCAAGACCCTCTCCTATCTACCCGCGCCTAATCCATATCCCTCCATTCCCTCCATATCCATGTGCCTATCCAAAGCCTCTTCGATACCACTATTGTATCTGCCTCCACCAACACCCCAGGCACTCTCCGCCCTCTTTAAAGAAAAAAGTCGCCCCACACATCTCCTTTAAACTTTGTCCCCCTCACCTTAAAACAGTTACGATTTTACAGCTGTACTGCCATTTTAAGATGAACTTTTCAAATCAGATTGGCTTTTAATGTGATGCAATCACTTACTTAACGGAATAAGTTAATTGGGAAAGTGCCAGTGCATAACCAATCGCAAGCAAAGGTTTTGTAAGCCCTGCAAGGACAAAAACATCTGGGTAAAACATTACCCTTTTAATTTGAGTTTGGCTGAATGACACCAAATGCAAGATAGATAAAAAGTACTTTCACTTAGTAGAATAGCAATTACATTTAATAAGAGAGGCATCTGTGATAAGGGAACAAAATAAGGAATTACGCTGATTCTGTTACAGCAGAAAAGAAGGGCTGTCAGTGAGAATGTCAAGTTATTGGGTTATTGAAAAGATACAGATTCTTACACAATTCTCCTTGCGTTTGACTTTACAATGTGAACAAAAAATAACAAAGATTGTGGGCTGACCTGATCGCTGTCTTGAAAATATCACAAGGATTTGAAAAATTGAACTAAGGAATGTTTTCACAGAAGGGAGCGGCCAAACGTATACAAATGAATCTGATAGTGAATTTGGAACAAACTGTTGAAGCCAGAGAGAATGGTGAGAATAGAGAAGTTGCAACTCGGGTCGATTGAATGATACAAACAACAGAAAATCATTTAATTGAACCAAGAGATGTAAAGGATATTGATGCAAGGAGACTGGTTTACAGAAAAACGACCGGAGAGAAAAGAATTGGAAGTGTTCAGAACAACTTGACAAAAAAAAGAACCAAAGCGCTGGAGTAAGTCGGCGGATCAGGCAGAATTTCTGGAGAACGTGGATAGGTGACGTTCCCTTCTTCAGACTCTGAGGAAGGGTCCCAATCAGAAACATCACCTATCCATTTCTCCAGAGATGCTGCCGGACATGCATCTCTCCAGCACTTTGTGTCTTTTCCAGTAAAGGACGTGCTGGAATAGTAATATGAAGGGGTATGCATGAGGATCATGTTAAGTTTAAATTTGTTGAGCTGAACTATGGTGTAAAGCACTCAGTAGTTCCATGCCGACAAGAACCCAAAATATTAAATAACGGCAAAACACAAAGTGCAGGAGGAACTCAGCAATGGACAGGTGACGTTTCGGTTCAGGACAGTTCTCCAGAGTCATTGACTACGGGGGAGAAAGCTGGAAAGGAGTGGTGGGGTGGGACAAAGCATGGAAAGTGATAGGTGCAGTGGCCACTGAGAATTAGAGGTTGAAAGTTCAAATGACCCAAATACTCAGAACTGAATCCCATCTTGACTAAAGCAATACGTAATGTTTCGGATCGAGACCCTTCTTCAGGGTCTCCACCCGAAACTATACTATTCCTTTTCTCCAGAGATGCTGTCTAACCCGCGGAGTTACTCTAGTCTTTTTTGTGCCCATCTTGAGTAGATGAGATAGTAACCTCTTTCTTGATTGCGGATTTATCAAAAATAATGACGAAACTAGATTGAATTAAAGTGAACAGGGTGGGAATGTCAAAGACCAGATGGCATAGATTAAAGGTGAGAGGGCCAATGTTTAAACCTTTCACCACCACTCTCCACCCCCTCCCTTCTACAACAAGTCTGAAGAAGAATCCTGGCCCAAATCTTTGCCCATCCATGTTCTGTAGAGAAGCTGCCTGACCCACTGAGTTATTCCAGCATTGTATCTTTAAAAAAAAATCACAAGCTTCTTTTGTAGAGCAGTTTGGAATGAGTGGGTAGTGCCAAAAGGTGTCTCCAAAACTGAAACATAGTGTGAATTAACAATTAACAATAAAAGCTTGAATTTTAACTTGTCCATGGACATAGCAGTATCTGTTAAACATATTCATTTTTCAATAAATGTCACTAAGACAGAGGATGGATTGTTTTATCAGATTGCTGTTCGTTGGAGCTGCTGCACACAGGTTAATTTCCCCTTTCCTACATTACTGTAGTAGCTACGCTTTACTAAAGCACTTCATTGGTTGTGAACTGCTCCAAAGCATTATTAATGCCATAAAAGGTGTTGCTAAATACTTTGTTTTCTTGTTACTCCTTTGACGATCGGAATGACTCTCAAGAACTTTAATGAATTTGTAAACATAATTAGCCTTTGTATTTTACATTGCAGCATTAGATGTTTACGGTTATTCAAACACAACTATAATTGTACATTGAGAGAAATTTATTTACAGCAGATACATTTAAAAAGGTACCCTTGTGAAAAATGGGCTTGAGAAAAATAAAATATATTTATGGTAAATGTTTAATATAAATGGACAAATTGGTGGTGGAGGTTATGCCAATAGATATTATTGATGCATAAGAGTATGTAATTCTAAAAGCATTATTAAATGGAAAATTAGAAAAATATTATCTGAACGTATACAATACACGCGTAGGAAGGAACTGCAGATGCCGGTTTAAATCAAAGATAGACACAAAATGCTGGAGTAACTCAGCGGGTCAGGCAGCATCTCTGGAGAGAAGGAATGGGTGACGTTTCGGGTCAAGACCCTTCTTCAGACCCTTCATGATAGATTGAAGGAGGGTCTCGACCCGGAACGTCATCCATTCCTTCTATCCAGAGATGCTACCTGACCCGCTGAGTTACTCCAGCATTGTGTCTATCTACATATGCAATAAAGTATTTATTTTGAAATTATTTCTTTAGAAATGTACAACTGTTGGAACCATTGATTATTAGTTTGATGTAATATTTTAAACAATAACCTATGTCTTGCTAACTGACAATAGCTGGTCAGACTTCTTTGCAAGTTGTTACGGTATTCAGTCATTTCGTAGTTAATCCTCTGTTTAACCAGTAAAGACTGAGTGTTTGGACAGGCTGCATCTCTGGAGAGAAGGAATGCGTGACGTTTCGGGTCGAGACCTTTCTTCGGACTGAAGAACAATCTGAAGAAAGGTCTCAACCCGAAACATCATGCATTCCTTCTCTCCAGAGATGCTGCCTGTCCTGCTGAGTCACTCCAGCATTTTGTGTCTATCTTCGGTGTATACCAGCATCTGCAGTTCCTTCCTCCACAAAGACTGGGTGTAGCTCATTCTGATAGATGTGACCACATGTTCCTTTTGGGCAGCGCGGTTGTTTTACAGCATTAAGTGGTAAATCCCTGTCCAAAGTTGCTGCATAATCTTTGAAACAAAATCATGATAACGTGGGAAGCTTCCTCCATTGCCTGTGCGAGGCCACACACAAACTGGAGGAACAGCACCCTATATTCTGCTTGGGTAGCTGACAACCCAATGGTATGAACGTTGGATTGTCCAATTGTCCCTCTCTGTGCCTCACCTACACTTGCACCCATTTCTCCTCTCCCCTTCCACTTCCACATTCCCCACCCTCCTAGTTTTGCAATTCGCAACTCTTCAATCTCTTTGTCTCCACCTTTTTCCTCATCTCTGACCTTTGTCCAACCATCTGCCTATCAATCCCCCCCTTGCTTGTTTCCACCTATTACCTGCCATGCTTTGTCCTGCCTTTCCTCTTTTCCAGCTTCAACCACCCCCCCCCCCCCCCCCCACCACACCTTACAATCAATCTGAAGAAGGGTCCCGACCTGAAACATTATCTTTCCTGGATAAAGTGGATGTGGAGAGCATGTTTTCCCGAGTGGGAGACTCCAGGGACAGAGGTCATAGCCTCAGAATAAAAGGATGTACCATTAAGAAGAAGATGAGGAGGAACTTTTTAGTCTAAATCTACGGAATTCATTGCCACAGAAGGCCGTGGAGGCCAAGTCAATGGATGTTTTTAAGGTACAGATTAACAGATTCTTAATTAGTATGGGTGTCAGGAGTTATGGGGAGAAGACAGGAGAATGGGGTTAGGAGGGAAAGATACATCAGCCATGGATAGGACAGGTTTGGAGGGATTTGGACCAAATGCTGACAGGTGGGATGAGTGTAGCTGGGACATGTTGGCCGGTGTGGGCAAGTCGGGCTGAGGGGCCTGTTTCCACACTGTGTCACTCTATGGCTCTATGATTGAATGGTGGAGTAAATTTGATGGGTCAAATGGCATAATTCTGCTCCTATCACTTATGAACTATCCAAATTCTCCAGGGATGCTTGCTGCCCTGCTGAGTTATCTCCGCACTTTGTCACGTTCTTTGTAATAATGTGATGTGGACATTGAACACAGTGATGAGTGGACTGCTGGACAAACTGTGCAGTAAAAGAAAATTGTGGGCAAAGGTAGCAATCTGTTCGTCTTTTTTCCTTTTTTTTTTTTTGTTGTGTGTTGGTGTTGGGATGGTTTTTGTTTTTTTTGGTTGTGTATGTGTGGGGGGTGGTGGTGTGGGGGGGTGGTGGTGTGGGGGGGTGGTGGAAACCTTTCTCTTTTAGGTCTCTTTCTCACGGCGCGGGGTGCGGCTCGGCCGCGGGGCCTTCCATCGCCCGGTGCGGCTTGGCCGCGGGGCCTAACATCGCTGGTGCGGCTCAGCCGCTGGACTTAACAGTGCCCGGTGCAGCTCGGCCGCAGGGCCTAACATCGCTGGTGCGGCTCGGCCGCTGGACTTAACAGTGCCCGGGCCGCGGGGCCTAACATCGCCCGGCGCGGCCGCGGGACTTTTCATCGCTGGTGCGGCTCGGCCGCTGGACTTAACATCGCCCGGTGCGGCTTGGCCGCGGGGCCTTCCATCGCCAGGTGCGGCTCGGCCGCGGGGCCTAACATCGCCCGGTTCAGCTCGGCCGCGGGACTTAGCTGCGCACGGCTCGGTCACGGGGCCTTCCATCGCCCGGTTCGGCCGCGAGATGTCTTAGCGCCCGACGCGGCTCGGCCGCGGGACTTTTCATCGCTGGTGCGGCTCGGCCGCTGGACTTAACATCGCCCGGTGCGGCTTGGCCGCGGGGCCTTCCATCGCCCGGTGCGGCTCGGCCGCGGGGCCTAACATCGCCCGGTTCGGCTCGGCCGCGGGACTTAGCTGCGCACGGCCGGTCGCGGGGCCTTCCATCGCCCGGTTCGGCCGCGAGACGTCTCAGCGCCCGGTGCGACTCGGCCGCGGGGACTGTGCGGGTCGGTCGGGGACGAGCTGTCTGTCCGTGGGCGTGGGGAAGAGAGTGGAAGTTTTGTTGCCTCCATCACAGTGAGGGGGTGTTTGGAGTCACTGTGATGGACGTTTGTGTTGGGGTCATGTGTCTTGTGTTCTTTTTTGTGTGTGACTGCTATGTAGTTTCGTTCGGTACCTTGGTACCGAATGACAAATAAAGCTCTGTTCAACTGTTGATCTGCATTCTTTTATCGTCATTGTTAGCAAACTTTAACAAACAAAGATTAAAAATTGAAGTAATGGCGAGCAAGTCAAAATAATTTCAAGGCAATAATCTTAGAGAACTCAAATTTCACCATAGTCCAGGACAGAAAAAGCAATTAGTCAATATCTATGATCAAACAAAAAGCAAGATGAGATTACTAGTACAAAATAATATCCTCACATCGATAGTCTACAAGCTTGCGCCAGTGAGGCTATGAGATTGGATTCATGGTGTTAAGGCAGACCAGATAACATGATTAAATAGCTCATAGATTGTAATGTCTTCATTTAATAAACTATACGTGATTACATCAAAAGCAATTGTGTTTTACTGTATATATCCTAAATCAAATGTAAAATCCAAAGTTGCAGATGAAAACCATAATTTGTGCTTCTTTAGCACTTTTTATCACCACCATAAAACGGATTGATTGAACTGATTAAAAGATACAGAGCGGAAACAGGGTCTTTGGCCGACTGAGTCCATGCCAAGCATCGATCACTCATTCACACTACTCCTATGTTATCCCACTTTCTCATTCACTCCCGACAAACTGGGGGCAATTTACCGAGGCCAATTAAAATGTGTGGGCGTTGACTGGCTTTCCGTTCATATCTGTTCTTGGTTCACTGTAGGTTAAATCATTGGGTGTTTAGACAGTCAATGGCGCTAACGATGCTGAAGAACTAGGTCAAGTCATGGCATTCATTGAGTTGTCAGACAACTGAGGCTCCTGCATGTGTTCTTTAGATCAAGTATATCCTGTTGGACCTTGGCCCTTAATTGCTTGTAGACTTGGTTAATTTTTTCTGGAGAAAAGGTGGTTACTAACTTCAAAATCAATTGCATTTGCAGTTAATTAGCTCCCGAGTCTCTTAGTTATTTGCATTGACCTGATCCTAAAGAACTGGATCAGTTCCAGTGCAGAATATGGTGTGATTATAAACTAATCTCCTCCGCATGTGATCCATAACCCTCCATTCCTTGCATAATCATCAAGGTCCCTGCACTTACAACAACTGGGATTGAAAATGGCGCCTAACTGCCGACATTGAATACTGTCTCAGTGTCTCAGGTATGTAGGTTAATTGGCTGGGTAAATGTAAAAATTGTCCCTAGTGGGTGTAGGATAGTGTTAATGTACGGGGATCGCTGGGCAGCACGGACTTGGTGGGCCGAAAAGGCCTGTTTCCGGCTGTATATATATAATATGATATGATACTACTGCTATACACTTGTACTGTATTCGAGATGCCTATCTAAGATGTATCTAAATGCTTGTATCGTGATACTTGTACTGAACTGTATACTAAAATGAATTTCATTGTACCTCAGTACATGTGACAAATAATACCATACCAACTGTATGCCCATCCAAAAGCCTCTCAAACATCACTATTATATCTGCCTCCCCCGCACTGATGGCAGTACATTCCAAGCACACGCCACTCAATGTGTGTGAAACAAAACTTGCCCTGTCCCTTTAAACTTTTCTCCTCTCACCTTAAACCTATGCCCATTAGTCCTTGACATTTGCATGCCGGGGAGAGAAGGTACTGGGTGTCTACACTATCTGTGGCTCCCCCATTTTTATAAACGTTTTGTGCTCTCTGTCTTTAGTTTAGTTTTATTTAGTGATACAGTGTTGAAACACGCCCTTTGGTCCACCTAGTGCGCGCTGACCAGCGATCCCCGCACAATAGACAATAGGTGCAGGAGGAGGCCATTCGGCCCTTCGAGCCAGCACTGCCATTCAATGTGATCATGGCTGATCATTCTCAATCAGTACCCCATTCCTGCCTTCTCCCCATACCCCCTAACTCCGCTATCCTTAAGAGCTCTATCCAGCTCTCTCTTGAATGCATTCAGAGAATTGGCCTCCACTGCCTTCTGAGGCAGAGAATTCCACAGATTGACAACTCTCTGACTGAAAAAGTTTTTCCTCATCTCAGTTCTAAATGGCCTACCCCTTGTTCTGGACTCCCCCAACATTGGGAACATGTTTCCTGCCTCTAACGTGTCCAACCCCTTAATAATCTTATACGTTTCGATAAGATCTCCTCTCATGCTTCTAAATTCCACTGTATACAAGCCTAGTCGCTCCAGTCTTTCAACATATGACAGTCCCACCATTCCGGGAACTAACCTAGTAAACCTACGCTGCACGCCCTCAATAGCAAGAATATCCTTCCTTAAATTTGGAGACCAAAACTGCACACAGTATTCCAGGTGCGGTCTCACTAGGGCCCTGTACAACTGCAGAAGGAGGACACACTAGCATCTTACACACAGTAGGGACGATTTACAATTTTTACCAAAAGGTCATTTAGCCTACAAACCAGTACAGGGTGTGGGAGGAAACTGGAGCATGCCGGAGAAAACCCACGCAGGACACGGGCAGAACATACAAACTCCGTACAGACAACACTCGTGGTCAAGATCGATCCCAGATCTCTGGCGCTGCAAGGCAGCAATTCTACTGCTGCGTCACTGTGCCGCCCCGCTAGCCAGCCCTTTGTAGCCAGGGCCCAAGCAGCAAGGGGTGCCACTTGGATTGCAGGGGGTCCCTGGAATACCGCCACAGGCCTTAGCATCTCTCAAAGCTGGAGATGGGTCTGCGTCAGCTGTGAAAACTATCTTACTTAAACATTTTTAAATGCCTCCGACAATTAATGACATTTAATAATTATTAAAACTGAAGTAAATAATCACAACTTTTTTTTAAAATGTAAAAACGGAAAAATGGTTTTAAATAATTAAAAGCATTTAAATAAGGCAGAATAATTAAAAGAAAACTTCACTGTTCACTATGAAGTCCGAGGCCAAGAATACCAATAGAAATCGACAGGGTTTCAGATTATGACCTGGGGCAGTTCACATGACAAGTGCTTAATGTAACGTGACAGCACATGGTGATGGTTGAGCAACATCTGTCTTTCTGCAAGTCACAGACCTCTACAATTGTAAACACGTGTAGATGTTCGAGACTCGTGTTCAAACTCATTTCAGCACGATGAGATTCATTTAAAGTCAGACAGAGCGGATACAGGGCCATCTTGTCCATGCCGACCAAACTGCTCCATCGAAGCTAGTCCCATTTGTCCTCGTTTGGCCCATGTCCCTCTAACTCGTTCCTATCCATGTACCTGTCCCAGTGTCTTTTAAATGCTATGATAGAACTTCCTTCAACTACCTCCTCTGGCAGCTCGTTACATATACCCACCTCCGTCTGTGTGAAAATGTTGAGTTAGAACATTCAACAGTACAGCACAAGAACAGGCCCTTCAGCCCACAATGTCTGTGCTAAATTTGCAAATTTGCAGATGATACAAAGCTGGGTGGTAGTGTGAACTGTGAGGAAGATGCTATGAGGTTGCAGGGTGACTTGGACAGGTTGTGTGAGTGGGCAGATGCATGGCAGATGCAGTTTAATGTGGATAAGTGTGAGGTTATCCACTTTGGTGGGAAGAATAGGAAGCCAGAGTATTATCTTAATGGTGTCAAGTTAGGAAAAGGGGACGTACAACGAGATCTGGGTGTCCTAGTGCATCAGTCACTGAAAGGAAGCATGCAGGTACAGCAGGCAGTGAAGAAAGCCAATGGAATGTTGGCCTTCATAACAAGAGGAGTTGAGTATAGGAGCAAAGAGGTCCTTCTGCAGTTATACAGGGCCCTAGTGAGACCGCACTTGGAGTACTGTGTGCAGTTTTGGTCTCCAAATTTGAGGAAGGATATTCTTGCTATTGAGGGCGTGCAGCATAGGTTTACTAGGTTAATTCCTGGCGGGACTGTCATATGTTGAAAGACTGGAGCGACTAGGCTTGTATGCACTGGAATTTAGAAGGATGAGAGGGGATCTTATCGAAACGTACAAGATTATTAAGGGGTTGGACACGTTAGAGGCAGGAAACGTTCCCAATGTTGGGGGAGTCCAGAACAAGGGGCCACAGTTTAAGAATAAGGGGTAGGCCATTTAGAACAGAGATGAGGAAAAACTTTATCAGTCAGAGAGTTGTGAATCTGTGGAATTCTCTGCCTCAGAAGGCAGTGGAGGCCAATTTCTGAATGCATTCAAGAGAGAGCTAGATAGAGCTCTTAAGGATAGCGGAGTCAGGGGGTATGGGGAGAAGGCAGAAACGGGGTATTGATTGAGAATGATCAACCATGATCACATTGAATGGCGGTGCTGGCTCGAAGGGCCGAATGGCCTACTCCTGCACCTATTGTCTATTGTCTAAACATAATGCCAAGACCCTCACGTATCTGTCTGCAAATAATTCATATCCCTGCATTTCCATGTGCCTATCCAGAAGTTTTTTTTAAATGTCACAAACATACCTGCTTCAACCACCACCTTGGTAGAGAATGCCAGGCACTCCCCACCCTCAGTGTAAAAATAAACTTGCCCTGCCCTCCTATAAACATTGCCCCTCTCACGTTAAAGCGATGCCCTCTAATATTTGATTTTTCCATCCTGGGAATAAGATTCTGGCCATCTACCCTGATCTGTGCCTCGCATGATTATCAGGTCTCCTTGCAACCTCCAGCATTCCATGATAAAACAATTCAAGTCTGTCCAATCTCTCCCTGCAACTAATACTCCCTCATCAGGCATCATTCTGGTTAAATTAATTACATTCCCTTAAAATTCCCTTGCCGTTCCCCATTGTCCATTTAATTCTTGTTCCACTTATTCTGCCATGGTTCCTATAATACTGCCACTGTTTTCTACTTCACATCAACATGTCAATAGGTTTGTCAACTGGAGTTAATTTTCACACTCCTTTGCTTCGAGGTATTGATCCTGATGGGTCTGCAGAACAGACATCAGCTGTGAGGTATCCAACAAACAGTTGACCTTCAAGACTTCGATGCACGTTTCAAACACAAGTACAATTTATCTATGTACTTTACTGGTTTTATTTTTAAGTTGCCAACACCTCCTGTGGCAGTGGATAGGCTGTAGTGAAGTTGAGCTTCAAAAAAATAATTTGAAGGATTTTAATGTAAATCACAAAGGATTATTATCTGAGAAGTATAAACACAAATATACAAGTGTCAAAAATTCCTTCCTGTCAGTTATCTGGCGAATTATTTTGATGGAATCGAGCTGAAGGAACATATAACAAAAAGCTTCCTCTAATGTCACTATTCCGGGGTTATTCAGCTGTTCAGAGTGACGATCAGTTTAATACCTCTCGAAGGTATTCACAAAATGCTGGAGTAACTCAGCAGGTCAGGCAGCCTCTCAGGAGAGAAGGAATAGGTGACGTTTCGGGTCGAGGCCCTTCTTCTCGACCCGAAACGTCACCCATTCCTTCTCTTCTGAGATGCTGCCTGACCTGCTGAGTTACTCCAGCATTTTGTGAATAAATACCTTCGATTTGTACTAGCATCTGCAGTTATTTTCTTATACTAGTTTAATACCTCTGGCGTACGTGCACAAAAGGGCAACATTTGAGCCTTGTGGTCCCAAAGAGATTTCCCCACTTTAATAAGATAGTAGAATACCCCAATGATAGGCACCACCAGAGGCTGTTAGGAAGCTGGGAACTGAAGCAAATGGGAGTTAGGTTTAGGTCGAGAAGAGGTCAGATCAGGGACAATTGTGGAGGTGCAGCCAGGGATGTTTATGGAGATGGCTCCAGGGAAATTAGGAAGACGGAGTGTCCAGCAAGTCAGGACTTGCAGTGCTTGGGATTGAGAACCAGGGGGCTGAAGGGTTTAAATCTGAACTAGTCAGGATAAATGAATGTGAGATTAGCGTGTAGCGCGGATGAGTTGCAGGATGTTATACCAGGGTGGGGATTGGTATCTGATTGTTGGAAAATAACGGATCATTCCAGGGAATTCCAGGGCTCACAATTAAAGCCACATTGTGCTGGAAACGCCAAGAAACAGATGCTGCTAGGATAAAATGGAGATAAGCAGGGAGTCACGATCTCACGATGCACAAATCCTTGTTTATCCTAATTTTAATCCTGGGAATGTCTGTTTTTTGGCACTCCAAGCACAATGATGCGGAAATGGTAACAATGCACAAGCATAACTCAAACTGGGAAATACCAGCAAATTTCCAAAGGAACACAGAACAAGTCCGAAGGAAGGGTCCCTACCGAAACGTCTCCTATCCAAATTCTCCAGAGATGCTGCACGACCTGCTGAGTTACTCCAGAGCTTCGTATCTTTTTTTGGTAAACCAGCACCTGAAGTTCTTTGTGCCTCCACCCAAAGCAAAGGCTGTACTTGAAAGATGAGAAGTAACATGCCAGGCAGGCCTTAAAAGGGCAGGTTGAAAGAAAGAATTTAAGAAACTGGCAACGTACACATCTTTCCTAACCCCTTGAGGCATGAAATGAGAAGCAGGGCCCTGATTTCTGCTGCTGATATCTGTAGGTAACTCCAGCTATGCTTAATGGTATCAATCTCCAATTTCTAACTCCAGTCATCAGGGAACAAGATATCTCTACATCTGCCAGCATTTGCTTCACAAGTTGTCTGTAAATCCTTGGCTCTGCTTATCTGGCTGCAGTCCATTTTGTCAATTGGAATGGTAATGCGACCAACAGTTAGTTCCATCAAACGTTGCTTCAGCAGTGCGCTTTCAATACTTCTGCTGAATCTGTGGCCATTGCTCGGTCATCACATTTGCTCAGACTATTTGACTGGTGCACGACACCATGGCTACTCTTGGCCAGGAAGACCCTGCAACATCACCACAACAACAGAACTTCAAGGCCAGGTCAAGAACTCTGCACCTATAACAACTGGGACTTGAAAAAAAAAAAGCCAGATCTGGCGACTCTGTACACTGTCTCAGTACACTACTAATGTACACTTGTACTGTATCTGAGATGCTCATCTAAGATGTATCGAAGTGATACTTGTACTGAATTGTATACAACAATGAATTTCACTGTACCTCGGTACATATGACAATAAAGCACTAATGACCATTGGTGGGAAATGGATTTTCTATGGCATAAAATGCAATAATAACTATTCCGAGTTCCTATATTTCTGCACTTTCTCCCTGTATGTGTGTCTATATTTTGGTATCAACACGTCATGGAGGTTATCCACAATGGGCAGCACGGTGGCGCAGCGGCAGAGTTGCTGCCTCACAGCGCCAGAGACCTGGGTTCAATCCTCACTACGGGTGTTGTCTGTATGGAGAGTGTACTTACTGCCCGTGACCTGCGTGGGTTTTCCCCGAGTGCTCCGGTTTCCTCCCACACTCTAAAGACATGCATGTCTGTACAATTATTGGCTTGGTAAAGTTGTAAATTGCTTCTTGTGTGTGTGTGTGTGTAGGATAGTGTTAATGTGCGGGGATCGCTGGCCGGCACGGACTGGGTGGGCCGAAGGGCCTGTTTCCGTGCTATATCTCTAAAGTAAACTAAATCCACCAGCCAACCAACCTCAGCAAAAGGGGATGCAGTGCAGTCGGCAGCACACTCACCACAGAGCTCTGTGGCAGTCCTAAAGTGCGCTAGTGTTGTCTCGTTCCCATGGGGGGGGGGGGGGGGGGGGGGGGGGGGCTGGGCCCGGGGTCTGATGCCCTTCACTGATACTGTGCAGCAAAACATTTCCAGCATTGCTAAACTGGGTGGGTTCCAAGCAAGAAGTGTACAGGCGTGGGTTTAGTGTACTGATTCTCATGTATTTTTGGCCAATTACACACTTTTTTTTGCAAAAAATCAAACCATCCGCTACTATTCTGTGCAATACACATTTAGCACACCAGAAACGCGGGCGACATCCAATTTACAGACAAATAATTGTCATAAGGTCATAAGTGATAGTAGAATTAGGCCATTCAGCCCATCAAGGTTACTCCACCATTCAATCATGGCTGATCTATGCGTCTCTCCCTCCAACCACATTCTCCTGCCTTCTCCCCATAATCTCGGACACCTGTACTAATCAAAAATCTATCTATCTCTGCCTTATAAATATCCACTGATGGCCTCTACAGCGTTCTGTGGCAAAGAATTCCACAGATTCACCAACCTCTGACTAAAGAAATTTCTCCTCATCTCCTTCCTAAAAGAATGTCCTTTAATTCTGAGGCTGTCACCTCTAGTCCTAGACTCTCTCACTAGTGGAAGCATCCTCTCCACATCCACCCTATCCAAGCCTCTCACTATTCTGTATGTTTCAACGAGGTCCCCCCCTCATTCTTCTAAACTCCAGCGAGTACATGCCCAGAGCCCTAGGTTAACCTTCTCATTCCTGGGATCATTCTTGTAAACCTCCTCTGGACCCTCTCCAGAGCCAGTACATCCTTCCTCAGATATGGTGCCCAAAATTGTTCACAATATTCCAAATGCAGCCTGACCCGCACCTTATAGAGCCTCAGCATTATATCCCTGTTTTTGTATACAAGCCCTCTTGAAATAAATGTTAGTATTGAGTTTGCTTTCTTTACTATCGATCTGACTCGCAAAACAAATGCAGCATTTAGCAGAGTCCCAGTCTGAAGAAGGGTCTGGACCCAAAACGTCTCCTCGCTTTTTTCTCCAGAGAGGCTGCCTGTCCCACTGAGTTACTCCAGTACTTTGTGTCTATCTTCTGGTATGGACTGCAGTTCTTCATTTTTGCATTGCAGCATTTACAAAACTTGATAAAAGCCACATGGTAAGATGCAACCCTTGAAACATTCTAAAATGACCAACTTGGAACATACCATGCTCCAGTATGGTATATTCTGAGTTGGCGCTGCCAGGGGTAGTGGTGGAGGCAGTTACGATGGGGGCATTTAAAAGACTTTTGGATAGGCACAAGGATATGCAGGTAATGGAAGGATATGGATTCTGTGCAGGCAGTCGGTCTTGGCATCAGGTTTGGCACAGAAAACGTGGGCCGAATGGCCTATTCCTGTGCTGTAGACAATAGACAATAGACAATAGACAATAGGTGCAGGAGTAGGCCATTCAGCCCTTCGAGCCAGCACCGCCATTCAATGCGATCATGGCTGATCACTATCAATCAGTACCCCGTTCCTGCCTTCTCCCCATACCCCCTCACTCCGCTATCCTTAAGAGCTCTATCCAGCTCTCTCTTGAAAGCATCCAACGAACTGGCCTCCACTGCCTTCTGAGGCAGAGAATTCCACACCTTCACCACCCTCTGACTGAAAAAGTTCTTCCTCATCTCCGTTCTAAATGGCCTACCCCTTATTCTCAAACTGTGGCCCCTTGTTCTGGACTCCCCCAACATTGGGAACATGTTATCTGCCTCTAATGTGTCCAATCCCCTAATTATCTTATATGTTTCAATAAGATCCCCCCTCATCCTTCTAAATTCCAGTGTATACAAGCCCAATCGCTCCAGCCTTTCAACATACGACAGTCCCGCCATTCCGGGAATTAATCTAGTGAACCTACGCTGCACGCCCTCCATAGCAAGAATATCCTTCCTCAAATTTGGAGACCAAAACTGCACACAGTACTCCAGGTGCGGTCTCACCAGGGCCCGGTACAACTGTAGAAGGACCTCTTTGCTCCTAAAGTCTGGAGTAACTCAGCGGGACAGGCAGCATCCGTGGATCCAGAATGCTGCCTGTCCCGCTGAGTTACTCCAGCATTTTGTGTCTATCTTCGGCGTAAACCAGCATCTGCAGTTCCTTCCCACACATTCCTGTGCTGCACTGTTCTATGTTCTATAACACTGAACAGTTTGTTACAAAACTGTTCATTTCCACCTAATACAAAATGCACCAGGACCCGCTCTTATCTCTCTGCACCAGAACGGAAACAGACTGCCACATGGCCTGTCTACACACTCTGTTAATAGCAAAACCACAAACCACTAAGCAACTTAAAAGATCATAAAAGATTTTATTTTCTTGAGACTCGGTAAACATACACTAATTAGCTTTCTTTGTCATGTCCTCTCTCTGGATTGTCCAGAATTTTGAATGCTGTTTTGATTCTGCATCGGATTGAATCAGCCCCTTACTGAACATCGTTTAACACAGTGGCTGATCTACCTGGTATGATTCATTTGTCACACGTACACACGTGAGAAAACTACAGCGGCATCAAGAAACCGTTTGACGGAGAGTGTAAACATTTAAAGAAGGGGCCACACCTTTCACCCACCTTGAGGGAGGGGAAGAGCAATGGACAAAGGAGAACCCGGCGTGGGGGGGGCTGCCACGAGGGAGGGGGGAAAACAAAGGGGGACCTTGCAGGGGGGTACTTTGTAACTTTGTATGTGCCCTTTATGGGCGACTATTTGGATACCTTGGATATGCATGCAAAGAATTTTGCTGTGACTTGTCGTATGTGGCAATAAAGCATTCAATTCAATTCACTGAGTAACAAATATGGCAACTTTGCAACCTTCATTCCCGTACCCAGGAACGTGGAATATGTTGCTGCAGTTTTGAGAGTTATCAGTGCGAGAAGGATTACATTGGTGGAACTGGCTGAGGATAACCCAGTTGCAGAAGAATCACATCAAAGATCACCAAGCTCACAGCTGCAGAGTCTAGATTTAAGAGGTTAGGAGGAGGCCTCTCTCCACTTCCCTTTTGCTCGTCTTAGTATAATTTAATACGTTTCTGAAGACACTAAATCGACCGGCTTGTTATCTTAATCCTATCGGGCTCACTGCAAATTAAAATTCAGTCAGCATCCAGAATATCCAATGCTGTTCTCGGAAGACATCAGGGTGGATACAAGGAAGTGCAGAGGCTGGTTTACAAACAAAGACAAAAAGTGCTGGGGTAACTCAGCGGGTTAGGCAGCGTCTCTGGAGAACATGGATCGGTGATATTTTGGGTCGGGACCCTTTTTCAGACATCCAGGTGTTGACATGATCTTCAGAGTAATTTTGGGGAATAAGGGTGTTGCCATCAGGGGCAATAATAGGATGTATAATATATAAAACTGTGAGAAAGGGACTTGGGAGTACAGGTGCAGGATTCCCAAAAAGTTAATCTGCAAGTCAAATCGGTAGTAAAGAAGGCTATCTCAATGCGAGAATTTATTTCAAGAGGGCATGGATATATTGCGGAGGCTCTATAAGGTGCTGGGAAGGCCACATTTAGAATATTGTGAGCAATTTTGGGCACCATATCCGAGGATGTGCTGGCTCTGGAGAGGGTCCAGAGAAGGCTGACAGGAATGATCACAGGAATGAATGGGTTAACATAGGATGAGCATTTAACAGCACTGGGCCTGTACTCACTGGAGTTTAGAAGAATGAGAGGGGACCTTATTAAAAAGTACGAAATGAATAGTGAAAGGCTTGGATAGTGGATGTGGAGAGGATGTTTCCACTAGAGGAAGAGTCTAGGACCACAGGAAATAACCTCAGAATTAAAGGACATTTCTTTAGGAAGGAGATGGAGGAATTTCTTTAGTCAGAGGGTGGTGAATCTGTGGAATTCTTTACCACAGAAGGGTGTGGAGGCCAAGTCAATAGATATTTTTAAGGCAGAGATGGATAGATTCTTGATTAGTACTGGTGTTAGGCGTTATGGGGAGAAGGTAGAGGAATGGGGTTAGGAGGGAGAGATAGATCAGCCATGATTGAATGGCAGAGTAGAATTGATGGGCCGAATGGGCTAATTCTGCTCATGTCACTTATGACCTTATGAGAAGCACTGATAGGTTGGATAGTCAGAGTCTTCATTCCAAGGAAAAAAAAATCAAAAGTAAATAGTTAAGTTTAAGAATAAGGGGTAGGCCATTTAGAACTGAGATGAGGAAAATCTTTTTCAGTCAGAGAGTTGTGAATCTGTGGAATTCTCTGCCTCAGAAGGCAGTGGAGGCCAATTCTCCGAACGCATTTAAGAGAGAGCTAGATAGAGCTTTTAAGGATAGCGGAGTCAGGGGGTATGGGGAGAAGGCAGGAACGGGGTACTGATTGAGAATGATCAGCCATGATCACATTGAATGGCGGTGCTGGCTCGAAGGGCCGAATGGCCTCCTCCTGCACCTATTGTCTATTGTTTAGTTTAGCAATACAGCATGAAAACAGGCCCTTCAGCCCACACTAATCATCAATCACCCATTTACTCTAGTTCTATGTTATCTCGCTTTCTCACTCACTGCCTTCACACTAGGGGGCAATTTAGCCAACAAACCTGCACGCCTTTGGGATGAGGGAGGAATCTGGAGCACCCGGAGGAAACCCACACGGTTGCAGCGAGAACTTGCAAACTCCACACGGACAGCACCGAGGTCAGGATTGAACCCGGGTCTCGGGCGCTGTCAGGCCATTGGGCCGCCCTAATAATTTCAGATTTCTCAGAAGTTCCAATGCACAGGGATTGAAGGCCAGGGAATTCAAACAGAAGATAAAAAGAATAGAATCGCAAGGAGCATATGGAAGCAGGAGGGGTCACGGGACCCTGCCATTCAATATAATTATAGCCAACCTGCCCCATCTTCTGTCTGCGTAGCACACTGGAGCCCTCAATTCTCTGATCATTCAAAAATAAACCTATTTTCTTTTTAAATATCACCAATGATTCAGCCTCCACAACTATCCCATGGAGAGAATTCCAAACACTCTCCACCATCTCAGACGTCTCCACATATCTCACCTTTAAAGAACATGCTTTTAATAGAGTAACAAAGTCCCTTCATTTGAAATACTCCCACCAGTAAAAACATCTCCTGGCATGCCTCTGAAGGGGCTTGCATTTTTCAACAAGTTCACTCCTTGATCTTCTAGACAATATACATCTAATGTTATTAGCAACTCCTGACTGGACAATCATCTCATTTCAGAAATCAATTACGTGAATTTGTTTTTGGGCTGCATCAAATAAAAGTTTATTCTTTCTTAAGTAAGGTAACCAAATCTGTGCACCGTACTCCAAAACCCACCAGCGCCCTGTACAATCATAACATTTCTCTCTTTCTAAACTCCAAATCCTCTTGCGAGAATGAATAACATGCCCCTTGCCTTCCTGTCTACTTGCCCCACCAGCCCTGTTAATCATTGTTGGTCTGAAGATGGATCTTGACCCGAAAAGACACCTATTCCTTTTCTCCAGAGATGCTGCCTGACCCGCAGAGTAATGCCAGCTTTTTGTGTCTATCATTGGCATTGTTTGGCACAAGCAATTCCCTTTGCATCTGCAATTCCCTGTGTCCAACTTACTTTGCTTTTTACTGACCTGCAATCTTTCCCTATTTAGATAAAAATACGTCTTCAGGTTTTTCTCACTGACGTACATGACCTCTTCATCTCCATATCTTCGCCCACTCACTCAACCCGAGTGTATCCTGTTACACAGTCCAAACACTCGCATTGCCACATGCCCTCCCACCTATTTTTGTGTTATTGTGATCTTAGATAGCCGATACAGTGGCCCTCCTCCACATCATGAATATAGCTTGTAAATAATCATAGAAAGGAGCATCTACATTTCTTCAAAGTGATACAGTAGTATAATTTGATACGTGCAAGGATTACATGGAAATTCCAAATTAATGCTTTGAACTGCAGGACTGTGAATGAAGTGTGAATGAAATGCAGTCACAGGATTCTGGATTTCAGAGGGTGAGCTTCAGACATTCGTAGACTGGTGCGACGATGTTTTGTGGCCATTGTGGAGATGTATTTGTTGTATTCGAGCTCCTCGTTTAATTCACATCTCTGGTTGGGGGATTTCCAATAAAACGAAAAGAACTACCACAATTTTAGGTGAAAGTTATCTCACTCTGCTGCTGAGAAACACTGAAGGAACGTAGGAGCTATTTACAGCACGAGAGTGCTTTTAAAAAGTGGAGAAGAAAAAAAACAGTGGTTTAACGCAGAAATAGAATGGTGAATTGCAAGGATGTCGTTCCCTCAGTTGTTGAAGGAAAGAAAAGCTTTTACTGGAACTACGACGCAGGCGCAAGAATGTCACAAACAACACGTAGGGCTTCTGAAATCGTATTGAGGAAATCTGGGAACCGGTTTGTAGGCAGCCAATGAGCTCTCACGTCACGAAACGCGAGGAACTGCAGATGGTGGAAATCATGAGCAAAACACAAAGTGCCGGAGGAATTCAACGGGCCAGGCAGCATCTGTGGAGGAAATTAACAACAGCGGCGTTTTGGGTCAGATAGGAATTATTTGATGTCATTTATACAGTCAGACAGTCTGATCAAGGGTCCCGATCCAAAACATCATCTGTGCATTCCCTCCACAAATGCTGCCTGACCTGATGAGTTGCTCCAGCACTGTGTGTCCCTCGGCTACACACTCATATCTAACCCCCACCAGCCACTCCATCACCCACTTTCTTTCCCCTCCCCCACCCATTGAACCTGTCCACCACCTACACACGCTGGATCTCCCCTCCTCCCCCCTCCCCATGTCTCACCTGCCCACGTTTGGTTCTATCCCCTTCACAGATGCTGTTCAACCTGCTGAGTTCCCCCTAGAAATTTGTTTGTTGCAACACTAATTCTTCTGCCTGACATCCTGATCAATTTCTCCCATAAATATGTTGTAGGAAAGATGTAACACAGCTGGAAGAACGCAGAGATTATTTAAGAGTCTGTTGGCTTGACTCGAGGGCCTGAGCTCCAGGCAAAGATTGGGCAGATGAGGATTTTATTTCTTGGAGCACTGGGGGCTAAGGGGGTCATCTTATAGAGGTGTATAAAATCATGAGGGGAATAGATAGGGTGAAGACATAGAGTATTTTACCCAGGGTAGGGGAATCAAGAACTAGAGGGCATATGTTTAAGGTGAGAGGGGGGGGAAGAGAGTGGAAGTTTTGTTGCCTTCCATCACAGTGAGGGGGTGTTTGGAGTCACTGTGATGGATGTTTGTGTTGGGGTCGTGTGTCCTGTGTTCTTTTCTTTTTTGCTGTGTCTTGTGACTGCTGAAATTTCGTTCGGTATTTATACCGAATGACAATAAAGTTCTGTTATTATTATTATGTTATGTTATTATTATTATTCTATGTTCTAGCTCAACTTTTTCCACACAAAGGGTGGCGAGTATATTGAACGAGCCGCCAGAGGAGGTAGTTGACTCAGGTAATGCAACAGCATTAGACAATAGACAATAGGTGCAGGAGTAGGCCATTCGGCCCTTCGAGCCAGCACCTCCATTCAATGAGATCATGGCTGATCATTCTCAATCAATACCCCGTTCCTGCCTTCTCCCCATACCCCCTGACTCCGCTATCCTTAAGAGCTCTATCTAGCTCTCTCTTGAATGCATTCAGAGAATTGGCCTCCACTGCCTTCTGAGGCAGAGAATTCCACAGATTCACAACTCTCTGACTGAAAAAGTTTTTCCTCATATCAGTTCTAAATGGCCTACCCCTTATTCTTAAACTGTGGCCCCTTGTTCTGGATTCCCCCAACATTGGGAACATGTTTCCTACCTCTAACGTGTCCAACCCCTTAATAATCTTATACGTTTCGATAAGATCTCCTCTCATCCTTCTAAATTCCAGTGTATACAAGCCTCGTCACTCCAGTCTTTTGGACCAGGGATTTGGACAGGTGTATGGATAGGAAAGGTTTAGAGTGATATCTACCAAATGCAGGCAAGTGGGACGAGCTTAGATGGGACAGCTTGGTCAGCATGGACAAGTTGGGCTGAAGGGCCGGTTTCCATACTGTATAACTGTATAAATGACAAGGAAATAATTGCTATGTGGAAGAGCTTGTGTGTCCAAGTTGGTTGCTGTATCTCCTGCAACTGTAAAACAGTGATCACACTGTAAATCTGCTTCACTGGCTGTAAACGGTCTGCAAGATCCTGGCTGTAATTCACCCAGCTGTAAACTCTCTTCTGCTCAAGATTTTCCACAAAATGGACAAAAAGTGATTTTTGACATAAATAAAGGAAACGTATTTTCAAGAGCGAGAGTTCTTGTATATACACAATGTTTTTCATAACTGCAAGAAGGCCCTCAGCAATTTACATTGAACGAAGTTAACCGTATTTGACCTTTTTGGGGGGGATTTTCAGATTGGCAGATGAGAAATCAAAATCCAAAAGCCCCAATATCTGACACAAAAGGCATCTTCTGCTGACTGTAAACATTTGTTTTATACTGCTGCAGACAACTTGCACGCTGCAAACTCCCACAAACAGCAATGTGATCATGACCAGATATTCTTTTTTTAAGGGGTAGCACGGTGGCGCAGCGGTAGAGTTGCTGCCATATAGTGCTTGCAGCGCCGGAGACCCGGGTTCGATCCTGACTACGGGTGCTGTCTGTACGGAGTTTGTACCTTCTCCACCTAACCGCGTGAGTTTTCTCAGAGATCTGCGGTTTCCTTCCACGCTCCAAAGACGTACAGGTTTGTAGGTTAGTTGACTTAGTACAAGTGCAAATTGTCCCTAGTGTGTGCAGGGCAGTGTTAATGTGCGGGGATCGCTGGTCAGTGCTGATTCAGTGGGCCGAAGGGCCTGTTTCCTCGCTGTATCTCTAAACTAAACTAAAATCAACCCACTCCTCATCTGGACACAAGGAACTGCAGGTGCTGCAATGTTGTGTAAAACACAAAGAGCTGGAATAACACAGAGGGTCAGGCAACACCACTGGCAGTAGTGGACGAGTGTGAAGAGCAGTCCTGACCTGGAGCGTCACCCTTGAGCTCCCTAGTGTTCATTACACAACACTAAATCCAGAATTGCCTTCTCCCTGGTAGCTCCAGTACAAGCAGCTCTAAGAATCCATCTCAGAGGCACTCTTCAAACTCCCTTTCCTGGGGGCCAGTGCCAACCTGATTTTCCCAGTCTACCTGCATGTTGAAATCTCCCATAACCACTGTAGCATTATCTTTGTTACCAGCCAATTTTAACTCCTGATGCAACTTGCACCCGATATTCAGGCTACTATTTGGGTGTCTGTAGATAACTTCCATTAGGGTCTTTTTACCCTTACAATTTGTCAGTTCTATCCACAATGACTCTACATCTTCTGAATCTATGTACCCCTTGCAAGGGACTGAATTTCTTTGTATACCAACAGAGCTACCCCACCCCCTCTGCCCACCTATCTGTCTTTTCGATAGGACGTATAGACCTGAATATTCAGTTCCCGGCTCTGATCCTCTTGCAAGCCACATCTCTGAAATTCCCACAACATCATACCAATTTCTATCTGGCCCTCAAGCTCACTCATTATTTCTTATACTTTGCGCATTCATATATAACACTTTTAATTCGGTATTCACCTCCCCTCTCACATTTGTTCCTATTTCACCTGACCTTATTCTCTTATCCCTTCTTGAACTTTCCGTCTCATTAATTCGGGTGTCTTTCGTAACTTTTCCTGTACTCTCTTCCCCTTTAACTCCATCCTTATACTCCCAAGGATACTCCTTATACTCCCAATTTGTCAACCCCTCCCCCCCGCTATTTAGTTTAACCCCACCCGTGTAGCACTAGCAAACCTGCCTGCCAGAATGTTGGTCCCCTTCCAGTTAAGATGTAACCCATCCCTATTGTACAGGTCACCCCAACCCCAGAAAAGATCCCAGTGGTCTATAAATCTAAATCCCTGCTCCCTGCACCAGCCACACTTTCAGATCCCTGACCAGCACAAGGTACTGGAAGCAATCCAGAGATAACCACCCTAGAAGTCCTGCTTTTCGGCCTTCTTCCTAACTCTCTAAACTCACGTTGCAGAACCTCCTTCCTCTTCCCGACGTCGTTTGTGCCTACATGCACAACCACTTCCGGCTGCTCACCTTCCCTCTCAAGGATGTCCTGAAGTTGGTCCGAGACATCTTGGACCCTGGCCCCAGGGAGGCAACATACCATCCTCGAGTCCTTTTATGCTGAGGCTGTGCCCTCTGATCCTCGACTCTCCCACAAGTGGAAACATTCTCTCCAAATCTCCTCTATCTAGTCCTTTCATCTATGATCGCTCGATTACGTTGGCATCCACCCCTTGATGAAAAATCCGCTACCTGAACTGAATCCGCATTTCACTCCTCATGAGGATTGACAAGCCAACACACCCGAGGCCAATATGTCCTTGACTCAATGCCTCCCTCAGCATGACATCAACCTTTCGACAACCAACGTTGTCTGGCAGGACATCAATTATGTCAATTTCTACTAAACCTCTGACCTGCCATGGCCCTGAAGTTCAGCCAATTCTATTTTTAAAAGTGTTGATGAAAAACGCTAGAGGCATTGGCTCTGATTAAGCCATCACCGCACCGTTGAGCTGCAATATGTTTCCGTGAGGAATGTCAAAAAACAGCCACTTTCCAAATGTTAGTATCACTGCCCACTTAACCATTCATTCAGTGGTGCTATCTGAACAAAACAAACACACTTAAGATGAAACATTAAAAAGATTAACTATCACTGCATTCTGGAATGAAATTGGCTTTGGCTGAATATTGTAAATTGGATAATCAAAGGGTGTTTTATGGTTGCACTACAGTTCAGCTTTGAACATCCTGTTGTAAATTTTCTGCCTGATCTTTTAAATTGGCAATTGCTTATTTGGTGCATTTTCACATTGAGTGGAGGAAAGGATTACAGATGCTGGTTTACACCGAAGATAAACACAAAAAACTGGAGTACCTCAGCGGGTCAGACGATATCTCTGGAGAAAAGGAATAGGTGACTTTTCTGGTCGAGAAGGGTCTCGACCTGAAACGTCATCTATTCCTTTTCTGCTATCTAACCCGCTAGGTTGCTCCAGCTTTTTATATCTATCTTCACATTGAGCGAGGCAGCTTCACTTGACTCAAGTTGTGTTCATTCTACTTATCGAACTAGCAGGGCGTGCAGCGTAGGTTTACTAGGTTAATTCCCGGAATGGCGGGACTATCGTATGTTGAAAGACTGGATCGACTAGGCTTGAATACACTGGAATTTAGAAGGATGGGAGGAGATCTTATCGAAACGTATAAGATTATTAAGGGGTTGGACACGTTAGAGGCAGGAAACATGTTCCCAATGTTTGGGGAGTCCAGAACAAGGGGCCACAGTTTAAGAATAAGGGGTAGGCCATTTAGAACTGAGATGAGGAAAAACTTTTTCAGTCAGAGAGTTGTGAATCTGTGGAATTCTCTGCCTCAGAAGGCAGTGGAGGCCAATTCTCTGAATGCATTCAAGAGAGAGCTAGATAGAGCTCTTAAGGATAGCGGAGTCAGGGGGTATGGGGAGAAGGCAGGAACGGGGTATTGATTGAGAATGATCTGCCATGATCACATTGAATGGCGGTGCTGGCTCAGAAAGCCAAATGGCCTCCTCCTGCACCTATTGTCTATTGTCTATAGCAGGCAGGAAGTCATAGGCAAGGAAAGAGATAGATAGATTCTTGATTAGTACGGGTGTCAGGGGTTATGGGAAGAAGGCAGGAGAATGGGGTTGAGGAGGAAAGATCGATCAGCCATGATTGAATGGCAGAGTAGACTTGATGGGCCGAAAGGCCTAATTCTACTCCTATCACTGGTGAACATGAAACTGTAATGGGTTACGTACAATGACAACTAGAAAAATAGAAAGGATGAAACACTTTGAAAGATGAAGAGCCACATACGAAGAAAAAGTCAGTATTTTAAATCGTGCCTTCCACAAATCCAAAACATTCCAAAGAAACTTGCAGCCAATTAAGTTCACCTCACCTTCTGACTTTGTGATGTTTTGTACGTCCCAGTCCTCTGACCCTACAATGTTTCCCATTCTTTGATTCTCTGATCGTCTAAGAATTTCACTGTCCTGTACATGTGACAATAAAATACTTTTTACTGTGATTGTTCTGTTCAGTTTCGCTGACCCTTTACAGGGAATGGGGTAAAATGGATCACATGCCTGCAGAGGAGATTAGATTAACATTCAGCATGGACATTTGTGGGACAAAGGGCCTGGTCCTATGCTGTACTGTTATATATTCAATAGACAATAGGTGCAGGAGGGGGCCATTCGGCCCTTCGAGCCAGCACCGCCATTCAATGTGATCTTGGCTGATCATTCTCAATCAGTACCCCGTTCCTGCCTTCTCCCCATACCCCCTGACTCCGCTATCCTTAAGAGCTCTATCTAGCTCTCTCTTGAATGCATTCAGAGAACTGGCCTCCACTGCCTTCTGAGGTAGAGAATTCCACAGATTCACAACTCTCTGACTGAAAAGGTTTTTCCTCATCTCAGTTCGAAATGGTCTACCCCTTATTCTTAAACTGTGGCCCCTTGTTCTGGACTCCCCCAACATTGGGAACATGTTTCCTGCCTCTAACGTGTCCAACCCCTTAATAAACTTATACGTTTCGATAAGATCCCCTCTCATCCTTCTAAATTCCAGTGTATACAAGCCTAGTCGCTCCTGTCTTTCAACATATGACAGTCCCGCCATTCCGGGAATTAACCTAGTAAACCTACGCTGCACGCCCTCAATAGCAAGAATATCCTTCCTCAAACTTGGAGACCAAAACTGCACACAGTACTCCAGGTGCGGTCTCACTAGGGCCCTGTAGAACTGCAGAAGGACCTCTTTGCTCCTATACTCAACTCCTCTTGTTATGAAGGCCAACATTCCATTGGCTTTCTTCACTGCCTGCTGTGCTTCCTTTCAGTGACTGATGCACTAGGACACCCAGATTCCGGAATATTCAGATTCCATGCCCACCGAATCAGTGTTGCTCCAGGTTCCCCAATCCTCTAACTCCAAGTCTCTGTCACTGCTTTTCCATCTGGAACCCAATCCTTCTGTCAGATGCTGCCGCCGTCCCTTTGCCTACTACCCATGCACCTGCTCACTGGAACAACAGGCTGCTCCCTGTACTAGAATCTCCAGACAACCAACCTTTGAAAGATTTTAAAAATAAGACGAAGCTGGAGTAACTCAGCGGGTCAGGCTGCGTTTCTGGAGGACGTGGACAGGCAACGTTTTGGGTTAAGTCCCTACTTCAGACTAATTGTCGTGGAGGGAGGGAAGAAAGCAGGAGGAGAGTCAGGGGCAGTACAAGCCAGGCAAGTGATAGGTGGATAGAGCCGAGGGTATGCTTGGCAGATGGGTGGAAAAAGGACAGAGGGAGAAAAAAACAAAAAGATGCAAGATAAGGTGAGAAGAGGCATGAAACGTAAAACCAGGAGTAGGGATTTAGGTGGAAGGGGATGGGGAGGGGGGGGTAAAAAAAAGCGGGTTATTTTCATTGTGTTCACTATACAATTCAGCTTTTGCAAATTTAAGCAAAATAACTGTTCAAACACAAGAGAAACCTTGAAACATGTAGCAATAATTTAGCCGAGAGGTTCAGGTAGATTTTTGATATCAGATATTTGTTTGTTTCATATTAACCACACCTGCCAGGTTACCGTGCAGTACAAGTACTTGAGTTTCTTTGCTTGTGGCTTAGCTGCAGCCCTTGTGCCTGCCTGCCTGCCTGCCTGGTTGAGGGTTTAAGACCCACTTGATCACAAAATCCAGCTTGCTGTTATTTCCTCCTTTGCAGCCCTTGAGGTTGAGCTCAGATGGAGCTCAACAAATGTTACAATAGACAATAGGTGCAGGAGGAGGCCATTCGGCCCTTCGAGCCAGCACCGCCATTCAATGTGATCATGGCTGATCATTCTCAATCAGTTCCCCGTTCCTGCCTTCTCCCCATACCCCCTGGCTCCGCTATCCTTAAGAGCTCTATCTAGCTCTCTCTTGAATGCATTCAGAGAATTGGCCTCCACTGCCTTCTGAGGCAGAGAATTCCACAGATTCACAACTCTCTGCCTGAAAAAGTTTTTCCTCATCTCATTTCTAAACAGACTGGTTTGTTTCCACACAAGGTCAACTTCAGATCTTTTATTAATATCTGTTAACCTTTGTAAGCTGCACACCAACAATTAGGTTGAGAACATACAAGGCACAGAGGCATAGAGCATAGAAACAGGCCCTTTGGCCCAATTTACCCAAGCCGACAAAGATGCCCCATCTACGCTTGTCCCACCTTTGCCCACACTTGGTCCATAACCCTTTAAACTGGGATAGCTGGTTCACACCGAATATAAACACAAAAAGCTGGAGGTCAGGTCGCATCTCTTGAGAAAAGGAAAAGGGGACATTTCGGGTCGAGAACCTTCTTCAGACTGAGAGTCAGGGAAGAGCGGAACGATAGATATGAAAAGGTACATAGAAAAAAAATGAAAGTTACGCAAAAGGACAAATCAAAGCCAGCAACGATGACCAAGGAAAGGTGGAGCCCATAATGGTCCATTGTTGGCTGTGGAGAAGGTGTTAACAAGTAATACAAACGGAGAGCTAAGGATGTTCACATCACTACATGTTCACATCAAGAGGCAAGGAGGCAGATACATCTTTAAACGTCTTAGGCAAATGTGTAATAATGGACAAAGATTGGAGAGAACGCCTGAAGAAGGGTCTCGACTAGAAACGTCACCCATTGCTCCTCTCCAGAGATGCTGCCTGTCCCATTGAGTTACTCCAGCATTTTGTGTCTATCTTCGTTGAACAGAAGCCCACCAGGTACTTTGCTCCATTATTTAACCACGCCTGACCTCCATTCCACCATCAACCCATCCCTGTCGATTCACCCATAACATGCTCTATACTTTTCCACAGCTTTTCACGGGCACTTATTGCCTTCCTGTTCAGACAAGAAACTTTTTGGGGCAAAAACACCTAATCCTGTTTTTCTCTCTCTAAAAAGATACCAGATCTTCAATGTGTCTTCTTGCAGTTTTGATCTGCTTCCATCAAAAAGGGAGAGGTTTCACATATTTTAAAAAGGTCAGAAGTGTTATTTCAATATTACATTATTCTGCATAAAGCATCAGTGATTATGTTGAAAGCAGTTACAATATTAAGCAATATGTGGAATTTTTCATAATGGCAAAGAGATCTCTGCTGCCTAAAGACAGATTTGACGTCTTAAATAAATTGTGCACAGATTTGCAGCTGTTGTTAAGATTGTTCCTTTAATGCCTTTTCTGCATTGAATGCAAGGCTATGATAAATGAATTTAATCTCTTACTCAATCTGCAGGAAGTCCAGTGCACACATTATAAAGGGAAGTAATCAGTGATAAAATAGAAAACACATTTCAGAAAAGATGCGTTATTTCTGGGAAATCCATAAAAACAGTGTGACAGATAGTCTCAGATTTAAATCATCGCTGCATTTCATATACGTCTGTCACCCCTGCTCAAGTCAAATTTTCCAAAACAGCAAGAAGAAAGCAATGTGCCCTTGGCCTGCAGATAGTTACCATCTTCACTGGTTCCTCGGTTAGGGTAACCCACGAGTACAGATACCCTGGACTGTAAAGTTGGGTTAGATGTTAGCCAAACAGACGGCTAACTAAACATGGCCTTCATACCCTCCCAAGTGGGGGAGAAGGCCATGTTTCAAATATTATTTTGGAAAAAAAGAATTCTTCCGGCACCTTTGTACATATTTATGGCTTACCCAATATCTGATTATCGGTCTTTTATTATATTATCTTTTATGGGAGATGGCTTGTGCAAATTTCAAAAGTATTTCATCAGGCAACTGAACCATCCTACTAGCAACTAGAGAGCAGACCTGAGCTACCATCTACCTCATTGGAGACCCGCAGACTATCTTTGATCGGACTTTACTGGCTTTATCTTGGATTAAACGTTATTCACGATGGTCCCTTCATCGTGTGCCTGTACACAGTGGATGGATGGCTCAATTGTAATCATGTACAGTCTTTCCGTTGACTGGTTAGCAGGCAACAAAAGCTTTTCACTGTACCTCAGTACATGTGATAACAAACTAATGACCATGCCAATTTTGGATGCCATGTGGTTGTAAAACATGCCACAGAAATCTAATTTTTAATTTTTTTTTTGCATATCTTTTCATTTCCAAAGGCCATCACCTCTCAGATTCTCTCTCGATTCCTGTTTGGTGTCTCCTGCCCATTTTCAGCAAGGCCATGGTACTGTATTAAAGCTGCTGGATTGAAAGCTTTTTGTTGTATCATAGTAGAGATGGGGATCGTCTCTGAAAGCACCAAGGAAGTCAGATGGTATGCTTCTGGTCTACAAATATAGTAAATAGGTGCAGGAGTAGGCCGCTCGGAATGCAGTAAGGCGCAAAGTGTGCCATTAATACCATTAATGCAGCATCAGCTGTTACTGTGCCAAAAATACGGGTTCAGCAATGGGAAAAATAAGACACTAATTGAAAATTGCACTTTGCTGTGCGATGGATTTGCAGATTGTTGGGGAAGGAAATGGCTTCACGTGGTACAGTTTCCTCCTCAGGCAAGTGCAACAGTGAAACTACTAAACTATTTTATGCGTGCATCAGAAAAATCTTGGCTGAAATAATTAATTTTGATCCATGCTTACATCTTGCTTTGCTGATTATTTTCACAGTCAGTACATAGTCGTAAGGTGTACAAACTCCACAAACACGCTGAACTGGACTCATTGCCAAAATTAACGTTCAGCAGGTTTTCTTTAAAGTGAGCCAATGCCACTTCAACCCTTTAAGCAAAAGACTTATTATTGTAAAGGGTTCAAAGAACACCCAGTTAAATAGAAAATTAATGTTGATGGAGAAAAAAAAGGAAGGGCAGTCTTACTAAAAAAATATTTGTAAAATAAGATGTCAGAGAAAGCCACTACAGATAAACTATATACAAAAGAGCCTGATGAAATACAGCGCACACCTCCTGGAATGTACCTCGCAGTGTGTGACATTCAACACTTTTGAAGTTCAATAAAATAAGCAGAGGAATGAACAGTTGAAAATACATTTAAAATTAGCCTGTTGCTTGAGGGAGAAATAACATCTAGCCCAGCAAGAAAAAATAATTTCCTCTTCTTCAAGAAGTTGTACAAGGCGTTGGTGAGGCTGCATTTAGAGTATTGTGCGTAGTTTTGGTCACCATGCGCAAAGGAAGGATATCATCCAGCTGGAAACAGTGTAGAGAAGATTTACAAGGATGTTGCCAGGACTTATCAGGTCGGCAGGGACACGCCTTCAAGGCCGGCAGAGACATGCCTTCAAGGCCGGCAGAGACATGCCTTCAAGGCCGGCAGAGACATGCCTTCAAGGCCGGCAGAGACATGCCTTCAAGGCCGGCAGAGACATGCCTTCAAGGCCAGCAGAGACATGCCTTCAAGGCCGGCAGATGAACGGCAGTTGAAGAATGGACTGCGGGGATTGGCTGCAGAAAGATAAACCCTTGGTGATTTTTTTTCATTGTTTTTCAGTGTGGGACAATTAAAAACCGGCCAGGGCCAACCTGCAACACTTACCTTCAAGGTCAGCAGTTGAAGGAGCAAGTGCGGGGATTGGCTGCAGAATCGTAAACCCTTGGTAAGTTTTTACACTGCTTTTCAGTGCGGGCCATTTAAAACCCAGTCAGGGCCAGTCTGCAACACTTAACGTCAAGGTCAGCCGTTGAAGAGAGCGAGTGGGGGAATTGACTGCAAAATCTAAACTAATTAATTAGTTAATTGATCAGCAAATAAAAGTAGGGCTTGTTGTAGGGGAGCAGTGTTGTTGAAGTGAAGTGCCTTGGGAGGCAAAGTGTGAATCTTTGGCTCAAGAGTCTTTGGCAAGGAGGCTGAGGCAAGGAGACTGCACCTGAATTGGTTTTGCGTGTGTCCAATATTTTTTTAGAGATACAGCACGGAAACAGGCCCTTCGGCCCACCGTGTCCGCGCCGCCCAGCGATCAGCGCCCAAGGTGTCCCCCAAGGCTCAGTCCTTGGCCCCCTCCTCTTCATCCTCTACCTGTTCCCCCTTGGTCAATTAATCCACCGTCATGGTCTCAACTTCCACTGCTTCGCCGATGATATCCAGCTCCTCATCTCCACCAAGTCAATCTCCACCACCACACACTCTACACTGACAAACTGCATCACTGAAATAAAATCTTGGCTTCAATCAAATTTCCTCAAACTCAACTGCAACAAATCTGAAATCATCATCATTGGTCCAAAAACGCTCACCAAATCCACCCAAAACTTCATCCTCAATATTGATGGTCTCCCAGTATCCACCTCCCCTCACATCCGGAATCTTGGAATCATCTTTGATCAAACCCTCTCCTTCGACAAACACATCAAACACATCACAAAGACAGCCTTCTTCCACCTCAAAAACATTGCCCGTCTCCGTCCATGCCTCTCCTCCACAGCTGCAGAAACCCTCATCCACGCCTTCATCACCTCCCGTCTGGACTACTGCAACAGCCTCCTCTATGGCGCACCCTCAAAAATCATCAGTAAACTTCAATACATTCAAAACTCCGCTGCCCGTCTACTCACCCACACCCCGAACCGTGACCATATCACCCCCGTCCTTTACAAACTCCACTGGCTCCCCATCCCCCAGAGAATTCAGTACAAAATCCTCCTCATGACCTACAAAGCCCTCCATAACCTGGCCCCATCCTACCTGACCGACCTCCTCCACAGGCACACTCCCACCTGCACCCTCCGCTCTGCTGCTGCCAATCTCCTATCCCCCCACATCCGGACCAAACTCAGATCCTGGGGGGACAGGGCTTTCTCCATCGCTGCTCCCACCCTATGGAACTCACTACCCCAAACCGTCAGAGACTCCTCCACACTCACCACATTCAAAACATCACTGAAGTCTCACCTGTTCAGTACTGCCTTCAACCACTGAAGGTCACCTCACCTTCTGTCTCCTTTCTCTGTTCGTTTACTTATTTATCTATTTATTCACTTCCCTATGTTCTCTAAATCCCTGTAAAGCGTCTTTGAGTATATGAAAAGCGCTATAAAAATGTAATGCATTATTATTATTATTATTATTAACACTATCCTACACACACTAGCGACCATTTGTACAATTACCCAGTCAATTAACCTACATACCTGTACGTCTTTGGAGTGTGGGAGGAAACCGAAGATCTCGGAGTAAACCCACGCAGGTCACGGGGAGAACGTACAAACTCCATACAGACGGCGCCCGTAGTCAGGATCGAACCTGAGTCTCCGGCGCTGCATTCGCTGTAAGGCAGCAACTCTACCGCTGCGCCACCGTGCCGCCGTGACGTATTGCAGTGCAGGAGGAGGCTATCGGCAGCAGAGAAGGGAATAGGTTTCACTCAACTCTGAGTGTGTCTCATTTGTGATTTGTCCACTGAAGGTATGGCAGGCAAGTTGTCACAGTGTCTCTCCTGCAGGATGTGGGGAGTCAGGGACACTGCTGGTGCTTCTGACAACTACAACTGCAGAAATTGTGTCCAGGTGCAGTTCCTGAAGTCCAGGTGCAGGACCTACAGTGTGTTGGGGAACTGGAGCAGCAGCTGGATGACCTCAGCACCATCCTGGGAAACAAGAGTTTCCTGGACAGGACAGGACCTACAGTGAGGTTGTCACACCGAGGATACAGGAAGAGCCAAGGTGGGTGACAATGAGGAAGAGCAGTAAACATGGAGTGGTGGAGCCCCCGGTGGCTGGACCTATTAAAAACAGGTACACCCTCTTGGGAACTGTCGGAGCGGAAGGCACGACAAGATTGAGTGGCAGCCGAGGCTGTGACTCCAACCCTGGTGCTGACGCTCAACGTGGAAGAGTGACACCAGGCAGAACCATAATGCTGGGGGACTCGAGAGTCAGAGGTGCGGACAGGAGATTCTGCGGCAACAGGCGAGACTCCAGGATGGGGGGTTGCCTCCCTGGTGCCAGGGTCCATGATGTCTCGGAGCGGCCGCACGGCATCCTCAAGAGCGAGGGGGAGCAGACGGAGGTTGTTGTGCATGTTGGCACACTTGATATAGGTAGGAAGAGGAAGGAGGTTCTGCAGCACGAGTTTAGGAAATTGGGTAGAAGACTGAAAAGTAGGACCTGCAGGGTAGTGATCGCAGGATTGCTTCCAGTACCTTGTGCTAGTGAGGGTAAGAATGGGAAGATAACGGAAAAGAATGTGTGGCTGAGGAGTTGGTGCAGGGGGGGCAGGGATTTAGATTTCTGGATCATTGGGATCTCGTCTGGGGCAGGGGTGACCTGTACAAAAGGGATGGGTTGCACCTTAACTGGGAAGGGACCAAAATCCTAGCGGGCAGGTTTGCTAATTGTCTCAATTATATATTCTGGCAGCGTGTTCCATATAACCACCACCCTCTGAATGGAAAACGTTGCCCCTCAGGTTACCATTAAATCTTGCCCCTCTCACCTTAAACCCAGTTCCTCCAGTTTTATGATTCCCCTACCCAAGATAAAAGACTGTGTGTAATTACTCTATTAGAAGAAACACCTTAATTCTTTTCTCTCCACAACACACCCTACCTTAAGTCATTTTCTCATTGCAGCTATCCAAAACGTCAAACCAACCAAGAATTGCAGAAACAACAAAATATTAATGTGCACGAGTTCCAAAGTGGCACAGACAACAGAACAATCCTCGTACATTTAACTGATGAGCATTTCTCCCTCCCACTCTGCCATCCAGGTCACAGATCCAGGTCACGGGTTGCAGCTTGTGTGGACGGAGGCAGAACTGCTGAGGGCTTTGTGAAGAACAGCGTGGATGTAAAAACGGGAAATAAATAGAGAAGTGAAGTTTACTAATGCGAGGAGCTGCATCAGCAAATAGACATGTCACCGCAATGTAACAACTCCTGCATAGTGATCAAAACACATTTTCTCCATCTCCCTGAATTCCACAGTAGATAAAGGATATATCGCTGGATAACACCAGCTGTGGTGAAATAAGGCCCATCATGTCTATTCTGCCATTCAATCATGGCTGATCTATCTCCCCCTCTCAACCCCATTCTCCTGCCTTCTGGCCATAACCTCGGCGATCGTTTTGCTGAACACCTCCGCTCAGTCCGCCTTAACCCACCTGATCTCCCGGTTGCTCAGCACTAACTCCCCCTCCCATTCCCAATCTGACCTTTCTGTCCTGGGCCACCTCCATTGTCAGAGTGAGGCCCAGCGCAAATTGAAGGAACAGCACCTCATATTTCACTTGGGTAGCTTACGCCCCAGCAGTATGAACATTGACCTCTCTAACTTCAGAAGCTAGAAGTTATCCCTTCTAGGGGCTAAGATAGGGCCCCTATATTAGGGCTTGCATTCCCCTAAAGCAAGCGGAAATAGCCTTACTTTCCCTCTTTCTCCATCTCCTCCCCCTTTTCAGTTCTCCCATTAGTCTCACCGTCTCCGACAACATTCTATCTCTGTCCCGCCCACTCCCCTGACATCAGTCTGAAGAAGGGTCTCGACCCGAAACGTCACCCATTCCTTCTCTCCAGAGATGCTGCCTGTCCCACTGAGTTACTCCAGCATTTTGTGTCTACCTTTGATTTAAACTAGCATCTGCAGTTCTTTCCTGTACATCTTGTTCCACAAAGCAATCAGCCAGTCATTTGCATTTGATCTTTCAGCAAGGAGTCCACATTGTAATCACTGAAAATATATTGGATTAGAGATTGTATATAGGAATCAGCTGAAAGGACCGCTTAGGACCATGGAAGGTGGGAAGGGATGAGATAAAAGAGCAAGTTTTTTTATCAACTATTGTTTTCAACCGATTTAAAAAAATGTAATTTAAGGAGTACTGCCTTCGTATTTTCAGTTCTACCTGTGGTAGCAAGCAAGACTTTATATTATTGCATCTTTTATTACAGATTCCAATATTCTCTCCACTGCAGATGTTAGATTAACTGCTCAGCAGGTCCCTGCTTTCTCTTTCCTTCCTTTCTCAAGTAGTGGGATCACGTTTACAACCTTCCGAGTCCCAGGAAAAATTCCGGGATCAATATAATTATGGAAGATGTTGTTCACTGTCTCAAAAGGTCATAAGTGATAGGTGTCGAATTAGGCCATTCAGCCCATCGAGTCTACTCCTCCATTCAATCATGGCTGATCTATCTCTCCTGATCAGTCTGAAGTAGGGTCTCGACCCGAAACGTCACCCATTTCTTCTCTCCTGAGATGCTGCCTGACCTGCTGAGTTACTCCAGCATTTTGTGAATAAATACCTTCGATTTGTACCAGCATCTGCAGTTATTTTCTTATACTATACATCTCTCCCTCCTGACCCAATTCTCCTGCCTTTTCCCCATAATCTCTGACACATGTACTAATCATGAATATATCTACCTCTGTCTTAAAAATATCCACTGAATTGGCCTCTACAGCCTTCTGTGGCAAAGAATTCCACAGATTCACCACCCTCTGACTAAAGAAATTTCTCCTCATCTCCTTCCTAAAAGAACGTCCTTTAATTCTGAGGCTGTGATCTCTGATCCTAGACTCTCCCACTAGTGGAAACATCCTCTCTCATCCACTCTATCCAAGCCTTTCACTATTCTGTATGTTGCAACGAGGTCCCCCCTCATGCTTCTAAACTCCAGCAAGTACAGGCCCAGTGCCAACAAAGGCTTTTCATAGGTTAGCCTACTCATTCCTGGGATCATTCGTGTAAACCTCCTCTGGACCCTCTCCAGAGCCAGCACATCCCTCCTTAGATATGGGGTCCAAAATTGCTCACAATCTCAATAGCCATCTCTTTCAAAACACTGCATATGTTTTAGTCTCCTCAACTTCTCTAATGCTTTCGTTATGAATAGTTATTTCATTTAGTTCCTCATTCTTGCTGGACCCTTGGTTCACCAATATCTCTTGCTGACTTGCTCCATGACGATAAACAGAATCACAGGTTACTTCCTCTGCCATTTCCTTATTATTAATTATGAATTCTCCCATCTGATGGTCAGGGTTTTACATTGGTCCTTGCTAATCTCTTCCTTTTTATATTCCTATACATGCTCCAACAGTCCAAACATACATTGGTACAGCACAGGAACAGGTTCTTTGGTCCACAATGTCTGCCAAACACCATGCCAAGATAAACTGATCTCATCTGCTTAAACGTGATCTATATATATATTTTTTAGAGATACAGTGTGGAAACAGGCCCTTCGGCCCACCGAATCCGCGCCGCCCAGCGATCCCCGCACATTAACACTATCCTACACACACTAGGGACAATTTTTACATTTACCCAGTCAATTAACCTACATACCTGCGCATCTTTGGAGTGTGGGAGGAAACCGAAGATCTTGGAGAAAACCCACGCAGGTCACGGGGAGAACGTACAAACTCCGTACAGACGGCGCCCATAGTCAGGATCGAACCCGAGTCTCCGGCGCTGCATTCGCTGTAAGGCAGCAACTCTACCGCTGCGCCACCGTGCCGCTGGGAATATATCCCTGCATTCCCCACATTTACACATGCCTAGACATTTGCAGACCAATTGGCTGGACATTTAAGGACACCTTCAACCATTCACTCTGGTGTAAGAGGTTCCTACCTCCTTCATAGGAGCATCGTTTTGTACTGGTACCAAGAGGAGCATGATGTCCTGCCTCAATGAGTATCACATAGTAGCAACACCCGTAATGAAGTCCTTTGAGAGGTTGGTTATGGTGTGAATCAACTCCTACCACACAAATGGCCTGGGTCTGCTACAGTTTGCCTATCACTAAAACAGGTCAACAGCAGATGCTATCTCACTGGTACTCCACTCTGCTCTGGATCATCTAGATAACAGGAACACTTGCATCAGGCTGCTGTTCATTAACTTCAGCTCAATGTTTAACTTTGTCATCCCCTCCAAACTTCACCAAGCTCCAATACCTTGGCATCTGTATCTCCCTTTGCAAGTTGGTCCTTGTCTTCCTCATCAGCTGACCTCAATCAGTGTGGATCGGTGAGAACATCTCCTCCTCACTGACGTTCAAAGGTGCATTACAAGGCTGCCCCTACTCTCCTCTCTTTACACCCATGACTGTGAGATGACGCACAGCTCCAATTGCATCTATAAATTCACCGATGCTAGCACCACGGTTGACAAATCACAAGAGGTCTTGGGTCAATGTGAAAGAGAGAGAGAAAACAGATGATGGAGTGGTGTCATAACAACAACCTCACGCTCAACTGCTTCAAGACCAAGGAACTAATCGAGGACCTCAGAAGGGGATGTCAGGAAACCACGCACCAGTTTTTATTTTTGGGTCAGCAAAGGATAGCTCCAAATTCCTGGGCCTGAACATCTCGATGACCTGTCCTGGGCTCAGCACAGAGATGTAATGGTGTCAGGGGTTATGGGAAGAAGGCAGGAGAATGGGGTTGAGCGGGAAAGATAGATTAGCCACGATTGAATGGCAGAGTAGACTTGATGGGCCGAATGGCCCAATTCCGTTCCTATAACTTATGAACTAATCACAAAGAAGGCGCACCAGTGCCTCTACTTTCTTAAAAGTTTCACGGGATTCTGCATGTCACTGAATATTCTAATCAATTTCGATATACAGAAACTCCCCGACTTGCATTATAGGCAACGTGCGTAAACTCACACTTACAGAAGAAATTCTTGCTGCCCACTGATGCCCACGTGGTCTGGCATCAAACAGCAACTTCACTCGTGCGCAGTAGCACTTCCGTTTCTGACTTGCGTAAAATGCGACTTACGCAAGAATCTACGGGACGCAAGCCTAACGCTAGTCGGGAGCGTCTGTACTGTAGAAATTATCCTGACTGGTTGCACGATGGTTTGCTACAACAATTCCATGTCTTCCCAATTACACCTGCATTGTGATTATGGAGAGTGACCAGTGTCATTATCCCCTTAGACGGTAATTCCACCCTTCTTGAAAATTGCTAATTAATACAATACAACTGCTTCTGGTGGAACCATCGTTCAGAAAGCTCCACAACAACAGTCGCGTTCATCTCTTCAAGTCTTTCTGCTATGTAATTACATTCTGATCAGAATCTTAACTTCATCCATTTTCTCGGTTTTGGACTCTTTAAGATCTTTGCTGAACAAACATTAACTTCAACTAGTTTCAGTTGTGAAACTTCCCATTGATCACCAGCCTCATCAGCTTGTGCCACATTTCACAAACTCAATATCCTTCTACGATTCTTTTAACCTCAGTACAAGAACTCTTCTGGTGCCTTCCAACTCAAATAATCAAATCCAATAAGTAGTATAAGAAAATAACTGCAGATGCTGGTACAAATCGAAGGTATTTATTCACAAAATGCTGGAGTAACTCAGCAGGTCAGGCAGCATCTCGGGAGAGAAGGAATGGGTGACGTTTCGGGCCGAGACCCTTCTTCAGACTGATGTCAGGGGGGCGGGACAAAGGAAGGATATAGGTGGAGACAGGAAGATAGAGGGAGATCTGGGAAGGAGGAGTGGAAGAGAGGGACAGAGGAACTTTCAATAATTCAATAAAGGAAAATTCAATAAGTAACTCAGCGGTACAGGCAGCATCTCTGGAGAGAAGGAATGGGTGACGTTTTGGGTTGAGACCCTTCTTCAGACTACGATTGCAGTTGGGATGGAGTCTGCCTGATAGATTACAACTTGGGGTGCAGATAAAGGGTGAGATAAGTAAGTTCTGCAATGACTACATATTGGGCCTGGGAAAAGGCATTGGGTAGATGGCAAAGGGTTATTGAAATAAGGGCCATGATTTGACCCAGGGGCTTGTGAGTCAGTACGAGATCAGGAGGCTTAGAGGGATGAATGAGGCCTATTTTAAAGGGGGTTCATTTCAGCAAAGAGGTAACTGAGAGTACCCAGGACAACTTGGTCAAATTGCTTCCACAATAATCTCAAAGGAGCAGTGCACAAGGAATGATGCTACCCTATGCACAACTGATGGTGGGAAGTGAGTCAGTCACTCAAGAGTGGACCATTCTGGGAAGTGCTTGGTTGAATCCCCAAAGTCACCGTCATATTCAAATTACATAAACCTGAAAACAAATGTGATCAGAAATCTGGGCCAATTTTGATTTTGCTCAGGGCAAAGTCTCTGAAGAAATATTTGACTAGTGGTTTTGGCATTCCTTTCCTTTTAAAGCATCTCTCAATTAAATGAGATTCTGAGAGAAATTATACGTTGTCTAATAAAGGAGAATAGAGGGATGTGGATCGCGTGTGGGCGGAGGAAATTAACATACCCTGGCATCATGTTCGGCACATACATTGTAGGCCAAAGGGCCTGTTCCTGTGCTGCACTATTTGATGTTCTAAATTAAACCATTCCTTGATAACCATGTCATTGTTTTCATCCAATTTGTAATTTGCCAACAGCAGTTGTCAGGTGGCATCAGTGGTCATGATGCATCTTGCTTCTGAGGTACACAACACACAATTCCTGTTACAATAAATCAGGAAGGAATGATTGTTGCCGTGAAATAGCAAGATTAAGGTTGGGATAAGCTTGTTTTTACTAGACTCACCAACACACCAGAATCTCCAGTGACCGAACACTATGGAATCATGCAAAACATCTACACTCATATCTCATTTAGATTTTTTTTATTTTTAGATTTTAGAGATACCATTTATATGATTGGTTACTTAGTTTTCTGCTGGATTCAGACCTGATAATCTTGTGTCGGGTAAAAAACACACCAATAAAAGCACATTATCTCATCTCCCAACCCAAAGCGTCATCTAACCATGTTCGCCAGAGGTACTGCCTGACTTGCTGAGTTACTCCAGCACTTTGTGCCTTTTAGTTTATATATGTCACCATCTGATAAACTGCAGACTGCTTTAGATTATACTTTGGTCAGGATTCATGCTCTGTCCCCTGAGGTAGAAGCCAGTGGGTTCAACTTTCCACACCAGAGACGTGAACACAGTCAACTCTGACTACATAACCATCAGAAAATATCAGAATGTGTACCACAGGATACAGTGGGAATTGTCAATGGCGTCTCACTTCTAGATAAGACATGAACCAGAGGGAAGTAAATGGGAAACCAGCATGAGATATGATCCTACCTGTTTTCCAGTGGCTAGCACAATTAGGTCAGCATTATCCAAAGAGGTACAGGTATGTAGGTTAATTGGCTGGGCAAATGTAAAAATTGTCCCTAGTGTGTGTAGGATAGTGTTAATGTGTAGGGACCGCTGGGCGGCGCGGACCCGGTGGGCCAAAGGGCCTGTTTCCGCGCTGTATCTCTAAAAATAAAGATGTCAAGCTGATCGCTTAGAATTATTCCTTGTGATTTTCCAATACCTAACATTTTTAACCATCCGAGGTAAACTACCCTCCATTGATCATGGTTACACTGCGTGCAAACAGGCCCTTCAGACAAATCTGCCCACACGGACCAACTTGTCCCATCTACACTAGTCCCACCTGCCAGCCTTTAGCCCATATATCCCTCTAAACCTGTCCTATCTATGTTGTGTAGGAAGGAACTGCAGATGCTCGTTTAAACTGAAGATAGACATAAAATGCTGGAGTAGACTTCTTCAGATTGAAGAAGGGTCTCGATCCGAAACGTCACCCAATCCTTCTCTCCAGAGATGCTGCCTGTCCCGCAGAGTTACTCCAGCGTTTTGTGTCTATCTTCTATCTATGTACCCGTCTAAATGTTTCTTAAACATCGCGATAGTACCTGTATGTTGCAATAGTACCTGCAAAGGTAGGTAGATCAGACGTAGAAGAATACATAGACAAGGATGTTTTACTCAATGACTTTGTCACAGGAAACTCCGTTGGAGACAGATCCTGGCAGAGAAATTAAGTAAAACTGCAATGCTACAAGTTAAAAAATGATTTATTCACAAAATGCTGGAGTAACTCAGCAGGTCAGGCAGCATCTCGGGAGAGAAGGAATGGGTGACGTTTCGGGTCGAGACCCTTCTTCAGACCCTTCCTTCTCTCCCGAGATGCTGCCTGACCTGCTGAGTTACTCCAGCATTTTGTGAATAAATCGATTTGTATCAGCATCTGCAGTTATTTTCTTATGTTAAAAAATGAGATGGTTAACGATCTATTAGCAAAATGCGTAATTTGTCCCTTCCCTCACTACCTATTTTCTGGAAGTGAACAGATTCTGTTAATACAACTTGTCACTCCCAAGATTGGAAATATCTGTCCTTTGCACATTTTCAAGAAACCAATTAACCTTTAAAAACAGAGTTAGAAGTTTTGTACTCAGAACAATTCAAAACTCTACAGATTCTTTATGTTCATATCTAATTATTCCAAACACAATATTTGCTAATGACTAATTTCAGCAGAGATTTTACAGACTAATCAGAGGATTTTAAGATAGCAAATAAGAACATATTTCCCCTGGTAGAATGGTCAGTATCAAGAAAAACAAATTTATAACAGATGGCTTGTGAGTTTAGTTCAGAGATAGAATCATAGAAATGTAGAAACATAGAAAATAGGTGCAGGAGTAGGCCCTTCGAGCCAGCTCCGCCATTCAATATGATCATGGCTGATCATCCAGAATCAGTTCCCTGTTCCTGCTTTCTCCCCATATCCCTTGATTCCATTGGCTCTCAGAGCTATATCTAACTCTCTCTTGAATACATCCAGTGAATTGGCCTCCACTGCCTTCTGTGGCAGAAAATTCCACAGATTCATAACTCTCTGGCTGAAAAGGTTTTTCCTCATCTCAGTCCTAAATGGCCAACCCCTTATTCTTAAACTGTGACCCCTGGTTCTGGACTCCCCCAACATGGGGAACATTTTTCCTGCATCTAGCTTGTCCAATCTCTTAAGAATTTTATATGTTTCTATAAGATCTCCAATCATCCTTCTAAATTCCGGTGAATATAAGCTCAATCGACCCATTCTTTCATCATATGTCAGTCCCACCATCAACCTGGTGAATTAACCTGGTGAACCTACGCTGCATTCCCTCAATAGCAATAATGTCCTTCATCAAATTGGGAGATCAAAACTGCACACAATACTCCAGATGCCGTCTCACCTGGGCCCTGTACAACTGCAGTAGGACATTTATCCACATTATACTGCATCTGCCATGCATCTCCCCACTCACCCAACCTATCCAAGTCACCCTGCATCCTCTTTGCAGCTCACATTGCCACCCAGCTTTGTGTCATCCGCAAATTGGAGATACAGCATCGAAATAGGCCCTTTGGACCAGAGTTCATGCTGATGATCAATCCCCCATTCACACTAGTTCTACACACTGACTCCACACGAGGGGCAATTTACAGAGGGCCAATTAACCTACAAACCCACAAGTCTTTGGCACGTGAGAGGAAACCGGAGCACCTGGGGGAAACCCACGCATCACAGGGAGAACATGCAAACTCTACACAGACACCACCCAAGGTCAGGATCAAACCTTGGTCTCTGGCGCTGTGAGGCAGCAGCTTACATAATTGTGCCACTGTGAGGCAGAGGTGAGATTTGTTATGATTTGGAATCCATTGGTCATCAACACACCTCCAATTGTAACACAACAAAGATACTTGGGGGAGAAATTAATTGCAGGGCTCTATGGAAAAAAAAAATAGATAACTCCTTCAAAGTGCTGGCAACAGAAATCATGAACCAAGAAGCTATTTCTAGTGGATTGATTCTGTCCTAGTTTGGATACAGGAAAAGGTAGGAGTGGATTGCATGGTCCATGTCCATACTGCTTGTTATGCAGAACACTCAAATACTGAAGAAAAGGAGTAATGGATTGCCCTTCAAAAGGAAAGTATAAAGAAAGAACATTTGGTCTCCTGAGGGTATGCCTGTCACTTCATAAGCTTACCATACCATGGTTCCAACCTTACTCATTAAATATCCTAAAGGAAAAGATCTATCTAATCTCTGCTTCTGAAAATGCAGCGTCGGTGACACCTCTTTCCTGGCAAAACTCCAAAATGGAATAGATTGCTCGTATTCATACTGAATAAAAATTAGTAGCACATTAGTTGGAAAACAAAAGATGGCTCCATTGCTATTGTGACATTCGTGCTTCTCCTGATAACAAAAAGCGCAATCTACCCATAAATGCACACCATTAATTACCTAATTAGGCAAGGAGGGAAAGGACAGGTAAAGCAAGGAGGAGGACCCATGTGAAGTCCTCTATCCGGACCCCGCTAAATGAGGGTCATACAGTGGCGCATCGGTAGAGTTGCAGCCTCACAGCGCCAGAGACCCAGGTTCGATCTTTACTAGCGTACTGTCTGTGCAGAGTTTGTACGTTCTTCCTCTGACTGCGTGGGTTTTCTCTGGGTGCTCCAGTTTCCTCCCACATTCCAAAGACATGAAGGTGTCTGCAGGTAAATGGCTTCTGTAAATTGCCCCTAGTGTGTTGGGAGTAGATGAAAAAGTGGGAATCATATCTGTGTTTCGTTGTTCCATTTCAGGACATGTGACATTAAAACTCTTGACTCTCTCTTGAACTAGTGTGAACGGGTGATCGATGGGGGGTGTGTACCAGGTGAGCCAAAGGGTCCCAACCCAAAACGTCACCTATCCATATTCTCCAGAGATACTGCCTGACCGGCTAATTTACTCCAGCACTTTGTGTCCCCCTTCTTTTTTCTCTTTTAACACACCAAGTTGTTCCTTTTCAGGTGCATACCCATACTCTTATTTTCATAAACTGAGCAAGTTAATTCGGCCATACTTGACAATTAGAAACATAGGAACAGGATTGGTTATTCTGACTTACATGAACTTGCTCCACTAATCTAGGAAGGAAATGTAGATGCTGGTTTAAACCAAAGATAGACACAAAAATCTGGAGTAACTCAGCGGCTCAGACATCATCTCTGGAGAAAAGGAATAAGTGACGTTTCGGGTTGTGACCCTTCTTCAGTCTGAGAGTCAGGGGAAAGGGAAACGAGCTTTATAGTTGTGGGAGTCAGTAAGTTTATAATAGATCTCAGTTGATGATCTATCTCCTGTGATGGAGATGGTGAGATCAAGAAAGGGGAGGGAAGTGTCAGAGATGGTCCAAGTGAATCTGAGTGCAGGATGGAAATTGGTGGTGAAGCCTCCAAAAAAAGGAACCTGGTTTCCCTCACCCCTGACTCTCAGTCTGAAGAAGGGTCGCGACCCGAAACGTCACCTATCCATGTTCTCCAGAGATGCTGTCTGACCCGCTGAGTTACTCTAGCACTCTGTGAAACGTTACCTATCCATGTTCTCCAGAGATGCTGCCTGACCCGCTGAGTTACTCCTGCTGTTTGTGCCTACCACCAATCTATGACATCCACTCATTTGTCATACATCTCTCTTTTCCCCAAATCTCTTGAGAAACGTGGTTAACAAAAATCTTTTAATTTCAGATTTTGAGTGATTGTAAGCCACAGCATGGAAACAGGCCCTTCGGCCCATCGAGTCCAGCTGACCAATGATCACCCGTTCGCACTAGTTCTAGGTTATCCCACTTTCTCATCCACTATCTACACACTGGGGGAATTTATAGAGGCCAATTAAACTACAAACCCACGTCTTTAGGATGTGGGAGGAAACTGGAGCACCCGAAGGAAACCCACACGGTCACAGGGAGAACGTGCAAACTCCCCACAGATAGCACCCGAAGTCAGGATTGAACCCAGGTCTCTGGCACTGTAAGGCAGCAGCTCTACCAGCTGCGTCACTGTGCTGTCAATAAACAATAGTTAATTGTTAAAATTAACAATTGACAAAGCGTTAATTGTCAGTTGCAGAAAAGAATTCCAATTTTCTATCTTCCTTTGCAATAACAAGTATTTGAATTTTAGACAATTATTGAACCAGGAGCTTCATTCAGTCTGCTGAGTCCACACTGGTTATGAAGCATCAGTTTACAGCCTCATCGTATTCTCCCTGTATTCCCACCAACTCTTCCCTGCCTCCACACACTACAGGCAATTCAGAATAATTAACCTCCAAGCCCACTAGCCTCTGGGGGAAAACAGCAGTGTCTTGAGAAAGCTAACGCAGTTACTAGGGAGAAAAAGTGCAAACTCCTCACAGACAGCGCTGGAGGTGAGGATCGAACCTGGGTCACTGGAGCTGTAAGGCAGTAGATCTAAGCTGCAACACATGCCACCATGTGATTGCTGGTCTTTCTCATCCACAGAACTATTTTTTTTATCTCTCTCTACCTCTAAAGATCTTGAAAGCATTAACCTCATCATCTTTAAAAAGCAAAGAAATATAATCCTAATTTTGTGCTGATAGAGGAGTCTTATTATGGTCTCTCAGTGATGCTATCAGTTAACAAGATATTGAGCTGTGCAGTACATTGGGGTAGTTTACGAGAATGGACAATGTTATTGAAATCAAAATTCCACCTGCCCCAGAACTGAAATTTGTAACACAGACCTAGGAAGTCTGAATTAACAAGGAGAACTTTTATGCATTTTGTGAATAAATACCTTCGATTTGTACCAGCATCTGCAGTTATTTTCTTACATCTTAAGATGATTCTTGTCATGGAAATCTTGAAATCCGGGCACTATTCTGATCAATCTACGATGCTTTGGCCCCACTTCCTCTTGTCTTTATCACAATGGAAACTGGCTCAATCAATAATGAGTGTTTGTTTCTGCAGTTTTATAATCCAGGAGCTCAAAACACTAACATGATTCATATGGCTTCAATGTTTAGTATATTTTATCCAGCTATACAATTAAATGAGTGACTCTATCCTGGTAGTCAGTTTAAACTGCTACAGCAATCTGTAGAGTAAGAAAATAACTGCAGATGCTGTACAAATGGAAGGTATTTATTCACAAAATGCTGGAGTAACTCAGCAGGTCAGGCAGCATCTCAGGAGAGAAGGAATGGGTGACGTTTCGGGTCGAGACCCTTCTTCAGACTTCAGACAGCAATCTGTAGAAATTGCTGAATGTCACCAACATTCAGAAACTTTCAAAAATCACTCGTAATCAATTCATTAATGAAAGTTCTGGAAATACTTTAAACATAAAATATTAAGACAGAAAGAGGGCAGAGAAGATTTTACGAGAATGTTGCTAGGACCCGAGGCCTTGAACTACTGGGAGAGGCTGGGACTTTATTCCTTGGAGCACAGGGGCCTCAGGGGCGATCTTATAGAGATGTATAAAATCACGAGGGGAATAGATAGGGTGAATGCACAGAGTCTCTTACCCAGAGTAGGAGAAAATCAAGAAGCAGAGGACATGAGTTTAAGGCGAGAGGGACAATTTTTTTTTGATTTTTTTTTTTGAAAAGCATATGTACAAATAGAAATAAAAAAGCACATTTGTTACAAAGTTCTTACATAGCTTCAATTTTTAAATTTTTGGAGAGAGAAAGTAAAAATAAAATTAAAAAAACTATAAACTTGGGGAGAGAGAGTAAAAGGGTTAAAAAAAACGGATCTAACAATAAAAATTAAAGGGAGTAGATCCGGGAGACAATAACCACAGTTGTACATCCAACCCCTAACTCAATTTTCAACTTTTAATTTAAATTTTTTATTTTAGTCCTGTGCCAAACACATTTACTTTTCTAAAAATTCAATAAATGGAGACCATATTTTTAAAAATAGCTCAGGTTTGTCGATTAAGGCAGAGAAGATTTTACGAGAATGTTGCTAGGACCCGAGGCCTTGAACTACTGGGAGAGGCTGGGACTTTATTCCTTGGAGCACAGGGGCCTCAGGGGCGATCTTATAGAGATGTATAAAATCACGAGGGGAATAGATAGGGTGAATGCACAGAGTCTCTTACCCAGAGTAGGAGAAAATCAAGAAGCAGAGGACATGAGTTTAAGGCGAGAGGGACAATTTTAATAAGAACCTGAGGGACAACCTTTTCACTGAAAAGGTGGCCGGTATATGGAACGAGCTGCCAGGAGAGAGAGTTGAGGCAGGATTTAAAAAACTAAGATTTAAAACAGCATTTAAAAGACATTTGAACAAGTGCATGGGTAGGAAATGTTTAGAGGGATATGGGGGAAACACAGACATCTTGAAGTTGGGCAGAAGGGCCTGTTTCTGTGCTTTGTGACTCGATTAACGTATATAATTAATTTGTCCACTCACAAGAATAGGTTAGTTGAAACTGGCACAAGCTAAGCGGGCAAAGTCTCCAGTGATCTGGAAAAGTGGGAATAACATAGAACTTGCGTGAACGGGCGATCAACGGTCAGCGTGAACTCAACGGGCCGAAATGCCGGCTTCCGTGCTGTATTTTTCAATCAATCAAATACTCTGCTAATCCTCATATTACTAGATATTACTTGGAAGATATACTGAGGAAAGCCTGAAACTCAATTACATCCTGACAACTCGGCAAATGGAAAATGATGGTAATGTCCACGGTCAAAGCAAAGCATACAATGAAAGGCAACTCTCCGCTAAAAGCCAATGCACGTTTGCAAACACCGAAGGAATCCACTGTTCAAGTCTAAATTTACATCAGCTGTGGCTGACCGAGCAGTATTCTCCCCTGAACCCAAGGTTTTGGCACAGACGAGTAATGTAACAAGCAACGAGTAATTTCACTGTACCTCGATATACATAACAATAAACTAAACTAATGTGTGGGAAGGAACTGCAGATGCTGGTTTACACTGAAGATAGACACAAAATACTGGAGTAACTCAGCGGGACAGGCAGCATCTCTGGATAGAAGGAATGGGTGACGTTTCGGGTCGAGGGTCTGAAGAAGGGTCTCAACCCGAAACGTCACCCATTCCTTCTATCCAGAGATGCCGCCTGTCCCGCTGTGTTAAACTAAACTAATGTTCCTGTACAATTCCAAAGAAGCTGCCATCTTTAAGAAAGTAAAAACAAAGCCCAATGCGTTCTGGCAAGTGGTTCTGAAACTGTAATGGCACTATTTTGACGAGCAAGGAGGTTCATCTATGTTACAAATTTGTCCTTCAATCAGCATCACTAAAAAGGCAGCTATCTAATTATTACTGCATTGCTGATGAATGGGTGGCCACAAATCGACTGTTGTGTATCCCGAATTACAAAAGTGACTAGGCTACAATAGTACTTAATTGGTTGTAAATGTCTTTGGGATGTGCTGAGGTTGTGAAAGGGGCGATGACAGTTCAAATATTTTCTTTTATTGTTAATGCAGCTCTCCCGAGATATTGCAGCTTTAAAAATAATTATTAATGCAGAGAGTGATACAGTGTGGTAACAGGCCCTTCGGCCCAACTTGCCCACACAACCCAATATGACCCAGCTACACTAGTCCCACCTGCCCACATTGGGCCCATATCCCTGCAAACCTATCCTATCCATGTACCTGTCTAACGGTTTCTTAAATGTTGGGATCGTCCCAGCCTCAACTACCTTCTCTGGCAGCTTGTTCCATACACCCACCACCCTTTGTGTGAAAAAGTTACCCCTCAGATTCCTCTTAAATCTTTTTCCCTTCACCTTAAACCTGTGACCTCTGGTCCTCGATTCACCTAATCGGGGCAATGTAATATAAATCATATCTACAGTTGGTAAATTCATTTCACAAACATCATAAAAATTCATCGAATAGATGCGGCACAGTCATTTCTTAGTAATGCAACAGAGTTATATCACACTGCGACAACAAACAGTTCAATAAGACAAACTTTTCCAACTCACAGTACATCTCTATTAGTCAACAACAGAGTACAGTTATGATTGACATTGTTCTAAAAATATCGGCTGATTCTCAAGCTTTTAGTGTTCTAAAGGTATTTTTGGACTCCAAACCTAACCTATTTATGTATTTGTAAGAACTACGTAACAGAGATACCGATTAAGGCGCGCTTGAAACTTTTATGCAAATTGAATTCACCACCACACCAAAGCAGGTTTCAATCAGAAAAAAATAATCTTATTTTTCAAAACAAATTGTTCCCCAATTAGTATTTCCAACTATTCTGTACGGGTGACCTACTGGTAAAACAAAAAGATATACCAACCCTGTCCTTTGCCCTGTTCTCGCTGTACGAATAGGTGACCTGCTGAACTCTAAGGCAGCCAAGATGAAGTGCACAACTTTGAAAAACAAATTCGTCGCCTAAGTAAGATTTGTGTGCGGATTCGGGGTAGGAAGACACGTTTACCTTTGGTGTGGTGAAGTTCCTCAGCAGGGTCTGTAAAGAAAACTCCCACCGCCTCTGACTAACAACATGAGTTCAACGCCGTCAATACCAGCACCTGAGAGCCAAGCGTTAATATGTGTGAGGATTGTGGACTCACCTTTCTGGCTCCTGTCTACTTGACTTCTCGCTGTTCAGCTGCTCCGTGATTTACAACCCATACTCGCCCTGGTCTCGGAACCAGCTCTACTCTGCTTTGAGACGAGTATTTTTCTTTTTTCAGGCCAGTTCGGTTGGGGCGTTTAACTTTGACGAAATGAAACCCCACTTTTGCTCCAACGCTGTTGTCAAGCGTGTGGGCGGAGAGTTATAAAACCGCACTGACACACATTAAAACAGAGAGGAACAAGTGCAAGATGAGAATCTCGGTTGAGAGAGCCGGCGGAACCCCTTGAGCGAGGGGGGCTTCTAGACAACAAAAGCAGGTTGCACTCAACATCAGGGCTTTATACGTGGCTGGTAAATCCGAATGTGAGCGTTCTCCTCGTGGCTTCTCCTCCAGCCTTTCCAGTTTGAACACAAATTCTTCTCTCGGCCGAGGTGGGAATGTTTCAGTCTGTTGCCCTTGGCCAATTCAGGGAGTTGGCTGAGCTTGGGGGGAAGGGTGAGTTCAATGCCTGGGAAGTTTGACTGGGCGGTGTCAAACAAAGCAAATTGCTGTGGAAACTAAGCAGGTAGGGCACCATCTGTAGAGGGGAGTAGACAAGACAGAGGAAGGGTCTCAACCCTCAACGCCAACTGGCCATTTACCTCCACAGATCCGGTCTGAAGTGGTGAGTTTCTCCAACAGTTTGTGTTTTACCTCCGAATCCAGCATCTGCAGTCTCTCCTGTCTCCATTTTACTGTTTCAGTGCAAAATCTCTCCAAGGTATGTATACTTTGAAGAATAATAATGCAATATAAAGGAACTGCAGATGCCGGTTTATACCAAAAGGTATATCGAAAATGCTGGAGTAACTCAGCAGGCCAGGCATCATCTCTGGAGAACATGGAAAAGTGGCATTTTGGGTCAGGACACTTCTTAATGATTCTGAGCTGAAACATCACATGTCTGTGTTCTCCAGGGATGCTGCCTGACCTGCTAAGTTACTCCAGCACTTTGTGTCTTTTCTTGTCTGCAGTTATCTGTTCCTACTTCAACGATCCAGTGTTGCCAGGACACTGGACCTTAAAGTGAGAATGTAAGAAATTACATATCTCCCTGGGCCAAGATTGGACTTTTCAGAGACTCGGAAGCTGCAGGATGTTGCTGGAACATGGTGACTCTCCAGGTGCTGTTACACATTCCTCATGCAGGAAAGCAATGTGCAAAAGTGCAAGGTGTCCCGTCTCACAGAGAATAGCAAGCTGCCCCTTCACCCCTCGAGGTCAATGAGCTCTTCAAGGGTAATACCCCGTGTGTCCATTGACAGCATCTCGCTGCTCGTTGGGAAGTAATCACCTCATAGTCATAATCAAAGACTTGTCCCATCCCAGTCATTCCTCCTTCTTCCTGCTCTTGTTGGGCGGAAAGCATGCACCATCAGACTCAGGAACAGCTTCTTCCCCTCTGTTATCAGGCTTCTGAACATCCCTTGCATAAGCTAGGGTACCGTCTGCTTCACCTCTGTCCCATAATGGACATTGGACTTTGTCTTTGGACCTGAAGCACTACAATGCTGAACACTATATTCTGCACTCTGCATCTTCCCCTTTGGTCTACCGATTGTACATGTGTTCGACGATTGTATTGGGGGAATAGAGGCTGGGAGGTGATAGGTGGTTGTTGATAGGCAAGGGGTTGAGGGGTCGATACAGCAAGGTGGGAGAGGAGGGGTAAAGCAGAGGGTGCTGAGTGATAAGTTGAGCCGGATGGGTGAGGAGTGGTGGGCAGATGGAACCAGGTGCAGTCCGGGAACAGAGGGATGAACAAAGGAATAGGAAAATTAACTAGACAGGTGAATGTATGGGGCAAGAGCACTCCTGTAGTACTCCTCCTACACACATTCCAAACATCATGCAGACTTGATTATCCCACTAAATAATTAAACGAATTGCAGAGTACCGGTAATGTCAATAAACAACATTTGCATTAATTTGAATTCACAATAGCTGCAGAAATCTCTGACAAATGATGATAGAGGCCCCTTTATGTTCAGTTTGCATAATGAGTGGAAACCCTTTCATAATTACAGTATCTATAAACATAGATTTATGGATCCAGTAATTTTACTTAACATAACATACTTGACACTGAAGACCAAAGTAAAAAATTCAGTTACCATCTCTTGATCTTTTAATAAGATTTTTATCCATTTTGTACTATCTAATCTGTGTAATTCTCTGCCTCAGAAGGCAGTGGAGGCCAATTCTCTGAATGCATTCAAGAGAGAGCTAGATAGAGCTCTTAAGGATCGCGGAGTCAGGGGGCATGGGGAGAAGGCAGGAACGGGGTACTGATTGAGAATGATCAGCCATGATCACATTGAATGGTGGTGCTGGCTCGAAGGGCCGAATGGCCTACTCCTGCACCTATTGTCTATTGCCTATTGTCTAATCTTTAAACCATCATTTTTTCACATTTTTATTAGAAGTCACTAATTTTTTTCTTGTTTTTGTGCATTCCTTCGACGTGTTAAAACACTTCTTGACTTCTTGGATATATTGGAGTCATTTAGTTATTTTGGCCTTGTTTGTATATTTTCTTCTCATCACGATTTCTTTCCCACGTTTGAAAATGAGTATTGGATTTCTGTTAAGGCTTGTAATTACTAGAAATTAAAATATTTAATTAAAGAAGTAAAGCGCAATTAGCAAATAAGCAAAAAAATAAACAATCTCGTGCAGACCTTTCCAAAGATTTTCTTTTTGAGTCTCTCCTTCCAGATTATCCCAGCTGTCCAGCAGTTTATGTTAGTGAGGCACCAGCATTGATGACAGATAAGGTTTAGCTCAGAGTAAACATGCTAGTTAAGGGCCTGTCCCAGTTACGCGATTTTTAAAGCGATTGCCGGCGACTGTCAAAGTCGTAATAGATCGCCAACATTTTCTATTACCCTACGACAATGACCACGACAATGCCGAGTCAGGTCGATACAAGTTACTTTATTTGTGAAACTAGCACCTGGCTAAGGGATTACACCGTCTTTGGAAACATCGCAAAATTCCCACACTTACCTGACCGTCAAACTGTCGCCTCCAATCTACCCGTCAAATGTCCTGACGGTAAATAAATTGGTTAAACAAAACTATCTTCTGGTATCTTCAAATGCCTTTTCTTAATTTAATATTACGTGCTTCTAACTGCATCTGCGACAACCTAGCAAACCTGGGGACAGCATGCGACAGCGCCCGCAATAAGCTACGATACCTGGCCACAAGCCAGCTGTCGCCAAGAAATTTCTATCTGGAATTTTTTCCCGCGATGCGCCGAGATCCGCTATGATTCATTGAAGACTCCTCACGATCATGTCCGCGACACCCCAGCAAAAGTTCGGCAACAGCCTAGTCGCCGGCAGTCCCCTTAAAATCGCCTAAGTGGCACAGGCCCTTTAGGATGCCATGCAGATGTGTAGGAAGGAACTGCAGATGCTGGTTTAAACTGAAAATAGACACAAAAAGCTGGAGTAACTCAGGTGGTCAGACAGCATCTCTTGGAAAAAGGAACAGGTGACGTTTCAGGTCAAGTCCCTTCTTCAGACTGAGAGTCAGGGTGATATAGAGATACCTGTTCCCTATAACATTGTTACTTTTTTCACATCTTTCATTCATTTTTTCTTTTTCTCTCTATATCACCGTCTATATCTCTCGTTTCTCTTTCCCCTAACTCTCAGTCTGAAGAAGGGTCTCAACCCAAAACGTCACCTATTCCTTTTCTCCAGAGATTTTGCCTGACCCACTGAGTTACTCCAGCTTTTTGTGTCTATCTGCCAGGGAGATCTCAGGAAGACATAAGAATTGCAGATGTTGAAATCTTGAGCAAAACACAAAGTGCTACATTAACTCAGCGGGTCAGGCAGCATGTGTGGAGGGAATGGACAGGTGAAGTTTCGGGTCGTGACACTTCTTCAGACTAATTGCAGTAAGGGGGAGAGAACTGGAAAAGAGGTGTGGGCAGGACAAAGCATGGCAAGTGAGAAAGGTGGATAAAGGTGAGAGGGTTAAATTGGTCATCATAGAAACATAGAAAATAGGTGCAGGAGTAGGCCATTCGGCCCTTCGAGCCTGCAACGCCATTCAATATGATCATGGCTGATCATCCAGCTCAGTAGCCTGTACCTGCCTTCTCTCCATACCCCCTGATCCCTTTAGCAAAAAGGGCCACATCTAACTCCCTCTTAAATATAGCCAATGAACTGGCCTCAACTACCTTCTGTGGCAGAGAATTCCACAGACTCACCACTCTCTGTGTGAAGAAATGTTTTCTCATCTCGGTCCTAAAAGACTTCCCCCTTATCCTTAAGCTGTGACCCCTGGTTCTGGACTCCCCCAACATCGGGAACAATCTTCCCGCATCTAGCCTCTCCAACCCCTTAAGAATTTTATATGTTTCTATAAGATCCCCCCTCAGTCTTCTAAATTCCAGCGAGTACAAGCCCAGTCTATCCAGTCTTTCCTCATATGTAAGTCCCGCCATCCCAGGGATCAATCTGGTGAACCTTCTCTGTACTCCCTCTAAGGCAAGAACGTCTTTCCTCAGGTTCCAAAACTGCACACAATACTCCAGGTGCGGTCTCACCAAGGCCCTATACAACTGCAGCAGAACCTCCCTGCTCCTAAACTCAAATCCTCTTGCTATGAATGCCAACATACCATTCGCTTTCTTCACTGCCTGCTGCACCTGCATGCATGCTTTCAATGACTGGTGCACCATGACACCCAGGTCACGTTGCATCTCCCCTTCTCCCAATCGGTCACCATTCAGGTAATACTCTGCTTTCCTGTTCTTGCCGCCAAAGTGGATAACCTCACATTTATCCACATTATGTTGCATCTGCCATGCATTTGCCCACTCGCCTAATCTATCCAAGTCACTCTGCAGCCTCCTAGCATCCTCCTCGCAGCTAACACTGCCACCCAGCTTCGTGTCATCCGCAAACTTAGAGATGTTGCATTCAATTCCCTCGTCCAAATCATTAATATACACTGTAAATCACACGAAGCGAGTATGACTGTCCTCGATAGGACGGATATGCGTGACTTTGTTTAACGTGGGGAGACTGGTGCACAGACAGCCACCACAAGGTTCTTGACAGATCTGGGTCAGGAACCAGTGGCATGGAATACAAGATGACCGGGACCCTTCATCTGCCTTCTCAGCCGTTGTGACGCTCCACTAAAGTCAGCCATCATCCTCTGTCTGTTCCACCATTGAGGTCTTGGTTGGATTGCTCTTTGTCAGGGACCTCCCCCTCGACTTTACCGCCATGGGTGACCCTACCAGGAGCATAGCTCCAGACGGCATCGCTCTCAGGATCACACAAGTTTCTCCACCACGACAAGGTGACAATCCACGGAGAAGCTTTGGTGGAGCAAGTAACAAAGGTTAAAGGTGAAAAAGAGACAAAAGGTCAGATAATGAGAAAAGAGGTGCGAAATGTAAAGCTAGAGGGAGGGATATAGATGGAAAGGGAGAGGTGGGGGAAAGGGGAGGAGTGGGGGAAAGGGGTGGGGTAGTGGGAAAATGGGGCGAGTCCACAAATCCAGGTCCATCATCAACTATCCATCCACACTAATCCCATGTTAATCCTATTTTTGTTTTCCCCACATTCTCAACAACTTCCCCGGATTCTAGCACTGGGGCTGATTTACAATGGCTAATTAACCTACCGATCTACAGGTATTAGAAAGGCCTGCAGAAACACAAAGCACCTAGAGGAACCCCATGAGGATTCAGGGAGAGCAAGCAAACTCCACACAGACAACACTCAAGGTCCAGATTGAGTCCGTGTATCTGTCGCTCTAAGGCAGCAGCTCTATTAGATGCAAAACTGTGCCACCCTTGATAAATATTTTTATACATAACCCCCAGATATATATTGCAAACACCTTGCAAAACACATATTGCACTTCAGCAACATCTTGTCCAGTGTACATGAAAGTGACAAAGAATTAAATAAAACTACATTAGTTTAGAGTACAAAAGGCAACAAAGTGGAGTAACTCAGCGGGTCAGGCAGCTTCTCTGGAGAACATGGATAGGTGATGTTTGGGGTCGAGACCCTTCTTCAGACCTCAATAGGTTCCGGGCCCACCATGTTGTAGAGCTCTTCTTCCATCGTCTTCCTTGTTTCTGCTTTAGTTTAGAGTAGCTTTCCTTGGTAATCAGGAAGTGTCATTAATCTGCAGAAGGTAAGCTTAATATTTCTTCTTGCTTATTAGTGTACTTAACTATCAATTTTGACACAAATTGTCTTGGAGAAAAATGGTATTTTCTCAGCTTTGTATTTTTTGGGTAAAGATCTATGAGCTAATCAGATGTTATTCAAATAACAGGGCAGAACGGAATATAAAAGAGACTCAGTAGTCATAGAATTAATTTAAAATGTGATAATACCCATGCTGATTTCTGTACTTTATGGCGGGTCTGTGTCATTGGTACCAATTGGACATTTCTCTTTTTGGAAGGTTAGATGAAGAAATTTGAATTTCCTTTTCGAGATGAGCATTTGCAGCCCAAAGTACTTTATAGCCATTGGACGGCAACAAAATTTGATTTCTCAGCTCAGCCATTTGTCTATTTTGTGCTGAGATCTGATAAATAATCTTTTACTTCCTGCAGATTAACAGTGAACAGATACAGAGCTTGGAATTTTAATCCTTGGGGAATGTGTGGAATTTCAGTGAGCGATCAGAGCATCAAATCTGCCAATAATGGCATCAGGTTAGCAACAATGAGTGGAACCACTAAACCTTCAGATTTAATGCAGGCTGTGATTCAGAAATGTAAGTACAATATTTGATTATTGAGATCAAACCTCAAGAGCTGTTTGTGAATTGAATGCAGGCATATAGTTTCCATGGCTTCCTGAAATTCACTTGAGAAACCACATCACAACACAGACATATTGAAAGGATCTGAGGAGCTGACAGGCAAATATGGAGATGAATCCTTCAGTCTTGCTGCTCTTGAGTGATTGTGTGACAGTCTTTCTACAGCATAATTGTGTGACAGTCTTTCTACTGCTCAAATGTAGGCCGTTCTATCTGCCGCGGGAGTTTACGGTGGTCATCATCATGGCCGTATACATTCCCCCACAGGCTAATGCTAACCTAGCATTAGCACAGCTGCACTCGGCCATCAGTAAGCAGCAGGATGCCCACCCCAACGGTGCCTTCATTGTTGCAGGGGACTTCAATCAGGTCGACCTACGAGCCTCGCTCCACAAATTCCATCAGCATGTGCAGTGCCCTACCAGGGGCTCAAACACACTGGACAAGGTGTACACCAATGTAAAGGACGCCTACAGAGCTCTCCCCTGCCCACCCCTGGGACAATCCGATCACCTCTCACTGTTTCTACTGCCCGCATACAAACCCCTCATCCGCAAGACCAAACCCACAATAAAGACGGTCAAAATATGGCCCGAGAATGCCACCCTACAACTCCAGGACTGCTTTGATCGCACCGACTGGGACCTGTTTGCACAACAGGCCACCTACGGTTCAGAGATAGAGGTAGACTTGGAGGAATACGCATCCACTGTGCTCTCCTACATCAACTGCTGTGTGGAGAATGTCACGGAGGACAAGGTGATAAAGATGTTCCCAAACCGGAAACCCTGGATGAACAAGGAGGTACAGAACCTGCTGAGGGCACGCAACAATGCCTTTAAATCTGGTGACACTTCAGCATACAGTGTTGCCAGATCACACCTAAGCAAAGGTATTAAAAGGGCCAAAGACACCCATAGGCAACGGGTGGAAGACCACTTCAACACCACGGACACCAGAAGCATGTGGCAGGGTGTCAGGGACATCACTGGCTACAAGAGCAGCCCTGCCTGCCCCCACAGCGATATGGCATTGACCAACGAGCTTAACACCTTCTTTGCCCGCTTTGAAACTGGCAAAACCACCTTGAGTGAAAGAACCCCAGCCGAGGCGGTGGGACAGGTCTTGCAACTGAGCACACAGGAGGTACAACGCGCTCTGCAAAGGGTCAACCCACGCAAGGCTGCAGGACCGGATGGTGTTCAAGGAAGGGTACTGAAGGACTGTGCTGAACAGCTGGCTGAGGTATTCACCAGGATCTTTAACCTGTCATTATCTCTGGCTACAGTCCCCAAGTGCCTGAAGTCGGCTATCATAGTTCCGGTGCCGAAAAAAGCAAAGATCTCCAACCTGAACGACTACCGCCCGGTTGCCCTAACGCCGATTGTCATGAAGTGCTTTGAGAGGCTAGTCCTCTCACACATCAAATCCAGCATCCCTGACTCACTGGACCCACATCAATTTGCATACAGGGCAAATAGATCTACAGAGGACGCCATCTCTCTGGCTCTTCACACTGTCCTGACTCACCTAGAGAGACAGGGCACGTACGTGAGGATGCTATTCATAGACTATAGCTCCGCCTTCAACACGGTCATCCCCACCAAGCTCATCACCAAACTCCACCAGCTAGGCCTTAGCTCGTCATTATGTGACTGGATCCTGGACTTCCTGCTGGAACGACCGCAGGCAGTGAGAATGGGCCCGCACCTGTCCTCCACTATCACCCTGAGTACCGGCACACCACAGGGCTGTGTTCTGAGCCCCATGCTCTACTCCCTCTTCACACACGACTGTGTTCCTGCATTCGACACCAACACCATTGTCAAGTTTGCAGATGACACAACGGTGATCGGGCTGATCACCAACGGGGATGAAACAAACTATAGAGCGGAGGTGCAGAACCTGGCGGACTGGTGCTCGGATAACAACCTGTCCCTAAATACCACCAAGACCAAGGAGCTGATCATCAACTTCCGTAGGTCACATAACGGGGAATATGCCCCGATCTCTATCAATGGGGTCAGTGTGGAGAGAGTGTCCAGCTTCAAGTTTCTGGGCACTCACATTTCGGAGGACCTAACATGGTCCAATAACACTGCTGCGCTGGTCAAGAAGGCACAACAAAGACTGTTCTACTTAAGAACACTGAAAAAGTCTGGTCTACCCCAACAGCTGCTGACGACCTTCTACCGCTGCACCATAGAGAGCATCCTAACGCATGGAATCCCTGTGTGGTACCTCAGCTGCACGGAGGCAGAAAGGAAAGCTCTACAGCGGGTAGTCCATAGAGCTCAGAGGGCCATCGGAACACAGCTACCAGACTTGGAGGGCATCTACAACACACGATGCCTCAGAAAAGCCACCAGCATCCACAAAGACTCTTCACACCCCTGCAACAGTCTGTTCGAACTCCTTCCATCGGGCAGACGATACAAGGCCTTCTATGCCCGCACCTCCAGACTCAGGAACAGCTTCATCCCCAGGGCCATAGCTGCTATGAACCGGTCCTGCTGAGCCGGATGGCCACAACGCATAGATCAACTTGCACTTTACCCTGTCCAAAACTGTTACAACTGTTCGTTTCGTTGGGTTGCTGCTGTCTAAATTACCTAAATTAGTGCATCGTATGGGAGGCGCATTCCCAATCTCGTTGTACCCCTGGGTACAATGACAATAAAGATATATTGTATTGTATTGTATTGTATTGTATAATTACGCTGGGCTTCTCCTTAAGAAATTTTGATAAAAGGCTTAAAAGGATATGTGCTAACCTCGTCAACTTGGTTGTTCAATTTAGATATTTTTCAAGTTATTCACCTCTTTGCAGCGGTTAGTCAATCGACTCGGAGGCAACAGAATAGGAGTTCATCGTTCCACGGCAGCAGGAAGAGAAACAGCGTGGGAAATCTCGAGCATCATAAGAGATCGATGCCAAACTCACCAACACATGAGAGAAGGGTCGCAAGAGACCGTAACCTGTCTATTCACAGAGGCTGAGTTTCATGGACATGTTTGAACAGTGTCTGATGGGTCTCAGGCTGTCATAGAAGATGCTGACTACCTTTGAAGCTTCTTGGGGGGGAGAAAAAAAATCTGTTGTGTGTTGAACTTGGTGGAGATGCTGCACAAGGGGCTGATCACCACCCTCAATGTTTGCACCTCATAATTTTTCCAGCTTGCAAGTGGCATCTTATAAATGCTTCAGACAGATGACAGATGCCTTGCTATTATTGGCTGGTAATTTTACCATTGACAAAGCCAGTCAGAATTTGCAGGTTTGTGAGTCAGGCTAAGTTCTGGCAGAGGCTGGGTGTCATCCATTGGAGAAACACAAAAGAGCAGGATTTGGCTCTTCATACCATCATTGAACACGACCATAGCTGATGATCTATATTAGTAGAAGTAAAGTTATGAAGGCAGATTGAGGGAATTGGCAATAAATGCATTGGCGAGTAGGTGAATATGCTTCAACATTCGTAATTCTTAATCTGCGATTGGATCTCATTCTTTCTGAAGAAGGGTCCCGACCCGAAGCATCACCGATCCATGTTCTCCAGAGATCATAAGATACAGGAACAGATATGGGCCATTTAGTCAACTGAGCCTGCTCTGCCATTCAATCATGGCCGATCCATTTTTCCATTTCAACCCCTTTCTCCCACGTTCTCCTCGTAACCTTTGACGTCCTTACTAATTAAGAACCTATCAATCTCCAGTTTACCAAAAAAAAACAATGACTTGGCCTCCACAACAGTCTGTGCAATAAATTCCACAGATGGTAAATCAGCATTTGCAGTTGCCTGTCTCCACATCTCATTCTCACTGTTGGATTTGGAAACTATCTCCAGCAACATCTTGGTGTCCCTTGTTGCCCCCCCCCCCCCCCCCTCCCAACAGGTCGGGAGCCTGAAAGCCTCCAGCATGATTGTCAACGTCCATTTCTCCTCATCTCATGCTGTGTAGATAACACGCTGTTGTGTGAAATCCTTACGATTTGCTCTTAAATTGTAAATTGATGCAGGAAAAATGTTCCCAATGTTGGGGGAGTCCATAACCAGGGGCCACAGTCTAAGAATAAAGGGGAGGCCATTTACAACTGAGGTAAGAAAAAGCTTTTTCACCCAGAGAGTTGTGAACTTGTGAAATTCTCTGCCACAGAGGGCAGTGGAAGCCAATTCACTGAATGAATTTAAAAGAGAGTTAGATAGAGCTCTTGGGGCTACGGAATCAAGGGATATGGGGAGAAGGCAGGCACGGGTTTTTTCTGATTGTGGATGATCAGCCATGATCACAATGAATGGCGGTGCTGGCTCGAAGGGCCAAATGGGCTCCTCCTGCACCTATTTTCTATGTTTCTAAATAATGGATCTGAAATTGGACCATACGTGTTATCACTACAAATAGACATAAAATTATATGTTAATACTCTGGCTGAATTAAAGCAGGTCAAACAAATACACAGCCAAATAGGTTCCTGCCATTCTATCTGAAAACTAAAATTGAACTCCTTATTTGAGCAGAATTTCTTGTACAGAGATAAACTTGACGTCGGTACAAATTGTATGGCAAAGATGAAAATAAATCACTTTAATCATTGTCTACTGACCCTTGTTGGATGAGCTTGCATGTGGAGATCAGTTGCACATTACATTAGACTCAAATGTGATGAAAGGCTCCTGATCGTCATTGTCTGAATTCATGTATGAAAAATGAATGAGTTGCTGTGAGGAACCCAGCATTGAAAGAAGCCGCACTCTGCTTGGGAGAGCACCTGGAGAACAACATAACAACACAAAGTAAACTTTTGTAGATTTTGGAATTATGGAATAAATATTGAAAATGCAGAACATATTCAGCAGGCCAGGCAGCACTCACATAGAATGAGGTACAATGTTAGTCTCAGGTCAATGGACTTCAATTGAAACTAGTAAATGTTAGATGTCTGACAATAACAGAAAGATGATGGGTAATCCCCAGCAGGTCTGGTCACATCTGCAGGGAGAACAATATTAAGATACACCATCAGTAGATTTTCTTCGTACCTGAAATATTAACTCTGCTTCTCTCTCACACCCTCCAAAGAGTGTTCCCAGCATTTTCAGCTTTTATTTCAAATTTCCAGCAGCAGAAAAGCAATGTTAAGGTGAATAGAAATATGGAGAATAGTGGAGAGTGGATGGAAAGAAAGGAGAAAACCTGATTTTTCAATTAAGTTTGAAGGACAGAAGTGATAATTCGATCATACAAATAATGAAGGAAAGTAAAAAGCAATGGTAAGAGGTCTGTGTGGAGATTGCATATTCTCCCTGTGACCGCGTGCGTATCTTCCAGGTGCTCCGGTTTCTTCCTACATCCAAAAGGCGTGCAAGTTTGTAGCTTAATTGGCCCTCTGTAAATTGCCCTTTGTGAATGCAAAAGTGGGATAATATAGAACTAATATGAATGGGTGATTAATGATCAGTGTGGACTGGGTGGGCTGAAGGATCTGTTTCCACATTGTATTTTTTTAATTCTCAATCGATCAGTTTGTAATGGTGTAGAGTTGAATTGACTGTTCAGAAGCCTGAAAACAGAGGGGATGAAGCTATTCCTGAATCTGGTGGTGCGCGCTTTCGAGCTTCTGCCGTGAAACGGGAGTGGGGAGAAGGAGGAATGATTGGGGTGGAAAGGTCCTTGATTATGTTGGCTGCTTTCCTGAGCATAAGGTGTAGATAGAAACATAGAAAATAGGTGCAGGGTAGGCCATTCGGACCTTCGGGCTAGCACCGCCATTCAATATGATTGTGGCTGATCATCCAGAATCGGTACCCTGATCCTGCTTTTTCCCCATATCCCTTGATTCCGCTAGCCCTAAGAGCTAAATCTAAATCTCTCTTGGATACATCGAGTTAATTGGCCTCCACTGCCTTTCTGTGGGCAGAGAAAGCCCTCTAGCTGATAAAGTTTTTCCTCATCTCAGTCCTAAATGGCCTACCCCTTATTCTTAAACTGTGACCCGTGGTTCTGGACTCCCCCAACATGGGGAACATTTTTCCTGCATCAAGCCTGAACAATCCCTTAAGAATTTTATATGATTCTATTAGATCCCCTCTCATCCTTCTAAATTCCAGTGAATATAAGCACAGTCAATCCATTCTTCCATCATATGTCAGTCCCGCCATCCCGGGAATTAATCTGATGAACCAACGCTGCACTCCCTCAACAGCAAGAATGTCTTTCCTCAAATTAAGAGACCAAAACTGCACAAAATACTCCAGGTGTGGTCTCACCAGGGCCCAGTACAACTGCATATGCCATAAGCTTTCTTCACTGCCTGCTGTACCTGCATGCTTACTTTCAGTGACTGATGTACGAGCATACCCAGGTCCCTTTGCACCTCCTATTCCTAATTTGACACAATAGACAATAGGTGTAGGAGGAGGCCATTCGGCCCTTCGAGCCAGCACCGCCATTCAATGTGACCATGGCTGATCATTCTCAATCAGTACCCCGTTCCTGCCTTCTCTCCATACCCCCTGACTCCGCTATCCTTAAGAGCTCTATCTAGCTCTCTCTTGAATGCATTCAGAGAATTGGCCTCCACTGCCTTCTGAGGCACAGAATTCTACAGATTCACAACTCTCTGACTGAAAAAGTTTTTCCTCATCTCAGTTCTAAATGGCCTACCCCTGATTCTTAAACTGTGGACCCCAACTAGACTCCCCCAACATTGGGAACATGTTTTCTGTCTCTAACGTGTCCAACCCCTTAATAATCTTGTACGTTTCGATAAGATCCCCTCTCATCCTTCTAAATTCCAGTGTATACAAGCCTAGTCGCTCCAGTTTTTCAACATATGACAGTCCCGCCATTCCGGAAATTAACCTAGTAAACCTACGCTGCACGCCCTCAATAGCAAGAATATCCTTCCTCAAATTTGGAGACCAAAACTGCACACAGTACTCCAGGTGCGGTCTCACTAGGCCCTGTACAACTGCAGAAGGACCTCTTTGCTCCTATACTCAACTCCTCTTGTTATGAAGGCCAACATTCCATTGACTTTCTTCACTGCCTGCTGTACCTGCATGCTTCCTTTAAGTGACTGATGCACTAGGACACCCAAATCTCGTTGTACGTCCCCTTTTCCTAACTTGACACCATTCAGATAATAATCTGCCTTCTTGTTCTTGCCACCAAAGATGATAACCTCACATTTATCCACAATATACGGCATCTGCCATGCATCCGCCCACTCACACAACCTATGCACCCTGTAGCCTCATAACATCCTCCTCACAGTTCACACTGCCACCCAGCTTTGTGTCATCCGCAAACTTGGAGATGTTACATTTAATTCCTTCATCTAAATCGTTAATATATATTGTAAATAACTGGGGTCCCAGCACTGAGCCTTGCGGCACCCCACCAGTCACTGCCTGCCATTCTGAAAAAGACCCATTAATTTCTACCCTTTGCTTCCTGATAGAGTTAATGGTCGGGAGTCTGTGATGGACTTGACTACATCTAGAAATTTCTGCAATTTCTTGCAGTCTTGGGCAGAACTGTTCCCAAACCAATTTGTGATGTAACCTGACTGTATGCTTTCTACAGTGCATTTGCAGAAGTTTGTGAGAGTTGTTGGAAACATTTCAAGACTCCAAGAGTCATTGGATTCCTGAGTTACCAACTCTCCAGGATTTATCCTGTAGTTTTTAAGTACTTAAAGATCAAAAGCAAGTTTACATGAGAAAGATTAAAGCAGAATTTGGAAAATAATTTTGCATATAATTGTTGAACATTTTCATTTATTAACCATTTTTTAAAAAGGCCAAATAAACTGTGTTTACTGAACATGGCTGAAGGTGGGAGATGTTTTAGAATATCATCGAGAGAATATTAACTTGAATTTAGTTTAGTTTAGTTTAGCGATACAGCGCGGAAACAGGCCCTTCGGCCCACTGAGACCGCACTGACCAGCAATACCCGCACACTAAGGCTATCCTGCTCACACTAGGGACAATTTACAATTATACCAAACCAATTAACCTACAAATCTGTACATCTTTGGAGTGTAGGAGGAAACCGGAGATCCTGGAGAAAATCCACGCAGGTCACGGGTACCTACTCCATACAGACATGCATCTGTAATCAAGATCGAACCTGGGCCTCTGGCGCTGTAAGATAGCAACTCTACCGCTGCGCCACCGTGCAGTTAATGGTATGGCCTATGCAAGTTGGAGTAAACACAGCAAGGAGGAAGTGGTACAGGCAAATTCAGAAAGGCAGTAAGGAACCATTACAAAGAGAAACCAAAGTGGTTGAGAAGGCATCAAAAAGCCATTTGAGCTCTGCAGCACAGAAATGCTTAGCTGTGGCAAAAACAATTCTTCTGAAACTAAAATGGTTCTTGCAGAAATCAAATGTATGTCACAAATAATGAATGGTTTGTGAAAGGGGTCGGGGGATGGCCACAAAATGGTTGGATCACACTTGACAGATGCAGACCCGGTGCTATGCATTTGGACTCCTTGTCAGGTAAATGCATGAGTAAAATCTCAAACAAAACAAGGGAGCACTTTCTTCCACTGTTCACATCTCTCTTCACAAAAATCAAAACAAACCTAGTGAGACCCTAGAGTCTGAATCCTTCATAAAGCCGAGTGAAATGCAAATGTTCATTCAGTGATCCTTCACAACCCCCGTTGAGCATGACATTTGTTTAAGTTTAGTTTTGTTTCCGTTCTCCAACTCTATTCTTGATATTAACTTCTTGTAATTATTGGTGTGCACAGTTCCCCTGGGGGGAACATGTGTCACCCTAATCTCCTTTCTTAATCGATGAACTCGTAACATTGGACTTTTTTGCCTTCCATCACAGTGAGGAATGTGGTGAATCCGCTGTGGTGGATGTTTGTTAACTTTTATGTAGTTGTGTGTCTCGTTGCTTTTTGTTCATATGGCTGCATGCTAATTCGCATATCACTGTACCTTAATTGGTACATGTGACAATAAAAGACTTTTGAAACCTTGAAACCTTTGTACAAAATCAGAAAATACCAAGATAATAGGTTGCAGAGTCACTGTTTCCTAGGTGTTTTATTTATAATTATCATGGACTGTGCGAAACATTTGTAATTCCCTTGAGACACTTACAACTAACATTTCCAAATAAGACAGGCCATAAAATAATTTATTGTCGGCTTCTCAACTTATGAAGTCAACAGGTAACATTTTGGAATCCTGTAAAAGATGTCCATTGTAAGTTTCCATTAGTTAGGATGAATCCAAAGGGATTTTCAACCCATGAAATGCTACTCACATTGTAGCTCCAGTTAGGTTTGTAGGAATGCAAATTGTTCATTCTAAGTGATGGAATAAACACAGAACCATATCATAATTGGGCAGGCAGTCTCTGTGGAGACAGAAATAGAAATAGAAATAACGGTTCAGGTTGATTAATAAGTTGGATTCTCTTAATTATACACACTCCAGACAGACCTTTTATAACAGCTGGCCCCATCATAGTTTTAATAATTTCGAAGGTTTCAAAGGTTTCAAAGGTCTTTTATTGTCACGTGTACCAATTAAGGTACAGTGATATGCGAATTACCATACAGCCATACGAAAAAAAAGCAACAAGACACACAATTACATAAAAGTCAACATAAACATCCACCACAGCGGGTTCCCCACATTCCTCACTGTGATGGAAAGTAAAAATGTCCAAACTTCTTCCTCTTTATTCTCCCGCGGTTGCAGTCGAACCATCCGTCGGGGCGATCGAAGCTCCCACAGCCGGTGGTCAAAGCCCCTGTGTCGGGGCGATCAAAACTCACGCGTCGGGGCAGTCGAAGTTCCCGCAGCGTGATGTTAAATCCGTTGGAGCTCCGAGGTCGACCCCTGGCAAAGAGTTCGCGATGGTAAGTCCACAGGCGACCGCGGTGGAGCTCTAAAAATCGGTCTCCAGCAAAGGCCGCCAACTCCTCGATGTTAGGACGCAGTCGAGGTAAGAGATTAGAAAAAGTGTCCCCCCCACCCCCCACATAAAACAGGCTGAGGAACACTTAAAACATACATTTAATACATACAATTAAAAGACAAACAAGGAAAGGACCGACAGTCTGTTGGTGAGGCAGCCATTGCTGGCGCCACCTGATCACTCCTTGTGGGAAGTTTTCAGTGACAATAAACAGGGAAAATTATAATAGGCACTTGGGGAAATACAGCCTGTCAGAGAAGAACTAGTGTGGATTTTTTAAAAGCAAGTCATTTCAAAGAGTGTTTGTCATAGAGGGAGGTACATTTTCACTGAAACTTGGCTGACACCAATGCCGTTCCTTGATTTCGCAACATTTTGCAAATACTGTCTGGCAACAATCATAAAACACAACAGGTTACATGAAACATGAAATTAAAGTGACGAGTGGAAAATCTAGGATTGGGGATGTGCAAAGATTTAGGAGGGGAGGGGGAGGGGGAGGGGATGGGGGGAGGGGGAAGGGAAGTCAAAGGGGGGTAGGAGATATACAGTTTGATAGCCACAGGGAAAATGGATCTCCTGTGGCGTTCTGTGCTGCATCTTGGTGGAACCAGTTTGTTGCCGAAGATGCTCCTCGGGTTGACCAGTGTATCAAGGAGGGGGTGAGCTGTATTGTCCAAGATGCTCCGATTGATACAATTGAAAAAGAAAATCTATCAAGAGGGCATTCTTTGACAAATCGATTCATATCTGCCCTTTTACTCCCTGCTGGCTTCCTCTTTTGCACTGAAGTTTCCTTTAACTTATCTCACCATGAATTATATATGCATTAGCTAGGAGAGCTGGGAAATAGATCTGTGTGGGCACTTTTGAAATGCCTCAAAGAAAATATAGATTAATTGGGATTTTGTCCAAATTTCTGAAAAAGACACTGTTTATGGTTTTGTTATTTTATTAATTCATTTTACCCATGGGAAATTAGGATTTAAATTAATGCTCATTAGAATTATTTGAAACTGTGGCAGACTGATCTAGAGAAGGTATCACAAATTTTATTCAATTGGGCTTGGATCAAGAAGAGATCTGAACATAAAACAAATGAGATGCTTCACCCTGCTATTTTTCCTCATTTTTAAAGCAAGGTGATCAGGGAAGAACATGCCCTCAAATATTTTCAGAAATTATGTTTGCATTAATCTATTACCTTTGATATTTAGTGGCGTTTATTACAGTTGCTCCCAAAATTATGTTATCATGGTTGACACCAGCCAATCAAACCCCCTCACCTGTATCCACTGACACTTGCCAGATTTGTCCCGCTCCCACCTTTCTCCCCACTATTACAAGCTGTCAGAAGAAGGGTCCCGACCCAAAACGTCGCCTATCCATGTCCTCCACAGATTGTCTGACCTGCTTAGTTACTCCAGTACTTTGTGTTCTACGCAAGTCAAGTCAAGTCAAGTTTATTTGTCACATACACATACACGATGTGCAGTGAAATGAAAGTGGCAATGCCTGCGGATTGTGCAAAAAAAGAATTACAGTTACAGCATATAAATTAAAGTTAATACAGAGAAGACACAATTTAGTCCCTGGAGTTATAAAAGTTAACAGTCCTGATGGCCTGTGGGAAGAAACTCCGTCTCATCCTCTCCGTTTTCACAGAGTGACAGCGGAGGCGCTTGCCTGACCTGGAACAGTCCGTTGCTGGGGTATCAGGGGTCCCTCATAATCTTGCTTGCTCTCGATCTACACCTCCTGATGTATAGGTCCTGCAGGGGGGCAAGTGTAGTTCCCATGGTGCGATCTGCCGAACGCACTACTCTCTGCAGGGCCATCCCGTCCTGGGCAGAGCTGTCCCAAACCAGACTCCAACAGCTGCAGTCCCTCGCGTTATTACTATTATTTATTCCTGTGCACAAACATTTCATATAAATAATAATAAGGCAGCATCCCTGAAGAACATGGATAAGGCGATGTTTGGGGTCGGAACCCAAAGTCATGCTCTTCTTCACACTTAAAAATAATCCAGGTTATTTTGAAACCATCTTGTTGCAAGACACAACGTTTGACTACTGCCCTTAAACTTTCTATACGTTCAATAATTATCTGCTTTCAAATCTAGAATAATGTCCACCTGGAAATCTCATAATTCTTTGTGTCTGACCACTCAAAGTCAAGGTTTTAGCTGTTCTTCAAATGTGAATGATGAACCGGGAAATGAATCCCAGCATCTCACAGCACCTTGTGAAGGGGCAGGCAAACCGAGTTCTTTCACAGATTTTATGGGCTGCTACTGGAGTATATATCAAAGAAATAAAAATGTTAATAATTAACTTGTGCCACAGGCTTTTGCTTTATTGAACCATTTCACCTTGTGTTACCTTTGGATTCATAACACATTGCACACCATAGCATAGGAGAACCAGAAGACAGAGATATAGAATAAAGGGGTAAGAGCTAGAAGGAATCTGATATAAAAATTCATTCCTATAGTTATCGGGGACTGTACCTTTAAGAATAATGTATGGACAAGCAGATGCTTGCTTGTAGACTTTGCTCACTGCTATTATGTGCTGACTGTGGTTTTGTACTTTGCACACCTGCGTGATGAGATTAAGTTGTGGTCCTGCGTGATGAGATTAAGTTGTGTTCGATACGTCCTTGTTTACTCCATTGTATAAAGGAATGACTGGGGCGCTGCTGCGGCAGAGAGACTCGTTCAGACTCCTGTACTCTGTGCGATCCTCTCTCATGTATTAAACATTCAGTTGGATCTAAATTGCTGTGACTGTCGTTTGTTGGGAAAATATTTCTAACAGAATCTGTAGGAAGAATCTTGTTAACCAGTGGGTGGTTGTAACTTGGAATGCAAGGCCTGGAAGACTGAGAGTCGAAGCATGTACACAATAAAGGTGGCACAGCGATAGCGTTGCTGCCTTACAGCGCCAAAGACCCGGGTTCAATCCCGACTACAGTTGCTGTCTGTACGGAGTTTGGACGTTCTCCCCGTGACCCAGGATCTCTGGTTTCCTCCCACACTCCAAAGACGTACAGGTTTGTTGATTAATTGGTTCGGTGAAACTGTAAATTGTTCCTGGTGTGCGCAGGATAGTGTTGGTGTGCGGGGATCACTGGTTGGCACAGTGGGCCGAAGGGCCTGTTACCGCGCTGTATCTCTAAACTAAACTAAGAAGTATGTCGAATGTCCAATTGCATTGCCATGGTACAGAAGATTGTAGTCTAAATGCTGGTAAAAGGGATTAGTATAGGTGCTCACTTGAATGTTCACATGGACATGGTTAGCTGAGTGACCATGCTCAGTAAATTTCCATCAAATAGAAAATGGGAACATTTTGGTGATAATAGCACCTGTATTAACTATGTTCCAAATTGTTGAACATTTATAATTACCACCTTGTACTTATCCATTACCATCATGTTCCAACTGTTATTTTGAAGCCAAAGCTGATGATTCATATTTCAATAAAAGTCTTCATTCAATAGAAAATGGGAATATTTTGTTAACAATTTAAAGTTATGTAAGATCCCCTTGACTTTTTTATATCTTAGCTTTCATTGGGTGTGAGGAGTGTTTCCATCAATCAAAAACCAGCAAAAAAAGACCCAAAGTGCTGGAGTAACTCAGCGGGGTCAGGCAGCATCTCCGGAGAATATGAATAGGTAACGTTTCATGTTTTCCACAGATTCTGCCTGACCTGCTGAGTTACTCCAGCAATTTGGGTCATTTTTCATAAACCAGCATCTGCAGTTCCTTGTTCCTACAATCAAAAATCAGCAATTTAGCCAAATGAAAAGAATGTGACCAATTTCACAATTGTCTCCACGATAACTTAAAAGATGACATTTAGAAAGATGGTGCTTTACTCTTCTAGTGCATGGACAAAGGATGACATGGGATATATGGGATAAATACAGGCCACTGGCTTTTGAACTCCACTCCAGTCTCTTACTCTCCTTATCTAAATACACCACCATAACCCATGCCAGTTTATTAAAACAAAGACACAAAGTGTTGGAGTAACTCAGCGGGTCAGGGAGCATCTCTGGAGAAAATAGATAGGTGATATGTAAGAAGGAACTGAAGATGCAGGTTTAAACCGAAGAAAGACACAAAAAGTGGAGTAACTCAGCGGGACAGGCAACATCTCTGGAGAGAAGGAATGGGTGACGTGTCGGGTCGAGATCCTTCTTCAGAGGTGAGGACCCTTCATCAGTCTACGTTTCGGGTCAGGATCCTTTCTTCAGACCCTTGCCAACTTGAAACATCACCAATCCATATTTTCCAGTGATGCTGCTTGACCCGCTGAGTTATGCCAGCACCTGGTGTCTCCTCATATGCTTATCCAGCCAGCTTTTAAACATGTCAATGCTTCTGCCATTCCTTGCAGTTATCACAGAGAGCTGGCAGCTAGCATAAGAATTGCTGGAGTTCTACAATATTGTCCTTCAGGGAGTGGTATAGATGTGTTAACAATGCAAAGAGGAAAATATATCTTATTTAACTGGCAGTAAATAATGCCGGAAATAACAATAAAAGCACAATAAAAGTGAGCGGATTCATAGAATAAAATTTGATAAGGATCAATCAAATTCACATGTAGTTATAAGGGAAGAATGGTATTTTTTCCAATACATGTAGCCAATTATCAAGTAAAGTTGAAGGATTATAATATGTTATGGTTTAGCAGAATGTGATTTTTACTTTTTAATTATTTCTACAAGTAAATTTGATTTTTAATTTTAGGAATTTATTTTGATATTTATGAATTTAAGTTAAAGAGGTGTTGACTGACATTGTCATTGACAGAATACTATTAATAGCTTTATAGAATTACAAATAAAACTACAAGAAAAAGTAAATACGCAAAGCAATATAATCTAACTTGCTTTAAATCAGTGTTTTTATTTGACAGTTACATTACAGACATGAATTGTTTTAAGATACAACTGTAAAACTGTCTATTTCACTTTTAAGAAGTCTGTCTGATGGTCTGTTTATTAATGATTCCAATTATTTATCATGGAAGGATTGTCTTGTCAATCTGCAAGTGTTGGGCGAAATGGACATTTATCGATGTTTACTGATAATAATGGCATTCTGCCTTGCATTGTTTGAGAAGATTATGCAGTATTCACTGGAATCTTTGGAGACACAAGGGTTACTCTTTGAAATATTACATCTGTTCTTCAATCTGTGTTTTTACTTCTTTTGTTACATTCTCTTATTTTTCAAAAATAAAACTTTTTTTTGCTAGTTCTAACAGGTCTTTAGAGATTTTACCCATTCTTATGGGAATTGCTCGTATAGCCGATTGCTTCTACAGTGCCTTTGAGCCTTGCTTGCAATAATATTTAGAAACTTGTGGAGAATGCCTGAAAATTCAATCGCCTAGTAGAGCAGGAATAAGCGTGGCACTAATCTGCTTGGAAGCAGGTGCATTGAAATACATGCCTCAAGTCAAGTCGAGTTTATTGTCAAGTACGGTGAGGTACAGCAACAATGAAAATCTTGGAGGCACAAGAAACTGCAGCTATCTTGAGCAAAAAACAAACCACTGGAGGTCAGTTCTCTAGCACTTTGATTTTTTTTTTGCACAATGAAAAGCTTGCTGGTACCAACATCACAGGCATGTTGATTCAGACAACACACAAAACATAAATTATGTATATGTTATATACAAATTATAGAAGACAGTGAAAAGAAAAAAGACTGCACAAAATTTGTCCAAAAACACAATTGGAAAGAGGGTCAATGGTCATGCAAGAGGGAAATTCTCTTGAATGGAGAAGATAATCAGTCCATTCAGACAATGAAGAAGGTTTAAACGAACTAACTGATGAACAACTCATCGGACAGTTCTGTGTAGAAGAGAATTAGAATCTTCCAATTGACATAGACAATAGACAATAGACAATAGGTGCAGGAGTAGGCCATTCAGCCCTTCGAGCCAGCACCGCCATTCAATGCGATCATGGCTGATCACTCTCAATCAGTACCCCGTTCCTGCCTTCTCCCCATACCCCCTCACTCCGCTATCCTTAAGAGCTCTATCCAGCTCTCTCTTGAAAGCATCCAACGAACTGGCCTCCACTGCCTTCTGAGGCAGAGAATTCCACACCTTCACCACCCTCTGACTGAAAAAGTTCTTCCTCATCTCTGTTCTAAATGGCCTAACCCTTATTCTTAAACTGTGGCCCTTGTTCTGGACTCCCCCAACATTGGGAACATGTTATCTGCCTCTAATGTGTCCAATCCCCTAATTATCTTATATGTTTCAATAAGATCCCCCCTCATCCTTCTAAATTCCAGTGTATACAAGCCCAATCGCTCCAGCCTTTCAACATACGACAGTCCCGCCATTCCGGGAATTAACCTAGTGAACCTACGCTGCACGCCCTCCATAGCAAGAATATCCTTCCTCAAATTTGGAGACCAAAACTGCACACAGTACTCCAGGTGCGGTCTCACCAGGGCCCGGTACAACTGTAGAAGGACCTCTTTGCTCCTATACTCAACTCCTCTTGTTACGAAGGCCAACATTCCATTGGCTTTCTTCACTGCCTGCTGTACCTGCATGCTTCCTTTCATTGACTGATGCACTAGGACACCCAGATCTCGTTGAACTCCCCCTCCTCCTAACTTGACACCATTCAGATAATAATCTGCCTTTCTATTCTTACTTCCAAAGTGAATAACCTCACACTTATCTACATTAAACTGCATCTGCCATGTATCCGCCCACTCACACAACCTGTCCAAGTCACCCTGCAGCCTTATTGCATCTTCCTCACAATTCACACTACCCCCCAACTTAGTATCATCTGGACAATGATGGAGCAATCTGTTGTACTTCGTGGTCCGCTACCTGTTGTACCTTTGTTGAGACTCTGGACGGACCACAAGTCCGTGTGTAAAAGGTTATAATGCTGGAGCTTAACTCCAGGCTGTTTATTCTGTGGCCACCTGGAACCAGAGTGGCCACCCAATCACCTCATTCCCTTATATACACATTACTACACAGGCAAACAAAGTAGTCCTTGTGATACAACAAAGTAGTACCTGTAGTATCACAACACAATCCACTCCATCATTGGGTGGATTCTGGCCCAAGAGTCTTCACCGTGTGGACCTGTTGCTTATAAGGCTACCTTATCCACACAGGAATTGAAAGTGAGCCAAATATTCTTCACATTCAATCATTGCATGGATTAATCTATCTGTGAAGAATAGATATATCCTCAGTGAGAAAGTGAGAAAGGCTGAAAGAGTAGTTCATTTCTTAAGTGACGTGTGAAGTAGTTGTGTCCTACATGGTACCCTGAGTGCACAGAAGGTCACGTTTTCACCATCCACTCACACTTAGACTCTAGATATTTGCCATGATTGGTGCTATTAAATACTGGTCAGAGTATGATCAGCCAGAGCAGATATTGTACAGAAATCGTCTGAGGCCATTTGATGAATTGGTTCACCCTTTTCTGTTGGAAAGACTAAGGATAGCATTGACTCAAAAATGACCTGGTGATTACAATGTGGAGCCATGAATCTTTTTGCATCTTGTCAAATCACATCATGCTTATTGTAACTGTCGTCTGTGCACTAAAACTGTCCCAATAGAGTCAAATTCAACAGAAGATGTTTGACAAAGTCTCACACTTGACACTCCAACAAGTGTGATTCCATATATTTTAAAACTAAGGTGCTCTGAGATTAGAATAGATACAAAAATACACCAATCTTGTCACTGCAAATGCCATTTTAGCAGTTCACTGGAGCAAATTCTTAAATAAATGTTGGTAAATTTCCACTTCCATCTTAAATTGTGAATGTTCGTGCTAAGAACTGAACCACAGAGGCCAAGGAAATAGTTTCCCTTGTGTCCCCCCAAAATGTTATTGTTATTACTATCCATTTCATTGGATATCTCTTTGCCCACTACAGTTCAATCTTATAGTCATTATTTATTGCATTAATTTATTGTGAAGCCCTTTCAAAAATGTTACTTACATTTGCACACTAAATTGCATACTTGTAAGATAAGTGCTCAAGGTATTAGTGAATGGTTTAAAAATGTCACACTTCCAGAAATTCAGCACTCCACTAAGTGCAATTTAATGTATTTATTCGGTTAACCTATTATAACAAGGGCATGCACTTTTACAGTACCTTTCACATCCCAGGACACACCTAAGCATTTTACAGTCTGTGAAGTACTTTCAAAGTCTACTCCCTGTGGTCATATTGGGAAATGCAGAAGCAAAGTTGTGCACAGCAAGTTGATATAATGTACTTGGCATGTTCGTTCTTTTTAAAAAGCACCCATCACTGGAGTTTGAATCCCAGTATTCTGCAATATTCTGTGACCTTCACTATATTTAATTCAGAAGCGGCACATCTCCACTGAGACTAACTGCTCTCAGATGAAAGCATCTAAGTTGGTATCTGGGATGTGGAGCAAATGAAGCAACGGGTGAATTGATGGACAACGAAGCAGAAGAACATTGTATCTTCAGATGGGATTGCAGACCATCATAATCTTCTTCATTGCCTTACATCTTGTTTTCCACCATTTCTATTTTCTTTCCTCCTTCTAGTCATCTTTCTCAATCTTTGATTCATCGATATACTGGATCTGCATGGAAGGAGAGTAGAAGTTGAGAATTGGTGGTAAAAGCATCCGCCAGGAAGCAAAATATGGAACCAAAGAAGTTTTGCATGTGTTGAGTCGGGAAGACAAAAGCATGTCCAATTATTTAGCTCTTCTACTACACGGCCATCCTCGCCATCTTTCATGACAGATCTGGTTTCCAAGAAGTATAATGGGCTGCTTGATCACAATGGATCTAAAGATGAAAACATGCCCTTCCTTGCCCTGCTTTCAACAGATACTGAGGACCAATTTCCCCAGAAAATGGACTAAAGACATACTGGCGAGTCATAGAGTTATACAGCACAGAAACGGGCCCTTCAGCTCAACATATTCATGTCAACCAAGATGACCTATCTAAGTTAGTCCCACTTGATGGAGTCCCACACAATGAAGGCTTGGAGTTGAAAGAATAATCCATATAGTCAGGGAGATATGCAAGAAATAGCAGACTATTGTCCTGTTAAAGAACATAGATTTAGGTTAAATTTGTAATTACCGTTTGCAAACTGAATAGACATTGTGCATTGTTCAGAACATGAGCATTCCTATTGATCAGAGTGTAGGGTCCAATTGCTGTTAAAATGATAGCATTGTAGTGAGTGGCATAGTGAGGAATGAAGGATATAAAGTAATTGCCTTTCCCACTGATGTTGTCAGCAGTACGCTAAGATGTTGTTAATCTTCTTAGGGTAAGAAAGTTGATACTCAATGCCGGTGCCATCTCCTTCCCACATGGGACATTCCAACCTACATTCACTGTGAAATCCAGTGTTTTTGTTTCATGCAGTTGCAAGCTATCACGTAACATGCTTCAACTAAATTGGAAATGTGATAACCTTGAGTTTCAGAGAAGGTATTTAATGCAGCAGTAATATCTTTTCACAAGTAGTGTTTTTCAATGGAATGCATTGTGTATGGCTTTCACGATTTACAATGAAATGACAAAATAGAGAAGGTTGGAAATCAATTAACCAGTCAGTCATTGACAGGTGACATGGAAAAATTGTGCAGTAATAGGGTTAGTATGGATTACCCACAGTTTCAGCAGTTGAATATATTTGGGTTTTTGTAGAACAATAAAGTTTACTACCCTGGGATCATGGGGTTGTCTTTTGAGGGACAATTGAGCAGGTAGAGCCTATTGGAGTTCAGGAGAATGAGAAGTGATCTTATTGCAACATACAGCCGCACTTCTACAGTAAAGACACTTAGGTAGTACACACAGTGATTAATTTATTCGTGTACTTCTAACAATATCTGAGTCAACTGATTTTTAATGAATGGAGTTTAGAGAAAATCATCTTTTTTGCGGGGCGACCATGATTATGGAAATCTTCCTGTGAATTGTATCAGGGCAGGCACGATGGCGCAGCGGTAGAGTTGCTGCCTTACAGCGCTTGCAGCGCCGGAGACTCGGGTTCGTGACTTGTTTGTACAGAGTCTGTACGTTCTTCTCGTGACTTGCGTGAGTTTTCTCCGAGATCTTCGGTTTCCTCCCACACTCCAAAGACGTACAAGTGTGTAGGTAAATTGGCTTGTGCGGGGATCGCTGGTCGGCGCGGACCCGGTGGGCCAAAGGGCCTGTTTCCGCGCTGTTAAGGATAGCGGAGTGAGGGGGTATGGGGAGAAGGCAGGAACGGGGTACTGATTGAGAGTGATCAGCCATGATCGCATTGAATGGCGGTGCTGGCTCGAAGGGCTGAATGGCCTACTCCTGCACCTATTGTCTATTGTCTATTGTATCTCTAAACTAAACTAAACTATAGGGGAATTTTCACTGCACATCCAGCCCATTGCTCCCTTCCTGCATTCAGCGTCATGACTCAATGCACAAGGTTCCATGGAAACATCTCTTTGGAAGCATTCACTCTTTTCCTCTGCTTCTGCTGGACATCTAGATGTGCTACCTGTTCCTCAGTGTATTCTGGCTCATCATCCTCAGACACAGCCTGTTGACTTATGTTGGCCGAATTTTGCAAGATGCAGGAAACTACAGTGAAGACTCGCTACCAGTTTGGATTCCACTACTGTTTAACACAGTACCCCGCCCCCCCCCCCCCCCCACCTCCCAGTTGTTGAGGACAGCAGAGAGGGCTGGAGTAACTCAGCGGGTCAGACAGCATGCCTGAAGAATATGGATAGGCGACATTTTGGTCAGGACCCATCTTCAGTCTCATTTTAAGAATCTGATAGAAATCCTTATTTTTCTCATTAGACTCTTCATTATACTCTCAATCCTCATTATACTCTTGTAGCACCAGGGCTGTTGTTGCGGTGTAGTTCAACTGGAATAGGAGTCAGCACAAGTATCAAAATACTTGGAACCCCTTGAGCAAAGATCCATCTTTTAAAGCATAGTCAGCTGAAGATGTCAGGCATCACAGATTCACCAAGGATGAAGGAGTCATGTGAAGACATTGCGATCAATCGGACAATGAGTCTCCAAGAGACAATCTTTCTTATGAATGTTAACCTGCACATTTATGAAGAAGACACCCTTTCTATTCATGGTTCTCCAAGGAAGTCCTTGCAGATATAGGAGACCTCATGATGGCAGCCTTCATCTTGGGAAATCAGCAAATCTTAGTGCTCACCTACTTCTGACTAAAATCCAAGTAAATAAAGTCAAACTTCCATGAATAAAGAGGTTGGGTGGCATCTCTAATGATGCAGTGTGCAACAACCTGAACTAAATGGCAAACATTAACAACGGTTGCCTGGACTCTTAAAATGTACGTGTGAGATTTTATTATTCTGGTACATCAGAATATAATGAAATACCAAGAGAACAAGGAGAGCTGCTAATACATTTGCACCTTGATTATTCCATTCACTCCAATGCTATGAGCATATATGACCCTTGCACATCACGGACCATCCCATTTTCTAGCAATAAGTCCACAGAATTACAGGTCATGGCTCTTCAAGGATGTGTCTGTGTGCTGTTTAAGATTGCTGTGGGATGTTGCCTCAACCACCATTTCAGGCAATGAGTTCCAGATTCTGGTGAAAAACCTTCTTATTCCCCCTCCAATCCTCCCACCTGTTACTTTAACTCTATGCCCCTTTTTTGACCTTGATGTATAATGAAATAAATCTTTCTTATTCACCCTACCGTATCTATGTCCAAGGTATGTAGGTTAATTGACTGGGTGATATGTAAAAATTGTCCCTAGTGTGTGTAGGATAGTGTTAGTGTGCGGGGATCGCTGGGCGGCGCGGACTCGGTGGGCCGAAGGGCCTGTTTCCGCGCTGTATCTCTAAATCAAAATCGAAATCGAAAACAACCTTGGCTTATCCAATCTTTCATCATAATGATAATTTTCTCGTCCTGGCAACATCCTCATAAACCTTCCATGTGGTGTTTCCAGTACAGGAACATCTTTCCTGTGATCTTGTGTCCAGAGCATTTGGGCATTTCCCAAGGTGTGGTTTAGTGGGTGTTGGTTGGAGTTCTATTACACTCTCCCGAAACTTACTTTCTCTACATCAGGTAATAAAAGAAAGAATCATTTTATTGATTTGCCCTCCTACCTTTTATTGGTGAAAGTGCACTCGAAGGTCCCTTTGCTTCTCCACACCACCTGATTATTGTATAGTTCCTGCTTTGTTGCACCTTCCCCATGCGTTATCTCTTAGTATTAAATTCCACTCAACACTTTTTGGCTCAACTTACTGACCATCTGTTATCTTTCTGCTGTCTATGTTTTTCATTTCATGCTGCCTGACTCGCTGTTATTCCAGCACTATGTGTCTTCTTTTTGTTGGTAAAACAGCATCTGCAGTTGTGTCCACATTTGAATCATTTTTACTACTCTCCCTCAGAGAACTTGGACATTTACCTATTTAACTAGTTTGCGTATCAGAGCTTGTCAAGCGCTTTGCCAAAACGCACTGTCAATGACTCGTCCCTCCACCAGGACTCCAGTTAAATTATGAAATAAATTCAGTCAACTTTCCCACAGTCAACCTTTTAAGAAATCGACAGACACTAATTTTCCCTTTCTGATTGATTCAGGTATTTACATTAGTTACAGATTTAAACTGCAAACTTTCTTAGCCACTTTGATGTTCCGATGAAGTTCCAATTATATCCCCCGGGATGGCGGGACTGTCATATGAGGAAAGATTAGAAAGACTGGGCTTGTATTCACTGGAGTTTAGAAGGATGAGTGAGGATCTTATAGTGACGTATAAAATTATAAAAGGACAATAGACAATAAACAATAGACAATAGGTGCAGGAGTAGGCCATTCAGCCCTTCGAGCCAGCACCGCCATTCAATGCGATCATGGCTGGACAAGCTAGATGCAGGAAAAATGTTCCCAATGTTGGGGGAGTCCAGAACCAGGGGGCCACAGTCTAAGAATAAAGGGGAGGCCATTTAAAACTGTGAGAAGAAACTTTTTCACCCAGAGAGTTGTCAATTTGTAGAATTCTCTGCCACAGAAGGCAGTGGAGGCCAATTCACTGGATGAATTTAAAAGAGAGTTAGATAGAGCTCTAGGGGCTAGTGGAATCAAGGGATATGGGAAGAAGGCAGGCACAGGTTACTGATTGTGGATGATCAGCCATGATCACAATGAATGGTGGTGCTGGCTTGAAGGGCCAAATGGCCTCCTCCTGCACCTATTTTCTATGTTTCTAAAAAAATACACAATGTGCTGGAGTAACTCAGTGGTTCAGGCAGCATCTCTGGAGAACATGGATAGGTGAAAAAGGGTCAGGGTCAGGACCCTTTTTCAGACTGATTTTGGCGAGGGGGGGGGGGGAAGAACGGTGGAAGAAAGGAGGGGCAGGGCATACCTGGCAGATAATAGGTTGATACAGATGAGAGGCGGGTTTTGGTGGCTAGATGGTGGATAAAGGCCAGAGGTGAAAAGACAGAAGACGTTAGATGACAGGATTGAAAAGTTGCGAATTGGGAAGCTAGAGGAAGGAATGTAGGTGGAAGGGGAGGGGGAGGGGACAAATAGGTGTGTCCAGGTGGGGCACAGGGCGGGGGAGGGGGGGAAGGGCAGGAGGAAGGGAGAGGGGATGGGACGTTCCTATAATTAGCACGTTATCTACTACTTGAGATAGTGATAATTTCTTGAATGACATCAGAAGAATCTTGCATCAGTTCCTTCCTGTCTTCGCTGGTTTAGATTGTGGAATACATTCATGATCATGACTCTTTGATATTCTCCTATGTAGCTCTTGCAGTACCAAGTGATTTACAGCAACACTTCTACTTCTATTTCCTATTTTTGCAAAATATCTCTTTGTATTGCACACTTCAACTATCATTCCACAACCCTATTTCCAATTGACAGATTTGTTGGGTGGCATTAACGTATTAAATCTATCATGTTATCTAAAATGTTTTGCTGTGTGGCACAAGTCATCATTTTGCTTCCGTTTTAACTACTTCTCTCCATCTTTCCCCTCAAGTTTTAATGGAACGGAACCCTCTATTTCCTTAGATGGTTCAGGAAGTTTGGCATGCCCCTGCAAATCTCACTGACTTCTACAGATGCACCACAGAAAACATTATCAGTCTGAAGAAGGGTCTCGACCCGAAACGTCACCCATTCCTTCTCTCCCAAGATGCTGCCTGATCCGCTGAGTTACTCCAACATTATGAGTCTACCTTCGATTTAAACCAGCATCTGCATTTTTTTTCCTACACATTATCAGGATGCATCACAGCTTGGTTTGGAACAGCTCCATCCAAGACCGCAAGAAATTGCAACGAATTGTGGATGCAGCCCAGACCATCACATAAACCAACCTCTCTTCTATTGACTCCATTTATACCTCACGCTGCCTGGGCAAGCCAGCAGAATACTCCCTCTTCTCCCCTCTCCCATCAGGCAAAAGGTATAGAAGTTTGAAAAAGCACACCACCAGATTCAGGGACAGTTTCCTCCCTGCTGTTATCAGGCAACTGAATCATCCTGCCACAACCAGAGAGCAGTGCTGAACTACTATCTACCTCATTGATGCTCTCGGACTATCCTTGATCGGACTTTGCTGGCTTTACCTTGCACTAAACGTTATTCCCTTATGATGTATCTATACACTGTAAATTGATCGATTGTAATCAGGTATTGTCTTTCTGCGGACTGGTTAGCGCGCAACAAAAAGCCTTTCACTGTACCTCGGTACATGTGACAATAAACTGAACTGAACTGTTCATTTGACCAAAATCTAAGCCTTTGGTGCATGTGTAAGGAAGTGTTGCAACAACGTTGTTCTGTTCTTTAGCAAAGGTTTGCCAATTGATAGGGAAACAAGGAACTGCAACAAAAAAAAACAAAGTGCTGGAGTAACTCAGCGAGTCAGGTAGCATCTCTGGAGAATATGGATAGGTGACATTCAGCAGAGTCCCGAACCGAAATGTCACCTCTCCATGTTCTTATAACATTGTAATTATACCCACCTCTGCAGCTCTGGTACTGTAGCCACCACCCGTATAGCCACCACCCGCTGTGTGGAAAAAGTTGTCCCTCTGGTCACTTTCAACCCCCCCCCCCCCCCCTCCAGTGAACAATTATGCTTTTAATTTAGAAAATAAGTAAAGATAATTCATTCGAGCAAAATATTGCATTGACGTCAGCTCTAAATGTTAACAATTGCAACATATTAAAAAAAAAAAAATCCTAAGAGTTGAAAGGACACTAATGAACAGGTATTGGAAGAGATAACTGTGTCTGATGCAATTGTGTATGCTAACCTTTGTTTCTGGAGCGTAGTTTAGTTTTTTTTAGTTTAGTTTAGTTTATTGTCACGTGTGCCAACATACAGTGAAAAGGTTTTTTGCCGCACACTAGCTGAGTTCAACAATTTAATGACGTTCAGACAAAACAATGATGCTAGTCGTACAATTTTTAGGTTACCCAGCGCTGCTCAAATTGATGGTAATTTGAGGCTCTAGTGGGGAACTTTTAGAAGTTCTCACACCTTAAAAATATTGTTTATTTAAAAAACAAATGCACACCAATGCAGCCGGTGTTTAGTCAATTCATTTTCATTTCTGTTAAATTAGGTTACACACAGATGGAGGGACTGTGGAATTATTATGATAAATCTGTCTCCAACAGAATTATGCAAAATACACCAGGTTACCACTTACACATCTGGAAGCCAGAATGCAGAGGTAGAAAACAAACTTAAAAATATGAATACATTCTTCTTAACTGTCTTCGAGAGAGGGATGATACTGAGGAAGAAAATAAAGACAAAGTAACCATATGCCAGTGTGGCAGTGATACTGGACACATTGTGTGAAACATTTCAGAAGGATGTAATATGTTAGCATTTAGAGTAGCATGGGTTAATAATGGACAATCTGACCAACATTGTAATGTTCTGACATTAGTCATCATTGTCAGCGATTCAAGGATGATCTCCACCACAGATTTGCATAAAGGTCCTGAGATGACTTTGGAGTCCAATGATGAAACCACAAACCAGCCCACATGTCACCGATTTGATTTTTGATTTATACAGTATGGTGTCTTACCTCTTTGGGAATGGTGCAGTGGTTGGAAGTGGTTGTTTGGGGACAGGTGGTATCAATGGCAGATTCCCTTTCAGTGCAGTGAGAATCAGATTTATTGTGGCATTTGTGAAAATTGATTCCTGATGCATAAATCTTGAATTGATCCTTGTCAGAAGTGTCGACCCGTCTTAGATCCAGAATGGTGTCAGACTAAGGAAAAAAAGACGCAGCATGCTGGAATAACGCAACGGGTTAGGCCACATCTCCGGAGAACGTGGATAGGTGACGTTTGGAGTCAGGACCCTTCTCCAGTCTGAGAAGGGTCCGACTTGAAACATCACCTATCTATGTTCTCCAGTGATGCTGCCTTGACCTGCTGAGTTACTCAAGCACTTTGTGACTTTTGCTAAATAAGCATCTGCATTTCCTTGTTTCTACTTCAGACTAAAGGAGCTTGGACTGCAAATGGCTCGTAAATGGAAGAAGTTCATGCTATGTTTACTAATATAAAGCTCAATCTCATTGGCGTTTTCAAGCTACCACTCATTTCTGATTATATAGATTATCCATTGGGCTTCAGCTTTGAGTTGCTGGTGTGATTCTTTCATCTGCTGCCATTTTCTAGCATACACTTAGTCCACTTGCAAGATTGGTTTAATGAAAATAATGCTGACATCTAAGGCCACAAAATGCTGGAGTAACTCAGCGGTTCAGGCAGCATCTCTGGAGAACATGGATAGGAGACCCTTCACCAGTAACCCTAACATTTAAGCCCTTCTTTACCAGAAAAGTACATCAAATGTGGCACAATTACTTACCAAGGAGTGTCAATAATGGCATCAGCCACAAATATTTGATAAAGTATACATAGATTCCAGCATGATCCAGAAAATAACAGCCCAAGCAATCAAGGTAAAGTCATAAAGCTAGTTTAAAATTTGTTCAGTGACCGAATACAGAATGTATCATTTGATAGAAATGTAAGTGATAAGAGAGATGTATACAATGAGATTCTTCACTGCTCAGAATTGGGCCCTTTGATTTTTAGTGTATAAATTATTGGAATTGATATGAATGAGCCACAGTTAATAATTTTGCCAATGACACCAACATTGGCTTTGTGGTTGAGGGAGAATGTTCTGAGGTGAGAAGATAGGTGGGCACAAAAGTGATATATAGAATTCATCCCCGAGAAGTGTGAGGCAATATAGTTGGGGTGGGCAAACAAAGCATGAAAGTATGATAAATAGTAGAATACTAATAGGTGTAGTAGATAAGAGGGATCTTGGAGATTATGTCCACAAATCCCTGAAGATAGCACTGCATGTTGATAAGCTAGTTTTCAGAAGGCATGCAGAATGCTGGCTTTATTTGAAACATAATGTGCAAGAGGAGATCCGTACAAAAACCAAATGAAATATTAATTGGGCCACAGTTAGACTTCTGTGTACAGTTCTGTTCAACACTCTACGTGATAGACGTGGCAGCACTAGGAAAGTGCAGGGATTTACAAGAATACTGCTGGAGCTAGAGGATTTTAGCTGTCTTGAGAAAGTGGCGTGGCTGGACTTGTTTTCTTTGGAACTGAAGAAATGGAGGCAATGTTAAGATGAGTTTCTAAAGTAACATGAGGACTAGGCACTGTAAACAAAAAGAAGAAATCCCCCTTAGCAGAGAGGTCAGTAACGAAAATGACATTTATTTAAGATAATTGCTAAAAGAATCAGACCAGAGAACAAAACAAAAGATATTTAACTCATCGAAAGGGTGGTGGTGGTGGCAGGAACTCTCAACTCAAAGTAACTGGATAGGTACTGAAATAGTCTATGTGGCTATGAACCAGAGGCTGGTGAACGAGGTGTCCCTGAAATCCAATTTTGGTTGGAATGAAGATGTTGGGCTGAATGATCACCTGCTATGCTACAATTTTCTTCGATCTATTAAATTGGTGTTGGGATTAGTTAGTAAAATATCATTGTCACTTTCTTGCCCATAATACTGTAAATTTGCTTCTTCCCAATTGATCTTTAAAAAGTAGAGACACAAGAAATTTGAGATGCTTGAATCTTGAGCAAAAAACAAAGTGCTGGAGGTACTCTGTGGGTCAGGCAGCATCGGTGGAGGGAAATGGTCTAACAACATTTCAGATTGGGACCCTTCTTCAGATTGATCAAACTGAAGGGTCGCACCCCACAATGTCATCTGTCCATTCCCTCCACAAGTGCTGCCTGACCCACTGAGTTCCGACAGCAGTTTGTTTTCTACTTATTCTTTAAAAACTTTTTTTTTACTGTTAGGTTGGCTGTGAGCAGGTCACCTCCTGGCTAGTTACGAGGCTGGGAAACCTGCTAAAAGTGAAGGAAATAATATTCAAAATTACCATTAAAAGAACAATTTCAAATGGAAAGGAAAGAAAATTGTTGGCAGTCTTTCGTGATCATGGAAAATCACAAAGCACTTCACAGGCAATGATGCATATCTTAAGAATAATGTTGCAATGGAGTGCAGGAGCCAACTAGTGCACTGTAAGTTCTCATTAACCGCAATGTGACAATTACTAATTCATCTGTTTTACTTTTGTTGCTTGACAGATAGTTAAAAGCCAGAACAACAGCAACATTTTCCCAGCCCTTCTTTTGAATAGTGCGTGGAACTTTTACATCCACCTGTACATGAATTGTCCAAAGACATAAACATACTAAATAAATGGATATTATTATTATTGTTACTACTTTCCATTAAAATATGGTCAAGTATCAAACCGGCTTGAACAGTGAATTTTGCCAGACAGTGGGGTCAGGCGGCAATAAAATTCAATTGTCGTGTATACTGACAGCTGAACAATGAAATTCTTACTTGCTGCAGCTTAACAGGCCCATAAATGCAAATACACACAGATTAATACACAGTAATCAATAAGTGATTAGCCGTAAATTGGAGGTAATCATAACTGTAAAACCAACGTCATGCAACCAAAGACAATCAATAGAAGATCATAATTTTGACAATAATCATGTCAAACTCTCGCTTAGCATTCGCACATTCAAGAACTATTTAAATAAGGTACAACATAACCAATTTCCAACCCATCATATACAAAGTGCTGGAGCATCTCAGCAGGTCAGACAGCATCTACAGTACGCAGAAAATGGATAGGTGACTTTTTGTGTCGGGACCCTTCGGACATTCTGAAGAACGGTCACGACCCAAAACTTCACCTATCCATTTTCCCCAGAGGTACTGCCGACTCACCAAGTTAATGCAGCTTTTTATGTCTGTCTTTGGTAAAAAAAACAGCATCTGCAGTTCCTTCCGACACAATATTATTTTAGGTTTGCTTCATTAATCCCCCATGATCTACAGTAAGTCTTTACCTGTTGATGAAACCACGGGTTGCAAAATGCAAAGATAGTGGAAAGCTGTTAAAATCGCCAGTGTAACATTATAAAAATTGTTGACGGGGCTTTTTAGCATTGCCAGAGCAGATATCTACCTGTTTCACTGATTCTTCCTGTCAAGCAACACTATGTTCCATCAAACTTCTTTTGTTATTGTGTACTTGTCTCATCTCCCTTCCTTTCCTGGAAGCACTGACTCAGAGTTATTTCAAATTCATACCACAAAACAGGCCATTCTGGTCTATGTCATCACTCGGCCATTCTAGTCTATGTCATCACTTGCTATTCGTACAAGCTTCTTCCCACCCTTTTTAATTCGGTCCTATTACCTCTTTATTCCCTTGGGGCATCTTAGTCAGCGTGGACTAGTTAGGCTGAAGAGCTTGTTTCCATGTTGTATGACTCTAGGACGATACTCTCTGAATGGGGGCAAAAGTAGGAGAATGGGATTAGGAGGGAGAGAAAGATCGGCCATGACTGAATGGCAGAGTAGACTCGAATGGCCTAATTCTGCTTCTATCACTGATGACCTTATGACCTGATAATAATAATAATAAAAATAATACATTTATTTTATATAGCGCTTTTCAAGATACTCAAAGACGCTTTACAAAGCAAACAAGACATAAAAACAAACAAACAAAAGATTTGTCCTGACGGAGAAGCGGCGAACAAACAGCGCCAGCGTCCTCTCACGTCAGGGTCCGACAGTAAACAATAAAGAACACAAGACACATAATTACAGTTTAACACAAACAACCATCACAGTGATTGCTCCAGGCACACCCTCACTGTGATGGAAGGCAAAGAAAAGTCTTATCTCCTCCTCATTCTTCTCCCGCGGTCAGGCAGTCAAACTGCTGCCTCGAGGCGATCGAGGCTCCCGACATTTGAAGCCCCCGCCGGGTGATGGAAAGTCCCAGGCCGAGCCGAGCAGGCCGATGAAGGTCCTGCGAGCGGGTCGATCGAACCTCGCGCTTCGGGGCGGTCGAAGCTGCTACGGCTGGAACTCCCGAAAGCCGGTCGCCAGCCAGGGACCTGCGAGCTCCCGATGTTGCGGTCTGCAGGGCCAACGGCCGAAGCCTCCGAGATGGTAAGTCCAAGCCCTGCGACCGGAGTCTTCAAGGTCGATCCCAGCTGGAGGCCGCCGACTCCACAGCGTTAGGCCGTAGCGCGAACGAAGATACGACACGATAAAGGTCGCATCTCCGTTGAGGAGGAGATTAGAAAAAAGGTTTCCCCCACCCCCCCACCACCCCCCACATAAACAGAGCTAAAAATAAATCAAAATATACATTTAAACGATAACAAAGACAAAAAAAGACAGAGAGACTGCCGGTGAGCCGCAGCTGCAGGGCGCAGCCATGCCCCCTATCGATGATATGCATAATGACCTGATGATATGCATATTGACCAGTCAAACTTTCTCTTTGCATGGGCACATTCAAGAACTCTACATTTGCATTACGCATTAGCTGCTCCTAATGCCAGGGCATCCCAAATTCTTAACTCTCCTCAATAAGAAAGATTCTCCTGAATTTGTTACTGATTTTCTCATATTCACACTGGATTGTAGAGAATATATGGTGCAGATTGGTGCACTTGAGCCTCCTCCTCTTTTCTTACCTAAACCTATCATTGTAAACCTCTATTTCTTTCTCCCTATTCACTTCAGCCACTCACTGTGGGAGCAAGTTTGACCTTCTCGACACTTATTTAGAACATGGAACAGTTCGGCACAGGAACAAGCTCTTTGGCCCACAATGTCTGTGCCGAACATGATGCCAGATTAAACTAAACTCCTATTGATTAAGACGTTTCTTCTGAATTCCCCATAATATATCGGGAAATTGTCCGGAGCATCAATTTTTCAACATTCACTCCTGCGCACACCTACATGAATTCCAAGGCCTCTCTCAGATCATCCATCAGTCCTCTCGCTAGAAAATAAGTCGCTCCAGTCTTTCAACATATGACAGTCCCGCCATTCCGGGAATTAACCTAGTAAACCTACGCTGCACGCCCTCAATAGCAGGATTATCCTTCCTCAAATTTGGAGGCCAAAACTGTGTGCAGCTAGGCTTGTATACACTTGGATTTAGAAGGATGAGAGGGGATCTTATCGAAACATAAGATTATTAAGGGGTTGGACACGTTAGAGGCAGGAAACATGTTCCCAATGTTGGGGGAGTCCAGAACAAGGGGCCACAGTTTAAGAATAAGGGGTAGGCCATTTAGAATGGAGATGAGGAAAAGCTTTTTCAGTCAGAGAGTTGTAAATCTGTGGAATTCACTGCCTCAGAAGGCAGAGGAGGTCAATTCTCTGAATGCATTCAAGAGAGAGCTAGAACTCTTAAGGATAGCGGAGTCAGGGGGTATGGGGAGAAGGCAGGAACGGGGTACTGATTGAGAATGATCAGCCATGATCACATTGAATGGCGGTGCTGGCTTGAAGGGCCGAATGGCCTACTCCGGCACCTATTGTCTATTGTCTATTGAATAGTTGTTCCTGATGGTTGTAGCCTTTCAGTTCTACTGTGAAGAAAGCTCTCCACAAAAGTCTGGTGATATCTTGACACAGGCTTCCCTTTTATTGATGTAACGCACATCCAGCATCAGGCGAGAAACAAAACGCACAATCTTTAACAATTATACAACGTGCTAAATAAAGGTTGGGCCATAGAAAAATAAATAAGGCACAGCCTCAAACATGCATAAACATTTAAACATTTTGGGTCTGAAGAAGGATTCCGACCCAAAGTGTCATCTGCTCATTCCCTTCACGGTTGCTGCCTGACCCGCTGAGTTCCTCCAGCACTTTGTGTATTGCCATTAAAATGATCTTGGATCTGATGCAACTAACAAGATTTTCAGAGCGTTTCATAGCAAGACTAGTTCATAAACAGCTTAAACTCACAACAGTTTAAGTTATTTCCATTGATTGTAGTGCAAAAGGCTGCACGTTTGCGCAGCGGTAGAGTTGCTGCCTTACAATGCCGGAGACCTGGATTCGATCCTGACTACGGGTGCTGTCTGTACGGAGTTTGTACGTTCTCCCCGTGACCTGCGTGGGTTTTCTCTGAGGCCTTCGGTTTCCTCCCACACGCCAAAGATGCACAGGTATGTAGGTAAATTGGCTTGGTATAAGTGTAAATTGTCCCTAGTGTGTGTTGGATTGTGTTAATGTGCGGGGATCGCTGGTCGGTGCAGATTCGGTGGGCCGAAGGGCCTGTTCCCGCGCTGTATCTCTAAACTAAACCAAATTAAACTATTGTGCAAAGAATCATAAAAATCACGGCTTTAGAATTTTCACATTAAACTAAGTGTGCGTGGAAGTTCCAAACTTGCAATAAGCTTCAAGAATTCAGTTTAGTTTATTGTCACATGTACTGAGGTACAGTGAAAAGCTTTTGTTGCATGCTATCCAGTCAGCAGAAAGACCAAACGCGATTACAATTGAGCCATTAACAGTGTATAGATCCATGATGAGGGAATAGCTTTTAGTGCAAGGTAAAGCCAGCAAAATCTGAGCTAGGATAGTCCGAGGGTCACCAATGAGGTGGATAGTAGTTCAGCTCAGCTCTCTGGTTATGTTTGGATGATTCAGTTGCCTGATAACAGCTGGGAAGACTGTCCCTGAATCTGTGGTGTGCGTTTTCACATTTCTATACATTTTGCCTGATGGGAGAAGAGGGAGTGGACAGAGTGCGACTCACCCTTGATTATGTTGCTGGCCTTGCCGAGGCAGCATGAGGAATAAATGGAGTCAATAGAAGGGAGGTTGGTTTGTGTGATGGCCTGGGCTGCATCCACAATTCGCTGCGATTTCTCGCGGTCTTGGATGGAGCTGTTCCCAAACCAAGCTGTGATGCATCCTGATAAAATGCTTTCTGTGGTGCATCTGCAGAAGTTGGTGAGAGTTGTAGGGGACATGTCAAACTTCAGAAAGCCTTCTAAGGAAGCATTGGTGTGCTTTCTTGGTCGTTGCTTCAATATGGGTGGTCCAGGAGAGGTTGTTGGTGATATTGACTCCGAGGGATTTTAAGTTTTCAACCATCTCTACTTCGGCGCTGTCATTGCAAACTGGGAATTTAATGACAGCAACAAGAGCAGTCTCATTGTCATAACCATTGTGCATTCAGCACATGGGCCAGAGTGAGCACAATATTCTAATGATTGTCTGTCCACAATTCAAATCATCTTTCACAGAATATGGTTGCTTTTACATTCAATTCAGCTAGAAAAGAATCCAGATACTTGTTTTTTGGGGGGTTTTTTTAAAGGGCTTATTAAGTTGCATTGAAACTTTTAATGATGTGTGCATTGGTGCCCCAGACTGCTTTGTTCTACGTCCTGTGAATAACTATTTTGCAAGAATCATGTGGCTTCTTTATTCTTCCTGCCAAAATGTATCATTTCATAATTATTTATATTGAAATTTATTTGCTAATTAAATTCTCATTTTGTAAATTTATTGCGCTGTGAATTTACAAAATCTTTCCAAAATGCATTACAAAAGTGTGCCTGATCAAAGTTTGGCACCAAGCCATGTACGAGGATGTTCAGGCAGACGACCAAAGCCTTTTGTCAAAAAAATCAGTTTTGAAGGAGCATCTTAAATAAGAAAGGAAAAGCAGAGGGAGGTTTAAACGAGGGATTTCTAGAGGCTAGCCCATTTTCAGCTCCCGGCACAGTGTGCAAAAGCAGATGAACCAAATGGTAGATAATGAATAAACCAACATTTTAATTCTGATATCTCAGAGGATTCCAGGGTTCAAGCAAGGTAGTGAGAGAGAAGCAGAGGTTGATTTAAAGAAGGATGCAAATCTTTAAATTCAGGCTTTTAAATTTATGAAACATTTCTATCACTCTGCTGTCAAACTTTAATCTCAAAGCACAAAGTGCTGGAGGAACTCAGGAGGTTAGGCAGCATCTGCAGAGGGAATGGACAAATGTCTCTTCTTCAAACCGAAACGCAGTGCCTGGCCAATTCCTTCACAGATGCTGCCTGACTCACTGAGTTCCTCCAGCATTTTGTGTTTTGTTCAAGGTTCCAGCATCTGCAGTTCCTTGTGTCTCTAGTCTTTTATATTATTCATTTTTGGGTCTCACTGGCTAGGGCAGCATTTATTGCCTCGTCTCTAACTGACCCTGAAAAATGGTGGAGAGCCCTAGTCTTACACCACTGCAGTTTGCGCTTCCTAAATGAACCCTTTTATTTGATTATTTTATTTCTTCGGTTATTTATGTGTCTGTAGAATGTTGTAATCAATTATCCCTTAGTAAATTAGTTTCGTAGGTAGAAATTAAATTAGATAACGTTGCATTGTTTATTTCCCAGGGTACGTGATGGAAAATCAATTTCATCAAAGGGTAGATCGCAATGGTAACCATTTCCTAATTGCGTCTATAGTAAAATTTAAGCAGGCACTTCCAGACGCGATCCGCATTAATGAGTTTTCAGCATCAAATGTGCCCTAATGATATTAATGATCATGCAACACAGATTTCCTGATTTTTGAGTTAAGAGTCGAAAGCGTTTAATTGTCATATGTACCAGCAATAGATCAATGAGATTCTGGCAAATATGAGATGAATGTAAGGAGGAGGGGAAAGGCACGGGGTAACACACCCCACCCCAGGGGGGGGGGGGCACGGCCTAAGTGCTGGTAGATGGAATGGGTATAGAGGGGTATTTGATGGTCGGTGTTGGCTAGCTGGGCTGACGAGCCCATTTCAGTGTTGTACGACTCTAATTCTGTGATTCTATACCACTTGGAATGAAACCAGCAACAACAGTACCAGTTTCCTCTTTTTATTTCCAGATGCCCTCACTCAGGCATGACCATTGAACCAAGATCTTCATGCTTTGGTATCTGGATTAAAATAGCACTTCCGTCATTCTTGTTCCTATCCCTGTGTCAGTGAATTTCAACCTTGTTTGCAATGGTCTTTTCATGACCACTTCTGCTAGCTTGGACCTTGTGGTGCATTGTGCAGTGTATTGATATTTTAACAGTAAATTTGCAGAATGGTGTTCCAAACCGAAGGATGAAACCTGTTGCTTCTTTAATTTTTTTTTAAATTTGTCTGAGTGATAACCCAGCCACTCCACTGGATGCCAGGTGATTTCCCCTCTCCCATCCGGCAAAATGTATAGAAGTGTGAAAACACACACCTTCAGATTCAGGATGGACACAAAATGCTGGAGTAACTCAGTGGGACAGGCAGCATCGCCTTCCAGACGCGATCCGCATTAATGAGTTTTCAGCATCGAATGATATTAATTATCATGCAACACAGATTTCATGATTTTTGAGAGTCAAAAGTGTTTAATTGTCATATGTACCAGCAACGGATCAATGAAATTCTGGCAAATGTGAGATGAATGTATAGAGGAGGGGAAGGCACGGGGTGACACACCCCACCCCAGGGGGGCCACGGCCTAAGTGCTGGTAGATGGAATGAGTATAGAGGGGTATTTGATGCCTGCCTGACGTTTCACCCATTCCTTCTCTCCAGAGATGCTGCCTGTCCCACTGAGTTACTCCAGCATTTTGTGTGTATCTTCGGTTTAAATCAGTATCTGCAGTTGCTTCCTACACATACCTTCAGATTCAGGACAATTTCTTCCCAGCTGTCATCAGGCAACTGAATCCTACCACAGCCAGAGAGCAGTGCTGAACCTCATTAGTGACCCTCAGTGATCCTTGATTGGACTTTGCTGGCTTTACCTTGCACTGAATGTTATTCCCATATCAAGTATCTATACACTGTAAATGGATTGATTGTAAGTGTGTTGTGTCTTTCTGCTGACTGGTTAGCACGCAACAAAAGCCTTGGTACATGTGACAATAAACATGTCCAACCTCTTAATAATCTTATATGTTTCGATAAGATCCTTCTAAATTCCAGTGTATACAAGCCTAGTCGCTCCAGTCTTTGAACATATGACAGTCCCGCCATTCCGGGAATTAACCTAGTAAACCTACGCTGGGGAAATACTAAGGTATACTGTATCTGATGTGATTTCTTCTCAAAATTGTTCCAAAGGGATCAGTCCGACTGTGATCCCCATCAAACACTATTTTCGTTCATAAATTCTCACCCACAAAAATTGTTCTAACTTCGTCCACTGTGGGAGAAATTCTATGGGCTGAACTGCCAACCACTAAGAACGACTGCCAATAATCATGTTCCTATTCGCAAAAATCTATGTATACTTGCTGAAACAGATTCTTCAGCCATGACCCCCATTTTTAGTTTAGTTTAGGGATATAGTGCAGAAACAGGCCCTTCAGCCCACCGAGTCCGCACCGACCAGTGATCCCCTTACACTAACATTACCCAACACACACGAGGGACAATTTTTCATTTACACCAAGCCAATTAACCTACAAACCTGAATGTTGGAAAGACTGGAGCGACTGGGCTTGTATACACTGGAATTTAGAATGATGAGAGGAGATCTTATCGAAACGTATAAGATTATTAAGGAGTTGGACACGTTAGAGGCAGGAAACATGTTCCCAATGTTGGCGGAGTCCAGAACAAGGGGCCACAGTTTAAGAATAAGGGGTAGACCATTTAGAACTGAGATGAGGAAAAACTTTTTCAGTCAGAGAGTTGTGAATCTGTGGAATTCTCTGCCTCAGAAGGCAGTGGAGGCCAATTCTCTGAATGCATTCAAGAGAGAGCTGGATAGAGCTCTTAAGGATAGCGGAGTCAGGGGGTATGGGGAGAAGGCAGGAACGGGGTACTGATTGAGAATGATCAGCCATGATCACATTGAATGGCGGTGCTGGCTCGAAGGGCCGAATGGCCTCCTCCTGCACCTATTGTCTATTGTCTATTGTCACGGGGAGAACATACAAACTCCGTACGGACAAGCACCCGTAGTCAGGATCGCACCTGGGTCTCTGGCACTGTAAGGCAGCAGCTCTACCGCTACGCCACCATGCCACGGTTGATCTGCACAAGTGATAAATAGTGCACTGACTCATCTGCTCTTCTGGGTCTCAATTCAAGACCAAACTCTGAGCAATTGCTACCCTGACTCCTACATTATTGTGTTCATGTGTACTTCAGTCAATATCTTTGGTCTTGAAAATAACAGGTATAAATACACATGTCCCAGTTTTTTAAATTCCTGGACAGACGTCTTTACACTTTGTTACACCAATCACTGGCTGCTGATATGATCATGAGAACAACTCACAATTGAATATTTTTGCATTTGTTCAGCAATTTCCAAAACTGTGACTGGAAAATCACCACTGGACTTCGGGTGAAACCAGTACATTCGCATTCCATGTTTAATTCATCCAACACTGCATTCTGATTTCAGGTCTTTTATTCTGCCTCATGGTCACACTGGGATGAAAGAATTGTCCAGCATTGCATTTGTAAAGCTGTCATTGGTGGTTAAACTGATTTGGATCAGACGTCATTTTTTGACATCAAATATTACAACAAGATATTTCTTTCCTTTTCGTTAAGAGAGGTACAGCATAGAAACGGGCCCTTCGGCCCACCGAGTCCATGCCAACCATTAATCATCTGTTTGCTCTAGTCTATTGTTATCCCACTTTCGCATCCACTCCCTACTCTCCAGGGGCAATTTACAGCAATCAATTAGCCTAGAAACCCACACATCTTTGGGGTGTGGGGGGAAACCGAACAACCCAGAGGAAACCCACACGGTTACAAGGGGAAAGCCCAAATGTCACACAGGCAGTACCGGAGGTCAGAATTAGGATCTTATCGAAACTTACAAAATTCTTAAGGGGTTGGACAGGCTAGATGCAGGAAGATTGTTCCCGATGTTGGGGAAGTCCAGAACAAGGGGTCACAATTTAAGGATAAGGGGGAAGTCTTTTAGGACCGAGATGAAGAGGGGTTTTTTTCACACAGAGAGTGGTGAATCTGTGGAATTCTCTGCCACAGAAGGTAGTTGAGGCCAGTTCATTGGCTATATTTAAGAGGGAGTTAGATGTGGCCCTTGTGGCTAAAGGGATCAGGGGGTATGGAGAGAAGGCAGGTACAGGATACTGAGTTAGATGATCAGCCATGATCATATTGAATGGCGGTGCAAGCTCGAAGGGCCGAATGGCCTACTCCTGCACCTACTTTCTATGTTTCTAATCGAGCTCAAGTCTCTGGCGCTGAGAAGCAACATCTCTACCAACTGTCATCAAGATGTGACATAAAAATGCAGTGTGTTTTTCCTGCCTGTCATACTGCGAGTGGCTGATACTTGCCCTAAAGCCATAGTCTGAAGTCAGCCGCACCAATCTGAATTCACAAGTGGTGTCACAGTGGACAAGAGGAGCTTTGCAACCTATCTGCACCTTGTTACCCTGTGATATTGTTCTTTGGTCTTGGTCCACAGAAGTTCCCTCCTTCAATAAATGAAGAACATGCAAGATTACTCCTGAGAATTCAGATATAAAATGTCCATAATATAGTACCATTCCCAAGAATGACGTCGGTTTGAGGACCTACTGAGATTTTGGTTCCTTTCTAATGACTAACTGCTTTCTTTTTCTCGGCTGAAAACCTTGTGTATCCATCCCTAACCCGAGAGACACTTAATTTCAGATTAACTAAAATACCAAGTGCTGGAGTAACTCAGCATGTCAGGCAACATCTGTGGAGGATGTAGATAGGCGATGTTTCAGGTTGGGTCATTTCCTCAGACCTGAAAAGTTACCTGTCCATAATCTCCACAGATGCTGCCTGACCTGTTGAGTTATTACAGCACTTTTGTGTTTTACTCGAGATTCCAACAAACACAGTTACTTATGTCTCTTTTAATTGCAGATTATCCTGTCTAACTGGTTCAAAACCAGAGCAAGAATGTGAAGATATTTTTCTTGCTATATATAGCATCCATACCAATTGTCTTAATTATATAACGTGTGATTTATTTATTTCAAATTTGTGACTTAAAGGTTAGGAGACTATTTAACAATATATAGGAGTTTGGTGCAAGATTGCAATCTTCTGTGCACATTGATGGATAAATATTGTTGGCTATTCCACCTGACATCTAATTGCAGCAAGTATGTGACCAGAGAGGGAGGTGGTGAGATGATGGGACAGCAGGTTGTTGATTGTTGCAAGGAGTGTTCAGATAACTACTGCAAGATAACACTTTTTAAGAAAGGAGGAAGAGAGAAAACAGGAAATTATAGACCAGTTAGTCTGACATTGGTGGTGGGGAAGATGCTGGAGTCAATTATAAAAGACGAAATTGCGGGGCATTTGGATAGCAGTAACAGGATCGTTCCGAGTCAGCATGGATTTACGAAGGGGAAATAATGCTTGACTAATCTTCTGGAATTTTTTGAGGATATAACTAGGAAAATGAACAGGGGAGCCTTAGACAAGGTCCCACATAGGAGATTAGTGGGCAAAATTAGAGCACATGGTATTGGGGGTAGGGTACTGACATGGATAGAAAATTGGTTGACAGACAGACAGAAAGCAAAGAGTGGGGATAAATGGGTCCCTTTCAGAATGGCAGGCAGTGACTAGTGGGGTACCGCAAGGCTCGGTGCTGGGACCGCAGCTATTTACAATATACATTAATGACTTGGATGAAGGGATTAAAAGTAACATTAGCAAATTTGTAGATGACACAAAGCTGGGTGGCAGTGTGAACTGTGAGGAAGATGCTATGAGGTTGCAGGGTGACTTGGACAGGTTGTGTGAGTGGGCGGATGCATGGCAGATGAAGTTTAATGTGGATAAGTGTGAGGTTATCCACTTTGGTGGTAAAAATAGGAAGGCAGATTATTATCTAAATGGTGTCAAGTTAGGAAAAGGGGACGTACAACGAGATCTGGGTGTCCTAGTGCATCAGTCACTGAGAGGAAGCATGCAAGTACAGCAGGCAGTGAAGAAAGCCAATGGAATGTTGGCCTTCATAACAAGAGGAGTTGAGTATAGGAGCAAAGAGGTTCTTCTGCAGTTGTACAGGGCCCTGGTGAGACCGCACCTGGAGTACTGTGTGCAGTTTTGGTCTCCAAATTTGAGGAAGGATATTCTTGCTATTGAGGTCGTGCAGCGTAGGTTTACTAGGTTAATTCCCGGAATGGCGGGACTGTCTTATGTTGAAAGACTGGATCGACTAGGCTTGTATACACTGGAATTTCGAAGGATGAGAGGAGATCTTATCGAAACGTATAAGATTATTAAGGGGTTGGACACGTTAGAGGCAGGAAACATGTTCCCAATGTTGGGGGAATCCAGAACAAGGGGCCACAGTTTAGGAATAAGGGGTAGGCCATTTAGAACTGAGATGAGGAAAACTTTTTCAGTCAGAGAGTTGTAAATCTGTGGAATTCTCTGCCTCAGAATGCGGTGGAGGCCAATTCTCTGAGTGCTTTCAAGAGAGAGCTAGATAGAGCTCTTAAGGATAGCGGAGTCATTGGGTATGGGGAGAAGGCAGGAACGGGGTACTGTTTGGGAATGATCAGCCATGATCACATTGAATGGTGGTGCTGGCTCAAATGGCTGAATGGTCTACTCCTGCACCTATTGTCTATTGTCCATTGTCTATTGCAAGCCAACAGGGAAATTGGGTAGTTATAATCAGGGCACATCATTGCATCAGTTTATTGTATTTCTTTCAGAGATCTGCCCAAGTTGTGTCCCAGCTGCAGACTGTACAAGTTGGGATCATCTCAGGAAGGACCCCTTTAAATAATGCAGAAACAGGGCCTAAATTAATTGTATAACAGTATAACAGTATAACAGTAAAACAACACTTTATTGTCACTCGGCACAAACACCGAGCGAAATTTCAGCAGTCACAAGACACAAAAATAAAGAACACAGGACACCCGAACCCAACACAAACATCCATCACAGTGACTCCAAACACCCCCTCACTGTGATGGAGGCAACAAAACTTCCCCTCTCTTCCCCCCGCACCCACGGACAGGCAGCTCGACCCCTACCGAGGCAAACGACACGCACAGCCCCCGCAAGGGGATGGAAGGCCCCGCGGCCGAGCCGCCCCGGGCACCGAAACGTCCCGCGGCCGCACCGGGTGATGTTAAGTCCAGCGGCCGAGCCACACCGGGCACTGAAACGTCCCGCGGCCGAGCCGCGCTGGCGATGTTAAGTCCAGCGGCCGAGCCGCGCCGGGCACTGAAACGTCCCGCGGCCGAGCCACACCGGGCACTGAAACGTCACGCGGCCGCACCGGGCGATGTTAAGTCCAGCGGCCGAGCCGCACCGGGCACTGAAACGTCCCGCGGCCGAGCCGCGCTGGCGATGTTAAGTCCAGCGGCCAAGCCGCGCCGGGCACTGAAACGTCCCGCGGCCACACCGGGCGATGTTAAGTCCAGCGGCCGAGCCGCACCGGGCACTGAAACGTCCCGCGGCCGAACCGCGCCGGCGATGTTAAGTCCCGCAGCCGAGTCGCGCCGGGCGATGGAAGGCCCCGCGGGCGAGCTGCGCCCCGGGGAAGAGACCTAATAAAAGAAAGGTTTCCCCCCGCCCCATCCCACCCCCCACACCCCACACCCCCCACCACACATACACAGCCAAAAACAGAAACAAAAACCATCCCAACACCGACACAAACAAAAATAAATAAAAAAGACAACAGACTGCCAGAGAGCCGCAGCCGTTAGGCGCAGCCAACTCCTCCCAATGAATGAATGTAAAGGCAAACTTCTCAATGAACAGTGTATACCATTCATCTGTGATCCAGAATCACAGAAATGGCACTCCCATATGCATTACACTCACTTGAATGCATGTCAGGTTTGCTTCCAGACAGGTCTTGGCATTTCAGGTGTATTGAGAACATCAAAATGAAATCCTGGACTACGTAGAACCCAGAGTATGATTTTCCTTTGTGTTTTTTATATTCATTGAAACCAAATTACCCAGTACACAGATGGTGAAATTATGCAATCCAGTTTCTTGGGATCTGTATTCAATTAAATCCTACCATCAAAGTTTTCATTATATGTATTTTCTATTAATAATATCAAAGACTCAGCCTTCCGTGCAAACTTTGCCCCCATGATTTCATGTTTCATTACCCAAACAGAATTATGTCTTGAAAGATACACATAGGAATTTCGAGCTGTCAGTAATATACTTTTATCTGTACTGGAGAAGATGTTTTCTGATGATCAGACCAAATCAGCGCACCACATTCCAATTACAAGGATGACAAACTGCTAGGACACAGGCACAATAATTATACATCGGAAAGAGTGAACCAACTAATGAAGGGAATGGTTTCATCACCAGGGTAAAGCAAACACCTACACATTCAATTCCACAGCTAATAGGGCTCTTATTAAAACCCTGTGAGTGAATTTCCAATAGGTTTAGGATTCATTTTAAACTTTACTGAGTAAAATGGTTGGCGCAATGGCCAAACTTATAAAGTAAAAAGTTGGTGGATAATGCAAGAGGGATTCAGAATATAACGAGACTGCAACAATAATTTGGAGTGAGGAGACCCATGCAAATTTGTTAATAGTAAAGGCTTATCATATCATATCATATATATACAGCCGGAAACAGGCCTTTTCGGCCCACCAAGTCCGTGCCGCCCAGCGATCCCCGCACATTAACACTATCCTACACCCACTAGGGACAATTTTTTTAACCTTTACCCAGCCAATTAACCTACATACCTGTACGTCTTTGGAGTGTGGGAGGAAACCAAAGATCTCGGAGAAAACCCACGCAGGTCACGGGGAGAACATACAAACTCCTTACAGTGCAGCACCCGTAGTCAGGATCGAACCTGAGTCTCCGGCGCTGCATTCGCTGTAAAGCAGCAACTCTACCGCTGCGTTACCTACTTATTTAGGATCTTCTACGTTCAAATAAAAATCCAAATTGTAATAAGATTAGGCTGCTTGTTCAGATTATAAATAGATTGTTGGCAACAAAACGTGGGATTTATATAGTTGAGACTGCCAACAAAGCTTCATGATTTGCACTCTTAAATCTCTTGGGAATATAAAAAAAACAGGAATAAGTCATTCAGAGAAAAAGACAAAGTGCTGAAGAAAGTGGCACAGCGGTAGAGAAAACGGCAGAGGACTGGGTTCAATCCTGACTACGGGGGCTGTCTGTTCGGAGTTTGTACGTTCTCCCCGTAACCGCATGGGTTTTCTCCGGTTTCCTCCTACACTCCAAAGATGTACCGGTTTGTAGGTTAATTGGCTTTGGGAATAAAAATTGTAAATTGTCCTTAGTGTGTAGGATAATGTTAATGTGTGGTGATTGTTGGTCGGTGCGGACCCGGTTGGCCAAAGGCCATGTTTCTGCGCTGTATCTCTCAACTTAACTAAACTAAACACAACAGGTCAGGCAGCATCTCTGGAGACCATGGATAGGTGATGTTTCAAGCTGGAAGAGAGGAAGGGCACAATAAAGGCTGGCAGTGATAGGTGGATACAGGCCTAGGCTCAGCGGCGGTGAAGCTTCACAATCGACAGTCGATGAGCGTGAGGGGTGGAGGGGAAGACAATGGGGATCCGGGGTGGGGGAGCCGCCGTGAAGACCAAAGGAGGTCCCGGTGTGGGGGAACCGCCATGAGGTCAAAGGGGGATCCGGTGTGGGGGAGGGTGAGCACTCGAGTTTTAGAATCCACTACCCAGGGGATAAGCCTGCATTTGTTGCTTGTTTATTCGTTGATTCCGGTGAAGGCGCTGTGCACACGGCAGCCAGCCAACAGTCACTTGCCTTTTTCTTTTTGTCTTCACTTTTAATTTCAAGTTTTCGTGTACCTTGTTGTGTGTTGTGACTGTTGGCAGACCAATTTCCCTCCGGGGATGAATAAAGTTCTATTGTTTTGTATCGTAGGTGAGGGGGGTTTTTGACAGGCAGATGGTTGGAGAAAGGCTAGAGATGTCAGTAAGACTGTGGGGTCCTTGCGATTAGAGTGGGCAATGCACAATGCAATGCTAATGAATTCAAATCATGAAATTGTTAAAATAAACAAGCATTTTGCAACCAGTGTACAGATGTTTGTTGGTTGGCGTGGAGTCGGTGGGCTGATGGGCCTTTTTACATGCTGTATCTCTAATCTAAACTAAACTAAACCATTCACCACGTTTAAGAGACATTTACACAGCCCATTTAAATAGAGTAGACTGAAGGATTTGTTTGAATGTGGGCAAATGGGTTAGTGTAGATGGACAAAAATAATATAATTTCTGCTGCATTGGTATTAATCGTGTGTTGATTATCTTCAATATAAGAATTTAGAAATATAGGATACAAAGAAATATGGCCAAATGTGAAGGCTAAATTGTATTACAAGGGCCTGAGACATTGGTGAGTTTACCTGTGTTATAAGCCAGGCAAGAGGACACTTATGTTGGGAAAAGTCCTGATGTGAATTTTAATTCTGCACAATAAGAGAATTTTGAATTACAAGTAGTGCACATGGAAGCATGGACCAGAAGAGGTAGCTGGAAAATATAAAACCATGCCAACAACACTGGCAAGAGGTTCAGTTTAATTTATTGTCATGTGTACCCAGTTACATTGAAAAGCTTTTGTTACATGCTATCCAGTCAGCAGAAAGACAATACACGATTACAATCGAGCAATACATGATTACAATCGAGCTATAGAAAGCTTATAAAAAAGCTTTGGGCGTTACAGATAGGAATCAGACTGGGCCTCCCACATACCTTCCCTGACTGATCAGTATTAAAATAAATTGCAGATATAAAAACAAAGATGCTGGAATCACACGCTCAGTCATTTGCATCTGTTCCAACATTCAACAAGATCATGAGTGATCAGTTATCTCAGTGCCACCTTTCTTTTCTGTGGCCTTGTATCTTTTGGCATCCAAAAAGCTATCCACTCTACCTTGGAAAGAGATCAGCAAGTGAATCTCCATGACAATTGGGTGAAGAAATAGTATCAAATCCGAATCCTAAATATTGGGATCCTTATTCTAAGGCTTTGACCGACAGATTTAAACAGCCATCCAGGGGAAACATCATTCCTGCAAGCATTCTGAAAAGTTCCATATGAATTCTGTTTATTTCAATGCAATCATCTTTCGTTTATCCACCATGTCAAAATGAAGCACTGAGCAACTATGAAACCAAAGAGCCCTTTAGACCACAAGCCTTCAGGAAACCCCCTAGTCAAATTCACAATAATTTCTCCTTACTTACATTCATAAATAGGACGATTTTGATCAGAAAATTAAACATTGACTTATTAATCAAGAACCCATGTTCGGACTTATCACTTTCCATCAAAACTTTGTGCAAATCCAGGAGGTATGTGTCAAATTATCATGTGTTGATGTGCAAACGAGGCAATGTAGCAATACACTGTACGTATAATGTTACCATCATTGTTTACTCGTTGGACTCGCACGTTTACTTCCCCCAGTATGTTTTGTACCAAAGATGATGAATTACACTGCCTTCAAAAACAGAGGAAGTGTGACCAGTCAGTCATTTTTCAGATCACTTGGGTCACTGCGAAAAATGAAAAATATCTTGCTTCAATACTGAAGCCGTAATATGGAAGTGGCATTGGTGAATAAATTGCTGCTGGAACCATCCCTATCCTGAACCAACCAACCCTTAATGTTCACATAAGGTTTATATTGTAAAACCACGCTGTTTTTTTATGTTGCCATTTGACCATTAAAAAGGAGTTTCAATAGGCAGATAATCAATTATAGTGGGAAAGAAAGGACTAGCATTCGTATAGCAATTTTCGTGACATCAGCATTCTCCAGAGCACTAAAGGCAATTAAATACTATTTGAAGGATGATCAGTCTTCAGTAAACATAGCGTGTAAAAAAAAAGCCGCATCTCCTATTGTAGTATGAGTTCTGAATAGGGGTATATTTTTCTGCTACTTTTCCGCTTAACAATAACAACAACAGGGCAACTCAGGGTAAATAGACATAAAACAGACACACCAAATTGTATTTATCAATGTAATTTTGAGGTCCTTATCCATCCAAGTCTCCTTATACTTTGCCTCGTCTCACCCATAGAATAAACCCTTAGAAGATTTTTCCCCTATAAATTGTATTGCTACAGGTTTTATTTACTTTTGACAAACATCCAAGGATCACCAATGAGGTAGATAGTAGTTCAGGACCACTCTCTGGTTATGGTTAGATTAGTCCCATAATCCAAGGACTTCATAGCCTCTTGTAAAAATGTGTGTGGATTTAAATTTATTCTAGAAACTCTTGAAAGGTTATTGGAAAATTTTAAGAACAAAGAATAGTAATATAAAAGGGGAAAATTGAAAAGCTTTCAAAAGATAAATATATTTTTCTGAAGCATGTATATCTCATCTGCACTAGCATTGGCAATAAAAAGTATTATATCACCCAAATAATCAAACACTGTTCCTGCATACTTCAAATGAAAAGATGAAAATTATTTTAATGTAGAGGAATTACACCTAAAAATAGTAATCGGCAGATGAAGCCAAATGGGAAGGGGAATAGAAACTTTGCAGAGGTGAGTAAAACTGCAAGAAATAGTAATATGAATAATAGCTGATTTCTTTTCAGAAAGAGCCACACATCGCAGTCGCACCAGCGCAAGATAAAACATCTAAAAAGGAAAAAGCGGGAAGGACATTGTAAAAAGACGGTTTTACTCCTGATGACTCTCACTCTCCCCTGATGCTTAGATATATTATTTAGCTCACATACAGGATTAATATTAAACACCTGCTTCTATTTCTTTTAAATGTCATGGAAAAACCTTATGTGCATGGTTGAGCTTGTATGTTTTGTTGCAGGATTGTGTGACAGCTTTAATTTTGGTTGTGCTGGAAACAGGACAAGGAGGTGCATGGGAATAATTATTTATGCAGTGCAGATGTAAAGTAATATCAGCTTGCTTCTGTTAATAAATTATTGTGCAAAAAAGGGCGCAGCCATTTGCCGAGAGCAACCAATTTCAATTCAGTTACATGATTGTCTGCAGAATCTGCCTTGTAAAGGAACATTATAATGTATTTTTGTTACAGGATTTTCAGCGGGACTTTGTTATCTAGTAAAAAGGAAACTGATTCAAAGTTTGTGACAAATAACTATCTCGTTATAGCACAAGAATAGCATGTTGTAACTCACAATGGGATTATTGTCTGTTTTCATTGAAAAGCTGCATAAAGCATTTTCACTAGTAGCACTGCAGATTTTAAGATTTGAGAAAAAGACTGAACCAAATAAGACTTTTATACCAGCACCAAGAGATTATAATAGCAACAACCAGGAATGATGGAAATATTTGCATTCAAAATATTGCTTATCCCACAACGACAGGTCCATTCATGAAAAACAAATACCTCGGTCACATGAATCTTTAATGAACGGCAGTGGTATTTCTTTACTGACATTTGGGGGGGGGGGATGTATTGTAAGGTGACCAAGGACACCAGCACCATGTAGCAGGCCTCCAGGTCAAAACTACGCCTCAAATGATATTTGGACGGCCATGCGAGGTTTGATTATTCTGAACTACTTCTGCTTGTTCCCTGAAAGTGCTGTCAGTCGCCGGGATATGATTTCATGAGGATAAGCAGCCCTCCGATGTTGCATTCACATAGCTACTTTTATATCATGAAAATTACCAGGTTATTCAACTACATACAGCATCATAGCTAGGTCCAACATTGAAACAGACTGAATGTCGGTTTAAATATTCACACGTACACTCACACATTGCTAAACATTAAAAAAAAGATCAAAGCAGTATGTGCTGGAGGAACTCAGCGGATCTGGCAGCATCTGTGCAAGGAATTTATAGGTAACATTTTGAATTGGGACCCTTCTTCAGACTCAAACCCAAAACGTCGCCTGTCGGTTCCCTCCACAGATGCTGCCCGATCTGCTGAGTTCCTCCAGTACTTTGTGTTTTGCACAAGATTCCAGTATTCCAGTATCTGCAGTTCCTTGTGTCTCCAAGTCATAAGGTAACATTTATTACAACAGTGCAAGAACAGTTATCCTGGCTTATTTTCTCCATATCTTACCCGGGGATTCTGAGACCAACTATAAACCCTTGACTGCAGCCTGACATTGATCAGTTAATTCAGCGTATAACTGATTGAGTCTGGAATCTTCTGCACTAGATAACAAAATCTCACAGCATGCATTTATTTTATCCCATGTAATCTGGGGAGCTTTAGTAAGATCACAGCTAGGCTTCTGGACGAAGTATTACCTTGAACAAAACTGCTCCATCTTCATGGATGGGGAGAAAAGGTAAGAGTTCAACCCATCCTGCTGCAAAGAAGTGCTCTCTCTCTCTCAATTATGAACTGTAATTGTTGCTGACAAAGGGGAATAATCATCGAGCTATACAGCACAAAAACAGGCCCTTTAACCCAACTCATCCATGCCAACCAAGATGCCCTATCTAAGCTAGTCCTATTTGCCCGCATTTGGCCCATATTTGGTGAGTTAGATAGAGCTCCAGGGGCTAGTGGAATCAAAGGATATGGGGAGAAGGCAGACACGGGTTACTGATTGTGGATGATCAGCCATGATCACAAAGAATGGCGGTGCTGGCTCAAAGGGCCGAATGGCCTCCTCCTGCCCCTATTTTCCATATTTCTATGTTTCTATCGCCCGAAATCTTTGGGAATTTTGACCAGCAAATTAATGAAATAATAAAATGAAAAGAGGGATTTCATATTAAATGACATTTTAAATAGGATATGGGGAACATTCAAATATTACAGAAGTGGCTTTATTTTAGCCTACACTGTTGCAAAGTTTTATATTTAGTGAGTGTTTTAGTAATGTGATCAGAGAAGTTCACCAGGCACAGCTGCCTCGTAGAATTTAATTATTTGATTCCCAGCAGCTTGAACCACTGAGAAACAAGTTCATGTGCATAAAGGTAATAGTTTCTTCTGCATATGTTTTTAATATCTTTTGATGTTTCTCCAACATAATTTAAAATATTGGGGAACAAAATTAGAATAACCACATCAAAACAGAAAGCGTATGAACAATTGATCAGGGATGATCATAAGCAACGTGAGCATGCATCTACAGACTGATGAGTGTAATCCTGCAAAGAACTAATCCCCTACCATTGAGTTTTTAAAATTGCTTTGATTGTGTCCTGAGAGAACTTGTAACAGTGAGTGACAATGATTAACTAATGATCACGATTATTAAGAATGACATGAAGTGGTGCCTATGCCTTCCGATTACGAAATGAACACTTTTGAGATGTTTGTGAAAAATGGTTTAAAAATATACTTCAATAAAACAAGGATATTTAAGCCTTTGTTTCTGACTTCCATTCATGATTTTTACTTTGCCTGAATCTCTCAACCACAACCACATAGGTCTTTACTGTAACAAATTTTAAACGTCATTTGGACAGATACGTGGATAGAAAAGCTTTAGAGGGTTATGGGCCAAACACGGGCAGGTGGGACTAGGGTAGATGGGGGATCTTGGTCGGCATTGGCAAGCTGAC